>NC_080632.1:16344841-17025466 GCF_027887145.1 Ammospiza caudacuta
CTTTCAGCCTCTCCTGCTTCTTCTCCAGCACACACCTGCCTCCTGTGACAGCCACAGAACAGTGAAGGATCCTCTGCCCAGAAAACCCAGGGCCTAATTTACCCTGTAAGCCTGGTCAGTAGGCCTAGGTTTCCATTAACTGATAGTGACTAATCAGTCATTGCAGAAAAATCTATGTGGGACTGTGAGGGAGGTTCAAAAGTCTGTGGCTTCAGTGGTGACTCATCTTGGAAAGACCTAGATTAGTTGGTGGAAATTAGACCCAAACTTTCCATTGATAGGCAGCTGTGATTCTCCTCTGAATTGCAGCAACACATAAATAGCAGGCAAGGCAGATAAGGCCTAAGTCTTGCAACTTTGTGAACTACATTAACCTTTGCCAGCTATACATGAATCATATTAACCCCTGCTAGCTGGGGTTAATAGTGGAAAGAAGGTGTTCACACAACAGCAACAGGTGACGGTATTAACAACACTTACAGGGAAAAAGGGAACAGACTGACTTATACGGAAAGTATCTTGTGGAGATAAAAATGGCTTTCAACAGAAGATATTAGAAAATTTCTATCATAATGAGTAGAACGCACAGTTTGAATCTTAAGGTCACCAAGACAATGCCTCTGTTCTGGAGCTGAGTCCTCAGAGGAGCAGCAGACAAACATAAGCACCAGCAGAGGATATTTTGGGAGGCTACAGAGTAAAACCAGCAGAGGATGAAGGAGTACATGAATGGCAGGCAGACCCCAGCACAGGGGAGACCAAAGTTTCTGCCATTGCAGAAGAAAGCCTACAGTGGCATGAGCATTCAGCATGCTGCAAAAGGCTCTGATGGCAATCACTGCCTGGATCATGTCAAAGGTTAGAGGAGGCAGCTCTGGAAATAATTACTTTAAAGCAACAACAGTCATTGTTCAACCACAACCTTAAAGGTGAAGATAAGGTTTAATGAAACTGCAAAGCAAATGAATCTGAACAGTTGTGCAATCTAGCTGTAGTAATAAAGAAAACTACAGCCTGTGCAAACATGTTATGACATTTCTGTCCCAAGCACGTAATGAGTACAACATGCAGTTTTAGTCTTAAGATGAGCAAGCCAATGCACCTGCAGCAGAGTCACCCCTAGTGTAAGTTCTTGTACCAAACACACACACACACACTGCCATCCCCCCCACCACCCCCATTCTCTGGCTGTTCAGCTACACTGACCATCACAGCAAGTCAAACCACAGCATCAGAGCCTCAGGATGTTGGACATTTTCATTTTCACTGAACCTTACATCCTGTAGCATTATTTCAAACTCCTTTTCCATATTCCCCTTTACATACCAACCTCTCTCCACTCTACACTTTATGATCCACTCTGCAACCCGCTTCACCTTACTCTCCAGTTAATTCCTTCCAAGTAGTATCAGACAGAGCTATCGCATTTTCTTGCAACTACAGGATAAATCATGTTGAAACTCTTAATATGTAAGATATATTAAAAAAATCAAGTAAATATCTGTATATAAACAATTAAGGAAAACAGTACACTGAGTCAAACTCAACAGGACCACAGCACAGTCATCTAGAATATCACTGGGCTGCATCACTGGTGCTGTGTACATCAGGACTAAACGCAGTACTATGAAACTATCAGAGAACTTGAGGGAAAAAAATAGGACAAAAGTCACTTTTTTCTCTTGTGAGACAGTCCTTGTTTTTTCCTCCTTTGAACTACCTCCCACAGTACTCACTGAAGCAAGGAAATGCTGAATGCTGTTGTCCCTCTCTGGCCAAGACTCAAGTACACCCTTCAGATGACAGCCTTTAGCTGACAGAATGAATTCAGGGAATTACTATGCTTGCTAGACGAAAAGCCACACACATTTTTATTGTACATAAGCATACAAAGGCATCTCTATGCTGATGCAAGTCCAAGACCTGAAGATTATTTTTGAAGTGTCAAATGGCATTGCTTTAAACCTGTAGTTTAAAACTATTCTTTAAACATATTATATGTTTTAAAAACAGATATCCTGGATTGTCCTGGATTGTTGAAAATGGCACTGAAGCATTGCCACTCCAGAGCACACAAAGCAGCAGACCATCCACCTCCAGCAAGTACATGCAGACAAGAAAAAGGCATTCAGCATGCAGCCCAAGCTGGCTTCATTGTCAGCCTCCATTTTTTGTTTGTTTTTTTTACACTGGGGGAGGGGGGAATATGTGTATTTAGGAATAAATTGGGGGATTTTTAAATGTGTCTGAGACATCTAATCCAACGCATAACTGGCATTTTCTAAAGGAACATAATGAATTTGTGTAAATTCTGCTTAGACAAAACCAGTTGTTCTTGAATTAGACAAAGGGCAGTCATTTAAACCATTGTTACAGCTGCCTTCAAATGCATTCCTGACCATGTAAAGTCAAAATGTGCAGCACTGAGGGCAAACACTTTCCTGAAAGGAAACAGATGACATCTATGGTCACAAAATTTGCAAATTAGCTACCACTCAATCAATTTTGTGAGGAACATGTTAGATGTTATACCCAGAGACAGAATTTCAAATTGAGACATCAGCTGCAAAAAATAATTTTTTTCCTCAGGTTTTTTCCCCCCCAAGGAGATTATGTCTACAGCCCTGTGAGTTCCATGCTTTCAGAGATCAGATATTGCATTTTCAACTTCCCGTTTGTCTTCCCATCTCAGAAGACATAAGACCACCTTCTATTCCAAGTTGCTGCACATAAAAAAACCAGATGTGATTTAAAAAAATCATGTAAGCATATCAGTACAGAACTCACACACTGACAAATTATGAAACAGACATAAAACTTCCTTAACACCACAAAATCAAAATTAGTTGAAACTTCAGTTTACACTGAATTCAGAACATTCCAGTTCTCAAACACTGTCAAATACATTAGAATTAGCCCAAGCAGGCCGGGTCCAAGCCTGAAAGTGTGGGATTTGGCTTTCCACAGGAGTACATTTAGTGTGCATCTCAGTAAGGCAGCTGCTGTAGTGATAGGCAGCCTTGTTGCTCTGGGCAGCCCTGTTCTGCCAGACAGGTGACACTTAAAAAGGGAATAAGTTGTTTCAATAAAGTGACTTGCAACTCATCCCTTGAAGTATAAAATTGGCTGCAGCTGCTCAGGTGTGTCCCCTGTGGGTGTGCTACCATAGACTTCACAAGAGGCTCACACCTGCAGCCAGGCTGTTAGCTGTGTCAATGCAGCTGCAACAGCTCATTGCAAAAGTAGCATTCGATTTCACCTGCGCGTGTTACAAGTGCTCTGCAAAACTGAGAGCCTGTGTCTGAGCAGAGTGTGCAGGGGAAGGAAAACACCTGGGTTTGACTCAGACACTGTCTTGCTCTGGGTTTGCTCTGTGCCAGCCACTTGGAAGGCCTGATCCATGAATAGTACTCTCCACTGTGAGTGAGATAATGCAACAAACCAAAAGTCAAATTACTCCTTTCACATACTAAGCTATTTCCTCCAGCCCAAAAAACTTCTGTATTTCAGGTTTGTTTCAGTACATCACACAACCAACCAAACATGTACCTACATCTTTTCTTCAGTCTTATTCCCGTTGCTAGTGAAGAAAGACCAAGGCACAGACCCTGTCTCAGCTGTGGAATGCGTCTGGTGCCTGCCCCTGTCCCCTCACCCCCCAAATGCTGTTCTGCTCAGGAGGAGGACAAGCAAAGGGATATTTTGTTTTGCATTTTGAGGATGAGTGCTGGTGTTTGGATCTGGCAGCATGGTTTGGAATTAAAGGACTGACATTACAGTAGTGGTTTTCAATTTGCTTTTGTATACAAAGCTTCCAGGTTTTCTAATAGAGACAGAGACCTATATCTGGCAAGTGAAGCCCATGAACAATAGGTTTCTTCCACTGATTTATTTTCTGCTGGCCTGGTCGGCAGAAAACCACCAGTTCAGTGCAGAGTAGCACAGAAACCACAACCTGACATTTACTTGCAAACAAAATCGTTGAGGTGCACTGAAAATGAAACTCTCCAAATATGTAATGTTCAGCTGAGTTCAGCAGAGAGTCAGATTAAAACAAAAATGAAAAACTCACACAGCTGAATCCCTCTCACTGAATTGAAAGGAGAAAAACCTCAGAATCATTAGGTTGGAAGAGACCTTTAAGATCAGCCCTAGCACCTCAACTAAACCATGGCACGGAGGGCCACATCCAATCCCAGCTGCTCTCTCAGTAGGTTCATGCTTTCGATGGATTCTTTAGCTTTTCTTTCTGGGCTTCCTGTGTGAGAGACATGGATATACTAGACTAAATCCAGAAAGATGACAAAGGGCCTGGAGCTGTATTTCCTGGCACTTCTCTGCAGCACAATCAGTAACTTTGAGAACATGCTGGACATAGGCAAGGACCACCCTCTGAAGGCCAAGACCAGGGACAGCTAGCTTGTCCCATTTGCAATTACCAAACACCATATAATTTGTAATTTGTCCTAGTATTCTTATTCAATTTAAACTGTGAAACCACCATAAACTCCCAGTATATCCACACTATTATGGAGTTCAAGAAGACAAATGTGCATGTTCTAGTTACCTTCCTCTAGCACATACCACAAGACAACATGTGCCAAGATGTAGCGTCATACACTCTGGACCTCTGTATGAGGCTGGCCATGAGCCAAAGGTGCCAAAGCTGACAGCCCTTACTCTTTCTGTGTAGGAGGGTCAGTACCTGCTGTGCATGGTGCCCCTAATGCCTTGGGGCATGCACTGGGCCCTGGCCCCACTGAGTAGTGACTTCCAGCCATCCTGGCCCTGCAGCACAGAGGCCTCTGAACAGCCTCAGAAAACCTCGTAGAGAAAAAAACAAAACAAAACAAAAACGAAGCCCTTTTTTCAGCATTTACCAGAAGAGCACAATTACTCCTAGACAGGAGATCTGGAAGCTGGTAGTCAAAGGGATCAATGGTGTTTGCAACTTGGGTTTGAGGGCTGGAGCCCTTCTTCCTCTTCTTGGGAAAGCACAGTGCCAGCTGCACTGCGGGAAGTGCTTGCCATGCCAGTGCTTTCTCCCACTGGTTTTGCCTATTCTGCAAGATCCACCCTCCCCATATTACTCCTACCCCTCACACTGGTCAGCCTCAGCCACTGGCCAGCCGATTCAGGATCTGTCTCCAAGATCTCTAGAAATACAATTTTCTGCACTTTATTTTCTGCACTAAGTCAAAATTCTATCTAGACATTTCCAGATACACTTTTGTAACTCCTCAGGGCCAGAAAGTTTTGCTTTCGTGTTTTGTCTTTATTTGGACTTTTGGAGGGAGGTGAGGAAAATAGAAAATTTCAGAACTTCTAGAAAATAGCAGCTTTACCAATTCCTCTCCAAAATAGACATGCTTTTGTTTCTCTTTTAAAGTGAAAACATTTGCTAAATTACTTGCTGCATTGATTTTTATGCATGCTCATTACTTCACAGGAAGAAATCTCGGGAAGAAAAACTGCAAGGAAGCAAAAGCATTTCCTCTCCTACAAACCAGCAAAAACACAACCATGAAATGACATGCAGAATAAAAATACTAGCATTCCATTTCTATACTAAGGCCTCTCAGGCCTCCAGTGTTATGATGGTTGCACCATTAGAAAACTGTACCACCTACAGTTTTTTTCCGTAGCCTTTTCCTGCAAGCAAGCTGTGGCATATGAATATATGAGAGCAGTTTGCAAAGATGTGCTGATGCATCAAGGCAGGCTTGTCCCCACACAACCCATTAGGTGCCACACAGGCCCTTCTGCAAACAAAAACCAGGCTGTTTGATGGAGCCTAGCTGTGTCTGCCTGAAGTGGTCATCAAGAGACAGCAACCCATCTGTCACCAGTTGCAGCACAAACTCCAGGGCCAGTTTTCTCATGGTGACAGCTAAAACTGTCAACAGTGTCACTATTGCAATAGAGTGTGGAAGAGATAGGACAAGATGTCCCAAGGTCTGCTTGCAACGTGCCCAGGTTTTTCTGATAGTAAATGCTGAACAAAACCCACAGTACAGCCACAGTCAGGGATATTTTGTCTTGGCATGTGACTTTTCTCAAGAAGTTTTTTTAATGAGAGGCCCCTCTACCAGGCAGAATTGTTAAGCCTTGTTCCACAGGTCTGTCCCAGGCCATTGCTATGCATTATAAGAGTTTCCTTTTGGGCCGCAGTCCAAAGTTTTTTGACTGATTTCATGCAGAAGTTTCCAGAATTTAGAAGTCTGGGGATTTTTTTCTCTTTACTTTCTGCCTTTTTTGTTTTTTCAGTGCATAAGTAGAAATATTTCTTTGAAACAATTTCCTTCTAAAATTATCTCAGCTTCAGGAATCATGCTGCGGTAGCTTCTATGCCTACATATTCCACACACTTATTACTTTTATTCCTTGCATAAAGCTTTAATTTATGACTCATCACACAGTAAAGCTGTGGTAAAAAGAGGCCAAGGACTGTTTCAGGACAAATAGCACCAAAGGTACACATGTTCAGGCTGCTTCCTTTCTCAGAAAGACTATATTGTTGCTCTTCTCTCTTATTTTCCTTTCTGTTCTTTTCAGCAGGGTGAAGACAATCAGTGTAGCTGGTGGAACAAAAACCCAACTGGCAACAGTGATGACCAACGAAAGACCTGCACCAATTTACACCAGTCAGAGAGTTATTTTACTTCATACTGGAGTCTCAAATCTCACCTCCCTCTCCTTTATCAGGCCTTACAATGGAGGGGACCTGAGCTTAGCCATTTGCCTTGCTTTGCAGCTAAAACAGCGACAGTAGAAATCTCTGATATTGAGCAAATATTAGCCTGTTCGTCCTGGCTGACTGTTGAGGGGGTTGTAAAACTTATTGCTAGAACCTTTGGCTAGTGTTCAGAAGGTAAATCAGGGATGGGCCAGCAACACGTTTGCCCACTGACAGAAGGTCTATCTCACAGCATTGCTATCTGTGAGTGCAGATGGCTCTGGGACATTGCTCATGTGCATGTGAGTTTACTGGTCTTTAACCCTCTTCTGATAATCAGCAATTTCCTGTGATGAGAGGAGTTGCCCTCCAGGTGCCAGTCCCATTGATATCTTGGGATAACACACATGGGAAATATTTGCTTTGACAGCTACACCTGAGATCCAGTCTGTGATTGAACACTGTCTCTCCTGGTGCTGATAATTTGCTGTTTCTTCTGGCACTTGTGAACAGTTTTCATACTCCAAAAAGCAAGTCTAAAATGTCTGAGAAAGCCTGCAAGCTGGTCAGCAGCTCCAGAGAGGTGTGAACCTTCTCTCCAGCATCAGAGATTACAAGTTCTTGCCATTTCTCTGGAGACATACTAAGCTTTAGAGGAACTGGACTTGCACAAAACAGATGCGGTGTTATCTGGCAGTGGTTGGATTAAGCTGCTAAGTATTGCTATTTCCTATCCAGACGGCAAGGGGATGAGTAATGTGTACACAACAAGAGCAGCTGGGCAGAGGATGTTTTTCATGTGCTTCTCCTAAGTGGCAGCACTGACAAATCTTGGATTACTGCTACAAGCACAACTCTTCAGTATGCTTCAGAAAGCCCTACATTCTTGAAACTGCATTACCTTCATCCTTTGTGGAAAGAAAAAAAAAAGAACGAGAAAAATGAACCTCTGTGGTATTCAGCATGTGCCAATTGAAAAACCAGCACTGCTGTGCAGTGCCACAGCACCTTTTGCTGGGAGGAGAGATAGATTGCTGGTTTTTCCCACCTGACCTCCAAGAGCATGAAAAAGGAAAGGGAGCTTTCGTGAGAGTCACGAACAGATTTACTCCCCTTGGTAGGAGAGGCCCATTCACCAAGGTGTCCAGAGAATGCGTACCTGTTTTTGGGAGTGTGCTGCAACACAAATGGGCAGTGCAGCACCACTGGCAGCTATGAAGGCTGCAGAGGTCCCTGTTTCATGTCCCCAGAAGATCAGAGTTGGCCATAGGGCAGAATAAGGAACAGGGTACTCTCTGATTAAAGGATTCTAGTTGCTCCCAACCTTTACCCACCAGAGTCCTGCCCTCTGTGTGAATACAAGACAGTTGGCTACATCTGAACTCCAGATTTCAGCAAAATTTTTAGGCAACAACTCATCTCACAAGTGTTGCCCACACCTCCTGCAGGCTGCCCTACATATCCTGAAGGTGATGCTTGGACCCTGCAGGGACACACAGCACCCTGTGATGCATCTCAGAGTGCTGGTGCTGCATGGGCTGGGGGGGACTTGGTACTTGGCACTTCTTGGGCAGCAAAGAGACTTCAGCAGGGTCAGCTCCTTGGAGAAATGGAAACCTAATTATACAACATTGACAGTGGTTCCCAAGGGCCCAACAGGGCTGGCAGCACCTCTTGCACTGGCAGCACCCGCTGCACATGGTGATTATGCCAACTCTGCCACTTCTGCCTCTTTGTACTCCCTCCTCCAGCGTGAGAGCAGAGCAGCAAAATCCGCTCATGGACCACTGCAGGGGCTCACCCCATGCAGCGCCGTGAGGGAAAATGGATTATACCTGATTTCAGTGGCATTGCTGATGGAGAGGGATGGCTCTTTATTCTGCTTCCCCATGCAGTGGTAACTCCAGGAGGGTTGAAGGAGGACTCATAAGAATATAATTCCAAATTACTTCCTCCCAGCCCCAGGAAGGAGAAGAGGAGCACACGATTTAAGGAGTTAAAAGAGGGCCTTCACATCTCCATCCACCCTCCTTGTCTTTCTCTGAATTTGCCTAAAGCTTTTTCCCCCAACTTCTGCCCACAGAAGCCTCCTGGCTGGAAGCTCACAGCTACCTGTGTGCATAATGTTGTTCCATCCATCCCGGCTCAGTCAGAAGTGGTCCAGATAGCTGCATTCCCTCTAAGTGAAAGAGTTATTTACCCAGCTGAGACCTGATCCTGGTGCCAAGTCAAGGCTGTCTGTTGGCAGCAGAAGGAACCACCCTCTGGGACAGCCATCTCCTAGCAAAGGAAGTTGGGAAGGATGAGTAACATAAAACCAGCTGAAGGCATCCTCAGACCTGCCTCTGGCCCAATATAATTGGCACTGATTACAGGTTTGCACAATCTGTAGCCATGAGTTTTCATTTTTAGATTGCTCACGGTTTACATGTAGTTAGTTAATGTGGAAGCAGGACACCAGAGGCATGGCTGTTTGTCCTGGGCTGCCCAAAATATGCTATCACCTGCTCAGCAACTCCCTTGCCCCCAGAACCACAGTGGCCATGGCACCGTCAGGCTCCACTTCCCAAAAGCAGAGCAAAAGCACATACACAGCATCAGGGCTGTGCTCTTGGCTGGGGAAAGGGGAAAGGGCTGCTAATGAGAAAAACAACAGCATGCAGTGATACTGGAGCAGGCTTTCCAAAAAGCTTACATCACAAGAGTTGTTCAGCCACCAGAGAAACAATGCAAGAAATAGGCAAGAGAACAGTGCTATTTGCAAAGTACATCTAAGTCCAAAAGCCAATTAAATATCGATTCATGGGTGATCATGACTAAATACTGAGAATAAAAATAATATTAGAAACAGCCTAGAAGAAAAACAGCTTAGTACATGGCATGGGTTAAAAGCACTCACCTTCAGTCTGCATTGGCTCAGGTTACGGTTCTGAGAGTGGAGATGAGGAGGAAGTTCATGGGTTGTGATCATGCACAGCAGGGGCTCTGTGTCTTCTCAGCGTTTACTCAGACATCACTGAAGCCTCAAGGTGCCGAGCCTGTCCCTGCCCTTGCAGGGCGCTGCCACCTCCTCAGGCACACAGCAAATACCACAGCAAGGTTTCCCACTGCCCTTTGTCCCGGGCAGGAACACAGTGCCGTGGGAGGTGTGTAGGATTTTAACAGATGTGTTTCCGAGATAAAAATGTTCATCTCCTCCTGTGGCAATGTCCAGAGGCTTTGTCTGACTTCATCAGCATGTGCTATTTTATATGCATTACTTTGTCAAACAGACACAAAATGTTGTGCTCTTTCCTGGGCAGAGAACATAACCTGAGAGAGCAAGGGTGATGTAAGTCTAGAGGACACATTTGCAAAAGAAGACACCCTAGAAAGGCAAGTTTCAATAAGATATCAGTTTGGAAAAAGCAGTAATAGACCAAAAAGACTAATTCCAAGTAACACTGCTGCAAATACCACTACAGCCATTCAAACAAGACACAAAGAGAACACATCCACTGCCTTATGCACCATTATGCCAGGCAAACCAGAATAAAGAGGATGGAAGCTACTAGATTTTAAGAGGCAGCATTTAATACTCTTTCCTTCTCTTTCACACTGTAACAAATTAAGACAATGAGGAATCCAAACCTGTAGCTGCCAGATAAATACTGAAGTTTCTCCGAAATAGGATGTATCACCTGGTGGAAAAAATCAAAGCTAAAAACTGGTACCCAGTTGAAAGAATACTGTGTTTTAACAAAAGGTCTTTTTAGCAAGAAAGAATACAAACACACCCAGACAGCACTCATGGAAAGCATGTAAATCTACAATTTTTTCATTTACTAACATAAAAATGTTATATTATAATATAAAATTAAAGGGAAGAAATTAAGACCACATTTTCTTTTTTTTTTCTATTTACAAGCAAAACCTATGGTATAGCAATCACATCTAATGTTTTTTTAAATTCATTTAAAATACACCCTGCTAAAGAATAAAAACTAATTATTAATATGAAGGTAAATATATTTAGTTTGAAATTGTATATATTGTGTATAAACAAAATATGCACAGGGTTAATGTTGTTTAGCTAGCTTAAAGCTAAAACTAATCCAATACACAACTCGAATTCCCACAGCTTAATACATTTTATGACTAAGCTGCTGCTTTAATGGCCAGTCATAAAATCTAAATCATTTAACCCAACATGCAAAGCCCAGCATGTGTGCTGAAATCTGTGCTAAGCCATTAAAGGCATTGCTGTCTGAGGCTGTGAGCCTGCTGCAGCTTATGCTGGTGTTGATCACTGCAGTTGCTTCCCTCTGCCAGCCACCAGACCCTCCACTGAGGCCTTCCAACCTTAAAGCAACAAACAAATACTCAAACAGAAAAATCAACCCCAAAATTCCCAAACCTGACTCCTTCCCTTCATTTGCAACTGGATTTAGTTTGATGAAACGGACTTGCCAAGGGTTTATTAATCCCTGCAGCCAGCACAATGGAGTGGCATTCAGTAACATCTGACCTCTTCAGCCTGTGCCCAATGTACCTGTGCCCAATGTACCTGTGCCCAAATGCACCTGTGCCCAATGTACCTGTGCCCAGTGTACCTGTGCCCAATGTACCTGTGCCCAAATGCACCTGTGCCCAATGTACCTGTGCCCAGTGTACCTGTGCCCAATGTACCTGCGCCCACTGTACCTGTGCCCAAATATACCTGTGCCCAAATGTACCTGTGCCCAATGCACCTGTGTACAATGTACCAGTGTACCAATCTACCTGTCCCCAAATGTACATGTGCCCAATGTACCTGTGCCTGGATGGTGGCAGAGGCTCATATTTCTGCCGTGGAGGATGTGCTTCAAGGCTTACAATTTGCAGTGACTTGTCAAGCCCAAGAGCCCGTGGCCACAGGACAGGCAGCTTGTTTGTCTAAGCCAGGAGAGTTGCACTTAGGGACACAGATGTTGGACACACTGCGTCTCCTTGCACCATCTCTCTAGGCTCCAGGATAGCCAGGCAAAAACACAACACAGAAGACAATCCTTTGTTTTGTCCTCCAACTTGGCTTCATCACTTTTTCAAAGTGATCCTATACCTGATCTTCGGCACATAAGCATGAGAGAGGCCCAGAGATGAGGAAATGCACCTCAATCCCATGGATATGTGGTTGGAGAGGGAGCGGCAACCTGTGCCTGTACTTGGCTGGGAGAGAAGAAATAGGAAGGAAGAGCAGAGAGAGCAAACCTAGAGACAGAGAAAACAGCAATAGGAAACCTGGAAGTAAGATGCTGGCCCTGGAAACATTGGCCAGGTGAAGGGGAAACCTAGCAGAGAGACTGGAGGCAAAGAGGAATTGTTATTGTGAAGGACAAGATGTTGATTCCCTCACCCAGACAAGATGACTCATAACTCAGTCTCTGCTTGGATATATCAAGGATTAACAAAACCCATTTATTCTCTTTTTCACCCAGTTATTTCAGGAATTAGTGATGCAGCCAGTAGTTACAGCCAGTGATTACCATCAGTAATCCATTTGCATTGTTTCTATTTCAGACCAAGAAGGATATATTTTGCTTTTGGTTTAGACTAATAGATTTTTTTTCCATATTTATACTGAAGTAAAATAACTTCAGATTCATGCTCCCTTTTCACATCATGCTGATGTACATGTGACAGCCAGGAGGTCATGCTGTCATCTAGATGGACCTGGTCTGGCTGGAGAAATGGCCCAACAGGAACATCATGAAATTCAGCAAGGAGGAGTTTAAAATCCTGAACCCAGAAGGGAGCAGCCAGAGCCTGGGCTGACAGTCTGGAAAGCAGCTTGGCAGAAAAGGAAATGAAGGTCTGCTGGACACCAAGCTGAACTCTAGCCAGCAGTGTGCCCTTTCCACAGAGCAGGCTAGGACTGCTCAGTGTGGAGAAGAGAAAGCTCAAGAGCATCTTATCTGGATGTACAAATACCTGATGAAGGTGAAGGAGAAGGAGACAGACTTTTTTCAGTGCCAGGATTAGAGACAGTGGGCTCAAACTGAAATACAGGACATTGCTTTTGGACTTTCTGAAACACTTTTGCTTTGAGAGTGAATGCACAGTATGGCCAGAGAGTTTTTGTCTGCATGCTCAAAATCCACCTGGACCCAGACCTAAGCCACCAGCTCACACATCCAGTCTTGAATGGATCAGGAGGCAAGAAGTTCCTGTGCTGCAAGAAGGTTTTTGGTGGGCTGTTTGGTGCTGTTTGAAGCAGCAGTGATTACCAATCTTCTACTGAAAATCCAATACCCATTTTTACTGAGGAGATCCTTGTGGTAACACAGACACCCTCTGGCTGGAGGCAGAAATTTCTTTGTCACACTAAGTTTTCTTAGAGTAGTGTTTTCTGATTTGTTGCCTGCGCACTTGTGGATATCTGTAGAGTACTTCTAGAGGACACAGAGATAGTAACTAAACAAAGTGAGCTTATCACAAAAGGACTTAAACATATCATACAGGAAAAAAAATCCTTAAGGATCTATCAGCTGGGCACATAAAGGAAAATGGACATTTGTGTTGATCTGATCAAACTCAAGTGGGTAGTGATGCACCTTTCTCCCTGCAAAACAACAGGTTTCAGCTAAGTATGGAGAACAGCCCAGAAACTGGAAACAAGACTTAGGAGATGCGTAGCAAGGACTGGTTTATTTTATGGGAATACTTCAGCAAGACTTTTCAAACAATGTCTTTTTCTCTAAATAAATGCTAAGCAAATACCATTTCCCCCCTCCTTTTATTACCACCTTGGCAGGAACCAGTTCTCAAAAACCATCTTCCAAGCATCAGTGTATCAGACTTACAGCATCTGCATGCTGTCATAAATGGAGATAAGGCTCTCCAGCCTGGAGCTCAGTATGCCCTTTAGTGCTCTCTGGTTTTCACACTTTGCTAGCAGCAGGAAGGAGATGGTAAAATTCCCTGGACAGGAGGAAACAGATTTATCCACTGATTGCAGTATTGCAGCGGAGATCAGAAGTGGCTGCAGTGCAAAACAGATGAAGGCAGCAGAGCACTGAAATGGTAGAGCTTCCGTCCCTTCAGACACTTGCCATCTCCCACTGAGCAAACTGAAGAAAACTGTGTCTGGCCTATTTATGACAATATCAGCTTCCTGGGGACTGAGAAACTCAAAATATTTCACAGCTTACAAGGGGAAAAAGACCCCATGATGTTGGGAGTTATAAATCAGACAAAGTCCATGGAGTTTTTTTAGAGGGAATTCTACTGGATTTTGGAGGAGGAAACAATCTTTAGTAAAAAGGACTCCTTTATTCCCAAAGATACTTTCCTTTAGGATATAATCTGTGTTTAGGCTTGAAACAACAGCAGGAAATGCTACCTTACTCATGCAATGCAAAACAGCATAATTTTGTGACTAGAATCCTGGCTTCTGTGATCCTGCAAATCAGCTATCACCACCCATTTGAAGGACTTGAAGGGCAATTTCCTCTGGATACTTGTAGCATTTTGACATTGAAAACCCAATGGAGTACATGGCTTCCTGGCCTAAGTCAAGGAAAGTAAAGCTGGCTACTTTGCTGTGACGCCACGAAAACCAGCCTTGAGACAGACTGTACAGACAAGTGCAGTCCTTCCTGCTGCACAGACTTGGTTTATGACTTTATATGTTCATAAAGAATGACTCCACTGTTCACTGACAGTAACATTCTGCCTGAGGCAAAACTGCACCAGATTCTCTTTTAATCACTGGACAGAGAGCTGGAAATGCCAAATTTTACTTCTGATGTTCATTTCAGCTATGTTTTTAAACTAAATGAAATAATCTCTTTAGTCATCACCTGTTGCATACAAAAGCAATCTGTTTGACAGGCAAAGCACGAAAATATTATGTAGTTATATTCTGGCTGCAGAAAGACTGTTTTTATGTACACACACAAAAATATGAATGCCAAATGTGACTGTTGTGTCCCAGCAGAGCTAGCGTGCTGCTGACGCACTGATGAGATCATTGTTTGTGTCAGTCTGCACACAGACAAGACACGCTTCACCTTCATCAGGGCATTTATCACTGCAGGAGGATGCCTGAACCACAACAACATTTTAAGCCTGAGATTTTAAGCTCTAGTAAGAGGGTTCCTAGTTCATACCACCACCAGGGTAGTACTCACAAAGCTACACTCCTTCCAACATCTGCCTTCTCCCTACTAGACAGGCAGTCTGCTTTTAGACACCCCAGTCCCACAGCATCAGCAGAGACCCTTCATGGCACAGTCACCACCATACCATGGAGTTAACATTTTCATCTCAAATAAAGTCAGTGGCTGCAGACATTCCCAAACATGGGGAAAGTCCAAACCTGCCTGCTCCAGCTGGAGCTCCCTCCCTGCTCAGCCAATGGCCCAACAGTGACAAGTTGTTCCTATCCTCCCTGCAAATCATCTGCAGGAGGGCAAGCTGAATGCCTCAAGACATGGGAAGCCAAAATAAAGCAGCCTTTGAGAGGTTTGTAATCCAGAGACAACAGGTGTAAGTTGCCCTGTCTTGCAGAGTGAATTGCAATCCCTGCTGAAATGCTTTCCTCCTTTTCCAGCCATACAACATAACCCTTAAACAGATCACACTGAAAGCCCCATAAAATTCATGGAAAGAGGCTTATTCTAGATATCTAGCCTTCAGGAATGTTTCAGAGGTTTCCAGCCTCTCTCTGAGCAAGAACTCTTAAAATTTAAAGAATCTTTCTAAAGTTTCACCTCTTTTATTCTTCCTTGTTACCTAGTATGTTCTAAAGGTGGCCAGATTCGCCCATACCTTCATTCTGGAGCATTAGTCACAAGCAAATTTAACACTGCATTCACCAGTTCCACCTCTCATTGCTGTTATTTCTCCTTCCCACATGTTTCCCTCCTTGGGAAAACTCTTTTATAAAGACCCTCAGGAACAACACTTGCCTCAAAAGGAAGGAACAGAAGCCAATAAAACTGAACAGAAAGGAGGCAAGTGACAAAAAGATGGGTCTTGCCTTGCTCAGATTTGGGGGGCTGCCAGCTAAGGAAGCAGAGTTTCTGAATTCTTAGTGGAAGTTGTCAAAGTCTAGATGGATAAAACATTGTTCAGGCTTATAAGTAAAAAGTCCAGGAAGAAAATTACAGGTTTTGAGCTTTCATCTGTCTGCTTACTGAGACGTGAAATGGAACTGGATATTAGACCCAGTGGCTCATGATTTATTTAACTTTGTGCTGCTGGCCTTTTATACTAGCAAATCATTAATTTACCTGCACGGTCCACTTACAGAAAGAATATTTTTGTCAAATTCAAGACTTCTTACAAGGTTTTATTTTGGCATTAGTACATATATATCTATATATAAAGTTCATACATAAAAATACATGCACCTATACCTTTATGTATGTAGTGTGTATACATGCAATAGAAAAACAAAAATTGTATGTACAGATTCCCCCAAAGGCTTCATAGTTTCTATTTTCTCATTTCTATAGGGTTAGGGAGTCACTTTTGAATGTCTTACTGCATTTTACATATGTAATTTACAGGCCTGTGTTTGTCTTATCACCTCTTCCAGCATTTTGTATCACAGAAAAGGTGAAGTTATTGCAACCAAAAATAAGTTACCGTTCACCATATAGAAATACACTCTTCCAGGCATCAGGCAAGGCTTGAAAGAAGAAAAGTAATTCATCATACAGTAAAGGCAGGGGGAGAGCTAACAGAGCTTTAAATTGGCTTGAGCTCACTTTCACCCTGTGAGCAGATCTAAGTTTAATACAGGCCCAGAGGATGCAAAGGCAAAGTCAAGAATAATAATTCACTTCATGTCAAAGCCCAGTGAAGAGATTTCTTTTGACAGCTCCTGCTTTGTGCTCCCTGTGAATTTACTGGCTTCCTGCACAGGGATATGAGCCTGACCTCTCCCATTCACCCACAAACTGGCTACATATAATATGGCTGTTAATTCCAGCTGGGACTTGGGCTTTTGGCTGAGGCCCTTCCTTCCTGTCTGAAACTGGGAAAAAAACTGTTGGGGGAATGTGTGGAGGGATGAGACAGAAAGCAACAGCAATCCATAAACTTCTAGTGCAGGGCTCCCTGGTCTGCATTTCTTAATTGAGCCTCTGCAGTCACACCAACAATTAGGGAAAAATCATTAGATCTGATTCAGCTCATAAAAAAAAACATATTCTCCCCAGAAGCACAAACCACACATAAGCAGAAGTTCACTCTTGATCTGATGAGAATTCAAGAAATAAAGCATTGTAAATACTGTGTTGGAAAGCACTGAAAATACTTAACTTTTTGCAGTCTCTTAGGTTACAGGATTAAGTTGGCTAGTTATTTTAACCTCAGCTAAGCGTAAAGATGGGCAGCACAAACATCTTCCAGTTAAAAGGGTCGTTAGACACTTATCCTTTCAGGTGGACCCTGCAGGGCTTCAGCATAGTTAGAACTTTTACAGGACACTAACCTAGAACTGCCACTGAAAAGGAAGCCCACTGGTCACAACCTTGCAAGGTTATAGCTAACACCAGCAAAGCCTTAGGATCCACAGGACTGGTTGGTATGCTACACTTAATGTTGGATTTGTAAGGAAAACTGGACACTGATGACAGGTAAGACTTAAAATTGAAAACACAGGCTCCTGTCCTTAGAAACTGCTACAAAGAAACATTTAGGGACCTGCCAAATAAACAAAAGCAGAATGTGGTGCATTTACCCATAAGAATTATTATTTATTCTCAATTGTGTGATAGCTGGCAATTGAAATTGATTTGTGCAGTGCAGAACAGCTAACAATCCTTTAAGCAGTCCAACTAAAGGCTCAGAATCAACAGGATGCAGCAGGGTTTGGCTCTGTGGTTGGTAGTTTCCTTGTTTGTGGTGGGTTTTGGTTTGGTTTTGTTTGTGGAAGCTTCTTGTTTGTCTGTTGTGTTTTTAGTTGGCTTGTTTTTATGTTTTTTTTTTTTTGTTGTTAAAGCACATCCCAGGACCCCAATTTCAATTACAGTGCATTTTACAACACTAACATAAGAATCTTTCATATAGTCTCCAAAACCAACATAAAAGCAGAGATTACTTTGTGGAGGGAAATTCTCATCTGCCCAGATAACTGCATTATAACACTAAGTACTGCCTTTGACACAGATTTTAGTTCAGGAGGTAAGAAAAACCCTTATGTAAACCTGTGCATTCACTCTGAATATCCAAGTAGTAAACTATTCAGAATAATCTGATCATTAGTTCAAAACTAACATTCTCAGACCCAAAAGATGGACTAAATTTGAAATTATTGCTATTCTATACAGTGCCATTCTCTCTTCTAAGTGTTATTTATGCAAGCATAGACACTATAAAAGCAGAAATATTTTTGTATAACTATTAAAACACTATTAAAAGTATATCTATTGCTATATTAAATTTTAGCCTTCCTCAGCCTCAACAGCTATCATCAGTATCAGTGCTGTTGGGAAAGCAGTTGAATCCAAGAAAAGCTGGAGCTCAAACCCACCCTAAATTTAGATGATCAGAAATTAGGTGTGAGGCTTAAAAGCTTTTATGATGAATGAAACAGCTTCCAGAAGTGATTTGTGAAAACAGGTGGTTAGAGACAAGCTTTTCCAGCTGTCAAAACAGACTTGAGAGGAAATGTAGGTAGCCAGCATTCAGCAGGAAACAGGAGAGTGGCAAAAGGAATTCAAGGGAGAAAGACTTCAACTGAAAGTACAGAAAACAACAACACTATTTTAACAGTAGGCATGAGAGTAATGAAATCACGGAGGGAAGAGGATTTAAGTATTGTGCTTTGTGGCTGCAAATGTACTGAGCACAAAATACACTCGGGAACATTTAAGTTTCTATAAATAGTTTTCAAATGATTCCAGCAGTGTTTGTTTACACCAGGCATGCAGGATTCCAACAACCCTTCCACAAACACAGTCTCTTACTAAGTTTCACATGATGTTCATAAATGGTAGGGAAGAGACAAAAAAAGCCAAGTTAGATGGCAGAGCAAGTTCAGAGTGCTTCCGAGTTAGTGTACCTGAAAACAAAGGATCAACATTATTTCTCAATGCCAACATGTTCTGTGGCAACAGCTATCACCTCTAAAATCTGAATCTAAGCTAATTAGAATAGATATGGAACTATGCTGTTCACTTGCAAAATTTTTGTACACTGAAGCTACTCTAAAAAATTAAGAACAACTCAAAATCAGTTTAGCACATTTAAGTTAATTTCAGTCCAATATAAAATCCAAAAGAGATGGTGTAGTTGTAAAAAAACTTTAAAGGCACACCCCTTTACTGCTGTGAAGATTAATTAGAAATATAATCTAACAAAACTGCCATAAATACTTAAATCTGTCACATTACAGCATGGAAGAAAGGAAAAAAAGTACTCCATAAATAGATTGTATTCAAAATTTATTTTTAAATAAAGGAAAAACAATACAATTATTTTAAATAAAGAAGGTGTATTCTACACAGCTGTAAATCAACATAACTTTTACATAAGCTGTTTATAACTTCTAAAAGTTCTGTTGCAGCATTGTCTACATTTGACACTGTTGGTTTCCATTTCATCATCAACCAAACAACACACAAATGAAACCATTTGCTTAAGTGAAGCTTTATTTTTCACAGCCAAAAATGGCTCTACGAATACCAAAGCACCTGTTAAACAATTATCCCCACCTAGTTTTTTAAACGGAAGTCTGTTCAGCCTTTTTTTTTTGGTTCTGTTCCATTGCCTGCATAGAAATCAGCATAAAGCAAGTAGCAAGCTAAGCTTCACTTCAGCAGTGCAATGAATGGCATCAAACTTCATGAAACAAATGAAGATACAAACATTGTCAGTAAAATTCAACTATGTCAAAAACAATATTAAAAAAAATGTTTTTGTGGGTCACAACTAGACTAGGTTTCAGTGTAAATCTTTCCTCAGGAAAAGTGCTTCTTCCTGATTCACATGAAAAGAATGAAGCATGCATCACAAGCCTTTGTTCATACAGAAATGCCCATTAAAAAAGTTCCATGTTACCATAAGGCAAAGAGTTATTAATGTGGATGAAGCATCTTGGCCCAGAGTATGTTTTACAACAAATACCTACACATTACACTTGTGTAGCATATGATGGGTAAGGGATTGGCTCAGTAAGGTAAAAAGTCCATTTTTTATAAATACATGTGATTATTGCTAATATGCTACACATCATCCAACTAATAATAATCCAACTTTTAAAGCTGCTTTGTTGACATCACCTTGTAATTAGCAGTTCACTTTCATGGTGACAATATGCTATTCCATATGAAGGAAAGTAAAGCAGCATAAATACAATTATGAAAACAAAAGGCTTATGCAACAGTCTTCTCTAGCTTTGCTATGTTTTTTTTTTTTTTTTTAAATTAAAAATGTTTAAAGAAAACAAGTCCAGTTCACCACAAATTAGGAAATATCACAATGAGGTTGAAAACCAAGTTACAGGGAACAGAGAGAGGAAAACTATGGCATGCATTATAATCTAGTCCTTTTAGTCATACCACTGGAATACAGAAGTCCAATTTAAAGGCTAGACTAACAGGCAAACAGCCAAGAGTAAACTTAGTTTGATATCTAAATTAAGACTACAGTTTTAATCAGTAACAGCAAACTCACCTGGCCCTTTAATATATTCACAATATCTACTGCAATTGAATACTTAATTATGACTAGTATAGGTATGTATGTTCACTTTACAAAGATATTAAATACCTGCATCATGAAATTACATTCTTAAGACATTGTGTAAGAAAATAGCTCATGTGTGAAATGTTTCTGAAATGTATTTCTGCTCCCTACTATGTACCACACACACCCCCAACACCCTCCCCCCACCGTGAAAGCATTCACTCACAGAGAAAAACAAACACCCCTTAAAAAAGGATGGAAGTACTGAGGGGATCACCTTGGCTAGTTACAGCACAGTGCTTAACAAGGTTCAAGAGACAGAACCAGATCAGACTTGGCCAAAAGATGCTCATAATACATGCTTGACCAGTAAATCCTTCCACTCATTCTTATCCAACTCAGACCACTTTTGGTTACTGCAATGATTAAAATATTCACTATATACATCTATCTATATATATATAAACACAAGACTACAGATTTGCTTTAGTTTGTTTTTGCAAAGCAGTTTAGTCTTTCTATTCATATTGTTCTGCAGCAACTATAAGAGGTAGGCATAAAACATTTCAGAGCTTCTTTCCCAAGGTCCCGTTGCTAGCTCAATTTAGTGGGATAAAATAAAAATCAGCTGTACCTCTGTGATTTCACTAGGTACAGTCTTGTGCAATCCAGCTGGAAAATAGCTATGTGAACCCTAGTTTTGCTAGCCTAGCACACCAAGGAGTAAGAAGCTGTTCATATCCCAGAGGATATTTTTTTAAAAAAAAAGTCTACTGCAGAGCATTTAAATAGAAAGCAGATGTCAGGACCAATTCTCCCTATTTTTATTTCTACACAGAAGGAAGGTACCATTTGGCCAAGACTACAGATGTACTTTCACAGATGCAAGTGCCATGCAAAAATAAATTGAAGAACAGATACCAAACATACAAGTAATAAAACTACTGAAGGTAGATCTTCTTGGAAGTATATAAACAACTTATAATACTTTTCTTTCCCCCTTCACTTTTTGACATTCACAGCTACAAATGTGTGGCTATACATCAATAATTTCTTCTGCAGTGCCTCCACAACGTAACCTGTAGCGCCCTGTCCTCCAGCTAATGGTGGGGTCCCACAAAGCAGATAGGAAAATATAAATTGTCATGGATTCTCTGATGAACCAAGCTACTGCATAATCAAGTTTTGAAAAACACAGAGCACCACCCTAGAAACAATAAAAAGCAAGGTATTTAATCATACTGATAATTCACGAGAAATTTTAAAGTAACTTAAAACCTTTTAATAATGTTTTATAAAGCTTACTAGGCAGATTTATGTATCAATTGCATCCTTCATTAAAATCCAAGAATACTTTCTTGTTCAAGATGCAATTACCCATATTAAATATTTTCTATAGCATGAGAATAACAAATGTTGTTCACATTTGTGGCATCTTTCTATGTTAAAAGTTTTATAAGGCCTTTCTCCTTTCCCATTATTAACAAAATGAATTGAAAAATGTATGTATGAGTACACATACACCTCAACAAATATAAGACAATGCGACAACTAAAATAAAGCAAAATAATACCTCCTCTCCCCCCAAAAAATGAAACCCCACAAAGCTTCTGGTCTTGTACTGTCAAATGAGCTTAAAATTTCTGCACATGCCCTTGTGGAGCAGATTTGGAACATGAATATTAATTAAGGGGGGACACAAACTTTCAGAGCCTAGTCAGAGGCAAGAGCAGAATTTTGTAGAATACAAAACTACAACATTGTATTTTGTAAAATACAAAAATTAAAACTACTTCTTCCTTTTTATGATACTGTAACTGAAGCTGGAAGACCGAGAAGTAACAGGATTAGATCTGCTATTTCCTGCTTGTCAATAAACTTATTTATGGTTGCAATTAAGTTTAGCTTTTTGCTGTAATTAATGGGAATAAGTAATTTTAGTAACCTCCTGGCAAATAAAATTACATACCTGAACACCTTTTAGTTGAATGTAGTCAAATATAAACCATGCCAAGCAGTGACACATGAAAAATACCATTATATCCCATCTAAACACATGATGAGCTGCCCATCCAATAACTAAACTGGCAACGAAGCACTCTGAGATTGGCTCACAAATTATTGTGGCAGGCAACATATTAATTCGTAGTTTGGCCCACCTAGAAAAGAAAAACAAATCAGTTTTGACTCTGCATTATTCATTAACTCCTCCTCCCCTGCCTCACCAAATAAGCCATCATGGTATTTTCTAAAATACTAGTCTAATTTAATTAACACCTCCGAATAAAATACTGCAAAAAAACTCCTTTTAAAAGATGCTAGGGATAGCATTGAAAAGGTACTAAGGACAGGGGTGTGTTAATTTTTTTTAATACTTGTAACAGTCATTCCTCTGTGGAAAGTCAGCACCTCTCTCCCAACACTTATGAAGAAGCATGCATCAAGCTGTGCACTGAACCTTAGCACACTGGGCATTAGATCAAATTCCCTTGGAAAATGTATTCCCTCTCATCAGGCTGTCCCCACCAAAAGAAGGGAGCAGGGATGGGTGGGAGAGGAAATAAAAAGATCAAAATCTTACCTGATCATTCTGGACTGAAACTGAGAAATAGAATATGAACCAGAGTTTTGCATTGCAACTTGTGTGGCCATTGCAAATTTCCAGCCCCTGAAAAAGGAATTTGTTATAATAAAAATGTGTAAATAAGAGATGCAAAAACCAACTACATAAAAATCGCAATTTTATTAGGCTTGAGAAGTTTCTTTGGCGTGTGTGTCCTATTAGGGTGTAGGCAAAAAAACCCCGAAACCATATACTCTTCTTTGGAAAAAAAAAACAAAAACAACTTAAACCAAGAACTCAAACTCAGAACTTAAACCAAGTTCTGAAACTTTTCTCTAAAGGAATTGACAACGATATGGCTTAATTATTCCTAAAAGCCTTACACTGACAGGACAATGCACATGTCATTAATATGCTTGCTATACATATGTGAAGCTGATATGAACACCAATACTTACAGTATGTGCTGTGTGTTTAAAAAAAACCCAAAAAGCAAACAAAAAGAAAGATTTAAACTACACCTAAAGCAATAAGCTTATTTCAGAGTCATCTTACCGGTCAGCTATCGCTTTGGCCATGAAGTAATCTTCAGCAATATACTGTGCAAAAGCTATCAGCCCTCCAGCCTGGTCCAAGACATCCTTCCTCATCAAGCATGACATTCCTGTTACACACTTAAAGCCAGTTAAGTTGGCTGAAATATATGACCTTGGATGTGAAGTACCAAAATAGACCTGTGAAAAGAACAAAAGGCATTTCAAACTTTATATTTAAGTACTACAATGACAGCTTTTTCCTCTGGAAACATAAGGAGGGTAAAATACACTAGGTGTGGCCAAATACAATGGTGTATTTGGAAAGACCTTTAGTACCATTTTAAAAAACCTAGTGTATCACCAGATCTGAGAAATCTATTGGTGATATTGGCTGTATTTTTGCAAATCTATAAGCAGGTTTTAAATTCTCATGACGAACTACTGCACTTCATTTTGTATTTAATTTCTAACTTACTGAAGTTTTTCTCAGGGAATATATGTATTAAAAATCCATTAAGTAACTGACTAATCACTAAGATTAATGTATTATGTGGTGGTAACTGACAGACATGTGAAAATTAACTGCATTCCTGCATACATGTTCTTAGAAAATTACTCTATGATTCTATGGAAGCATGGGAAATTTGTTTATTTAACACGCTTGCAAACAAAAACAATGAAGAAAAAATTCAGATTGTGAGAAAAACTTCTTATAAGATTCAGTACCTGAAGACTAGGAATGACCTACAAAACAGAGGGAATGAGTGCTAGTGCCTCTCATTATTACTTAGTGTAGACTGCCTTCACACTGGTACAGTAACTCATTCAAGAAAAGGTGTGCTCATCTTGCAGTACCCTGGATCAGCAGGCAAAAAGCTATTCCAGGAATACAGGAGCAGGAGTTGTAATTCTTGCTTTAACAAGTAGCAGTACTAGGAAATTTGTGCTACAGACCTCTGCTTTTCTCTTGTAAGAAAAAATTCAGACTTTGTATCATTTAAGAAAAAGGAAAAAAAGGAAGAAAAAAATCAGCAAAAACCATCACTTAGAGCAATGATGGAGTACTGAATTTCACCACACTTTCACATTTCTCTTTCACCCCCCCTATCAGTTAGCCTTGGGCCAAAATGCCTTATACAGGCCAGCTCCAAATAAAAATTTATTGGATTACATGCCTTGAGACATAAGGAACCAAAAAGCAAACTCAACCTCTTCATTTTACCAAAGAGAACTTACTGAGAAAGAGGACAGGGAAGAATAGAACAGAATGAGTAATATGAAGATGGTGGACAGGAATCAAACTTTCACTTTCTTTTTCACAATACAATTATTATGAGACCTGAAATAGCACTACAGAACAAGGGTCAGAGTAAACAGATATAGATCCTGTAACAAATAGATCTATGCAACTTCCTGGTATAGAAAATTACACATGTTAAAAACGTATATGGACTCAAAAAAATAATGGAAAAGTTCATTTAAGAAATCTCTTCTTACTAAAATGCTTTTATATTAAGGATTAGTAAATATACAAGTCTGGCTCCTGCTCAGGTAGTCTCTCAGCTGAAAATTACAGAACACTGAGGCAGTATTACAGGAAAATCGGATATAAGCCTTGCTTTTATTCTACTTTCCATAAAGACTCTGCTTGTAAATCCTGCTGGAAGTAAGATACTGTGTGAGCTAAACTTCGCTTAGACTTGTCATGGACATTTTTGTGTGCTTTTTCAGATATCCAAATAAAATTAATTAGTCCTTTCTTACTAAGCACTAGAAAGCATTCACCAGTTCAATTTTTCAGTTTTTTAATAATTTTAAACATAAACTCCAAAACGTGTATCTTGTAATCTTTACTGCTCATATTGTAAACCTAAATATTGAATCAGACAGAGCACCACAGAGGAATTCTGAAGCACTTAGAAATTGCCCTAGTTACCCTGAGTTGGAAGTGTGACTGCAGCTAGAAAATAACCATTTCGTCACTCACAAAGTACAAGAGGCACAATACAGCTTTCACTCAGCAAGGTTTTGTAAGCAAAAAAGAATAAAACAAGATCCCCTCCCCAACACTGCACTCACCTGTTCAAGGGTAGCAGCAAACCCCTGTCTGTCTGCAACATAGGGGAGCCCATGGACCAAGCCCACTTTTTCAGTCATTTGATTGGCCATATCTGTCAGCGTGTCTGGTGTTACTAAGCAACAAATGAAAAAATGACACTTGATGGAGCAACTCTGTCATTAGCAGACTACTGCAACAAGACACTGATTCTCATTTTATTACCAGCATCAAGAGTACATGTGCTTTGATGCATCCTATATTATAAAAGTGGTTTCACAAAAATAATTAATAATTAACAATTATTATGATCAACAACAAATAAAATGGAAACAGTCTGAATTGTATTTTTAAAGGTATTTTCTCCTCTAATTAGAGGCTAATCTTTTATTTCACAAAAACATTTCTTTCCAGACTTTTAACTTTAATTTCTGCTTATAGTCTCAGTTAAATTAGTCTCCAAAATCTGCTTGCTTATGGTGAATAAGCACAGTTTAACAGTTAGCATATACACACCTACCTCTGATTCCACTATCACAAATCCATATGAGATCATATTTGGCAACTTCATAGCCAGGCATTAAGTTATTAATCTTGGGGTTGATGCCAACCTTCTTGCCACCTAAAAAATACAAACATCATAAAAATTAATGTATGGGGAGTTTTTAGAATTGAGACTCCATATCCAAAATATTTAAATATAAAAACTGAAATAAATATTTACCCACCAATTCTTAAAGTCCACTTTTATACAAAATGTCTATATTTTATGTATACCTTCACTTCTATATTTTTTACTTGGAAGAATAAAAAGAAAAAATATTCAAATGCTTCCTTAAAATGGCAGTGTAGCAAGATTAATGTAATTAAAAGAGCAGTAGAACTATAAAGCTTATTACTACATTCTTGTAAGGTAAACATTATTCATTTCTTATTCTTTGAGACTATGATTATGAAGATTGTATTCTATAGTAACTTCAGCAGAAAAATTAAAAAGGAGCAGAATAAAGTGAGACACACTCCTTTACATCCAGCTGACAGATATGGTAAAGTTTTTTTCACATCAGATTAAAAAAAATAATTACATTTTACTACCTTGTTCTAATACCCCTTTTCTCCGCTAATTCAAATACAAAGTGAAGAAAGAGCCACACAGCCTAAGCAGATTAAAAAGGATTGCTGCAGGACCTCAAGCTCAAATACAGCCACAACTCTGAGTCACTTCCTGCACATTTAGTTCAGTGCAAAGACAGGATTTAACTGTTGTTTTGGAATTAGAAGATAAAATGGCAGGGGGTTACCCAAACCATTCCTTCTTAAGTTTTCTTGGACTTTTGTCACAGACTGACTACAAACTTATTTTTTACTGCAAAATGGTGATTAAGCTACAGAAGCAACATGGGCTGAACAAGACAACTATTTATTTAACTCCATATACGTATGGAGTCTACAACTCCATGCAGAGTACTCCATATGGAGCTGAAGACCTATCATGTTACAAGTCAGAGTCCCACCTTCAAGTTGCACTGCTTACCTATAAACAGTCTAGCATCAACATTTGGGTATTTGCCAAGGAGCTTTTTGCACACATCAATAGCTGGATCATCATGATCTTGTACACAGAGTAGTACTTCATACTAGTAAAAACAAAAATGTATACACTCACATATATATTTACATACATACAGCTAATATCCATACGGTCTATGAAATAAAGCTTAAGAGTGTAGTAAGCTAAAAAAATAAAGAGTACTGTTACAGAATTAAAAACAAAGGCGTTGTTTTACAGCTAAATGAGTCTAGATTTTTAATGCACAGCCAAGTACTTCTGAAAAAACAACTATGGGTGTGTCTCAATGAGCTCTTTTACTGATGAACATTACTTCTTCTGTTATTGAAGAGTTTCTATTAGTCATGAAACAAGATGTTCTGCTATACAAGGTAAAATTTTTGTTTCCACTTCCATTTTTGCTCACATACAAAATCTTAAATATTTTGAGCTCAAAATTAAATATTTTGCTCAAAATTAAATATTTTTTTCAATGAAATGACAGCACCTGAAATATTAAAAATGAGGTTATGACACACTGTGACTGTATACCTCTGAACTACATCTTCCATTCCTTTACTTTATGGATACATATGCAGAACAGAGTTGGAAGACAACCCACAGAGACCAGTATATGTACACTTAGTTGTACAACAAAGCTCAGGAATATATATGTATATGTAACATATGTGTATTTTCTTATTAATAGAGTAATAGTTGAAAAAACAAGTGTTAAGGGAAAGCTGTAGATGCTACATGCATATACAAGCTAGTGATAGTGGGCAAAGAAATAAACATTGAGGCAGCTTTGATAAAGGTACTTCTGCCTTGGCAATGAAGGAAATTCTTACCTGATACAACTTTTTTTTTTACCTTGTTAAAATTAGAGCTATTAAAGCTCCAATAAATAGAATAAAATACAAAAAATGCAAATTTCTGATCAAGATACCCAAAAGCCATTTTGACAAAGACTGAAAAATTCAATCCAACAAGAATCAATTTTCTTGGACATTTGCAACAGTTGCTGTAAAAACGGATCCCAACTAGCAATCAAAGCAGTTCTTATTCTCCCTTAGACTATTTTATCATTTCATGAAACTTTCTTTTCACTAAACTACTTAAGCAAAAAATGAATTTTGAAAGCTTCCTATTGGCTCTATGATGAAAATTTTTGGTGTTCTTGTTCAGTAAGAGGTATTAGGGGGTATTAAATACAACGGACGATATTAAGTTAAATATATAGACTTCAAATTAATAAATGGTATTGTTTTACACAAAAGCCTGATCTACTCTAAATCCATTCAGAATACTGAGGAAATTTAAAATCATTTAAATGGGAGTTAAAATTTGTTCTAGCACTACAAACTATCAGGTAAACATCTGTACCTCTCAGAATGCAAACTTAAAGTCAATTTGTCTAAGGAGCATGCAGAGTTTGACTTCTACCATCTTACAGCATGGAGAATGGATTTTAAGAGTTGTCTCATTAAGCAGACAGGTGCTCTCATCACAACAGAATCTTGACAGCATGAACACCATAGAAATAAATAACTGAAGAAATTATCTTTTTACTGCACATTAAGATTAATGTGTACAATAAAATTTGTTTTCCAAGTCATTATATAATCAATCTTCAATCCATGGCAGCCATGACACTTCTATGTCCATATTCTCCAAGAAATTCAACCAGAAGTAAGCCAGATATTTCAGACTCCAATACTTGAGAAAAGAAAAATTCAAAACAAATCGCCTTTGTATGCAGTAGCAAAGTAAAAAAAAAAAAAAAAGGCTTATTGACACAAGCATTACCATCAGGTTCATTTGAATTTAAGATGAATAGAGAAACTTTTGCACAATTACAATACACACAGTAGGTGAGAACTCTTCACTTATAAAAATATTATGTTTAAGTCCTGCAGTTTTGAGACAGCATAACTGGATTCCATTCAAGAGAAGAGTATTTCACACAGAGTATCACAAGAGAATAATTATCACCGCAGGTTGAATTCAGCTTCACCGTAAAAAGTTTCAGATTAATCTTCCATAATGATTTTTCACTGCACAGCTGAACTTTGAATACCAGGCAATACTGTTGCTCTAATTTCTGTGGTCATCTCTTAAAGTAGTTCTTAAAGTAGTTCTGGACAGTAACTACAAAAAGTTTTTTCAGACAGTTTGGGGACCTTGCTCATACTGTCCAATCCGTGCTGCAGCAAACTGAAGCATTCACACTTGCATTTTCACTCTCCTTGGAAAAAACATGATTATCTACCGTTATCTGAAACTCCGATTTGTGTGGAGTAGCAACATTTTCAAGTAATTATTCATATGCTATCAGAACTAAGGACCAAGACTACCTTTTGTAAAGTAAAATTCAACATTATTTTTTTTAATTATTAAACAAGTTTTATTTGTAAACAAATGTTTCACCTGCATAATGTTTGGATGCTCATTATAGGTCATATAACAGCTTATGATATCGCTGAGGATTCTTTGCACTGTTTGCGATATTGGCATATGCAGCTTGCCTTAAGTATGGCTTTCAAATGTGCTACACTTTATTGCACTTTGTTGAGCTGAAAGAATTTGTATGTTCATGTCTGAAGCTTTTCAAAAGGCTCAAAGCTTCATTACAGAAAAAATTTCCAATTTCTGATTAGTTCCAAGTGCTAGAGATTTTTATTTGTTTTACCCTGCCTACTTAGGTGCCAGTTTAATGCTCTCAGAATACACAAACACTGACTGTACAGCTCACACAAACGTTTGACCTTCTACAATTGGAGAAGCAGTGTCAGATGCAGACTGAACATTTTGAGAAGAACTGAGAAAAGACCAGTTTTTACATTAAAGCTAAATTTCAAATTTCAGAATTCAGCAGACACAAATTCAGTAAAAAATGTACTTTTGCCTGTCCAGAGGACCATATTTCAAATATTGAATGATACAGCAAACATTTACTTCTTTTAAGCTCTTTAGAGCAAGGAGAGCATCTTATCAATTACATTGCTTATTGCTTGTATTACACATTCAAACTGTTCAACAGCAAATGTGAGCTTTTCTGAACTATCTGCTTCTCAACACTAACACATGGCTTAGAGACTACCCTACCTACCAGCAACTGGTGAGGTACACTATCTCATCACTGAGCAACTCTTCATTAGATGAGCCATCAGTAAGAACCACCAAAAAGTTTCATGTTATCAGTTAAAGTGCTCTCTATTGGAGGATCTCTTACAGAGAAGTAGTCAACTGAGGAGAATTTCCTGCCTCTCAAGTAAGCTCCTGCAGCAGTATGAAGCACTTAAATCTATGAACACCACAATACAGCAATATCGATTAGGCAAATCCTAGTGGAGTGTAGAGTATGTTTCACCCTTAAGCCTTGGACATGGTCCTCAATAGACAGCTTTTTAAAAAGGAATAAGTTTTGTTTGCAACACGTAAAATATGTAATGATACATTTCCTACAGAAGGAAGAACAATCCAAGACAACCAAGCAGCATACCATCCAAGTTCGTCATGTGACTTTTTGAGACATAGGAAGAAAAAAAATTACACTAAATAATATACATACTTTAGGATAATCCAGCTCAAAGAAGGTTTCTAGGTTGTTGATCAGGTTAGGATCTACGCCTTTTAACGGCTTTAGAAGTGAAACACCAGGAAGCTTGCTATATGGCTGTTTGTCCGTGGCCTTCTTATTGAGGTGGAGGCGTCTGTAATGAGAAACAGCACATTACACCATTTAAGAAAATATGCTAGAGAATGCCATTCAAAATACAGTCAGAACTAAGAAAGCTATGGAGTTAAAATTGCTGCAAAAAGAATTAAATCTAGCTGTTGAAAAAACAGCTGTTTTTCTATCTAATAGTTGATGTCAACAGCTGATGTCAAAAGCCAATACCTAAAAAAATCTTAGCATGACATGTAGTTTACATTCAGCTTTATTTAACTTAACAGGTATTTCAGATTAATGCATTTTACACAATGCATTTTGAGCAAAAGGAATACAACCTTTTTTCAAACTGCAGCAGAGATGAGATTTTTATGCCTTCCTTCACAGCACTAAAACTCACAGTATGTGAAAAACAAAGTTCACACTTGAGAATTTTTAAAAGTTTAATACAGGATAAAAAAAAAGAGTACAAATAACCATTTGGTGATGGGCCAGAAAACACACCAGTTAGGGTAAAACAATGTTCTCTATATACTGTTACATTACATACATATTCATGAGTTTCATTCATTATTCAAACATTCTTGTGATTATAGATGTTTCAGGGATTTTCCTGCTCAGTTTTTAACCTCTGACTTGTCTGTGTACCATCCTGTTGACTAGATCAATATATGTTATTTCTTCTTGTGCTTTTATTCCCTGATAACAAGGGTCAATAAATTCTCTTTTCTCAGCGTTCTGGCTTTTGCCTGAGTTACGTTGTCTTTCAGATAAGATAGGCCCTGAATGTGGGAAATTCATTATTTTACACCATTTGCTGAGTTAGTTACATGAAAAAGCACTTCAACATCCCACAGCCTCTAGCAGGCTATGGTTTAAGAAATTTTATATATATATATATATATATATATATATATATATATAAAAATATATATACACACATTACACTACTATTTAAAGAAGCTATATGGTGCCTACACAAACTGAGAGATTATACTATGCCAAAAGCAGTTAAAAGTAAGTATATATATACCGCATCAAAATAGTTCTGATTAATAACAACATGCAAAAGCTAATACATCAATGCAAAAGCCAATATAATATTGTCATTTATAACATAGTATTATAACAAAATAATAATGAAAAACAAGTTAAAGGCTCAGGTGCTTTTTCCTGCATCAAGTTATGCAAAATTCAGAGCAAACTGAAACAGCAGTAACAGCTGATCCTACTGATCAGTTTGTTAACAACTTCAAGAAAAGATTTAGGATCAATTCACTGTAGCATAAAAATCCTGACACCAGGCTAGGTCAGAACCATAGATAAACTTTTACACACAATTTCAAATAGTTTCCGGTATTTCAGCAACGAATCAGAATCATTTAAGTTTTTAAAAAGACATTTAAGATCATCAAGTCACACTGTTAACCCAGCACTACCAGGTCCACAGATAAACCATGTCCCTAACTGCCACAATGAATATATCAAATGTGTTGGCAATAACATCACAAACTCACTAAAATGAATGTTTAATCTTACACTCCTGGGTAAATGAACACAAAATTTAATTTCAAAAGATTGATGGATATTGGAGACTGAATGTTTTAATTTATGGAGTAAATATCTTCATGAAAGCCTTTCAATTATATAGTGAAACTGTGTTACAAAAACTGCAGATAAGACCGCCACACCTGGAACAGAGCTTCTGACTAAGGCAGTGAACTGCTCGCTGATGGAGATAAAACACAGTAAGTTCAGGTCTTCGGAGAGAAGAATACATTCACACAGGAATCAAGCCTAGCACCTTCAGGGAGGATATGGCAGCCCCAAGCCCCCACAGACCCTGGCCCCAAAGGGTGGGGCAGGAGAGGATCTGGGTGCCCGATGGAACCCTCTGTGAGAGGCAGTGCCCGCCCACCCTCGGCTGGGCAGAGGAGAGGCCTGAGGGGCCCCTTCACCCCGGGAAAAGCTTGTCCCCAGCAGAGGGGGCGTCACGGCCACCAAAGGCCCCCACAGAGGGGTCCCAGAGCCGGCACCAGAGCGCTGCAGGCGATGCCACAGACCCTCAGTGCTGCAAGGGGCGGTGTCAAAGTGGCCCCTGCCAGGGGGGCACCGGGCGCTCCCACCTGCCCACAGCGTGGAGAACCCACGGAACTCTGAACTCCGGGGGGCGTGGCGGCGGAACGGGGCACCCTCACACCGAGAAGATCAGACAGAGGGGAGCAATGGGACGTCTTTGGGACCCCCAGATGGGTGACACGCTTCCACCTAACCCCTGTCACTCTCTCCCTGTCCCCCCATCCCACATGCACACTTTCTTTTTCTTTCTTTCTTTCTTTCTTTCTTTCTTTCTTTCTTTCCTCTTCCTTTCTCTTTGCCTCTTTTACTATTACGTAAAATACATCTTTTTTTGGTACCAACATCTAACCTCCTTTGGTTTTAATTACATTTTTTGGGTTTATTTCAAATCTTTCTGGGTCCAATCTCTTTTATTCACAGAAGCTTCATTTCCTTTGGTTTTCTGTGGTAAACAACATTGTAGCAATGGGACAGTATACAATGGAATTTGCATCAAGAAAATACATATACATAAATAACTGAAGGACAAGTATCTGCAGAAACAAAATTTTCAAATTAACATATGTACCACATACTGCAATTCTCTACCATGAAGAGCAGTCAGACTGAAAGACTATTTTCTTGCAATATGTATCTAATGTTATCAATTTTCATCTTCACCAAGTAAAATTACTGAACTATGAAGAAGATCCAGTAAGAGACGAGATTCCAGTAGATCTCTAGATTATTTTTTTCCTTGATGTGGGACAGTGGCATTTGATACCTAATCAGCCCCAGTCAGCATGTTTGCCTTTAGGTAGGTGAGTGAATAGACATCATGAGCATAACATTACAGAAAATAAACAATGGGTTGACCACGAAGACAGAACAAAGCAGATAATGTCCTAGTGCTGTTTTTGAGTTCAGGCCTAGGCTCTGCGGAGGTAAATGGAAATAGTCTTGCTGACTGTTTAACTGACAAGGGATGGTCAGACCAAAGGGGTAAAAAAAAGCAGTAATTCAGATAGCTACCCCAGGCAGAAATTTTCCTTGCAGTGTTCAAAAACAAAACAGGAAATAAGCCTTTTGTGCCAATAAAAAGGAAGAGTGTCAAGAATACATCTTTGACCAGGAGGGTCAAAAAGGAGGTAACGCAAGGGAGAAAAAAAAAAGTATTGATACACAGAGCTTTGTACAGCAACAAAAGCCATGACAAACAGGAAAAACTATAAGGAAGTGTCATTGTACTAAGTTGCAAAGACAGCTCTGAGGCAGGACTGTGGTGAATAAGCATGAAGTGAAAAAACTGCAGACTCTTGCAAGGCAACCTATTACAAACCATGCTGACACAGTATTATGAGGGTGACTGAATTACAGTAAGAGACAGAAAAAGAGAGAGAAACCTTGCAAAACACACAAATAAGACATGCAGCATTATCACAATCCATTCTGTTCTGAAGCACCATACAGTTTTGACAGCAAGTGGCAAGCATGTCCCTAACATTCTATCTTAAGTAAGACTTCAGTTCATGTGCTATTCATAACACTGCACAAAAGGGGCAGCCTGCCCTTTTGAAAGCACCGAGGTATTGTGACACTAAAGTAACCATGGTGCTCTGCTAGAGTCCATGTACCAAACAGCAAATTAACAGTAAACCAGATCATTTTACACTGGGGACTTCTTGTGAAGCAGCATATTCTGAGAAAGAATTAAATTGAAAACCTACCAGAGAAAGAGGTCAACCATTTAAAAAGTTACAGTATTGAAATTCAGGCTAACATGTAACATGAAAGTCAAAATAATAGACTAAATTTAAGGATCATTAACACTGTTGATGCAAGATACATTTTAAGCAAATCTGCTACAGTACATGTACCAAAGTCTCCAAGAGAAGTAAGATGAAGATGGTGGTTTTGAGCCCTAACTTGTGCTTATGCGGGTTCAGTTCTCTTAGGCTTACATTGTGATTGCAAAGGTCTTAATGTCTACATTACTCTGCATGTATAACACATACAGTTCAAAATTATAAAGCCAAGCAATCGTTTCTCAATATATGTTATTTTGCATTGATATTAGTTCCAAGCAGTCAAAACCTCCAATGACCTCTGAACTCTGAAACAGCTGCTGGCAGAGCAGTGTTCGTAAGCACTTTCAGATAACACGTGCAAATGTAGCCAGGTTGTATTTAAGTACTTTGGCACCACATTTATTAAATTAATCAGCCTGAAATCCCTAGGTAGTGAAATTGAAATTTTTTTATACAGTCTGGTACTGGCATACATAGATGAGGAAAGAAAAAAGAAAAAGCAGGCATATGGGAATCATGCCAAGAGCTGTAGTTTCACTAACATGGAAAAAGCACCTGCAAAATCTTCTCTAACTTGGTTGCTTATCACAATAATAATTAACACACAGAAGCCTGTACCCCAGATTTCCTCTGGGAAAAAAGTCTCCAAAGACAAAATCCTGACAAGTTATCACTGTTCAGAGTGAAATTCTTGTTAATCTGTACCAAATTATGCAACCAAAAAAAAGGCCAGGACAACACTTCCTCTCCCCAGCTCGTAAAGGGCAGAAGAGTATTATCACAGAATGACTTGACTTGGGCTGTAAGTGACCTTAGGGCCATCTAGTTCCAATGCTCTGTCATGGGCAGGGACACCTTCCACTAAATTAGGTGGCCAACAACCCTGCTCAACCTGGCCTTAAACATTCCAGGGATGTGGCATCCACAGCTTCTCTGGGCAACCTGTTCCAGTGCCCCACTTCTCTCACAGTAAAGAATTTCTTCTCAATATATAATCTAACCTACTCCATCAGTTTGAAGCTACTCCCCGTTCTCTTATCACTACATGACCTTGTAAAAAGTCCCTCCCCATCTCTTCTAGCACAACCAAAAACATTGCTACAGTAGACAAGCTGCTGGGTCTCTCAGATATACACATTTTAAACACAGCTGAAAAAAGCTCAACAGTCTTTATTCCCTCATGTCAACCTTCCCTCAGCAGCTAATTTAACTAAAGAAGTATTCTGCTGGAGAGAGATAAGTAAACCTTGATGAGAAATTTGTAACACATACTTAAATATTGCCAGACAGCAAAACAAGATGCAGAAAGCCCTTATGACATTCCTTGAAGACTGTGGTTTCACAGACCATCAAGATAAAGTAGCAGATTACTACTTCTGAAAGGGACTGGTTCTCCTGCTTCAACTCTGAATTTTTAGTGATCTGAAACACCTCAAACAGGTCTTCGCGGAGTGTTGGTCTGCTATGGAATATAGGGCATAAGGTCTCATCCTAAACAGGAATAAGAAAATGTGAGATTATTCTCCTTTTGGTAACAGAAAGGTAAAAAGGATGAGCTCCTTATATCTTCTTCACGTCACATATTATATGTGTATAATGATATACACATATCTATATAACTATACATTTAACCATGTATATATAATTAAAATACTCCCAAAAGTTGGTACCTTTAGCCACCAAAGAAAAAACAATGACATTTGCTACTGGTATACCACACTGGTCAGTACATTAAATACAACTGAAAAAGACTGGAGGATTTCAAAAAGTATTACAGACAACCCCTAAATTCAGGAAAGTGTTAACAGCATCATTGCTTCACCAAGACTAATATTAGCAGACATAAAATCCCACCCTTAATGTAATATTATAAAAACAATTCATGTAAGAAGCCATAGACAGCTAATAAAAAAGTATCTCACAGCAGTAACTTTTTATACAGTCATCTGATCCTTTTAAAATTAGGTAACCAAGAATCTTTTTTATACAGGAAGAGGACTTCTATACAGAAAATAATGTGCACAGAATAATGTCCTTGGGACAACTAGTTATGGGATCAGAACACAAACAGTTTCTCCTATATCCTTTCATTGCAAAGAAGGATGAGAGAAGAAATCATAGGAAGATAAAGCAGAATATAATACCTGGCTCTATAACTGGTGTCATCAGCAGAATTTTGGGTTTCTTGATACATGATTGGTTTATGTGACACCATGGGCTGCTGGCAACAGATGGGGTATACCCGTCTCAAAGAGGTTAAAGGATTTCTGCATGGTATTATCACAGCTCATTGTAGGAGCTTTAAAGTAATTTAAAGGGGAAAGGGATAAATATCAGGCATGGTAGAAATAAGCTTGGGGACACTGTCAGTATTTAAGGGACAGTGTGCTGTGAGGTCTGTCAGCTGGCCCTCTCAGTGGAGGTAGGGGATTGAGATCTATGTTGCAGCAAAGACACAAGAGTTACTGATGTCCTAGAAACAACAGAAGTGTTTGAAAACTGTCACAAACCTCCAAAAAAAAAGGTGGCAGAACTAATTGTCTAGCTGAAGTGCATCTGCACCAATGCAGGCAGCATAGGCCACAAACAGGAGGAGCTGGATGCCATTGTGCAGCTGGAAAACTATGACATAGCTATCACCATGGAAGGACGGTGCAACAGCTCAAGTGCTACAATGGCTGTCTATAAACCCTTCACAAGGGATAAGCAGGGATAGAGAGATGGTGGGGTAGCCAGTATGTTAGGGACTGTTTCAGTTGTCTAGAGTTTAATGATGGTGATGATGGGGTTAAATGTTTATGGGGCAGTAATCAAGGTAATAGGCCAAAAAAGGCAGAAACCCAGGTGGCAGTTAGCTATAGACCACCCAAACAGGAAAAACAGACAAATTAATTATTCTACAAGCAGCTGGGAGAAGTCTCATAATCATTAGCCATTTTTCTCATGGGGACTTCAATTTCACAGATGTCTGCTGGGAATACAGTACAGCAAAGAAGAAACAGTCTAGGAAGTTCCTGGAGTGTGCAGAAGATACCGATGGTGTCAGGAAGCTGAATGAGCCCATTGGGGGGCCCCCACTGGATTTTCTGTTTGTGATATGAGGACTGGTGGATGCTGGGGTGATTGGAGGCTGGCTGCAGCTCAGGAATCACAAAATGGAGTTTCTAATTCTTGGAAAAGTAAGAAGAGTCAGCAGAGCTGCCAATTCCAGAGGGCAGATTTTGGCCTGTTTAGGAGATCGTTCAACGCAGTACCTTGGGAGGCTAGCCTCACATCCAAGAAGGAAATCCTAAAGACACAGCCAGCAGGCTATCCCCATGTGCCAAAAGACAAGGCAGAGAAGATGAGTGACCTGGCTAAAGAAGGAGCTTTGGCTGGAATTCAGGATGAAAAGGAGAGTTTATGACTTTTGAAAGACAATGCAGGCAGCTCTGGTGTCATTAAGTTATGGACAGAGAAAACTAGATGGGCCAAAACACAACTAGAACTTGATCTTGCTACTGCCATAGAAGACAACAAAATGTATACATAAACACATTAGCAACAAGAGGAGAGCTGAGGAGAACCTCCATCCTTTACTGGATGCAGAGGAAACATACTGGGAAATTATATGGAAAGACTCAGATATTGTCTTCTTCATTTCAGTTTCTACTAGTGAGACCAGTTCTTCTCCAGGTAACAAGGTCTCTGAGTGAAAAGAAGGGAATAGGGAGCAGAATGAAGGCCTCATAACCTGGGACAAACCTTAGACATACAAGTGTCTGAGGCTGGATAGGATCCATGCAAGGCTACTGAGGGAGCTCACCAAAGTGCACACCAAGCCTGTTTCGATCACTTACTAGCAGTCCTGGCTCATGAGGGAAGCTCCAGTTTACTGGAGGCTACCCAACATGACAGCCATCTGCAAGAAAGGTTGGAAGGAGGATCTGGGGAACTAACTTCAGGCTTGTCAGCCTGACCTCAGTGCCGGGGAAGGTTCTGATGCAGATTATATTGAGTGCCATCATATAGCATGTACAGGACAACCTGGGGATCAGCATAGGTTTAGGAAAGGCAGGTCCTATTTGACCAACCTCATCACCTTCTGTGACAAGGTAACCCACTTGGTACATGAGGGAAGGGCCATGGATGCTGTATATCTTGGCTCAGTAAGGCCACTGAAACCATTTCCCACAGCATTCTCCTGGAAGAAACTGGCTCCCCATGTCTTGGACAGATGCACTCTTTGCTGGGTTAACAACTGGTTGGATGGCCAGGCCAGAGAATGGTGGGGAACGCAGTTAAATCCAATTAGCGTCCAGTCAGCAGTGGTGTTCCCCAGGGGTCAGTATTGGGTCCAGTCCTGTTTAACATCTCTATCAGTGATGAGGATGAGGGGATTGAGTGCACTGTCAGTAAGTTTGCAGGTGACACCAAGCTGATCTGCGGGAGGGATCTGGACAGCCTGGATTGTTTGGCCAAGGCCAATTGTATGAGGTCCTACACCTGGGTCACAACAACCCCTGCAGAGCTGCAGGCTGGGGAGGGAGGGGCTGGAAATCAGCCCAGAGGTGAAGCACCTGGGAGTGTTGGTCAACAATGGCTGAACAGGAGCCAGCACTGTGCCAAGAAGGCCAGTGGTGCCCTGGCCTGTACCAGCAATAGCGTGGCCAGCAGGACCAGGGCAGTGACTGTCCCCCTGTACAGTGGTGAGGCTGTGTCATGAGTGCTGTGCTCAGTTCTGGGTCCCTCACTACAAGAAGTACACTGAGGTGCTAGAGTGCGTCCAGAGAAGGGCAAAGGAGCTGGAGAAGGGTTTGGAACACAAGTCTGATGAGAACAGACTGAGGGAGGTGGGGGTGTTCATCCTGGAGAAAAGGAAACTCAGAGGTGACTTTATCATTCTCTACAACTCCCTGAAAGGAGACTGTAGTGACATGGGGGTCAGTCTCTGGTCCCAGCAACAAGTGACAAGACAAGAGGAAGGGCCTCAAGTTGCAGCACTGGGCTAACTTTACATCAAATATTAGGAAAATTTCTTCATCAAAAGGCTTAGCAAGCATTGGAATGGGCTGTCCAAGGAAGTGGCGGAGTTACCAAACTTGGAGATAGTTAAAAGGTGTGTAGATATGGGACTTATGGACACAGTTTAGTGGTGGACATGGCAGTGTTAAGAGTTGGACTTAATGATCTTGGAGAGCTTTTCCAACCTAAACTATTCTTTGACTCCATATGTTGCCATGTTTCCTATGTGAATAATATTTTTCTATATATAGTATTATGTAATAAATATCTATGACTATAATTACATTTTGTATAATAAATATATATGTGCAGGTTTTGGCGGCATGTGAAGGTGGGAGGGATTGGCTCTAGTAGATCCCATCAGGAAGCAATACATGGAGGCAGAGAAACACAAGAGGACTCTGCAATGATACAATTAAGGCTGAATAACATACAATTATCAAGTATCTAATTCTTATACTTCTCTGTCCAGAGTTAAGCCCACAGAAATACTATTGCTGCATTGCTGTGCAGACCTACTACACTATTACTCTTTTTATGAGCCTCAGACGTCAGAGAGCTTTAAAAACTGAAAGACAGAACAAACAGAAAAGCCAGAATCACCTGTGGCCACTAACCTCTTAATAAACTGAAAGAATTCTTGTTAAAGCAAGAATTAAACACCTTGGTCTTGTTTTAAACCTTTCTTTCCCTTGAGAGGAGCTTTATAATGTAGCTGAACCAGTTTAAGTGCAGGCTACTGCTCAGAAGCACTCCTTCTTTCCCCCTTTCTCCTCTTTTTCTGGGATGTCCTGTGCTGACAACTGTCTGATCCCACAGTGAACTACCTGAGATTCATAAACCACCACATAACTATTACTCAACAGGTAATTATAGAATTTCATCAGTTCAACCTAGCAAGCCAGAAAGGATGCAGCAAGATAATCATGCTGCTTCACAGGCAGCAAAGGTCCCCCAGTAATCCTTCTGCTGTGCTGCCATCAATACCAGCCAAACAAGACATCATGCCAGTATTGATGCACACACAATCCTGCTTCAAATCACTCACCCAACTGAAAGCTAAATCTGGATTTTGTTTTTTTCCACTTCAGATTGTCTTCTGCCAAATTAGAATTCAGGCATCCTATGGAAGGCTGCACAAAGCTCCAGAGTATGTTCAAGAAGGCTCTGAATGTGCTGCCAAGATCACAGGAGAAGAGCAGGAATAGGGTCTCCCTCCACCTCATGCTTCAGCAGGATTCCAGAAGGGCTGAGCTGACCATAGATTTGGGTCAGGCCCCTAAAAACTGTTCACAACCAACTCCACATCACAGTTTTCCCTCACAGCACTCACTCCCTTAGAGGTTGCTCCTTATCCGCCAGAAAAAGCTAACTTCAGTTAATCAGTAACAGAAAACAATGCCAGTGTTCAAAAGTGGCTCTTGCAGTAATATTTCAGGCATATCCCTCTTCGACCTTTCTTGACTGAAAGGAAGACATCAGCTTATAGAAATATGCTAGTGCCAGGCACCCTTGCTCAGCTGCTGGCCTGGGTCAAACCATTGCACCCGACAGTCACTGCTCTCAGAGGGGCATTCTTTCCCATCCTCCACTTTTGTCACTGCTCACATCCAATTCAACAGCCACACGGACACATGGCAAGTCAATCCACCCACTCACCAGCCTCATAGCTACACAACCTTCAGATCCAACAAGAGGGAAGAGCAGAAACAGGCAGATGTGGACAACAAGAAAAGGACTTAAGGGGAAACCCTAATGTAATTAAAAACATTTAACAAGTCAGTTGGCCTGGATAAAATGTTCAGAGACAGGGGGAAGTATAGGAGTCTGAAAGAAAAACATGGCAGGTATGATTCAGGTATGCACTTTGTAGCAGAGACGTCTTGTGCCAGCAGAAAAACATTCACAGGTTTGTGCATGCCTGCAAAACCACTGAAAACAAAAAAAAAGCAAACCTGCCTTTTGCATGCTAGGGGTTTATGTTGAAAAGCATGTTACAGTTGAGCTTCATCACATGCCAGTTGAGCGTGCAAGGCAAATAAAACACTTCACTCAATTCCAATGCATATTTTCTCCTGTCCTACACATAACCTCCACAGACAAAAAGAAAGGGATCTTACAAGGTAATGCACTGAAATCACAATAGGTAGTGGAGAGGAAGAGAAATTAGAAAAATAAAAGTTAAGCTAAAAGAAACTCCAAACTTAAAAAAAAAAAAAATAAAGGGTCAAATTATAGGCCTTGAAGTGGAATTGATCAAGAACAAACCAGATTGTGACCACTGTTATTTTTCAGAAGGTGAGTGTTCTCAAAAACCAAGTACCAATTTGTTTTTTCAATTTTGGAGTCATTCAATCAGTGGCTAAGAATAAGGACAAAAATAATGAAATATAGAACAGTTGAAGTCCTATCTAGTGCTATTTGCCATTTCAAATTTAAAAACTCCATGCACTACTGAAATTCTTTAACCAGGATTTTCCAAGTATTACCATTAAGTCGCATTCAGTACCTGGAACCCACAACTTGATACAGTCTTTTCTAAAACCGGGGGAACTGAAAATGCTTTCGAACCTGTTTAACAGTTTCAAGTAGAAAAAACCCTGACATTATCTTTTAGGAGTAAGAAAGAGCAAACACTAGAGACCTCAGCTTAAAGCCAGCAAACACACTTCCTCTCCAGCTCCCCTCCCACTCCCTCTGGATAAAGGTAGAAACAAACAGCCATACAATAGGCTGTGCCTGAACCTAAAGCAATAGGAACCCTTTTACTGACCAAATCTTTGATAGTTCACAATTCAGCAAGTTGAATGGAGTTAACAAAGACATAGCAAGATGCCTACAACACATCCATTACTGCATCATGCTAAACATTAAAATAAACACACTGTTTTTCCTTGTAGTCTATCTACAGTCTGCCATCAAAATAGCAGTTTATTCCCTGATTTTGTTTTCCCACACCCTCAGCCCACTTGCGGCTATAAAACAGGCAGCACCACAAGACAAATTGGACCAGCCTGCTGATCAAACAGGGAACTACCCCACAGAAAAAACTCGCTTGCTGATCTGAGTCACCACATAGCCGCACACTCACTAGAAGCAGATTAGAATGGCAGAAATGTTTAGAAAGGCACAACAGAAGGAAGGGATTTGGATTATCCCCTGGTGCATCAAATAAAGATTTACTAAGGCATAGAAACAGAAATGTTTTTGGAAACCCTTGCAACAAGTACTGTGCAAGTTTAGAGAACTGCTGCATCCAACACAATTCATGTTTTGTTTATGAAAGTATCTCCAGGGGATGGCCATAACTCTGGGCCAGAAAAACCAACCACAGAAGACAGCTTTTAGTACAGGATCAACCCATCAATGTTTGGGAGCTTCTAAAACACAAGGCTTTAGAAAAATTTTATTTTGAGACTACTCAATTTGGTTTTCTGACTTTTATTTTGAAAATCTGTTAAGATTAAACTAGCTCAGCCTCAATTATTTCATAAGGCACAAGTTTAAATGACAACATGATTTGCTAAACATTACATAATGTGCATCCTACAGACCCCAGGCTGCTCCTTTTGTGCAGCTTTTTCCAGTTTTTTCTCCCTCAAAACTTCCAAAATAATTAACTGCCAGCAGCAGAATTATGTTAAGAGCTCATCAGAAACTATATTAACAACCATACTGCAGGGTACCAGGCCAACATTTTTTCTTTATTTCCAGCGTATGACAGTCTGATTTTTATTTCATTAACTCAGCAACAAATGTTTCCAGAGTACAAAACAGCATACTGCTGGAAAAAGACACTAAAACACCAATTCACACAAGTTTGAACACACAGTCTGGGACCACATTACCCACAGCTGGGATAATAAAAAAGCTGTACATCTTGTCTGCACTACACAATTGTCAGTGAGAGGGTGACTGCCCTCGTGCTGCAAATACCTTGGAAAGATTGAATAAGTCTCCCGTATGAAATATCAGAAACTAAAGGAAGCAATTACATAAAAACAAAAATGCTTTGAAAGAAAATGTTAAGCTAAAATAACACTTCTACACTCAACATGATGTTTGACTGCATTTCAGAAGGGTAATTTTTTTTTTACATTTCTGACAGTACAAACCTGAAAAACTAACTTCACAAATTTTATGTCTTATGTCTACAAAAAACCCACAATACTTGGTTTGTACTGCCAAAAAATTTACTGCCCTCACCACTACACAATCTGCACAAAAGCATCTTCTCAGAAATGTAGGCACAAAACACATATGTATTATCTCTTAAAAATGTTTAAAAGGAAGTGTGAAGTAACAATTTTGAACTCAATTTTGATCCAATTTTTAACTCCAAGCATTTCAATATAAAACATGGGATATTTGCTCTGTAACAGCCCAGTACATGAACCAATACCTGGTTTTCATCAGCTTGAATATTTTAACAATGTATGCATATGACCAGACAAGTGACACTTCTGCTTCATAAAATAAGGTGCAGCATACTACCCATTATTAAACCAAAGCAGCAGTCATCTGGGAAATCACTACAACATGGGCAAATTGAATCAAGATCAAGGCAAGTGCTTAACAAGAATAGGACAGCTGCAAACAGAAAAGTGAATGGTTAGCTTCATTTACAGATACCTCGTCGTGGACTAAATCCAAGATGAGCCCTATCAACAGAGGGGAAAGAAAACAAAACAATCTTTAGTTTACAAAGTGGTACTTCTAAGACTGGAACGCAAGTGGTCAAAACCTGACCAGATCAGCTACCAGCACAAATGAGCAAAGATAGGTTGTTAGTTATCCTGATCCTTTAATGAAAAAAGGCTGGTCACTAGAAGCACCCGAAGTTCAAAAAACTCTCATGAGAAACAAAACAATTCCTCAGGAAAGTAGCACTGGCAAGAAAGTCCTAATCTTTCACTTAGCACAATGCATCCCATCAGCTTTCTAACTTACAAGTTTATACTTGTAAGAATGTTTTTTACCTTAGTTGTCCAAAGGATAGTATAAGACTTTCTTTATACATGCTGTAACTGAAATAATTCAATTCAGGGTATGAATTCACCCAGACTACTTATGAAAAGATATAGTCTTCAACATGTACCTCACCACCTACTATTAAAAGTAAAGTATACAAGAAAATGCAAAACAAGTCACCTTGCAATTAGCAAAATGAAATTCTTTTTGGTCTATAGGAAAACATCTCTCACAATAAAGTAATCAATAATTTATTTTAAACAGTAGTATTCAGTAAAATGTAAAACCAATATTAAATGTGTCAAAATTATGGTATTTTATTTCAGTTAAAAAGCAATTTTAAAATCCTAATGAATTGTGACACCACTATTTACCATTACACCATTCTCAGGGGGTGATGGACAGAAATACTGAAGGGTGCTCTAGTAAACCAGTAAAACTAGTTATATGCTCAACATGTCATAGAGCAGCTAGAACAGAATTTTTAGATTCCAATTTTTAGAGTAATTTATCATCTATCATTCTACTCATCCACCTTAATCAACATTTGTTCTTTTATGGAAACAGTTCATGTAAAATATCAACTTCTTTAAAATCTTTGTATCCTGATAAAAGCTGACCAAAAGACACTTTTCCCCGTGCCACTATTCAGCTTCTTCCACTCCAGCTCACATAAAAAGCGGGATTTTTTTTGCCCTATAAGAGCTCCACTAACCCAACCCATTTAATTTCCGTATTACATCCTCCAAATCTTAGAGCTTTCTATCTTCCCCTTCCACACAAACCACTCCAAGAGATGTGACAAGTGGGCTTTAAAATCAAAATGCATCTATTGTACTATCTACCCTCTTCTCAATGTAAGTACACCATCCACTACTGCCATGATTCCTTTCCTTTAAATGAACACTAGACAGTCTTTAGGCTTACGTTTCTTGCATTCTAGTAAATCATTCAGGGCCACTAATACCTTAATGTTTACCCCAAATAGTCTGTCTCATCCTCCTGACTCCCCTATTAAAGAATTGGCCTGCCTTAATTGCCTTCCACATTATTGGTTTTCTCCCACACTGTTACCACTCTCAGATTTCTGGTCCTGCACTGTTTTGCTTTCCCTGTTTATCAAGCCTGTAATACAGAAGCTCATCCAACCACAATCTTAGTATATAAAAAAAACACCTTCTGTTTTTTTTAAATATTACTTCCCCTAAGGATTATCTAAATTTAAGCCTTATGATTACATGGTATCAGGTAAATTTCAGCTTGTTTAAAACAAGAACACACAAAACTTACAGCTCCACACAACCTTTCTTAGTTTATTGCTCTGTAATGGTCCAAACAGCTGCCTCAGTGTCATCTTTCACACACAAAAAAAAAAAAATCACCATTTAGCAGAGGTTGGTAGGCACCTCTGGAGGTCAGCTATCCAAATGCCTGGCTCAAAGTGGGGTAACTAGATTAGGTTGATAAGGATCAGCCAGTTTTTCCTGTCTCCAAGGACAGAGCTTCCACAAACTCTCCAGAATGCCTGTTTCAACATTCAGCCATGAGTGTCCTCTTTGCTTTAAAATTACAGTCTTTCACTTGAATTTGTCCTCGTTGCTTTTCATCTTGTCACACAGCACCACTGAGATGAGTCCTGGACCTCACACCCTTCACTCCCCCAAATAATCAGGTACTCTCACACATTAACGGGATCCCTCCAAGCCTTCTCCAGGCAGATTTCCAGCTCTCAGTGCCTCCCTGAGTGAAGGATGCTGCAGTCCCACCATCATCCCTGTAGCACTAAGCCATGCTCCAGCATACCCATGACTCATACTGTGAGAGAGACCAAAACTGTGCTCTGCACTCCAGGCAGCCTTTCTGGTGCTGTGTAGAACAGAAGGATCACTTTCCTCAACCTGCTAACAGTGCAGCAATGGCTTTCTCCACCAAAAGAATGTCACTGCTCACAATCAAACTGCTGTTTGGTAGGCTGATTGGCACAAATCAGCAATCCCATGTCCTTCTCTGCCAAGCTGTTTTCAAGCCTCTCAGTGCCTAGCCTGTGCTGATGCATGGAGTTATTTCTGCCAGGTGCAGGACATGGCATTTTCCCGGCTTGAGCTTCATAAGCTTCCTGTCAGAGCATTTCTCCAGCCAGTCTGGGTCTCTCTGAACTCATCTGGTGTATTAGCCACTCTCTCCAGTTCTGTACCATCAGCAAACTTGATGATCATGTCACATAGTCCACGTCAGTAATGATGACAAATGGCCCCACCAATCATTGACACCTGATCATTTTGTGCATCTCGAACTTAACATTCCTTCAATAGTTTCCATCTTCTATCACAAGCTATTATTATCATATCAATGCAACATGTATACAGCAAACTATGAAAATTTGTTTCCACTTCAAGCAAGAGGTGGAACTTAACCTAAAACTGGTATTTCCCACCTAAAGCACTCCACTTTCCTTCAGTGTTGAAAAAAATGGCTTTCACCTCTAAGTTGTTAGAGATTGTCCCACTCTGCCCTGCACTGGTACAGCTTCCCCTCAAGTCCTGTGTGCAGTTTTGGGCACAACAATACAAAAAAAACCCATATAAAGCTATTAGAGATCATCCAAAGGAGGGCAACAAAGATGAAGGGTCTGGAGGGGAAGCTCTGTGGGGAGTGGCTGAGGTGACTTGGTCTGTTCAGCCTGGAGGAGACTGAGGGCAGACCTCACTGCAGTTACAGCTTCCTTGTGAGGGGAAAATGAGGGGCAGACACTGATCTCTCTTCAGTGGTGACAGTGACAGGACCTGAGGAAATGGCATGAAGGTCAAGGAAGGTTCAGGCTGGATATTAGAAAAAGGCTCCTCTGCAAGGACATGGTCAAAGCATTGAGTCTGCCGGAGCTAAAGAAGTGCTTGCACAACACTCTCAGGCATGTAGCTGTGACTCTCAAAGCTGGTCCTGCACAAGAAGAGCTAAATTTCTATGATCCTTGTGGGTCTCTTCCAACTCAGGATATTCTGTTTATTCTGACTTCTGTGTTTCCATACCCTATGAATTTCTTGTGTTCCTGCCAGTAACTGTACTTGACTTCCAATCTTTGCATTGCTATCTCTCAGATTTGGCTTGCTACAATGTTGTTATCCACTTGTTGAAAACCCATACAACATGAAGTTTTATGGATGTAACACTTGCCACAAACACCTTGGGATTTCTGTATAAAGTAGGGCTCATCATCAATGCACAGATTATGGGAGATAAGGGTTACTCAAAGAAAAATCAGGAAGATGAAATGTCACCTGATATCAAACATAAGCCTCAGATAACTTTCCAACTTTTCCTGCCTCTCCAATGTCCCAGTTTATGGTCAAACACTTAAGTATGTCTTTTGCTTGCTTTTAACCCTCAAATAATTTTTGCAAAAAGACACTGCTAATCAGATAATGAATTTGCTTCATTCCCTGTTCCATCCATACAAGATCACAGACAACAATCTGTTTGTTGTTAGAGTCACCAACACACTGCATCATCCTTGTCATCAGCTACATAACTGGAAAAACTATGTACCTTGAGGAAGATAACCTGCATAAGACATTTAAGCACAAGTTGCTCAAGTTGAATAAAATTTCATTTAAGCCACATACCCAAAAACAGAAACGGCATTCTGCATGTGCTAGACATATTCCAGCCACTTCCTGGATAAGCTCCAGTACAATCACACTTTGCAGTTTTCCAAGTTTGGTTATCATCAGGAGGCAAGGGTACCTCTCACCAGCTACCAGGAGTAGCTGGATTACCTCCATCAGAGTCTATCAAAGTGTTCGTTCACTTATGTTACTTGATAGTAACAGGAGAGTTCTCTAAACACTGCCTTTTAAATTAGATTTACACTACAACTTACCTAGTTCTTATCTGCAACAAGATGTGTCTGCAGCAGTTCCACAAATCAAAGAAAATGCAACTCGATCATGGCTAATTGTGTAACTAGTGCTGCTCTTAACAGCTATCTCACCCAGTCTATTGCCAGACAATGGAAAATACAAGAAAGTTTAAAAGAGGAGACAGTCCCACCAACACACAAAAAGTTGAAAGTGAGATGACAATGAGAAGCAGAGAGATTAGAGGATAAACCTTGACACAAATTACAGACTGAGCAGCAAGAGATGGTCAAAGAGTAAAAAGAAAGGTTGACAAGACAAACAGGGCCAAGAGAAACAAATTATTTTTTTCTTAAGAATTAAGTATCACAATTACTATGCAATGAGGAATTATTAACCAAAGTATTTTAACTTCACATTTAAAAAAAAAGCAGCAGTTAAACATCAGCTACGTGGAGGTTCTTGCTTAGGTTTGGAAGCCATGTTTAAGCCTTTCAATGTTGCAGAAGTACCTCAGGAAACTCGAGCTTTATGCATCTGTGCAAACTGAATATCCTCCTAGTGTCCATACACACAATAAGGCTATTGATTACTTTTAGTTACGTCTGGGTTTTTTATTATCTGTATATGTTTCTGAAAAGTCTTGATTTTTACTCAGCAGACAAGGCCCGGTTACACCCAAAATGCCACATAAATGCAGAATTCATTATTTCTCCATTGACTACTGTAACTAAAAGCTTTTTAAAATAATTTGTCTAAAACCAGCAGTATGTTTATCAATTAAGTGTCATGCACTACCCTTCCCGCTTACACCTACGAACCAAGAAAATGAGCAACCTCAATATCAACTGACTGTGGCTGCCTAAAAGTGATTTCCATTAAGTGCTGTAATTAGAATTGCCACTGACAAGTGGGACAAGAACAATGAAGACTCAAAGCCAGAGCATGACTTCACATTAGTTCAGGTTTTTTTACCAGATAAATAAAGACAAAAAGATAAATAGCTTTAGAGAGTTGACAAACATGTAACATCTTTAATATCATTAGTGAGGACCCAGACAATGGGATCAAGTGCACAGTATGTTCACAATGACACTAAAGAGGCCAGAGTGTTGATTTGCTGGAGGGCAGGAAGACTCTGGAGAGGGATCTGGATCAATAGGCCAGGATCAATTGTGAGGTGGTGTTCCACCAAGGTGGAAATAGTGGGGGGTGTGAGTGAGCTGCTGTGGGTGCTTAATTTCTACTGGGCTTAAGGCACAGCAGTGATTCAGTAAGGTGAACTGCTGGGTCGTGCTCAGGAGTCAGACAACCCCATGCAGGGCTACATGCTGAGGGCAGAGTAGCTGGAAAGCTAACCAGCAGAAAGGGTCTGGGAGGTCCTGATCAACACCTGCCTGCACATGAGCCAGACACGTGTCCAGGAGGCCAAGAAAGCCCATGGAATCCTGGCTTATATCAGAAATAGTGTGGTCAGCAGGACCAGGGCAGTGACTGTCCCTCTTGGCACCGGTGAGGCCACACCTTGTACCCTGTGTTCAGTTTGGGGCCTCCCACAAGGAAGACACTGAGGCGCTGGAGCTTGTCTAGAGACAGGCAACAAAGCCAAAGAAGGGTCTAGAGAGTAAGTCCTGTGAGAAGCAGCTGAGGGAGCAGGGGTTGTTCAGACTGGAGAAGAGGAGGCTCAGGGACATCTTATTGCTCTCTACAACTCTGAAAGGAGGGTGTAGCCAGGTGGGGGTTGATGTCTTCTAGGCAACTACTGACAGGACAGGTGGACATGGCCTTAGGCTTTGTCAGAGGGAGTTCAGGTTGGATATCAGGAAGAATTTCTTCACAGAAAGGGCTGTCAAGCATTGGAATGGACTGCCCAGGGAGGTTGCAGAGTCACCTTTCCCAGGGATATTCAAGAAATGGACATAGCACTTGATGTGAAGACTTAATTGATGAGATGGTGATCAGTCAAAAATTGGAATCAATGATCTTGAAGGTCTTTTCTAACCCAGATGTTTCTGCGTTTCAAACCCATTCAAAGTAGAGGAAAGAGGTGGCAAGAACCAGATTTCGCAAATACAGAATGGAAGAATATTCCTTAGATATTCAAAGCCTACAGCTTTGAATGCAAGTACAGTATAAACCAATGCAGAATAAATATTGTCTTGATTTTAATCTCAACAACTGCTGAAAGCATTTCAATACAAAAAATTACTTTCTTGAATAACTCCATTTACCTGCTTAAGTAACACATTCTAAATGCTTTACTAAATCAAACTTCCTAAATACCAATGGGAAACCACAGAAGGATGACTGTCTAGTCCATAACAGCTTTACTGACATGTTACAACATTATCTTAATACTCCAGTAGCACATATGGGACCTTCCAACTCACCAATAGAGCATGGCTACACACAGTGCAGACTGAGTACAAGCAGTACCTCAATGACTTCAAAAAATTAAATCAACAATCCTGTCTGTAAGGAGAAAACAGGAAGACTAATTACTTTCATTCTTCTTCTTTACTGCCTGTAATAGGAAAAATGTGTTATCCACTATGTCAAATATAATCTAATTCTATTTTAATACTGCATCTTCCAACATAAAAAGCAGTTTCTGTCCATAAGTGAAGATCCTTTCTATAAGACGGAGGGCACCAGTAACAGTGCCCAGCCACCAGCATTTTCAGCCATAACACCAGCAATCATCATTTATCTGGAGCCCTTTCCCCCTAAACACTCTCCAGCATTCAAAGCAAATACCACTGATCACCTCTTTCACCTTCCCTTCACAGGACTACCTTGCTTGCAGGAGCAGGCCATTCCTCCATGTGCAGCATCGTCAGACAACCTCCCAGCCATCCTCCCTCACACAGGGCAATGCTAACAAGTGGCACAGGCTCCAAAAGCACAGTGCCCTCTCCAGCCATCGGCTACATCCCATCACCTACTGTTTCCCAGCACCACCAGAGATGCTGCAAGGACAACTGCTTGGGATGGTGTCCCCCACTTCTTTGTTTTCACTTCAGAGGGCAGCTGTGTGGTCACACTATGGGAAGCTGTGGTCCTTTTTCCTCACACCTGCCAAATCACTGTAACCAGGGCAGCTCCTCCACAACTGCCTGTGAACCCAGAACAGTCTGCAATTTGGTCACCTCAGTGCTACCAGCTGCTCACTTCCAAACACGGGACACTGTTTTGCTGAACTGAACTCTAAATATCCCCACTGCCATCAGCCCATTACTCTGTCAAAGACAGCTCCTGACTCTGGCCCTACTGAGATGGCAATTCCAGAGCCCTGTGGGAAGCAGACCAGAGGCCTCAGAGGCTGAGACTGGATCACCCCAGTTCTTACCCACTCCATCCACAACTGACAAGTTTTCCACCTGTTAACATACAATTTATACATGCACTTGTAATTCCCATTAGCAAAAAACACAACTCCTTTCAGATTTCACACTACTGCAAATACTCTAGATGCAGGCCATACCAGGTCCAGCTGCTGCTTGCATTCCCCACCAATTACTGCCACAGGCAAAACTGCCTCAACTCAGACAATTCAATTTAAACTACTGGCAATCATCAGGCAACTAATTATCAATTTGGGTATTGAGGAAAAAAAGACAACCTAACTTTTAGGGAAGTACCTTTTGTCCTCCTTCCCCAGGCTCTGCTTCAGTAAGAAACATTTCCCCCTCACTCTTCTATCTGAACTGCTCATTTGCATGGTTCCTTACTCTCAGTCCCTCCCCAGACCTTCAGCAAGATGACATAGCAGGCAAGGGTCAGCACATAATGGTTTTTCTTCCATGCCTTACTTCTTACTCATTTTCTTCCACTGCTGGTTTTTCTTAAACTGTTACTCTGCTCTAGCAGGTGTGACTGCTCACGAGTGACTGCAGTACAGGTTGCAATCCCTTTGGCGGAGTCTGTGCCCCAATCTAGGCCTGCCACAGGCTCCAATCTCCGCAGGGGAGAGTCAACCATGGGGCTGCAGCCCCTCAAGGCATCTCTACAGCAGCATGGGTTGCCCACAGGTTACAGTCCCTTCATGACTGCCTTACCTGCAGCCCACAGTGCACTCAGAAGTGTCCCTGCTCCAGTACTGCCTCCACAGGAGGCAGTCCCATTGAGGGCATAACTCCTGTGGCTATGTACATTTTTGTCTGCCCAAAAGTGTACTCTTCCCTATTCTTTCTTCTCACATCTCTTAGCATGTCTCATCCTTCTGCCTCTTGTTCATCCTCTTGAACATCTTCCCCATTTATGTCTCCTGCCCATTTCAGTTGTCACTTATTTGTAAAAGAGTTCTGAGCAGTAGCACCACACATGCCCACTTGACAGTTGAGATTTAAGCATGTAATGGACCGTTTTATCATCTTTAAAGCAGAGCAATCAGCCATGCCCAAAGCAGTCTCTTCGCCCACTAAGCACCCTTTCTGCTCCCCAGTGAAACCCTGCCATTTGGTTATATACCATATATATACACCATACAGGTATTTTTCAAGAAAGAAATTAATTATCCAAGTGAATATAAGATCTAAGGATAACTGAACATCAGTAGAAGAAAATAAAACTAATTAGAGCTTATTAGTGACTTCACATTTAAAAAAACAAACACCCCCCCCAAAAAAAAACCTAACAAAAAACCAACAACAAAACCACAAAAGGAAAAAAAAAAAAAAAAGAAGCAGAAGCAAATCTTTGGTATCCATAAGTTCAATTCAGAAAGTGTGGATTGCATGAGTAAAGAGTGAAGTGGATTGAGAACTGGCTGAACAGCAAATCCCAGAGTCACAATCAGTGGCACAGGCTCTGGTTGGAGACTTGTGTCTCTGTTGGAGACATGATGACCCCCAAGGTCCAATAGTGGGCCCAGTCTTGCTTAATTTATCCATCAATGACTTGGATGAAGGGCAGAGGCCTCCTCAGCAATTTCACTGACAACACAGAGCTGGGAGCAGTGGCCGATAGCCCAGAGGGCTGTGCAGCCCTTCAGAGGGACCTCAGCAGCCTGGAGAGATGGGCACAGAGGAACCGTCTGAAATTCAGCCAAGGCAAGTGCAGGGTCCTGCAGCTGGGGAGGAACAACCCCAGGCACCAGCACAGCCTGGGGGTGACCTGCTGGGAAGCAGCTCTGTGGAGAAGGAGCTGGGGGTCCTGGTGGACAGCAAGCTCTCCATGAGGCAGCAGTGGCCTGGTGGCCAGGAAGGCCGGTGACATCCTGGGCTGCATCATGAAGAGCAGTGCCAGCAGGCTGAGGCAGGTGACCCTGCCCCTCTACTCAGCCCTGGTGCAGCCTCACCTGGAATGCTGGGCTCCTCAGTACAAGAGACAACAGAGAGTGTCCAGCAGAGAACGCTGAAGATGATTAAGGGACTGGAGCATCCCTCATATAAGGAAAGGCTGAGGGAGCTGGGGCTGTTCAATGTTGAAAATAGATGACTGAAAGGGGACCCAATCAGTGTCTATGAGTATCTGAAGAGAGCGTGCCAAGAGGATGGAGCCAGGCCCTTCTCAGTGGTACCAAGCAATAGGACAAGAGGCAGAAATCGTGCACAGGAAGTTCCACCTATTAGAAAGGGCTTCTTTATTGTGCAGGTGACTGAGCACTGGAACAGGCTGCCCAGAGAGTTTGTGGATTCTCCCCCACTGGAGATATTCAAGAATCATCTGGACAGAGTCCTGTCCTATGTGCTTTAGGATTAACAGATTATCCACTGTGGTCTTTTCCAACCTGACCCATTCTGTGAGCTTTGCTTTCAGTACGGGCTGAAGCTTATCACAGGTACCTATCAGATGCAGTAGAGCATCAAGAAAGGAGAACAGATAAGCACAAAGAAAGCAAACAGAAATTCAGGTATTTTCTAATCCTAGTAGTGATGCAAGAATGGCCTTTTACTTAAGAGAGCAAAACAACTATCTACAAAGAGATGCATTCTTAATCCTTTCCCTACATACCTATAGAAAATTCCTCTGCCAGGTTCTATCTGCTTTGTCAGTCCCTAAAATGCAAACACTGCTCACAAACTCTAAAGGCATTTTCAGTTGGATTATCCAAGAAGGATCTGACTCACTACATACACTTGTTTTACTAGCACTATCGTTATTTCTCAATACAAAAAAGAAGTGTGCTTATGGCTGGCACAGAGTACTGTGCTCTTTCAGTTGTTCCACCGTACAGCCTTTGCAGTCAAACATCATACATTTTGTAAGTCCTGTGTACCCTGGTCACCCACTACCACAGGGAAAGGACACTTTACAAGTGTATACCAGAACACAACAAACACTAAGCCTTCCCCAGCAGCACTGAGGGCTACGGAGCAAAGATCACCGCACAGACCAAGAGGCAGAAAATCAGAGGACGGTTTCTAGCCGAAGACCGACGGCCGGGACACAGCCGTGCCCTAAGCACGGCCAGCCTGAGCCCTGGGTGTCTCGGCGAGGTCTGCGGGGACCACACCGCAGGCAGGCAGGCGGGTGCCCGGCTGACACCCGGGGCAGGGGAGCCGCCAGCCCGGGGCGGAGGCGGCGCGGCGGACGGGGCCCGCTCCCCGGGCGCGATGGCCGGTGGGTGACGGAACAACGCCAGCGCCATCCCCCGCACCCCAGCGCTTACGTGTAGATGATGGACATGAAGTGCATGAGCCAGAGCACGACGAAGAGGATGAGCCCGAAGATGGCGAGTCCCTCCGAGGCTAGGGCCAGCACCGCCATCCCCGGGGGGCGCGGCGGCGGCCCAGGCAGGAGCCGGCGGCGGAGCGGAACGAGGCGGGGGCGCGGGCGGCCTGGGGGCGGCGGTTGCTGCGGGCGGGCTCTGGGGCGGCTCCGGGGGCGCCGCTGCTGCTCCGCACCGGCCTGCGCGCGGCAGCCACTAGCGCACCGAGAGCCGCCGCCGCCGCCTTTCTGTCAGCGCAGGAGGCGGGGCGGGCGGGCACATCCGTTACCGGCCCGGCCCCCGCCCGCCGCCGCCGCCTGACCTTGGGTCCGTCCCCCTCGGGCCGCCGAGGGAGGTGCGGGGCCGCGGCCGCAGGCGAAGGGCGGCGGTGCCTCGCCCCGCCCGCTCCGGCCGCCGGGGAGGGGTGCGGGCGCGGCGGAGGCGCTGGTTCCGTATCGTCCAACTTTGGTGTTGGCCGCTGAGGAGACGGTAGCCCTTTGTGCACAGAGCCGGGGATCGGGGGCAGACGGATATTGTCGGTGTTGCCGAGCATCTCTGAGCAGAGGCTGTGGGAGCTGGAGCTGTTCAGTCTGGAAAAGACAAGACTGAGAGGGAATCTCATTAATGGATATAAGTATCTTAAAAGGGAGTGCCGACACCAAGGTGCCAGAGTCTTTTCAGCGAGGCCCAGTGACAGGACAGGGAACAGTGGCCATAAACTAAATCAGAAGTTTCACCAAGAAGTTCATCTCAACGTGAGAAAGAACTTCTTTACACAGGTAGAGCACTGGAACAGGCTATGCAAGGAGGTCATGGAGTCTCCTTGTCCCAAGACATTCTAAACCCACCTCCACTTGTTCCTGGTTCACCTGTTCTAGGTGACCCTTGGTGACTTGGCAGAAGTGTTGGATGGGATGATCTCCAGAGGTGTTTTCCAAAACAAACTGCTCTCTGATTCTGAGATCTAGTACAGCGGGGCTGATACAGGGCTGCATGGCCTTTGTTGTTTTTCTTTATTGCTTTTGAGTCCAAACACTTTGGTGATGTTGAATGCTGCAGGACGGGATTGCTATTTCTAGCATAGGTGTGCACCTGTGAGTGGCTGGCAGCGCTGAGCTCTGTGAGTCAGAGCAGCTGCTCCAAGGACTGGGGCAATTCATCAGTCATACTGCCATCTGTGGAGCCCAAGCAGTGCTAATACAACCTGGTGACTACCAGCCTTGGCTACGTTTGAGTTAGCATCCAGTTAATGAAAGAGTCAGTTGCTCACTCCTAATCCTCTGAGCCAGCTATTCTTGCCTTTATTTCATTACTGTGTTAGTGGCAATTACTATTACTATGATGTGGCTCCATTTCTGAGGGGGTTCATATGCAGAAACCTCCCAACACTTCTGCTTACTTTTACAGTTCAGCATTTTTGATCTGGGGTCAGAAATATAAAATTATCCTTTTTTTTCTTTTTTTTCCTTTTTTTGCTTATTGTGTAATAGGCAAACATGCATTGAATTAACTGTTTTAAATTTAACTCCATTAATCTGGGGTATGCTGTGGGAAGATAAAATGACTTGACTGGCTGTTCCTTGACTATACTGAGCTTGCCAGAATAAGCATAGCCTTACATAAGACACTATGTTTACCTGTGCATGAGAAAGTATACTTTTTCTCAGGAGTCTTCACCACTAACACAAGCTGAACATTGCAATGTATGTATGTTCTCTATTTTTTTTTTCCTCCACAGCTCTCTCTTATTAATGTAGGTTCAGGAGTGTTCATAAACTCTGCTAAGAACTCACTTGTGGTTTTGAAAAGTATTATAGCCACCACAATAACTGTAGAAAGAATTTGGTTTCAAGTTAGCTCTAGTTGTATGAGAGAAGTTAAGATATAGTAATTTAAAGGCAACTTAAAAAGGCATCTCATCTGGTGTGGAATTGACCAAATTATAATTTAAAACTAAAAGTGAAAAGCTACTAGTAACTGGTAAGAACAGGTGAGGTATCAGTCCATTCTAGTGTGAACACTGCCTGTATAGTCTGTAGTTCCTGGTTAATGCTAGTTTCCACATAAATAAATCATGGGGCCAGCAACATGCCTTTTCACTGGCTTCAGTGATTTCTTATTGTAACTTCCTTAAAAATAGCTTTTCAAATAAAACAAATTACCTTAATTTTCAAATTCCCCTATTGTGTTTGTGTGTCATTTGTAACTGCAAGTGGCAGGTTTTTTCCTATTTGTTCCTTCATTTAGAGTCTAATGATCACATTTATATTAATTTAAGATTGCCTCAATGAGCTTTATAGGCAATTTTTAGCCATGATTTGAATTGCCATGCTCAATGTTGGCACAGTCACAAAACTAGCTGAGTCAGATAATTGTTGGAATATAGCTCATATAACCCTTACCTGGTTGGCTTGCATCTCTCTTCTAAGGCAGAAACAGACTGTGCACAAGGTTCTCTTGGCTTAAAATATGACAGTACAGGGAATTGAAGAAGATTGAGGGCCTGTCTCCAGTAATCAGTAAAGCAAATAACCAGAGTTTACTAAACTGAAGCAGTAAAGCTTATTTTTTTTTGTCCTAGAAAGTGTTTGCCTGGGAGATTAGATTGAGTGGCTGCTTATTGTGCAACAGGTAGGATCAATGACTCCATGCAAACAAACTTTGCTGAGGATTCTTCATAAATAAAATGAGTAGAGGTACTGACTCCTGTACTTCAGCTGGCCATACTGATGAATGAGCAGTCCTCAAGCAGTGTTCCATGAGGAAACACCAAGGTAGTACAAATAATTTTGTCTAGACAAGGATCCACCTTTCTGTCATCCTTTCTGGGATGTCATTCTACCCTCTGGTTGTATGGGGAGAAAGAACTCTCTCATGAGGTGTTTAAGGTAAAAAGCTGCAGCACGCAATGTTCAAGTTGATGTAAGGTTTAAAAGCAGAATCTTCAGCATACTTTCAGAATTGTAATGGAGGAAAATCAGTTATAGTAAAGCCTTCAACCTGAGCAATTTCTCTAGTAAAATTTGCTGCCACATGGATTCTTTCGGCAGGTAAATTAAGATTAGTGGGGGAGCAAAGAGTAAAGATTTCCTGAAGCATGGGGCCACCTGGAGTTGTGACGGTTCAGTAGTAAGGGACATGTACTTGGTCTCCCCGCTGTAAGCATGGAAGGCAGCAATTCACAGAGAGCAGTGTTCTTCAAGCAGGACAAATCTGCCTACTCAGAGGTGCCTCATTATTCCTTGGGGCATGATACACCCTGGTGCTTAATCAAGTGCTTGGGACTTAATGCAAATGTGTACTATGTTTAAAATAAAAACAAAAATTAGCCCTCCCATATCCTATAAAGCTGCTGTTCTTGGTTCATTCATCATTTTGCCAACATATTGATTGATTTTAACAGCATTTGAGTGTAGTTTTTTGCAGATTGAGATTAATTTAATACAAATCTTCATAATAAAAATCTTAGATGGCCTAGATATGAGACTTGTTCCCACAACAAAAATGATGCAATAGAAACATGTAATCTTGAACTGATAAAAAGGGATAAATATAATTAGTTAACAAAGGAACAATAGTGGATTAACCTGTAGTGATACTGGTATTAATGCTGAGAAGGCTGTGGAAACCAAAACCACTAAAGTTTTTCTTACTGGTATACCTATGAAAGATTTTAACCCTATACAGACCTCCCAATTTTCTTCTCAACCATCAGTTTCTGTTGAAAACCATTGCTTACATGCAAAAAAAAACATAAGCTTTGGAGAAAGAAAATTGATCTGAGTCTCCATCCTCAGATGGCAAGACAGCTTGTCATCTGGATTTCAGTTAAAATTGTATTTAAAATCTGCTGAAATGCTATTTCAGAATTTTTATTAGTGTTTCAAGTACACTTTCTCCTGTTCACTTTACTATTACTGTTTCCATTTAGAATGGTACACTGAGGTTCTGGGTAATAGAAGGCAAGAATAAATTAGCTTTCTCTTGCTTATGTGTCATCTCCTTATGAAAATATAAAATAAGGGGACAGACAGTGGAAGTTTTCTCTTTGCTTAATGATTTGATCCATTTATGCATCTGCACTCTGAAACTGCTTTGTAAAATACCTTATTGTAAAGGGAACATGCATTGGTAAGGATTGTGTGTCTTTGAAACTTGGTTCTAGTAATTTAAACTCTGAGAGGTCTGTCTTCTTTTATTAAAAATCCACTTTTGTTCCTTTTAATTAAATCAAAGAAATGTGCGTATTACAGCTCTGCATGTTTTTTACTATATGAATACTCTGCCTTGCATCTTCCTCTTACATGTTTAGATTAAGAATGAAGTTTGCAGTTATTAGTTGGATTTGAAACAGAAATCAATGCAATTGCTTCCTGCTTGTTAGCCTCCATGCCTAAGTGAGTTTAGAACTCATTTTCAAGTCCTAGAGCACTTGTGTATATAAAAGCCTGTCTAGTAGGGGCAAGAAAGAGAGACCAAAAAGAGACAGTTTTGCCAGCATCCTCTTTGTTTGGCAGTAACAAGCAATCTGATCTGCATATGTGAAGTGGCTTGTGAGGTTTAACAAATGTAGTTCTAGGCGCGCCCATAATACAGTCTTTGTCTTGTTTGTTACTGTCGCAAAAAATTAAACACCAGAAAAAACAGAGACCAGAGCTCTTATGCCCAAGGGTTGAAAAAGTTAAAGCTACAGGTTGCAGTGAAACCTCAAAGTAGAAGTCTGAAAGGAATAAAGCCTCAGTACTTTTGATCTTCAGAAATAATTTTGTAATAGAACATGAAAGCAGTTTTTTAAAAAAATTATCAAACAATGTTTCAGGTATATGTATTTTTCTTGACAAGTTGATCCAAACTGATTAGCGTATAAACCTCCCATGTATTGCTGTTGGAAATAACTAGGCTTATGCACTCAGCATTAAATTGTGGAATACCTGGAGAATAGTTACATTTAGATAACCAAGGTAAATAATTTTCCAGAGTCACCTGCAAAATTATAGAATAGTTGGATTTGGAATAGACCTCTGGAGATCATCTGTTCCAGCTTACTGCTTGAGCAGGGTCATTGAGAGTAATTTGCTGAGTTTGGAGTCAATCTCCATCTTCATTACTCCACCCAACCAGGTATTTGTGTGCATTGGTAACATTCCCCCAGGGCCTTCTGCAAGTTGAACAATCCTGACTCTTCTGTCACTGCTCATATGTCAGATGCTTCAGTATCTGTCATCTTTGTGACCCTCAGCTGCTCTATTTCCATGCTGCTACATGCAGTGGCAATGCACAAAACAATGAAAGCCACAACGATGTTGGCCTTCTTTTCCAAAAGGTGCATTGCTGCTTATGGTCAACTTTGTGTCCACCAGCACCCCAGGTCCTTCTCTGCAAAGCTGCCTTCCAGACAGTTATCCCTCAGTGTGTACTCCTGCCTTGTGTTTTTCCTCCCCAGATGCAGCATTTGTAATGTTCTTCCTTGAGTTCTACATGAATTCCATGTCATTCTTGTCATCCCATCCATCCAGACTGTCAAAATCCCTCTGAATTTCAGTCTACCCATGTATGTTATCAGCCACATCTCCCAGTTTTGTATCATTTGCAAACTTTCTGAGGGTTCAAACAGCACTGGCCCCCCTACTGACCCTTGGTGCATTCCAATAGGGACTAGCCACCAGCTGGAGTTCTTGCCACTGATCACAAGGCTTGGAGCCTGGCTGCCCAAGGCAGCTTTCAGTTTACTTCCCTTATCTGGTTTATTCCTTGTCATTTTGTCTAGGAATATATTGTGGGAGAAAGTGGTAAAAGCCTTCCTGAAGTTCAGATTCACAACTTCCAGTAACCACCCCTTATTCACAAAACTAGTAATCTGGTCAGAGAAAGCTACATAGAAGGTTGATTCCCACTGCATAAGTCCATGCCAACTACTCCAAATCGCTTTGTTGTTCTTTGTTTGTTTAGAAATGGTTTCCAGGATAGTCGATCCATCACTTTCCCAGCAATTGAGGTGAGGCCAATCAGACTGTAGTTTCATGGCTGTAGCTTGTGGCCCTGCTGGAAAACAGGAGGGACATTTGCTTTCTCCTAGTGCTCAGCAACCTCCCATGTTCTGCTGATGTGTCAAAGACAATCAGAAGAGGCATGCTGCTTCAGCACTCATGTGCATCTGTGAGGTGGAATGGTCTCCTGATCTTCCTCCACTGAAGGTAGGCACTGAGCAGTTCAGTGATATCCACGTCCTTTGTCACCATGTATCCTCCCTGCTTAAGCAGTGGTCATAAATTTTCTATGATCTTTCTTTTGCTACAGGGTACTTCACTGTCCTTCACATTCTTATCAGATGGACTGTGGATTTCCGTCTGTGCTCAGAAAGGGTGTCAGTATTCCTCCAGAGCTACTGGTCCCACTGCTTCTAAGATTCCATTTTATACTTGATTTTGATGAGGAGACCTTGCTTATTCATACAGATAATTTCAACCTTTTTTTTTAATATGCTCTGAATATCTTCCATTTCTTAACTGCTCTTTCCCGTCTTTTCTTCAGAGTTCTTATTCTTCACTTCAGCAGCCACATTTTGTAAGGGTTTGTTCTTCAAGACCCACCTCCAAATGTTTGCTCTGGCTTGTCCTGTGTTACATGCTCCAGAGTCTCTCCTTTTAATTTACAATTATCAATGAACAAGAACAATGGGGCTTTATTATAAGTAAGTGTTAACAGGTAATTTTTTCATTTTTTATCTGCTCCCTTTTTATTCCTTTACCTCCTCTTTTCTCCATTTTTATTTTGAAATTTTCAGAGCAAGCATTATCCCTCTGAGATGAAAAGACATTATTTTCAATATACAGATTGTCACAAAATTGTCATATCTACACACCAGTGTATTTTTTTTTTTAAGTCTTATAAACAAATTACATGCTCCTTGTTAGGCATATTATACTATCCTTACCTCCTGGAAAACAAAACCATCTGGCCACAGTATTTTGAAGGAGGATGGCCAGGAATCTTTCCCTGTGAGGATGTATGAGAAAAAGAGGGTGGTGACCAGGGATGAGAGCATCTGATTGAAAAAGTGTGATAGTTATGATATTTTTCATATCTGAAGTACAAAATGAAATAGTAAATCTATCTATATCTCTGTATATTCCACAGAATCACAGAATCAGCTTGGTTGGAAAAGATCTTTGAGGTTATCGAGTCCAACCTCTGACCTAACACCATCTTGTCAATTAGACCATGGCACTGAGTGCCACATCCAGTGTTTCATTAAACACTTCCAGGGACAGTGTGTCGTGGTTTGAGAGGAAGTAAATTTTCTGTGATATGCTGTGGTCACCAATAGGTGTTCAGATTTGAATATTGGCACCTGGTGTGGCCACTGGGGACATTGGATACGCCTCTGAGAAAACAGGGGTTAAAAGCAGAGCATTCCCACGGGAAGCCCTCTTGGGTTCGGGCGGGAACCAGGTCAGACCTGCCCTGTCCCAGCTGCTGGCCGGGCAGGGGAGGGGCAGCCATGCGGCCGGGTGAGGCAGGCCGGGCCTTGGACCGAGAGGGGAGGTAGGCCGGGCCCGAGGATGGAAGGGGGAAAGAGTGGAAGAGCAGCGAGAGGCATCGGGCAGCCCCCCCAGGAGACAGAGAGAGAGAGAGAGAGCCTGTGCCACCTTGAAATTTGATATCATGGGCTGGCAGCACAGCCCGGCCGGCGGAGAAGGGGCGACGGGGGGTGCAGTGAGAAGGTGTCCGGCCGCTGTGGGAGCTTTGGGCAGGCAGAGCCCGAGCTTTTAACAGTTTTTTTGGACAATGAAAACTTTGGAGAACATTAACCTTCCTAGAAGAGAGACAGAGATGAAATAGAAGAAGGAAATGTGCAAGTGTGAAGGTCTGGGCAAGTGAAAGATGCAGAAGAGTAGAGAAGAATTTAGGTAGGAAGAGATGATGGAGTGGCCTTAGCTGGACTTTTCTTGTATAGCCATGGACAGAACCATTTTTCCTAGGACACAGAGACTGCATCCAGGGGGAGGCAATGGCTCAGAGCCAAGAGGGTTCAGTGTTCAGGGTTCACCCCTCGGCCCCAGGGGGTGAAATCTGGGGGGGACAGGTGTCCCAAAGGTGAGACTGTGCTCTTTTTGGAACTGGACAAAGCACCCTTAAAAGGACCCTAGAAGCAGCTCTGGTCCCTGTGCAGTGGTGAGAGCACTGGGCATGGAAGGAAGAGGTCACGATGGCAGATGTTCTCTGGGCAGTGCCACGAGCGACATGGAAACACACGAGGTTTCAACGGTGTTTGCTGGGGAAGCCTATGGCACAAGAGGGACTCCTCTCCTCTTGATGAACTGAGAGTTGATTATCTAAAGGGTGGTGATGGACTGAGAGTTGGTGACTTGGGGGATGGATGTATTGGAAATTTGGTGGGGGGAGGAGGAAATGTTTTTGGAAGGTTTTCATTTTCCCTGTGTGTTTCTTTTTACTTAGAGCTGTAGTTTAGTAAATAAAGTTTTATTTTCTTTATTTCTAAGTGGGGGCCTGCTTTGCTTATTCCTGGTCACATCTCACAGCAGACCCCAGGGAGAGGGTATTCTCAGGGGGGCACTGGCATTGCGCCAGCGTCAAACCATGACACAGTGACTCCACCAGCTCCAGTGTTTTAAAAGTCATATCTCTAAGGAATGTTAAGCAAACAGGTTTCTTTTAAGAACAAAATTTGTTGCAGATATTATTACCAAAAAAATCAGTAAAATAAAGCTCCTTATTACCAATGTGGCATTAAGAAGCAGGCATTCTTTATTGTGGCACTGGATGCACATGGGATATCTCCACCAGTTGAGCTGAGTATAGAAAAGCTCTTGCTTTTATACTGAATTTTACATAATATGAATTGATTTTCCTGGAATAAACATAGATGTGACAATTATTTCCCTGAAATTATTATTATTAAATGTTCCCTCCCCTTGGCACATGTGTTTTTATGTCCCGCGGTTTCCTCTGGTGGTCATAAACCTTTAAGTTACAGCTGACTGCTGTATCAACTGGTGTTACTACCCAAACATGGAAGTAACTTCATTATTTTGCAGCGCTTCTTGGTTAGCATTTAACATGATCCTGAAGAATATGCATTGGCTTATTGGTTCCATTGGCTGCTGGTTTTGCAGCATAACCATTGTATTTTCCCACCAGCTGAGCAAATAATTCTTCATCTGAAACAGTATGTACATGGAATTTCACATGCTGAGCAGAATATATATCAAAATATAATTGTTGTTTTTAACCAAGAAACATGTTAGAGAAATACTGAGTACAAGCACAGAGAGAGAAGGTAATTTACTGTAATTAAGAAGGTAATTATCTATTTGGGTAATATTTTAAATTTACATTTTTCATTAATAGTTTTGAGAATAAAATTGGGTTTTTTCACAAGTATCTTAAAAAATTTCTTACTGTTAATTGTCCAGTTGGATACCCACTATGCATGGACTTTTCACTCGGACTATAAGTAATTCATGGTTTTATTCATGGAACTCAACTGGCCATTGACATCTCCTCATAATGGCCAATATCTTCTATGGATATCTCAGTTTCATAAAGATAAGGGAAAAAATCAAGCAAAATTACAAATTTATTAGCTAGCTACATATTTCATGATTTTCAGAAGAGTAAGCATTCATTCTACAGAAGAGTTTCTGAGTTTCATCAGTGTAAACCTTCTTGGAAATTAAAAATGCTGAGTTCAAGTTAAAGGTATACTACTACTATTAGGAACAAGTAATCAAGTTTCTTTTTCCACCTGCTAGACCCAAGCAGACATTCAGGGTTCTTTGCATCTCTCAACTCTTTTTACTGCAAAACTGTTGCATTCTTGTTAACCCAAGCAAGGATAACCCAGAGCTACTCCCAAGTTTTAGTGGATTCAAGGAAGGGCAGGTTGTTTCAGGGCTTAAGAACCAAAGACATGCATCAGGGCCTGAACTGGGGGAAAGAATTTGGTCAGGGAGCAAGACAACAGAAATTGTGATCAGAGAGCCCCCTGGGGGATCAAAAACATGAGTGTTTTTGTAGGCCAAGAGTAAAAGCCAAAAAGAGTGAAATCCAGGGAACAGAATCTAGCACAGAAGTGAGCTAAATAGTGATGTTTCATGACTAAATGGGACCCTGTATCTAAATGTAATGTTTGTTGCTTCCAAGAACAAATATTTGATACTACAAGAATACATATAGGCACAAATAATACATTTAAATGTAGCTATGGATACTGACACTGAGATTAGTCCTTAGAAACTCCTGGGCCCCAACGCTAGCACCACGGTACAAAAATGGTGGCTAATGACTGAGCTGGTTCCTGAGCTCAGTCAAAGCAGATCCAGGAGCAGCTGAAAAGCTCATAGTCCTTTCTCACTACTACAGCCATGACAGCCTGGAAGCAAAACTGCCTTGACGAGACAGGTGAGCAAAATTGTAAAGATGTTTTGGTCATTACTTATCAAAGCTTAGAGGGTGGAGGTAGTAACTGGTTTAGAAATATATTTGTCTTAGAAATCAGGATCAGCCCTGCCTTGAAGCTGAGCGCCCGGCAATTTCTCAAGTCGAGATTAACACACTGACGACAAGATAACTTGTGATTGAATACAGTCCAAGATATCTCACACGGTTTCCTACTCATGTCTCAAGGGCTGGAATTACAGCATACACCATTAGCTTCGTCAGAGGCATCCCTAAGGAATGCCTCTTTCCCAAATGGCTGCGAAGATATGATTTGTATTTGAATCTTTCCCAACCACTACAGAATTGTCAAGCATCCAGGAATCACTCTGCACTCATTTATGGAGTGCTGGGATCTGCTTTCTGATATCTGTGAGTATTTGCATGCAGTTTCCCACAATATGAGTGGAGGTACAGACTGAAGATGGACAGAAAGGTTATGTGTAAGGAGACAGAGTGCACTGAGACATCTGTTCTAGCCATGTACTTGGTTCTCATCACAAAGAGTCACAGTTTCATAGCACTGTTTGAAAGGGACATCTTCTTCAATTTCTGCCTGGCGGCTGCTGAAAAAAACTTGAGGACTAAAGACAAAAATACACAGTTAAAATTGTTAAGAGGAAAGTTTATCTGGCACTTTAAAAACATTGTTTTATAAAGCTATTTTAAATGCTATTCCTGAAGTGATTTATAAACAGTTGTTTCTAAATAGTTGTTAACACAATATTTTAATCAGATATGAATGATTTCAGAGTTGCTCATTTAGCTCTTATTGCTGCTCCTCCATCTTACCACAATGCTTTCTGATATTCCAGTTCCTTTATTTTGTGAAACTAAGCTCAATAATAGAGGCCAGAGGAACATGATAAAAGCCACTTGTAAAAGCAAGTTTTCCCAACTCTTTTTTGGGAACATCTCTCATTTACCATGTCTAATACAGGTATACATCCTGCAAAAGCTGTACTTGCATTTCTTTAAAAGAGTTGCAAGTAACAGACCCCTGGACCTGAGAAGCTCCACTGCTCCAAATTGTGTTATGTGTTTATAGCATAACCCAGACCTGCTATTTCAAACAGAGAAGTGCTTTTTTCCAGAATAAAAGAACTGTTTTGCTCAGGACTTGCAGTAACAGAGCCGTTTTCCCAGTTGTGTGCTGAACTGGGCTGAGAGGTCGCAACTTCAGTGGGTACACCTGCATGTCTGGGAAGTGCACAGGGTGTGGTGAGCCGAGACTAGCTGAAACAGTGCAGTCCTTCATGCAGAGTGTTTGCAATTGGTGCTTTGGATGTTCCTTACCCAGCTCACAGGGATCATCTATTCTGACCTTTGCCCATTTTCCACAGCAGTTACAGACTCTTGCACAGGGATTTGCATCCAGTTAGAAGCAATCAGGGTGACCTGAGATGTCTGATCTGCCAAGTTTCCTCTGTTGTCGGTCATTTGTATTTTTGCTGTGGTTATTTAATTACCACTTTCACAGTGAAGCAGCTGTTAAGTGGCTCAGAAGACTAATATACATTGAGTCTACACAGGCACAGTTTGAAACCTGAGTTTTCAGCTTCTCTCTAGATAACCAATATAAACGATGCTATCTGAATTTCTGTTCCTAAACAGAAAATCTAAACCTTGAAAATGTGAGGAAAACTGCTGAGGAAATTTTCAAGTTTCATTTACTATTTAAGCCCATTACAAAAGCACTACAGTTTAATGTTCTTCTAAATTTCTTTGCAAAGAATATTCTTATAATCAGGTGAAAAACAGGTGAGAGAGAAGGCTGAATTTTGATTTTTTACAATGGAGTCAGCTCTGAAAACAGAACTCTATTTTTTAAATAGTGAATTAACAAATTCTATGTACATTTTCCTTTCTCTAAGCAGAACCCATTTAGTTTTTTGCAAATACTGAGTTGCTAGGTGTTGTGTGAACTAGTTTCATGCTGGGGACTGCTCAGCAGTAGAAGAGTCAGAGGCTTACTAGAGCTCTTAGCATCATGGTCTTTTCAGGGAGTGACTTCTGTTTTACTCAGCAGTTCTCTTCAGTTTGGTTTTCATGTTGACCCAGAGAGTGACTGTTATATAAAGATGTAGGGATTGGAATTAATGTGATTTGGTGCGGATAAATGGTAGAATGCTCTCCAAAAGGATGCCCCTGAAATCGAATATCGACTCGCCGACTTCTGGAATCAAGTGGTCTTTGTAACCACTGGTGTCTGTCTTCAGCCTTGCGTATATTTGTAAGAGTAGAGTCTTGCCAGGAACAGAAGTATAAGCAGTTGGTTGTTTTTGTGTTAAGGTTAGTGATATCAATCTGGACATCAAGGATGAAACAGTGGGAACAGCTGCATCAAAATTTCACCCCAAATTTCCTCCCAATTTTGCCCTATACCAGGACAACCTTGTTCAGGAGCGTGATCTGTTTCAGATACTGACAAACGTGAACAAACAAATGATTGGGTAATTTGCCCCAGTTTCATTTAAGTTTGAGACCTCAGCCCAGAGAGCGAAAGCAAAAGCCATGGGGTTTTTGATCTGTCTTGTTTGTCTGCAAGCCTTCTACTTGTCTGTTGTGCCAAAAATCCCTGTGGTACAAAAAACCTGCTCTTGGATCAGTCTTATCTTGAGTGCACTTGACGAAGTCATGAAAGCATTGGCACTGTGTCTGGGAGACACAGCTGCTGTGCCCTTTTGCCTCAGGACAAAAAGTTCAGTCCTTTACCAGTGAGTCATAACTGGGTGGATCAGCTGTAATACAGGGAACAGGTTAATTCTGCATGCTCGTCATCATGAGCCATTGTTGCATTGCATCGTGTATTCCAAACCCATGGTGTCAGTGCAGGGTGTGACAGTTGATTTTGTTAAGTATGAAGAAAGAGTCTACAAATTACTGCATCCTCCATGGACTCCAAGGGACTACTACAAGAATATATATTCTCATCCATTTCTTTGTGACTTGTTCTGGTTTTTATTACAGTTAAAGGTTCTTTTCAGGCGTGTAATTTTTGTAAGTTTGAATATGGAAAGTCTATATTCTGTTTCTGTGTATCACAACTGTAAGGTCCTGGTCAATTGTGAAAACCAGTAGGCGTTTTGTTTTCAGCTGACTTCATCACAGTTGAATCAGAAATATTTTATGCACCCCCTCCTAGTAACCTGTCCTCTGTCCTTTCATTCTTTCCCTCTCAAGCAAGTAGAAATAATACTCAGGCACCAAACGTTTTGTGTGTGAGAGAGAGTGCAAACATTAGATATGGTTAAATAGGCAATATTTCTCTGCAGGCTAAAGCCATTTCCTTGCTTGCATATGTGTTTGTATGCTCAATATGCATTTGCTTTTCATTGGGCTGTGACATTCTGTTTCTCAATGCCATGAGAGAGCAAGCAGCTCAGCGAAGAGGCTTGTATCACATGAACAGGTGTGGCTTTGAAAGAAACTCCAGACTATTTCCAGCAGGAACTTATTCACCACTGAGTCTTTTCACAGTTAGCTACTTGTGAGAGTGGGGCTGATAAACAAACTCTCATTGGGCAATACAGCTATGCTTGGCATGAAGTAATCAGCTTTTCCAAATGCTAGGAAAAAATTCCTCTGGCTGATCCAGACATTTACATGGCAAATTACTCTTTGGTTAGAGGGCTGTGTGCCCAAAGAAATTGGGATTTATTGACTGCAGTCCTTCTCTTCATCCCTAAGGAATAAGGAGCAGGTGTCAGACCTTTCATGGGGAGCAAGCATATCACACGGGGTCTGAACGCAACCTCTTTAGGAAACTTTATGGAAACTTAAAGGGGTGAGAGCACAGACCACTGGAGTCCTATGGCAGAGTTTGGCACAGTGGTACAAGTCTACACTTAGGTACTTAAAGGTTGTAGCTGCATTAGAGTTAAGGCTCCAGCAAAAGTACTCCCAAATATTCTTCTGTACCTTCACCCATATGTATTCTACGTTGTATGGAGACAGTTAAATATCAAGGAAATGTGACAATGATGTGACAGACAAAGCCAATTAATTAAGGAATGTTAAATTATGATTGTGACTACTTCCATAGCATTTGTCTTATTCTGGGAAATGCAAAATAAATTACTTCACTATGTTTTACCACATTAGTAAATACCCTCTTATTTAAAGGGCAGATATCAGCACTTGGGTTAAGGGGTGGATAGGTTGGTAATGTATGTTCATACATTCTATTATGCATTAAATATGTAGCCCATGACAAATTATTGCTAAAGCAAAAGAGTAAGCAACATGTCAGCAACTGTCCTAATTGGTGTCCCAAAGCTGACTCCACACTGATGCAAGGCACTGACAGTTCACACAATCACAGAATGTGTCAGGTTGGAAGGGACCACAGTGGGTCATTTGTTCCAAGCTCCCTGCTCGAGCTGGGTCATATGAAGCACATGGCGTATGATTATATCCAGATGGTTCTTGAAAATGTCCAGTGGGGGAGACTCCACAATCTCTCTGGGCAACATGTTGCAGTGCAAGATCACCCACACAGTAAAGAAGTCCTTCTTCATATTCCTCATTTATTCCCACTGCCCCTTGTCCTATTGCGTGGCACCACTAAGAAGGACCAGGATCCAGCTTAAAATACTTCCCTTAAAATACTTGATGGGGCCCCTCTCAGTCACTTCTTTTTGAAGCTGAACACAGCCAACTCTCTTAGCCGTTCCTCATAAGAGAGATGCTCCAGTCCCTTAATCACCTTCATACCCTCTGGCGGACCCAGTCCAAGAGCTCCATGCCTCTCTTTTTCTGAGGAGCCCAGAGCTGGACACAGCATTCCAGGTGAAGCCTCGCCAGGGCTGAGCAGAGGGGCAGGGTCACCTCCTTCAACTGCTGGCACTGCTCTTCATGATGCAGCCCAGAATGCTTTTTTGGGTATCCTAGTATTTAACCCTGACTGCAAGGGAACTATATTCACCTATACCAGCCTAAAGCCTGACCCAACATTAAAAAGACCCACTTCTAGTTATTAAAGTAAGTCCATGCTGCATGTCCAAGAAATTATTGAAATTTTCATTATTTGTCCTAGAAATGTTCTGAAATTTTAAAGAAACCTCACTGCCCATACTTTTGCAAAGATTGAAACAGAACAAATCCAATTTTTGCTCTCCTGAATCGCACTGTGGTATCTGAAATATATGGTGTTTCACATCTGATCATGCCAAATTAATTTATATTTATATTTTCATACTTTATCTATACTTATGAAATTGAATTTTTGCTAACAGATTATTTCCTTTGACACAGTGAATACCAACATTCTTATGTATATGTTTGTAATTTTTACCCATATTTCTGAGAGCTAGGAAAATCATTCTCAATGCTACAATTTCCAATTAATGCAATTTAAAAATGTTTACTGTGATAAAATCATGGGTACTTACATGCAAAATCTTCTAGATTTTTTAGTATCATTTCACTTCTGCTCTAAGTATGTTGCATAGTACTGTAGTACTACAAAGAGACCAGAGAGTTCCTCAGACAGCTTCTTGTCAGATTTTAGTCATGACAAAGGCAATAAACAAAGATGGAGCAATAAATAAGGGAAATTAAGATTACAGCTAAAACATTTAGCTGTATTAATTGTAATTAATTGTAATACCGTGGAGTATAAAGACATTCATTCATATATAGAAATCCAATTCATAGTCCCTCTAGAGCAATGGAACAAATATAAAATACTAGAGCATAAAGCACATATTTAAGCGCAGTAGCTGAATCAATTTTGCTGTGATAATTTTGGCATATAAGAATGCAAGTAGTTGCCACGTACCCAGAAATAAAAATGATTCAAAAATTACCAAATTATTTTTCTATGTAAGGTACAAAATCACTTTGTAAGATGCCCCTAAATTAGGGCTTAATTTTAAACCATGCTCTCCTTAAGAAAGTAACCTCTGTGTCCCTCTTCATTGGGCACATTACCAAGATGTTCTATTTGTTATCAATTTATAAATAAAGGCAGTTTCCGTGGATGTGTTGGTAGAACAGTGAAATTATCCTCAGCAACTTTACAGAGCTTTGTAAACAGCAAAAAATGGCTTCAGGACATAAAGAATACTAAATACTTGTTACAACAGTCTTGAGTGGCTTTCTGATTCTGAAGGTTACCAAAGTGTTTTGCGAAATGTTCTCATTGAAAGACAATCTTTCTTTCTTTGTTATACTTTCTAAGAGAGTTGGTAACATTAGAGTGGTTCCTATCTGCCAGCTCAAATGAATTAAGGCTTGTTTTTCAAGACATTAAAGAAGAATAAATATGAAGAATAAATAAATTATGAAGAATAATTTTGTTCTGGTATATTTCTTTATTTAGTAAGTTTATTTAGTTTCTTTATTTAGTATCTAAATACTCCTGTTATTTTCTGGTATTCATATCTCAAACACTTTCCCCCTTTAGTCCCAAAGCTTGCTGCACTTCTCTTATTTTTGTAATCCACCCATTTTTTCCTGAATGGGAATCTGTTCTAACATCCATTTTCCCAGTGTAAAGCACCAGATCAGTCTATTGTACAGAGATTCAGAGACATGTTGTATCCTCTTTGGAACCACAAAGGAAATAACATGTTAAAAACCCTTTCCACCCAAGTTCTGGGCTCATATTTGGTGGCAAAGGGCTCCATAAGAACACCTCCAAAGCAGAAAGGTAATATGAGAGGTGACATTGATACTGCAAATGCCACACATTTTTTGCTGTGCCATATATAGATTACTGCCTGTGGATTCAATTTTGCCTTCAATACACTTAATATCTGGATGTCCCTGAGCAAAGTAAATGCTTCCTGAATACTTTCTGCATTTTTGTGTGCTCTGCACTTCTTCTAATTGAATCTGTGAACCTGTAATTCTCTTTTTTATGAACCTCATCCTTTCACACATGAGTGAAAGAGGAGAATGCCCATCTGAATTCAAAGGGCCTTCCTCTGTCCTGCACCCTGGCTGTGCTGCCCCACATCTGTAGTGGACACTCTGCTCTGAATTTGCCCCTCTTTCTCTCCCTTCAGAAGATCACTCCCATTATACAGCTGAAGATCTGTTCCTGGAGAAATGGGCTGAAATGGGCTTGAAGTAAGAGGGAAGGTAAGGCATACTTTAAAATATGAGAATGAGTACTCTAAAAGTCTGTAAGAGACTTGGCATAATTCATTTGCTGTGTTTGATGTAAATGCCTGGAACAGTGATAAAGGAATGAAGAGCCAGATACTCAAAGAGCTATCTTGATCTACATAGGCTGGAGAACCTCAAGACCTATGTCTTTTCAGCAACCCTGCTGCCTGAGCACTGCCCTTGTTCCAATGCTCACTTTTAGAACCTTTTATGTGCATTTACTGACACAGCACATAGATTCTTGTGCTCTCACTGCTCACTGTAAGTTGATGCTAAAATTTCCAGCCATCCACTTGCTTTGTGCTCTCTGTGTGTTCAATAGTTAGGAGCCTACATTGCCTAAACTTTGTTTTATGTGTAATTTTTTCATTTCAGTCCAACTTCATCTCTCTTACTACCTATTTGAGATGTCTATTCAGACCCTTGACTTCTAAAAAGAGCTATTATGGCACTCAAGCCTTAGTGATACAAATGACAGTAAAATGAAGTACATGGTAAGTCATACTTAAAATGCAGGTTTGAGATTGTCTACCATATATGTAGGCCAGGCAAAAAGAAGATCATGGCAGCTGTAAGCTCTCCAGATACTTAGTCCTGGAGGACTAGCAGAACTCCAGAAAGCCTTCTGGCATGTTTCTGCAGGTTACACATCTGCTTAGACCCTTCTCAGCACATGCAGTTTGTTCCAGCTTCTTCAACATCCCAAGCTTTGTTTCCCACAAAGTAGGTTTCTGAGGAGGTCTATGGCTCAGAGAACACTGTCTTCTGAGGTGCCTCCATGGAAAAAAATTCTCTCCTGGATAGATATAGCAGTTTTCCTTTTATTATCACTTTTGCTTTAAATCTGTTGTAAAGGAGAAGAGATCTCACATATCTGAGAAGAGGGACCCCATAACAAAAAAGAGGATGAAATGGTATTGTGGTAAAGTAAAACAAAAAGCTGAGGTTATTATTTGAAAAAAACCCAGACCAACCAAATGAAAAAAAAAAGAAATAATTCAGCCTGGGTCAGCAACAGAAAAAGGGGATAAAGTCAGAGACATTCAGGCCTTCATAAACCTTGACAGTTACCAGAATATGTTCTAAGAATGCAATACAGAAAAATAGGTGTCAAGAGTGTTTGGAAACATACCTATCTGCTGTGTGGTTTTGTGGCACTCTGTCAAAGCCCATGTGGGTGTCTAGCTTGCAATAAGCACTGTGTGTGCAGCTTACTGAAGAGAGACACCCTGATCATGTTTTGCAAGTTGGATTTCTCACTGAAATGAATTAGTGGCCAGCTGGCACAGGAATGCACAGGAATGTTTGGTCCACAGAATAATATCTTTCTGCTGACATGTAATAAAGGGAAACACTAGTAGAAGTCTTTACTAGCTAAGAACTTTACTTAGAGTATCTACAGCAACACCTGTGTATCTCTAATGGCTCTGATTACAATGCACACAGTGCCAACCATGCCATCAGCAATACACAGGACAGAAAATAAACCTCTTCCTCCTTTCCCAAGGTTCAACATGTTTTTCCAACTTTTTCTTCCAACTTATATCCACTTACATGACTTCTTAATTTTTTTATTCTGTATTTTTAAGTACATGAGATCTAGAAAAACCACCTTTTCACACAACAGACAGGACTAAAATGCTGTACTTATTTGCAGCCAGTACAGAGACGAGTAAAGCTTTGTTTCTATTCATGTTGTCAGGGCAGTGGTTTTCCATCACCAAGATCACACTTGCTGACATCTTACAGAAGCTTTTCCCTATTACAAATATTAGCCATGAACTCCACAATTATATGGTCTCTGTGTCTTTAGAGTCATACATTTAAAGATTTTGAAAACTTATCAAAATTTTCCCCCATCTCCCTCTTCCACTGTGTGCTAAGCACCCCCTCACCCCACGCCAGCAGATGGTCAGTGATATTCTGGTGCTAACTCTCCATTGCCTTCCCTTCTATATACACAGTAGATTTCTGACAAAACTTCTTAAAAGTAAGACAATCATATTTATGCAACATGTTTTGAAATCTTAACTCTCAGGAAAAAAGCAAATTTGACTCACTTCAGATCACAAGGATTCAAATGGTGTGAAATTTGGTAATGATTAAACAAAACCTGACCACATTGATCTGAAGTTTATGGCCACTGAGACCATGGATTTTGATTCCAATCAGATTAAATTCCTTGCATCTGGAATTTAGGGGAGAGGGAGCTGGGAAATGCTATTTATAATTAATTTAACTTACTGCTTGGGAAAAAGTAAATGAAATCTGTTTGCTGAGGGACATGAGCAAAACTTTGACACAAGATGCTGTGACTAATTTCTCTAATTTAATTTCTCTCAATTATTTTATATTTATTTTGCTTTATTTGGTTTTGATTGTAGGCAGATGCTCAGCATTCACAGAGCTCCTTAGTTTGACAGGCATTTTAGAAAATTAAAACCTTTCTGTATGGATGCAAAAAGCAATCCCAACTTGAGAGTAATGTATACCATTCATACCAAAAGTTCAGCACTTTCAGTGCTGTAATTATTTACACAGCAGTACAGGTTTTAGAGAATTTTACTGTAAGAAGGCAGTGCCTTCTAAGCTCTTTAGTTTTGCCCAGTGCCTTCTGATACTTTACTGTCTCCATGGCATTTTGATGAGCCCAAGTGCCAATAGGCTCTTGCTACGGAGTTCATGTTGTATAAGAGTATATGAACATGCAGAGACTTGCTTCACTAATTGCACAGGTGATGCAACCATGTCCCATTTCCTGTTACCAAGTGTATTGCTATCTATAGAGCTCAGCAGTTTATAAATATTGCTACAGCTTCTTATCAGAACTACATCAGCCACAGTATTTCATAACCGTTCCATATGAAAGTGTTCCCAGGTACCAGGGTGTGTTCAAGAAGGCCTGGGAAGAATACTGCCTGAGCCCATGTTAAGCAACAGTAAATGATTCGCCTTCTCTTCCTGCACTTGTAAATCAACCCCCGCTCTCATGTGCATTTTCCATATGATGAGAGATGATCCTGAAGACCCATAAGCAGATATTGCTGCAGTACTGGCCTGCAAATCCTGACAGAAGTGTCTCAGAATTGTTTTCATGTGCCTGGCCTCTTTTGTTCTGAAGTGACTGCTATATTGGGTGAGGAAACAGTAAAAAGCATACCTGTAACCTTTTCCCTCTTCTGCTCTCCTTTTCCTAAATGTTAACATTGACTGTTCCCTTTTTCATCCCTTTTCAGATTGCAAGATGTTTAGGAACAATAACTTATTCTCACAACTATTCAGGGAAGCAACTAGACACAGTTATCACATTTTGCTGAAAAGAAAATTGAAATGCAAAGTTCAGTGGACTTCTTAAGGTGATAAAATTAAGGTTTTATTTTTGTTCAGATTTTTTAACAATTCAGAGAAAGCAATCTCAAAAGCATTAATTTACTTCACCCAGCTGCAAATGAGATTCATTGACTCCAGACTAAATTACCTTTCTTCATGTCAGCTGGGGAGATCAGCAGTTGGTAAAATTTCACTTAGCAGTCTAGCTATCCCCCTCCAGAACCAATACCATCATCCTTCTCTATGAAAGCTGCACTCAACAGCAGGATTCTGCACAAGGCTTTACTGCAAATCACTTTGAGAGCAAGTTTGTAGTGTATGTGCAAAGTCTTCCATCAGTAATCTTTCACGCAGCGTAAACCTGTCTTCTGTGATTCCCTTTGCCCTGGTGATGGACTTCTAAAGCTACCTGGCAATGAGCAGTAGGAGCACTTGCACTGTGATTCAGCTTGGAGTTAAAGACAGTCATTGTCAGAGATATTTTACTCCCTTTGTAGCAACACGACCTAGCCACACAACATAGGAACAAACCCCCAAATCCCTGAACTTGTGCATTCCTGTTTTCATCTTCCCATCTATCAGCAATAGAATAGGGCAGAACTGCAATGTCTCGCCTTTGTTTCATGGCTAAACAACACTAACATGCCAAGCCATCATCAAAAATACCAGCATGCAGTGGTCATCACTCCATGTGCTAGCAAAAGTATCAAACTGCATTTGCCAAATATATTCCTTGAAGTGCTGCTTTAAAAGACACAGTAGATGAAATACTTTTTGAGCTTGTCAAAGTTGAGAATTTCCAGGAAGACAAAAATAAAATAATTCCCCAGAACTTAGCAACTAGTTTCTGCTAGGAAATGGTCATGATTTTGCTCAAAAATTGACACAGTTTCCTTTAATTCTGGTAGGATTAATTCAGCAATGTTACAAGAGCAAACTCAGCATCAAGAACAGTGATTTCAAATTTTCATATTATAATTATGCTTCATAAAATTAACGCTTCATAAAATTCTAGGTTACAACTGTGTATTATACAAATTAACAAATAAACTGTACAAATCTAAGAAGTTGCCTTTGAGAAAAAGTAAATTTCCTTCTTTTACTTTAATAGAAGGAATCCATGCATAGATCTTTTTCACTTATGTATATATTCCTGTTAATAAAATACACTTAAAGTGACATTTTTCTTGTCTATTGACAAGTCACGATATTTTGGTTTTGATAGTTCAGAGGCAACATTCCCTCATTTGGTAACAATTTTAGTAGGACTGAATGCCTAGCCGGTAAACAGAGCCCCAGGAAGCTTTGCCCCAACCTTCATTTCCAGTTGGCAAAAAAATATACCCCTAGTGTGGCAATAAAGGAGCAGAAGCTAGTATAATACACATAGGTGGCATCGCTGGCACTCAAGACCCCAAGAAATACAATATATTACAAGGGAAAACCAAGAGTGTGCCCAGGTCCAATTTTTCATGCTCTGGCCAAAATTAAGGAAGCATTGCTGCTTCTTACTTTCATATGTGGTTTGTGTGTTTCTTGCAATTTACCCACTCAAGTAAATTTTGCCCTTCATTTGGCCGTTTCAATAATGCCTGGAGCTATGATAAGTGTGATAAGTACTTTCACATGAATTTTGCTCTTTATGGACTGATGGAACCAATACACTAAAAATACATACCTTGTTTCTTCAGGTATACAGATTTATTTTCAAGAGACTACAGTTTCTTCCATCCTTTCTCCTACTAAAGCTCCCTTTGTTCTGTCTCATCTAGGACACAAACTGCTTGCAGCCACTGTTATTAACTGGTTTTGCAGAACTTTCTGAATCTTTCCTTTCTCAGTTACTAGCAGCAGAGTTGGAGGTTCCCATGGAAGCAATGGCATAAATAATGCAAAATGTATTGAAGAACTTCCTGAGCCCAAGCTGTAAGTGAAGTTTCACGCTTGTATCCCGATTGTTCAAGGGTGTTTGCTTGAAGTGACCATGTGAAGTGTTAGAAAACAAGTAAATGACATGAGACTGACTTTGGGCATAAGAATTATAAACAGGCCTACACATTTTTGTCTAGTGTCATGGAACCACTTAAGGAGAGTGGTTATAATTTTTTTTTAATTTCTATTATCCTGCATGTCATAGAATCATAGAATGACTTGGGTTGGAAGGGACCTAAAAGTTCCTGGGACTCCTTGTAATTCTAAGAACAAGCATATTTGTACAATTTCTATAGCAACATCCATTATAAGATGCAGCTATTCAGCTCATTCATTATTGCTGTTAATTTTACACAAAAAGCTGGTTTTGGAGCTAACAGTTAAGTAAAAGTTGTCCATATTTCTCTACTCTTTATGTGATAAATACTATTAAGACTGGGCAATGTGACCTCCTCCCTCCAGCCATTACATTATCCTATCAGAACATTAAAAATAAAAAGAAATTTATCCAATTATGTTTTTCCATATAAATAATCTTAGCAATGGTATCTTCATTTTTTGCTGCTACAAGGAGTGGGGCAGGATCTATGCCACCTCTAAGTCCTAAGCTCACTGCCAGGTCTATGTTCTCTGAATAAATTAAAGCTTAGGATCCTTCAGTTCTCTCTCCTTTCCTGAATAAATTGATGTCTTCCTGTTCTGCATCAGCACTGGCTCAGTCGAAGGGGAGCTGGCCCAATACAGGCTCTTGTCATTGTGAGTTCATGGGTGCTGGGTTTCTGCTCCATCCAACATACAAGCAAACCCGGGACACAGCACCACTGACAGAGGAGTACCCAAGGACTACAGCTGCAGAATTGGAGGTGTCTTGGTCATTCATGGTTTACATCAGGTTTATGTCATGGGCTGCTGCAGGGTTCAAGAGTCATCACTGTCATAGTGACATCAGCTGACCATGCAGTGCATAGTGTCCCTAATCCTTACCCCAGAGCTTACCCCCAGCTCTTTAGCATTTAGACTTTTATTTACAGATCAATTCGGGATAAGGATCATTGCCATCATTCATAGCTAAAACTGCAAAATATTTTTTTTTAATGGGTAAAATTTTGAAAAGTATGTGACTTGGATTTTTAAAGGGCTATTTGAAAAGGGAGGATTCCACAGTTCTTAATCAACTACAAACATAAACACCCTTAAAATCTCAGCTGCTGGCATCACTTACTGTTCTTAGTTACTATTTACATGGTGGTAAAAACTCCAGGCATAGGTAGGGATGCCATAGTGATTGATGTCATATTGACAAAGAATGAAAAGGTAGCCCTTGCTCTAAAGATCCTAATGTTTATTATGCCATACTCTACAAAGGAAGATGTGACAAAGATAATAAATCAAACTTGGGATGCAGCTCCTTGCTTTCTGGACAGCTGGGCACTGGTGGTGCCAGACACGTGTATCTGCTGCTGGGGCACACAAAACTGTGCTCACCTTACACTTTTCTCTGTGCAGGCCCCGCTGCAAAAGCAGGTGTAAACATATGTGCAAGTGTTCTTCAGGCAACAAACTGGGGATGTAGATATTAAAGAAAGCAGATTTGGGGTAAAAATATTTAATTTTCATTAAGTTTCTCTCTTGCCCAAGAAATACCCAGCCCCACAGATGGCTCTAAAGAATGCAATGCATTCATCTACCCTGCCACTGTCCTAAACCAGGGTTCCAGTAGCTGCAGACCAGAGGTGAGATTGCTGGCTGATAGAATTCCAGTGGCTGTTCTGAAGGCAGATATGTTCCCACAAAATGTCTTGTGTTTGTGCCAGAGCACATATACATCCTTTATATGGACAACTTATTGCAGTTGCATAGTCTTTCCCCACAGCTAGTGGTGACTAAGGCCCTGCTGATCTCAGAGTTGATAGCAGACAGAGCAGGAAGATATTCTCCCTTCTCTGTAACATTCAGAACAGCAAATACTTCAGAAGAGATCTGCAAACAGAAATTTATTCAAAAAACATATTCCTAATGAGGCTCCTACCCTGGATCTCAGGAGATGCTGGAATCCACCTAGTCTGTCAACAGGAAGTGAAATATTCATCAGAGCCAAGAGCCAGTAGAGACCTACTGTCTCTGTAAGTACTATGTTATTTCCAACACAAGGGATTAAATAAAATTTTAAAAAAGAGAAAGAGCTGTTCTTAACTCTTTTTAGTTTGAGCCTTTCTTTCTGATTTTTTAGTCACCTTCACTAGCAAATAAACTCACTTCTGATTGAAGCAAAAGCTTAGACTGTACTGTAACCACTGGACTACACACTGCAAGGCAAATAATCACCTATTTCAAGAGTCAGAGAAGAGGTTATCTTACAGTAGTGCTTTAACCGTCCAGGAATTCTCTTTGTGTGGTAGTGCATGCACTTATTGAGGGACAGTCCTATTTCCAAAGAGCTAAACACTCAACTGTATAAGACATGATGAAAAGAAGAATAACTGTGTTTTAAACATATGGATTTTGAGAAAATAAACCAAGTCTAAACTAGAACTTAAAGAAAACTAATACACCGATTCATGTTACCTACATCTGAAGAAGGCACAAGCTAAATATCTAAGTGAGCCCAGAGTTTTCTTCTGTAGTAAATGGAGAGAGGGCCATGACTGCAGAGGAGCATACAACTCAAATACACATGAATAATCCCCCTTTTCAGGAATAATTTACATAATTAGTTTTAATTAGGCATTACTGCAACAATAGCTGGTTGGGATTAATCATTCTGTTTGACTTACCCAAAGACACATCAGAAATTAATGCTGGAGTATGACCCAGAGTCATCTGTCTTCTTGGATATCCTGGTTTTAACTTCATGTGCTGTTTCACTTCCCTTCTGATCCAGCAGAAAATTCCCATTTACTTAAGTTACATCAGCTACTTGTTGATGTAACCTAAGAAGTAAATGGGAATTAACACAGTGTTAGTATTCTTGGGTCATTTCTGTTTGTATCTACTCTAGTCTTTCTTTTCACAATAATTCAACAATAATATTTCTGGGAAAATTCCATGGCAGTTCATTTTAATCTGAAGCACAGCAAGTTTCACTAATGCTCTATTTTCTGTGAAATATAGCTTTAAAATATATTGCTATTCAAGTAGGAGACCAAAGCTGCACTTAAAAACAGGGTACAGCCTTTTAAAATTAGACGTCAAGAGAAATTATCTTTTCTCTCTACTGTTTTAATCAGTATGTGCTTACAAAATGCTCTCTCTACTACTTTTTGTGTGATCCTCCCATGTCCTCTGAGAATAAGAGATCATCTGCAGTTGTTGGAGACCAGGTAGGTCAGCATTGGGCTGGCATTAGGTTTAGGAGATAGCCAGCATAGTGTAATTTCCTTCCCATTTTGAGGAATGCAAATGTCTGGGTGTCAGGGGCTTGGGGACTGACATTCTTGTCACCCATGTTAACTTCTAATAGTGAACTGAAAGTTCAAACAGAAAATATATGGGATTTTTGTTCACTCTCTGAGGTTCTCTGACCCTGCATTGCACAAAGATTGACAGTGAGGTGGCCCTACTGTGCTGACTGGCCCTCACATCATTTAGCAGTCTGTCACAAACTGGTGTTTCTGGCGTTGTAAGCAGAGCAGTAGTCCTCACATGGGACAAACTGGTTCAGATTGGGTTCTGGTTTAGATTGAGATTTGCCACATAGAAATTCTAAAAGCTGCTAGTCAAAAATGTGCAAGTATTAATTCATATCACTGACTTTCCAAGAAAAGAGGGGTTAATGAAAACTACATTACACTGGTGTCTGCAGGAAGCACAGAATAATTTTCCAATACTGTGCATACACATGTACTGGACAGAAGTCTCTGGTTCTGCAGACACAGACACATAAAACATCTTTGATTCTGACAGCAGATTGTCCAGCTTGCTCAAGTTCCATAGAGGATCGCAAAGTTTCCTATGATATTTCTCATGCCAAGACATGTTGCTGTAAATACTTCATACAGAGAAACTGTAGAGTAGTTGCATGGACAGTGACATCATTTCAAACTATTTTGTTATACAATTTTCCCACCACAATACAGGAGTGAATATGGGAGGGATGGAGGAATTGTTTGCACCTGGTGAGTTAATACAATGATCATTTTGGAAAATCATTAGCCTGTGGAACCATGCAATTACAACTACAATAAACATTAACCAAGGAAAGGAATAAGAGACTATACTTCATTGATCTAAGGACTTGCAAGTTAATGAACTTGGCCAGCTATGCTAACTTTTCTCCTAATTTAGGACATAGTATCAAGTTCATTAGGCAGTCAGGTATAACTTCAGGATCATCAGCCATCAGAGACCACTGGAGGGACACCTGGGACAAGAGAACGCATGTGCCAGTGGGAGGAAATACAAGCTAATGACTCCAGAGAAGTCGTTATCATATATATATATTTCCTCTGCACACAGGAACCTTTTCGGTACTCAGGATGCATGGTATTTCAGAGGAAATATCCTCTCATGTCTGATGCTAAATAAAGAATGCTTGTTTCTTAACACTGCATTGGTGTTAAAAATTTTTATTGCACTGATTTTTGCTAGAAAATATGCCAAGTGAACTGCTCTACTGAAGCAGCTTTTTGCAGAGTGCAAAATTAGAAAAGGGTACTTTGAGTGGAAGGAAATATTTTTAGCCATGTGCCTCAGCAGAGGAGTCGTTCACGATGCTGTTCTGTAAATCCTGAATAGATTCTCTGAGAATAGTCAACTGTGTGATCTTCATCTTTGGTCTTTAATAGCTGGGAAACTGTGCTGTGATGAATGTTGCAGTTTTATTCTGCAGACAATAAAGAGCACTTTGATCTTAGGCTGAGGAATAGTGACAGCAAGCCTCCATTTTTTCTTCATTTATGAATTACCACCCTGTTATTTTCTTTCTAGGGGTTGAAGGTTTTATGTCATTAGTGCTTGGGCTAAAAACCATATGTTTGTAAATACCTTCATTGCTTTGTTTTATTTAAGTAAGTATTCTTATTACAACAAGTATTTCAAACTTACAGTCCCATATTTACTGCTTTTTTGGAGATTTTTTCCAACTTATAAAATGCTGCAACTTTCTGCAGTTTGCTGTGATGTCCAAATCACAGGCACACATCTGTGCAGGATCTACCATCTCTTTGTGCCTCACTTCTGTACTTAAAACACTCCCATAATTATGGTTTAAAGAGAGAGTACATACAAATTATTCAAATGTTTGCCTTCTTGTTTCTTTGGTCGTTGCCAATTCCTAACCAACCTTTCCTTAATCAAACTCATAGCTGTTTTCAAAAGGGGCTCTTCTCCAGATACACATCTGTGTTGGCAAACTCACCAGCTATAAACCATCAGCAGAAGCCACATAGCACAGTCTATATAAAAATTTAGTAAAAAAAGGCTCAGTTAGACAATAATAATAACTGACATATTACTAGTCTGGGTATTTCAAGTTCCTCACCCGTCTTCCTTGGAAATCCTGTTGAATAAGACTTAACATTTTGAAAAGATCTGCCTCTTTGCAGACCCCAGCTAACTTTATGATTAGGTGAGTTAAGCTGCTATTAAAATCACCCATGTGTGTATACATGAGCTAACACAAAACTCAGAATGCAAAAAGCCCATAACTGGGACAATTTCCAAGCTGCAACTTTCCCAAATACACTACGCTGCAAATTGTCTATCTTTTGAGCTTTAAAGATGAAGACAAGTGGCTAAATACATCTGTATATATACTGCCCGTTTTCCCACTAAAGTCATGAGTCCCACCACAAAAATGTTTTTTTTAAAAATTATGAAGTCTGCTTTTTTTCTTAGTGAAACAAATGTGTGTCTAGTTGCACCAGAGCTTTAATCTCCTTAAACTGAACTTTTCACCATATATCAATGTAGCTTCTCTTTGTTTTGTAATATATCATACTAGTGGAAAAATTTTGGAGGGGAGGAAAAAAAGTATAATGTTAAGAGGAAAAATGTTGCATAAAAGTGTTGCACAACGTGGGAAGAATCAACTCACTCCTGTCATTGATGATTATTATTCTTTGCAATGTGTTTGCTACACTAAATCTGCCTGGTGATCTTATAGTAGTTAGGATCCAGTTTTGTCCTCTGTGTCATTTGCATGAAAATACTGCAAGCCAGTTGCACCAGAAAGTACTTTTGCTGATGAAATCTAAATGTACAGCCTGCAGTTCAAAGAAGGCCTTTAGTGCAAAGCCAGTCCTGTGGCTGTGGCCAACAGTGAAACTGTGATTATACTCAGAGCTACCAATATATCTTACTTAAGTCAGTGTCTGTCCTTTTCTTTCCTTTCCCACAAAAAAAAAAAAAAAAAAAAAAAAAAAAAAAAAAAAAAAAAAAAAAAAAAAAAGAAAGAAAAGTCAATTTGAGTAAAAGATAAGAGCATAAAACTGCCTTTTCCCCATTCTTGTACTCATTTATAGCACATCTTCTCAATCACTATGCTAAAAGTAAAGGAACAAAATATTTCAACTAACATATGCAGCAAAGATTGACAGGCAAAGCCTGGTAGCCTTAGAAGGAGATTTCCTAAAATATCTCAGTAGATCAAATAACTATCTTACCATGAAATCAAGGAAGGTTTGATAATTGTGCATGGGAGTATCTTTATATCTTATTATTATGTAAATACATTTAGAAACCCAAACTGCGTACAGACTTAGGTGCTATGAAATGGTAGCTGGTACAGTGTTAATTTAAAATTAACAGGCAGGACTGAAAACAACCTGAGATACAGAGTAACAAAAAACCACTTTGAGTTATAAGAGCAAATCCAAAGCTTGAAGGAGCAGAACTTTTCTTCTCAAAGGTGCTACAAACAGTCTCAGTGGAGGGAATTGTGCCTTCTGTTTCCCACATGGGCTGGAGGGAAAGGGCATCAACAGAGAAACATGGTATTTGAGATTAGTAATTTGAGAACAAAACAAAAAAATAAAGCCATTTCATTCCGTGCATCTCTGTTAAGTGTTAGTGCAGTTTGATACCAGCTGAGAATTTTCTTCAGCCAGCTGTTTTGAGTAAGGAGTTAGCTCATGGAGCTAGCCCTGGCTTGTAGCAATGACAGATGTGAATCTGAAGTATCATTTAGCTCTTGATAAGTAGTCTTACACTTCAAATTTCCATTCTGAAGTGAGGAGGGAAAGCTAATTCAAAAGGGTTTAACAAGGCGAAGCACCCTTGGGTCACAACCTCATGCAGCACTACAGGCTGGGACAGAGTGGCTGGAAAGCTGCCTGTCAGGAAAGGACCTGGAGGTGCTGGTCAACAGTGCCTGAACATGACCCAGCCCAGGTGGCCAAGAAGGCCAACAGCATCCTGGCCTGTATCACCAACAACGTGGCCAGCAGGACAAGGGCAGCGACAGTGCCCCTGGACTGGGCACTGGTGAGGCCATACCTTGAGTGCTGTGTCCAGATCTGGGCCCTTCACTACAAGAAACAGACGGAGCAAGTCCAGAGAAGGGCAAAGGACCTGCCGAAGGGTCTGGAACAGAAGTTGTATGAGGAGCAGCTGAGGGAGCTGCGGGTGTTTAGCTCGGAGGAGACTCAGGGGAGACCTTGTCAGGCATTGCAGCTGCCTGAAAGGAGGGTGGAGCCAGGTGGGGGTCACTCTCTTCTCCCTGAAAACCAGTGACAGGACAAGAAGAAATGGCTGGGCAAGAGGAGGATTAGGTTGGACATTAGAAAAAGTTTCTTCTCCAGAAGTGTTGTCAAACATTGAAACAAAGTGCCCATGGAAATAATGGAATCACCATCCCAGAAGTGTTAAAAAAACATGTAGATGTGGTGTTTGTAGTGGTGTAGTGGTTGAGTGTGGTGGTGCTGGGTTAACAGCATCCAATGATCTTAGAGATCTTTTTCATCATTAACTCATTAACAATTCTGTGATCTTTTAGCTTTGTCATTGAGTTTTAAAAGACAAACGTCATTACATATATATATATATATATATATATGTATGTATGTATGTACATACACACACTGAGAATATTGACACTACCTAACTGAGAGGATTTGTGAATATAAAGTAGTTAATTTTTTAAAAACCTGTGGAGAGAAAACATTACGAAAACAGAAAATGAATACATGTAATTAGTGGGGCAGGGTGGTTTTAAACCATCTTTTTGAGAAGGCTAAGGTGGAACATGTATGAGTTTGAAAGAAGGTTATTAATGAGACTTTGCCTCTCAGTTTGTTTTAACTTGGTTTGTGTTTTCAGAGTGCAGCACTTGAAAAAAAAAATTAAATAGGTGTCTAATGGGATGTAGCATCAACTAAATTGATACCTATTATACCTTGAGAAGAATGGACCACACCTGAATGTGTCCCTATAGCATTTTCAGCCAACTATTTACCTATCTCAAAGATGCTCCTCTCTAGGTAAGACATTATTTTTTTAAGCGGTAATACAGTACTTCAGAACTTTAAAGCTTATTGAAGAACATAAGTTCAAGAAAAAAAAATCCATTTCAGGCTAGTTTAAATTACATTAAAATATTTTTTATTATGTGCTTACACTTAGGATCTAATCTCTATCATAACCTTTCAGGTGTTCTTTAGTGCAAAGCATAGAAAGAAAAATATATACTTGCAATTTATATAGGATAAGAGAGAAGTTTTCATGCAGACTGAAATTATTTGACATGCACTTAGGCAATCCATATCTGTTGTCACAGAGAACAATGACAAGCCACCTGAAAACACAAGAATACAAAAGAAAGAATATCAAATAGGGAAATCATAGATAGGGACTAAGTGTTACTTATTTTTTTCTGCCTTCAACTATGGTGAAAGGTCTTTATGGATGTATTACTGCCTTCCTGATTTACCTGGCAGTTACACCTATGTATGAGAGACTAAGACCTTCATGATTTGAGGATAATTATTTTAAAAAGTTGTTTGTCTGCTAGAGATCAAATACAAACTATGGATATTATAGCTGTCTGGGGAACTTTTATATATAATTGCAAAGTTACTCTCTCTCTAAGCCACCTTATCACTCATGTATGGTGCTTAGTTTAGGTCTAAAATGAGGTCACAGAATAATTTAAATGTGCAAATACACTTTGTATTTGCAAACTTGTACTCAGGCTTTTGGTGCAACCCCTTTCAAAACTAAAGAAACTAGAGTAAGTTATCTGGGATCCAAAAATGGAGAATCCAACAGCCTGGCTCAGTGGTGCCTTTACTTCAGTGATGAAGTTTTCCTGAGAAGGTCCTGGCTCCCTGCTTTTTCTGGCCTGCTTCTTGTTGCTTGTAGGCCACCCCACATTCCTAATCACTGCCAAACAGCCATCTGGGGGCTTAAGAAATTGTCCTGGTTATGGATCAATCATTTCTTCCAATCTGAGACCCAGACAATTCCAGAAGCAAATCTGCTCTCCCTAACTGTTACTGTGTTTACACTTCATCCCATCATTGTAGTGTCTGAATGCCATGTCATTTGACAAGCCTTACATAGTTCCATCTTGCCAGAATTAAGGGATGGAACTCACCAACCATTATACCTATCATAAGGAAATGAAGGGGAGGGAATAATTCCCAGTTAATGGATAGTCGCACAAGATGGCCCAGTACAGTACATGAGGCTCCAGTACAATACAAACAATAAATACGAACCAAAATAACACCAGCTCTTACACATCTTTCCCACAAGAAAAGAAGAAGTAGATTCAAGTGGCTACCTTGTCTGATTTTAAGAAGCAGCTCTCAGGGTTAGGGTACAGTGCACATGAACTATAATTTTAGCTACTGCTAAAGACAGTGGTTGAATGGTTTTACCCTTGTTTGGCTTCCTGAACTGACTCATCTCACCACTTCACCCATGCAGTTTGCTCTAGTTTTTGTGCACTGTTTACCCCTCCAAATATGACAGTTGTACCCTGTCTCATATATCTGAAAGCATCAGCATTAGCCAGAATGTGTTGTTTTAATTTGTTTGGGTTTGCTAGTATTAGATTTGAGGGTAATAAATTTACGGGCAGTTATGTGTTACTGAGGAAGTGTTTTGTTTTATGACTTGGCACAGAGCTGCTGGGGACAGACAGTATAGAATTCCTGTAAGATGCAGAAATTCAGCAATTTCTACATCAAGTCTGTACCTCCTGTTTGAGCATTTCTGCACTGCTTTTCAACAAACTTTCAATGCTGGAGATGAAGAATCTCTGAGAAAATATGACTTCCAGGCAATAATTTGCTTTATTTTTAAAAGTTCCTCCATTACTTCAAGCCTGAATTGAACTAGTTTGGACTTTCACACAGCAATTCTTCTTGTACTGTTGGTCCCTTGGCACTGGTGTCTATTCTGTACAACTGTGGAAATAGCACAAGAAAAAGCACTTTTATAATCTGTTATTTCACTATTATCAGTCTTAAATATTGCTGAGAAGATGTACATTCCCATAAATCTTCATAATGTCTTCTTCACCTCTTCCTAAGATCTCCAGAGAGAGCTGTCAGGACAGACACCTTAGGTGTACCTATAGAATTTGTTGCTCTGCAAGGTTCATGCAGTCACACCCCCAAAACCTAGAATGATTTTGTTTTTCTGGGAACAACACACTCAGCTTTATATGTACTATGCGGGGCTGGAAGGGAAGCTGTGGGGTGGAGTTTGCCATTATCTGAAGTGCTAGAAGATGGCCACAGCTAGACAAAAAACATCAGGTGATTGCAACCACAGCATAGGAGTGATACCAACATGTCTGTTCCTGGATGCTCAAATGATCCATCAGCCTCATCAGCAGACATGTAATCTGGGATGATTTTTTTGACTGGTTTTATACTTTTTTTGCAGTTGGAAAGTAATATACTGTCGGATCATCTGGGTATAAGTCATCAAAGCAATTTGCTTACAAGGTCAGAGTGGCTTCACTGCATGTTGAGAACACAGGAAAAATGGAGTCCAGGCTTGCAGGACATGGCTTGCACCCATGTAAGCCATCCGGTTGGTAGCAAAGGCTACTCCATTACAATCTCATGTACTGTGAAGGCTAAAGGGCATGCTTATGGACACCTCCAAGCCTATGAGAGAAGCTTTGTCTCAGCATTAAACTTCCATGCTTCCATGCACAAACTCTACCTTTTCAGCCTTAGAAGATATTTGTGACATTCAGTGAGAGAACCCTGTAAGAAAACCAGAAAGAAATCCTATCAAGTGCATTTGTTTTAGATTTAGGTATCACCAAAACTTCACTAATTATTTTGCCCTTAGTGTAATACATATTAAACAGGAACTGACTTGGCTCAGTGTGACCATGCTATCCCAAAACCTCAGGACCTTCACAGACAGGACAAGCCCCTACAGGACAGCAACATTACCCCCCTACCATGTCTGTGGCTACATAGTGTATGTGCTGCAACACTCTGCAAATGTACGCATAACTAATATTATATCTAACAAAAGTTTATTAAATATTTTAATAAAGGAAACATCAATGTCCCCAAAATTTCCTAGAAAGAAAAATCCTGGAATATCTTTCCTTGCTTTCATGTTAGGTATGAGTTAGTGATGAAATAACCTTAACCATCTTTAAATAAAGTTGTGTGCTACCAGGCTTAGTAAGTTTCTAAGATATTCCCAAAGTTTAGTCACATGATAAAACCAGCTGCCCCATACAGCTGCATGAATGTGTGTTCTCACAGCCAGTCATGCTGAGCCTCCTTTTCTGTGTTGCTCACTAGCAGCAGCAGCTGGGATGACAATCCTCACAAGCGTTTAAGACAGTAAGCAAATTTCATGCTCTGATTTTCCCGGTCCATTAACCTCCAGCTGTCTTGGCTCAGTGGGACATTCTACTACCCAAAAACCTCATCACACTCACCAACAGGAAAAGCCCTACGACCAGCAGCATTGTCCCGAAGAACTCTGAGGCAATGATATGCTCCCACAAGACAAATTCCCTTCATAGCCCAGTCTTGGCAGAGGAGCTGAGTCCTGCCCTCTTCCCTTCCAATTCTGCCCTTTTACAACAGTGAAGGAAATGATTCAGTGAAGAAGAGGCTAAAGTCAAATCCTGTTATGTGTTTCCCATGGTGACATCTGTAATCCTTCATCTTTATAGGTACTCTTTATAGTCCTTTAGAGAATAGGGACTGGGTAAGCACTCTGCAAGCAAATCATGGCTTTGTAAATATGTACAGTCCATGACAAAAATTAACTGACTACTCCAGGCATGCTGATGGCACACACCAACTGCACAACTGTGAAACACAGTGTGCCAACACTCTCTGTAAACTGCTCTTTGGTCTGCTCTTACATATTGTACTGGAAAGTCTTGCTGTCAACATGAAGTGAAGCCCTTGTGAGTGGAGGTCAAATAACATTTTCACATGAAAGAGACCTGGCACAAAGTAAGCTTTATCATATTGCAACATTCAAGAGCTGTTCAACTGAGGATTACTGGTTGCTACAAATTAAATTCTACTACAGTGTCAGAAAAGGTCCTCTCAGCCTTAGATTCCCTTATACTGATTCCTATTATACACTCTGTAGCCTTCTGGCTTTGTGGACATTTCTTTTTGGAAACGTGTTTTAAACATGCACCATACACGCTTTAATATTATAGATGGGGATTTCAGATTTACTGATTCCTTTTCCTTCTCTGTTTTGTCTGCCACATTTTCTAAAACTCCCTTCTTTTCCTGATTTACACAATGTCTCCTCAAAATCAAAACATCTCGTTGCTGGGTACATTTCCAAGATTAGCCAGTCCTGCTAACTCCTGAGCAGTTTCCTGTTGAACTGCACACGGATTGCAACACAATTCAGCATGAATTTGTGAGACACAATGTGCATCTGCAAAAAGTGTTCATTAATGATACCAACAGGCTTAATATATGCATACTAGTAAGAAAGGTGCCTATTACCTTTCACTTGTAATCATTCCTACCATTTCCATTTTCTTGTTATCTTTTTCAATCTTATCCAATCTAAACTGCAATCTCTTTGGGATGGATTCATTCATTTATCTATTCACTATGACAATAAAAGAATTACGCAGAACTAGCCACAAAATCAGGGGTGGAGCTTCTTATCACCAAGTTTCACATAGCTAAGTATTGAGCAGGAGGGAGTGGATTTTGGCAGGCTAAGGCAAAAAACAAATGGGCTTATCTTTGTCCTGCATTGTGATAAATCTTCCAGCCATATAAAAGTGTCATCCAAGACCCAGATCTTCAGGACGTGAAAACTAAATGAAATATGAGTGTAGAGTATGAATCACTGGGAGCTGAGTCATCGACACAAGGAGTTTTGTAATATTAAAATATTTTCTCTCTTCCAAAAAGATCCTACTGAGTAAATACTTCAGTATATAATACTTATCCTGAGTAAATCAAAACCTGATTTGCTTATAAGCACATTTGAAACCAAAGCTCACTCACCCATGAAATCTACATTCCCAGTGCAGCATAATAGTGCCCTGGTTTACACTCGTATCTTCCAACTACCAGAACAAGTACCAGCCACAGCAAGAATGTTCATGTTAGCAAAAAAAAAAAAAAGGAAATTGCTTGATCAATATAAGATTGCACAAAGCACAATGACGGACGACATGAAGATCAGGGAATGGAGTAGCTGACTTATTTCGAAGAGTGAAATTTATCTTTGCTTTCTTGTATTTCAGAGTCTCCAGCATCAGCTGCAGGTAGGGACATAGCTACCCTCAGAAAATGACCATCAAAAGAAGAAGAAAGTCTTTGCTGCTTTGATTTTTTTCCCAGCAGAAACAAAGACTCTATGTTCCCCCTGTGTTCCTGTGCTCTGTGTAATCTGTGAGCTATGAATTGCTTCTTTGCCTCTGGATGCCTGCTAAAAGAAATTATAAATGGGATTACTTTGTTGCTCAATCTTGCTCTTGTAGCTTTTAGTAAAGTGCTGAACTTCCCAAAAGACATTTTACATTACAGGTGCTTCCTGAGTGTAACAATCCACCACAAAAGAACAGAAGGAACCTTTTAGCTCCCTTCACTACCTGCTATCTTATAGGACAGCTTTAAGAATAAAAAAGATCAAGAAGTTTTCTTTCAAGTAAAAGTTAGATAAATTATTATTATAGTGAAAATGAAGTTCAAATTTTTAAAAACCCACAAAAATAACAACAAAAAAACCCCCTAAAACAAACAAAAAGACCCAAAAAACCACAAACCACACCAAAACAACAAAAAAATCCCAAAACCAAACAAAACTGTTTGAAACTGTGGTGTTGCCCATCAATTCCAGTTCATGGCACATACTAACAAAGAAATTTTCTTGGCTGAGTCTGTTGTTAATGAATAATAAAGTTATGTTAACTTTTACAGCTGAGAGTCTCATTCCTGAAAAGAACAACACAGTTTTGAAATAATACATAAAAAACAGGACACAGGCATGGGGTGCAGTTTATTGAAAACAGACTAAAGCTTTTACATTTTTTCTGTCATTTGAAGTACCAAAGACTATTCTATCTTGTTTACTTCATGTTAGATAAACTCATAAGGGCAATAAACACACCAGAAATATCTCTATATGGACTTTTAGCTTGCGTTTTTCTGTTCAATTTACAAAAATACAAATTAAGCATTGTTAAGTTTGCATCTCTGAACAGAAATTTCAGTTTTATACTTTTGCTGTTCAAGAGTTCTCTCCAATAGTAATTCTTTGCTCTTGTCACCCTGCTCAGGTAGGGAGAGCTGGCGGGACTGAAACTTCAGCTGGACTTCCTCTAAGTACACACAACACACATTATGAAAACATTCCCTAATCTTCCAGTGCCATGCAAAAGCTATAACCAATGTCATATTAGTTACTAACCAATGTCATATTAGTTGCATGGGAATTCTGACAGTTTTGAAACTTCTGACAGTGAGTGAGGCACCAAAATCATGACATGACATAACAACATTGCAGAAGACAATATGTCAGAGTCTTGTAACTATGCTCCTGTCCTCCCTGCAATACTGATGGAACATGCAATTAGGCTCTGGAAGTGTAACATCACCAGTGTTATGCAAACACTTCTTACGTGACTGTATCATTCTTATACCTGTGCATTACAAATCATGCAGTGTAAGAAGCTTTCTCATTCAAATAACTAACTAATTTTATAATTTAACATCACTGTGTGGCATTGCAAGGAAACTATATACATGATGAATGGAATGGATGAGCATAAGGAATGGGATTATATGGCATGCTGCGAAGGACAAGTCTTGCTACTTTTCTGGTCTTGAGTTTAAGGAAAGGGTGTTTGATTTTTAAGCATCTTCCTTTATGAACTTGGATTGAACTTCCCAAACAAAAAGTGCACAGTAGTGTGAGTTATCGTAGACCAAACAGGCCTAAAACAGGAGTTAGGAGTATTGCAGGAACTGGAGATGAAGCCTACTAACTAAAGTTGCTCTCTCCTGCTGACTTTCTGTCAACACAAAAATGACCCTTCCACTCAAATAACAGTACAGGTGTCTCCAGCTGAGTAGAAGAAATGGGCTTAGATACTGCTACTGACACAGAACTGAAGGAGAGTAAATAAGAGGACACATGAAGGCACTTAAAACATATCTATGTACAAATTCATCTCAGACTGAGGGCACTGCCAGCACAAAAGTTCAGATGACATACATAACAGGGACGCAATACTCTTGTGAAACAGAAGCAAATGATGCTTGTCGCTGCTGCTTGTCACTGTAAGCACAGTCCAGTGGTATTAGGGACACATGACAAACTCTTTCAGACAGCTATTGCCATATGTGAACTCTTTGCTACTGCTACAGCTTCCAAAGCTGTGTTTCTTCCACCTTTTCCCTAAGAACAAAGTAATTATATCCTGTTCTGACGGTTTATGCATATAAGCTGTTCCAGCTACATCAACAACCTAAGAATTTGCATCAGTTACATCTTCCTCTTTTCCATGACTCTAGCTTTTAACATTAAATGCAATGTTTCAGCAGGAAACCAGGCAACAGCATTTTGATTCGTTTCTGTGGTATAAAAAAATCTGACCTGCTGTACTGCAGCAAACATAAGAAAGAACTCCAGAACAAAACATTAACTACCCTCTCACTACACCAAATAATTTGTTCAAATACATTCATAAACTGAAACTTGACTTTAAAACATCTTGCAATAATTATGACACTTTGATCCATGATTCTGAAAGCATTTTCTGTTGTAATACATTACTCAAAGTCAGGCTTGGATAAGAATAAGAATTGGCATCAGAAGTGAGAAGACGACACTTTGATAAGGCAAAGCACATTGCATACTTTTAGTTTTACCTCTGTTTCTTGGGCAACTAACATCCTCAAAATTGCCAGTCCCCAGAGTATATTAGACACTGTCTGTTAATAAAATCTTAATAAAATATATGTTACCATCCGTAACATACATTTTAGGACCTTTTCTTTAAAACAAGCTATCCCTGCTATGAAGTACCTACAGAGTCTATTTTCTATGTGATAATTTCTTTTGTTTTCCCCTTAAAAAGTACCAAACCCTTGTCACTAGGTTTTACACATCCACATAAAGAGAAAGCATTGGTGCTTACAAATATTTACTAAATGCCACAATTTGGAAAATATTTTACTCAACAATGCTTACAATGTCAGCAATACAACACTTCAGTAAACAGTGGGTGATGGTTTTTCAGTAGCTAAACTTTTATGGCTTTTTAATGTCAGTTCAAAACAAGCCTCCCTCTGTGGTCTATCAGATGTGGAATATGAAGCCAAACAGATGATAAAAGTCTGGAGAAACCAAGTAAAAATGCCCAGCAACTCATAGATGTTTTGAAATGTTGAATGTAGCTTCCTATATCAAACGCCTTTACATCCAGTCTGGTCTCATGTCTCCTCCAACAGCCACCAATACACATTGCATCTGCTGACAGAATAAATAGATAATACATGTTGGTCTGGCAACACCTAATGACTGGTGAAAGGTGAAGGGGAAAGAAATAAGTCTGTCATTATTGGTCCACTTGAAGTTTTCTGACCATAATGCTGTCTTTAACCCCCACAAGCTGTTTGAAGGATAGTTTAAAAATTGCAGCCAGAATATTATCAGCATAGTCCCAAGCACAGACATCTTGACATCTCCTGAACTCAGATAAATTCTGAGTTGATCATTTTGCCAAAGATTCTGTCTAGTTAGAAAAACTGAACTCTCCTTGGAACTACCACTGCTGTTACAAAGCCTTGAAATATTTAATTGCAGAGCTGTACTTATTCTAGCTCTTTAAAAACATATATTTTAAAGTCTATTTTTCAGAGGCCCTACCCTATACCAGACATCACAGCTCCTGAGTGCATTCCAAATACCCATTAGTGCGTTATCTGATGTATTACATCACAGCCTTGCAAAAAAACTGCATTTGTTTTGGACTTTAATGTCCAAGAATCTGTCAACACCTTAACAGTCTGGAAGTGTTCAGTGAACAGTTAAGCTTATATAAAAAGAATTCACAACCAGCTGTTAGTCCTTGTGAGATCATGATGTCAGTCCCTGCTCACTGCCCATTGTAGTACAGACTGGGACACTTACCTCATATACAAAGAATTTGTCATTGCAGGTTCTTACTTCCTTAGACTCTCCTGCTACAAGTATTTATTCAAGGCCCTCCATTTTAACAATCACAGGGGGCTGCTGATTCCTTTGACAGAGAGAAAGACCAATTTAATTTTGTTCTTTTTTCTCATTATTGCCTGAAGTGCTTGACAGAAAGAGCAGGTCATCCTTCCAGCAGCAGAGATAGAATTATTCAGTGCTCAGACTTGCTGCCCTGCCCTCCCATTTGTAAGTCCCATTTGTAAGCAGTAGAAACTCCTGAGATGGTATCTGAACTAGAGTCCTGTCATTAATCTGATAGTTAACTGGCTTTCAGAGCTGGAAGATACTAGGACCTGTCAAACTTAGTATGCGGAATGTCAACAACTTGGCTTCATTTCAGCTCAGACCAGAAGATGTTGAGTCTGACTGGGATAAGAAAGCATCTGGAGAAACTCTCAAAAATCTCTGAAAACCCCATTTATCCAGGAAAACTGCTCCATCATAGTTACAATAGCCAAAACGTTCAGATAGTTTCTAGGCACACCTGTGCTTTTCACTGCAACACCAGAAATATCTTCCTGCAATTCCTACATGAAAAAATTATTCTTTTCTCAGTGATTTAGTGCATATCAAAGCCAATAAAGTCATCTAGAACAGGCTACAACAATGCATTCTCCCTGTTCAGGAGACTTATGAAAACTCATGGGATGTAACACTTCCTACCACTGTCAGCATCTCTTTGTTTCTGTTACAGTTTTATATCCTGATTAATGTATTTTTCCAGGTTTAACTGAAGTGCTACTGTAAAAAATTGCTAAACATTAGCCAAAGTCAAGACATCTGGAGACACAAATCATATTTCTGTGTATTTACTACAGTTACTCATGTGCAAAAATGTTCAGTAGAAGAGATCTCCATATTTTAACCCATATGTAAGTCTCCTAAGTAAAAAAGCATATGTCACTCAAGCAAACAGATTTTTACTAAACTTTTACATTTGAATGCAACACTTGATAAGCTGAGCTTCACGGATTTGCTTTAGCATTCTATCAACTACCTCAGTCTACAAATACATCACAATTATTTGGCTTAACAAATTAAAATTTCAACTGTGTTATTCAAAATTTGTTAATTTGCTGTTCATTAAAAAACCAGTGACAACAGCAATAAATACTGCGACTTTAATAAATAAATACTGTAATGCTGAAGCACTTAGCTTCTCCATGTCCAAATCCCAAGACACTTTGTCCAAGATGACTGCTCAAGATGTTAGGGCAGTTTTGGTCAGCCACAGACCTGTCCTGGAGAGAACTATTCAAGCTATTTATAAATACTTGCTGAAGTCAAGAGAATAAAAAAGCTGCAGCTTATCACCAACCCCATGTCAGTACTATGAATAGCCTGACTGTTGCCCTTTTTATTAAGAATTTCATTAATACCTAAATTTTCACAGTTCTGGATACACAGGAGAAAAACAAATGTAAATGCCTCACCTCCATCATCAAATGAGCTCACAGAAACTAACAACCACTACAAATATTTAGCAAGTGCAGAAAATATGCATGAAACAATGCCTGAGAGGCTTAGTTGGTGTAATAACCACACTGAGACTTGGAAAACTGTCTTCAGGAAAGAGAACCACCCAATAACACATGCAAATTTTGTGTTTATCTTTGCTCCTTCTGCAGTTTTCTGTTTGGTTTCCTCCACCTAAACACAATATCTGGTTTCAGATAATTCCTGTTTGATTTGTTATATCACTAAGGACATTGCAGAGGTACCTTCCCTGAATCTGGACCTCTGTATTTCACAGCATTGTACTCTTATGATAATTCACAAACGTTCTAAAACCTTAAAATACAATCCCTGCTTTCCTCCTGTTGCCTTGGCTGTATGTTGCAGTGAGACCTTCCTAAAACACATAGTAAAGGAGTGTATCCTCGACCTCTTCAGCCACTCTGCTGTCAGCATGTTGCCTCCTTTCTCTTTTCAACCCCTCACCTTTCCTCTACTGGCAGCTTGGGTGAAAGACGAGCTGTTTCTCAGACGAGCTGTGGATGTCCCATCCCAGTAAGTGTTTAAGGCCATTTTGGATAAGGCCTAGAAGTGTTTAAGGCCAGGCTGGATAGGGCTTTGAGCAACCTAGTCTAGTAGAAGACAGATATGCCCATGGCAGGAAGGCTGGACTAGAGGATCTTTTGAGGTCTCTTCCAACCCAAACCATTCTGTGACCGTATGGTACAGGTTTCACAGAGTCCTGCAACATGAATCCTCCACTCACACATCACAGTGGAGCAAGCTACTATTGAGCTTGTAGAGGAAATGTTAAACATATAGAGTTTCCCAGCAATGATCCAGATGCCGTGAAGGCTTGTGTAATTAAGCATTAAGTGCAGGTAGTCTACTGATCTGGTCTGAGAGCTGCAGCAATTAATGGAGGACAGTATTTCAGATGTGTGTCTCTATGTGAGGTGCTGCCCTTAAGCATTATATATTTGCATTATATATTTCCATTAGGCAGAATATATTTTGCCATAACCTGGCAAAAGTTTAAGACAGCAGAGACAGGAATGGCAGCATGACAACACAGTAAGGAAGACAAGGATGTTGAGTTCTTTTTAATGGCACATGCTCAGTGCAGAATGGTGTTTCTAGGCCAGAAATGCAACCCAGGACTGCTGGGAGTAATCCATCCAACTTCACACTTTGCATGTATCTGAGTTTAGAGACAGGCTTGGTAGCTAAGCCCTTCCCCAGCCTGAGCAATGAAACACACAGCACTCCTCCATGCACTGAAATACAGAGAACCTATATTGACTGTACAGGGACCCTGCCAATAAACTCCTTGAATTAAACAATGCATGTCTCTCCCTGGTGATTAAAAACACACATGGCCACTGAAAAGTCCAGAATTTCATAAGCTTCCTACCTGTGCATAACAGGAAGGACTGTTCAGATTTAGACTCAAGTCACCATAACTAACTGTCCCAGGAATTTTTGGAAATATTGCTGCAGTTGTCTCAGACAGGTAAATCACTTCACTGAGAAACACTGAAACAAGTATACCTATTTTGCCTTGTACTTTCTCTGAGGCAGTGCTTTATGCTTTCACCACATTTCTACAGCGACCATACCTGTGGCAAAGTATTATACTACATTATCCCACTGCAAAATGTCTTAGACCAATTTTTTAAATGAACAATAACAAAGCTTTCATCTTACAGGTATCACAGAATAAAAACATTTCACTCATGTGGAGTTTTTATGTGTCTCCAGGGTTGTCAGTGGCCAGCACATCTTTATAAGGTCACTTTTAAATGAGTTTCCTCTACCATGCACATGGGCTGGAGTCACCTTCTAGGGTCACTCACTCTGATGCCTACTCTGGTTAGTATAAGACAAGGTTTGCAAATGTATTTCAAAAAACATTCTTAATAATACAATGGTATTACTTATTTACTTGAACTTCTTTCAGGGCTTAGTGAGATACATGTGACAGAAGTAATCTTCATACCAAAAAAAAAAAAAGAAAAAAAGGCAAAAATATTACCTAATACTTCCTCCTCAACAAACAGGATTTGGAAAAACAAAATCTTTAGTATTATATGCCAATGACCACACACCATAGATACATGGTTTTTCTAGGAAGATGGAATGATAATTTGCAGTATTTGGGAACTGTTAAACAAGTTCACAAAACTTCTGTGTCAGCACAATCATTTAGTTGTCATAAAGTTTTTATTTTCTCTCAAAAAGAAAGCAAATAAAGCAGCAAAGAAAATACATCAAAATTTCATGAAAGCATTGTACTTTTATTTCAGGGGCTATCACTAAATCCAATTTCCCTCATGAGATTTTTCCCTTCTGACAGACTTTGGGCTAATACAAAGACCTCTTGAAAGGAGATACCTGGAGATCTGAAGCCCTTCTTTTTCAGTCCCTGTGGGATTTTTCTGCCTACACTTTGCTCTTGCAAGAGAAAACTGTTCTCCTAGATGTGTGACAATGATAGCCCCTAGTGGAACTCAATTATGTCCACAGCAGCCTTTCACAAAACCTCTTCCACAACCACTGCTGGATTTGCAACACATGGGCGTACATTTTTCTATAAATGAGGAATTAATATGGCAACTGTCTTCATTTTTCACGCACGCTAGTTAGAAATTAGCTATGTGCCCTCTGTCATCAAGTTTTTTATTCTTCTCTCATCACCATTTTTAGACTTACACTTACTAATTATATTTTCCAGCTACATTTTTCCTGAAATGAAGGTTAGTATAAGATTTTATTGCTTTCATCATTACACTAATTCACAAGTTTAAAAAAATCTGTTTGTTCTTTGTTTTCACTTGAAGTGTTATGGCATTACTTACTGGCAGATGCTTACTCAGATGCTCTGAGATTGCTTCTAGATAACTGAAGGGAAATTAAAGCCTTCGGCAGCAGGTGCAACTCTTGCCTGCTTGTGGAAGTGTCCATTTCTCGTCCGGCTGAGTCTCCTTGCCCTGCTCCGGTGGTAGGATGCACACTGTCTCTCAGACACTCATGGTCTCCTTGAGTCTGTCCCCCGAGAACAGAGTTCAGCAAGCTTGGTCTGCAGTAGGGGCTGCTCCTGAGGAAAAGACCCCAAGGCACAGGTGGAGTTGGGCAGGCAGAGGAGGGGCTGTGGACGGACTGCTCACACAGGGTGAGAAGCAGGTGGTGGTCTCTCCAGTGCCTCCCCTCCCTGAGAGCATCCCTGTGTCCCTACAGGCTGCCACATGTGGAGCACATCCCCAGGCTGCATCAGCCTTTTAGGCAGGGCTGCTCCATATCTAGGCTCGTGTAGCATGGCTGGAGGCCATGAGCATAGCTGGGGCTTCACACCCCTCCTCAAGTCATGAATACTAATCCTGACCCTGAAGGGAAATAAGGGGATGCACCAGCATGCCCTGGCACAGGGCAGCAAGAGTCCCTGTCCCCTGCCTCAGCAGCCAATATCTTGCAGTGCTTTTTGCAGGAAGGGGAGCGAGCCCTGCAGGAAGCATGCAGGGAGGAGTGTGAACACCGGGAAGGTTGCAGGCCGTGCAGTGGCACTGCACCAGCTTCTGCACCAGGCAAATACCCCCTCACCTTTCCTGTTCAGCCTGGGGCATCTGTGCCAGGGGCCTGAACCTCTGCCAACAGCTTCTCTTTCTCCTGGGGATGGGGTGGGGTCATCTTAACATGGGTAAAACATGCATTTCTCTATATTCCAACTAGAGAGGATGGATTTCTGAATGAAACATTTCAATTGGAAGTTAGTGGGTTCTGTATTGTGCCTACTTGGCCTAACAATTCATCTCTTCATTCTCAGAGAACGGAATAAAAATATATTATAAATATATAAATACCAAGAAAACTCAATTACCAGCATTTGCATTTTCCATATGAATATCTAACTAGGAAACACTAGCAAGATTCCTGTGACTGAGTTTAACCCATCCTCAGGCTTAAAAAAAAAAAATTTAAAACCCCAGTTACCCCCAATAGCAGTAAAGAAACAGTCTGTCATATGCTTTTTATTTAACTTTTTCACTCACTGGAATCTATAAACACTGATGGAATTCCTGGAACTAGAGTGAAAAGCATAAATTTTGTTTTCCACAGAGAAACCAACCCTCATGTGGAACTGAACCTGCAATGAGTTCTTAGAAGAGATGCATTTTTCCAGACTCCCCAAACTATTATACCAAGCAGCTCAAGGCACCTGCTGCAGCATTGCCAAGGGGTTTTGCACTTCGGATGGGCTCTCTGTGGGTGTCCACATCCATGGCAAAAGGAGAAGGCATGGATGGACAATAAATGGCCTAGTGTCACCAACAACAGCAAGGTGTCATTTCAGCGAGCAGAAGTGCTGGGCCTATTTACGAGCTAGGGTGGTGTGAGGCAGGGGAGGGGAGATGGGGCCTTTGCACAGCTACTCCTGAAATCTTTGTCATTCCAGGGACTAGTCAAGAGTCTGGACACTGCAGAAATCTGACACTAAACTGCCTTCTGAGAAACACCGTTCAACAGGCAGCAGCTTGAGGTTTCAGAGAGCAACCTAGGCAACTATTAAAAGAAAAAAAAAAAAAAAAAAAAAAGAAAAAAAAGAAAAACAAAAAAAAAAAAAAAAAAAAAAAAAAAAAAAAAACCCAAAAAAAATAACCAAACAAACCCACTCTTTTTTCCCGTAAGCTGTAAACTGACTGTCACTGACATTCCACTGGTTTTCCGAACATAGAAGAGTAAGCATTTCTGCGTAGTAAGTCGTGGCCTCGTTCTATTTCTCTTCCCCAGGTAACAGGCAGCAGATCAGCCGTTCCGATATGATCCCTTTAAAAATTAACTCGGTCCCGTCCTTTTAACTTCTTCTCCCATGCAAGCTGCTACCCGCGGAACAGAAGAAGTTACTTAACTGCTTTTACTTGTGCATTTACTGCTTTAAAAATATTTTCAGCTTCGAAAAATACGTAAGCTTTCCTATCGGCCAACTCCTGAGGATTCCCCTTTGTCCGCGCAGCGATTAGGGACGCTCCGCTCCTGAGGGAAGGGCGGGAGGCGGGAGCAGCGGCCCCCACTCAGAGGGGACAAGCACGGCGAGAGAGCCAATCAGAGGGGAACGCTAGGGGAGACCGCCAATCAGAGGGGAACGCTAGGGGAGACCGCCAATCAGAGGGGAACGCTAGGGGAGACCGCCAATCAGAGGGCTGGGTTCCCAGTCCCGAGAGGGCGGGGCGAAGGCGGCGCGGCGCTGAGGGAAGGGCTGTCGTGGCGGCGTGAGGGGCTGAGGTGGGTCACTGTGCTTCGTTCCTGTTGGTAGATTTAAAAACATTTGATGCTGGCAGAAGTTCCTCATCCAGAATATTTCGTTTACGGAACGTGGTGTTCCCTCGAGTCCTTGGAGAATGAAGCAGGGTCATACTCGTTATTTTTGGTTTAAAAAGTTTGAAGACTTCCTTGTAGGCTCACAGACTGGTATTTCTAGGTCCCACTTTTTCAGTTTTAAATTGGAAATTTGGAACGTAGCTGGATGCACGTAGTGCATAGTGCATGCACGTAGCTGGATGAACGTAGTGGTTTTTTTTCTTACTGATTGACACACCCTTAAGGAACTAGTGATACCTGGAGTGAGTACTGAGCAGTTCGCTACTTCTAGTGTATTCATTCAAATTTTATCACTGGGAGTAGTAGTTACAATTCTATAGCTAATACTTGAATTATCCCATGGTTATGTTGCTACAAAGAAGTTTTAGTCAGTGATACACATCAGTTATGCTAAGGTGCAGTACTGTCCACTGCCTTCCAGCACTTAAGGTGTGGATCCATCCCTGCTTACCAACCCGTCCCTGCTTGCTCCACTCTCCCACACCAAGTCTGTTGGATGTAGATCTGATGGAGCGCCCAGCAGGCTGTCCAAAGGATTTTCTCTACGATCTTGTGATTTTGGCCCACTGCTTCAAGCTATCCACACTCCTTCCCTTAGAAGGTTCCCTTCTACTTTGTTCTCAATATGATTTTGTATATGTTTTAGCCTTTTTTGTTTCTTTGCCTGAACCTACCTTTTTACTTCTCCTGCACTACTTTTCTCTGTCCAGACTCCATTCAAGTAACCAACTACCCCCTAAGTCACCTTTTCCTCCACCATAGAATTGGTTCAAATTCTATTACATTCATATCTGTAATTGGTATTTCCAAATTTGTAAGGTAGGCAGTTTTTTAGCCTCATGTCATGATACTTACTGATACATACAGGAAAATTGCCTTCTGTCACAGGTTTTCTTTATGGCCCTACAGTTCATTTTATTAAAATTAAATTACATCATGCACTTTTTAATGTAATTATCTGAGTTTGAGTCTTCCGCCTATTTTTGATTAAGAAAAAGTACTGTATTACCTTGTGTGGATGCCAGCTACAATATATCCTATTTTGCATTCACACTGTGTCTCTAGCCTTGTATAGCTTTTGCCTTTCTCCTGGTTCCCCTCAGAAGCATCAACTCACTTAGAGACCTGGTGCTCTCAACTAGCTTATACAATATCTCCTTTTTTCTTGTGAAACTGGAAGAAGGGGGAAAGCCCCCTCACAAATACATGGGGCAGTGAGAATTAGTACCTTTAAAAACAAATTTATAATCCATTAAAATCACTGAATCAGTTAATTTAAGAGTTATTACTTAAGGGAGATAATTTGTATTGCCTACATTCTCTTAATGGTTCTAGAGGTTTTATGAGAAATAAACACCAAGAAGCATAGCTAAAAAAATAAAAAAACCCAGTTCTTTCAGAAAGAAATCAAATGTTCATGGTCTGTAGTTGGTCTGTTACTTCCTTCCAGAGGAAGATTATTGAATGCTTTGTGTAGCCTTCTGCTACATTGTGCATGTGCTAGACATTATGAAGCTATTCATGTTGAACCTGAAATTTGACCTCCTCTTTCAACATTTTGAGGTGATATGAAAAGTTTTTAACTGATCCGTATTCTGTATGTCTTCCAGACAACTGAAATGCTGAGAACATCACAAAACAAGATGTTTGCAGCTTTGAAGTATCACTCAACAGACTATTTATATGAGGTATGGTTTTATTGTTTCTCTTAATAGTCTGAACAAAATATAGCAAATTCAGTGAAATTGAGAAAAGATTGTGCTAAAAGATTGAGTGCACATTAAAAAAGAAAACGAATACTTTTTTTCAAATTCTCGTTAAGAGAGGCTTTTGTGCTGCACTTTGTGGGATAACATAGTGAAGTGATTACAGGCTTTTTTAATAAGAGAATTTAGGTACAATTTTGCACAGACTGTAAAACATCAGTTATTTTTAGTGTCTGTTGCATTTACTTATAATGATTTACTTATTATGCACATAGAAGTTTTCTGCCCAGAGCTTTCTTTGGAGAATACACTGTTAAATTAAATTAATTACTTTCTGGAGAAATAATCCAACTTTTTAGCTACTTTGGTGTGTATTAGAATAGTGATAAATAATGCTGTATTCCTTAATGATTGTAGGGAAAAGTTCTTGCAATGTTTTAGATTAAATTCATGGAAAGGAGATTTTTTTTTTTTTTTCCTCACACAAACGATGACTATTTTACAACCTCTTATCCCCAAAGTACCCAGTCATAACTGGTTTTCACTTACTTATATTTTCAAAGAAAGGCCACAGACCAAATATGAGACTTCTCTTGCCGAGGAGCAGAGGGGTGTTTTGCCAGAGGGGGGCATTTGTGGTGTGTGAGCAGAACAATGTAGCAAGACATGAGGCCTTCAGGAGTTCAGGGGGAGCAGAGGGGCACTCGGAGGCGATCCTAGCACTTAACTGGAGAATTGCAGCCTGGGAAGTGGTCTGGCTGTAGCACTTGTGGTTGAACTGCAGTCTGTATTATGAAATATCGCCCACATCCCTTTCTTTAGGGTACAGCAGCTGTTCCGTATAGTGCCTCTGTCTGTCCCTGCTGTTTTCTTAGATTGTAGCAACCAGAACTTCTTTTTCTGTTGTAATTCCTGCAGTATGCAGTCTGTCATGCAGTGTTTGTGTGGATATCTTCTCAGTGTAGTTCCATTGAGCTTGATCACCAGTTGTTTCCAAGTTCCTCAAAAATAGCTGTGTTAGCAAAACATGTCATGGGCTTTATGCAAAAGAGAATTGCATGGCTTTTCTTGGCTGAGTTTTGAGGAGGATGGTTCTGACATCAGGACAACTGAAAACTTTTATAAGAGAAATGCTGAGGGACCTGCTGAACGGCTGCTCTGGAGCAGAGTAAATCTCGCTCTGTGGTGCTACCACAAGGATGTGGTCACACATTTAAAGGTATACAGATCTGACTGTGCAAGGGAGATGCTGTGCTGGGACTGGTTCCACTCTTGTGCCTAGTTGTTGCCCTCTAGAAAAAGCTATGTTGATTTTTCCTCTATCAATTGCCCTTGACTAAAGCTTCCAGGTTTTAGGAAACACTGGAATTCAATGACCTTATATCAAACTGCTTCCTGCACATAGCTCACTTAAGTGGATGCAGAATCCTGCTCCTAATGTACTTGTTATGCACTTATATCAATTGCAGGTGTAGTTTTTCCAGCTTCTCTTTATAAGTATCTTTGAAGAAAGATACTTTCAGTCATCCTAGACACAAGAGTTACGAACTTCATGCTCCTGAGTGTTGTAGGTGTGATTGCAAAGTCATCTTGGTAGTGCAAGTTTTTCTAGTGTTATAAGAAAACAATACATGCAAACTGAATGGAACTGGGATAATATCTTTCAGTTGGAAGAAAAATGTGCAGAGACCTTTATATTTTCTTGATAAACAGGGGTAAACATGTACTGATTGAATGCTACAGCTATTAATAATGGCCTTGAAAAATACTTTTATGTATTTGAGAATGTCAAGAAAAATTGTGTTTTATCAGACTTTATAAAGTGAACTAATCTAGCTTAAACTTTACCCTTTGAACTGTTTCATTTAAAATATTTTGTAAAATGCACCATTTTCCTGGTTTAAGGCTATTACCTGTGATAATAGCTCTAGGATGTATTTCTTCCACTTCACAGATATCAGTGACAGAAAACAATTTTAGCTATTAAGCTAAAGTTAGCCTCAGTAAAACTACACAGTGGTGTTTCAAATTTCTTTCAGATCTCTGTTTTATTATTGTATATACTTGCTTGTTCAACAGCTTCTACAGTAGCAGTAGCATTCTTCTTTATCCTATGTGTCCTTTGACAACTTTTATATGCAAATTCCGACAGCTTCTTTTAATGAAGAGAAGGGTTATCCATAGCATTTCCTGTTTCTGTTATCTCTATTAGGAAATTTACTAGCTGCCCTTTATTTTATGATAAATGCAGTTGTTTCAGCAGTAACTCCAATACAGATTGCCTAAACTGATACATGGCCAGTAACATGTAGAAGACATTGGTCCAGCTGCCCATAGTTGTCTGATTCTGTCTTCTTTATTCAGAATTTTTGAAAGAGATCAGTGAGGAAATGCCATGCTTTGACTTAGGCAAGAAGAACTCCATTGGATCAGATCTGTTTTTTCACAAGAGCCTTTTAAGGAAAAGATGCTATGATGGCAGGAGTTTTCGGATTTTTAATTAAAATTAACTAGCATTTCCAGAATTGTAACTATCCCACAAAGGATTAAATAGAAATTGAAAAAGGATTTGTATTCATGCAGTGGCAGTATTTGTTTTCATTGCTTCCCATGTGTTTGTTTGTTTGTCGATGTTGGTTTATTTTGGTTTGTGGTTTTGGGATTTCTTTGCCCCTAGGTTTTCTCTTTTCTTATAGGAAGGTTTGAAAAGTACACCAAAGCATGGTTAGTCTGGTTGCAGTCCAAATCAGTGAAATATTTCAAATATTTGTAGTCTGTCACCTGAGATTTCTAGTAGTACAGGCAATATTTGGCTTGACAGCATATGTTGGAATGGTCAGGCAGTTCTTTGAGCTGGAGCAACACAGCTGAAGTGAGGCAATGGGTTTACAGCTAGAGAAAAGTTTCTGGTTTCATTCACTATGTTGTTCCACATGACTATAGCTAGTTCTCTTTTCCAATATGCCTTTAACTCCACAGACTTTTAAAGAACAACTTCTTTCTTCTTCTTTCTATAAACTCATTAAACACAAATGTGTAAGTATAATTTTTCTTTGCTTCCTGAACTCACTGGTTATTCTTTGGTTCTGTGCTCTATTGCATAAGTACTAGGCATGGGTTTCTGTGACAAAAGAATTGTAAGGTAGTTTATTGAACTTGGATTCAGGGAAAAGTTACTAAACTTGCCACATAAAGTATTTCATTCCAGAATTCAATTGATTACTGTCCCTGGTTTTAGAGAAAATGAAAGGCTTTAAAAGTGCTTTCATTAGCTCATAATGACACATGAAAGACAGGAGGCCTTAGAATATTAAAAGCACTTGAAACAGCAGTAGTAGGAATGATGCTAAATTGTTTCTGGTCAGCTTATCCATATGTCCATTCAGGAGACCATTCCAAGTGTTAAGATAGGCACGTGTAATTGCACGTTCAAAGCTTAGTTAAAGTTTAGCTAAGTGTATGTTCAATTCTGCATACTCAGACGTGTAGATTAAAAGTTAAATAACAAATCAGGTAGATGTTAGTATCTTCTCTTAAGAAGAATAAAACCCTTGAAAGCAGTGGGAATGTTTGAAGAGGCAGTACACAAAAAGAATGGAGCTATCTCTCTCATGACTTTATCACATGCCTTTTTTTTATTCAGAGCATGGCAAGGCAGAAGTTTTCCATCTGGAAATTTTCACTTTGCTTTCCTCCCTGTTTGCATCAAGATGAAAAGTATCATCTCAATGGACTCTTTGCTGATGATAAGTATAGGAAGCCATGGACTAGAAGTATGTAATATAATCCTTAAGTTTACTGTAGATTTACTGTAGATGAAAAAAAACTTGTGTTTATCCATAATGAGATAAATCTGATAAAAAATATTCCAGACATAGCACTATGCCCTTTCTTATAGCTTTTGAAGGTAGAACATCTTCATTGTCCAAATTGAGGCAAATGGGCAATGGATATTTATTTGAGTATATTATTTTATATGAGGCATCATAAATGAGATTATATTTGATTAGTTTGTAGAGTTCTCTGGATAGATTTCTTTCCAGAGAAATGATTATGGAAGAAAAGCAATGATCAGAGATAAGTAAAATACCAAATCTGATTAGCTGGGAGAGGTTTGGAAGATGATGCTGAGGTTATGAGATGTGGCAAAAAATGAGGTCTTCGAATGACAAAGGGAAATACATGCATAAAAGTGTTTGCATCTTTCTTGTGCGTTTGTATTACTTTTGCTAATGGAAACTAAAGGTGTTTTTTCTTCTATGCATCATGTGTAAAGTTTGATTAACTTCTGCAATGACTTAATCAATATATAAAAATTAATTTAAATATTTTCTGCATTAATTTTTTTCTCCTTTTCATCTTAGTTGGTTCAACACAGAACATGATGGCTATTTCAGTATTGGATCAGTGGAAGAGAATTTTACCTGTGGAGGATTTCCTGGAAAAGTCAGTAACTTTAAGTTAAAAACATTTATGATTTCTTTGATATCACTCAGGTATTTTGTGATTTATGTATTAATGATGAAAACAGAATATGAAGATGTTTCCTGATAGTAGCTAGTGTGCTGGAGCTGTACACTCTATCAGATAACTTAAAGATAGGTTTTTTCACTAAAAGTAGCATTGTCTTTTTATGGAGTTCACTGGTTCTGTATATATTTTTAATGGTTGTGTAATCTATTTATGACATTGGAGAAAGTCTCTGAAAACTGCATAAACATGAAAATAAGCCGTTTCCCTTCTCCTCTCTAAGACAGTTATCTTATGTAACTGTACAAGCATAGCTATGTGACTTGAAAATATTTTTCCATACTTAGAATAGTCTGCATTAAAATATTTGCCATTTTCTAGAAAAGCCTTACTAGGACTTTGATTTTGGAAGAGGTGGTCTGTGTAGTCTCAAAATAAGCAACTCAGTTAGGTTTGTTCTATCTATAAAACTGTAGTGACACGGAGTGATGTCAGTGAAGTTCTAACTTGGGCAATGCTTTAAGGTTCATGGATTTTCAGACGCTTATGCCATGTGAAACTTTGGATATTAGTTATTATCAGTACCGCATAGTTATTACTTGTGAAGTATACTACTTATAGCTTTAAAATAATTTCTGAACTACAGTCAAAATGTTGTAAAATAGTTGATTTTTTTAAGATGGGCAGCACACATTCCCCACTATTGCTGTTTGCACATGAAGTCCTGTACTGAATTTCAGACGTGTACTTCTACACTGATTGTTTTTATGAGCCTTACCTTTAGATGACTAGCAAATAGCAAGATGATGTAATGCTAAGTATTATTAAAAATATGAATAAATCAATAGGATGCAAAATTGAGAAATCAGTTATCTGAAATAAGAATAGTAAGTACAATAATTGTAGATGAGCTGATTTGGGTGCTTCAGAAATGTCAGCACTTGTCAGAGTTACTATATTGTTGCAGTCAATTTATCTAGGTAGCATTAACACATATTTTAATAAACTATTGTAACTCTTTTGTCCAAATGCATGCTTAGCTCAGGAAAATCATGGGTTTTTTTTTTTTCCTTTCTGTAGTCAAATGATTTTCCTACTTATTTGGCAAACAGTAGGGAGGCTTTCTTAATAAATAACAGTAGTACTGAGGTTAGTATGAAAAGTTGCAGGAAATAGAAGTGGTTTTGTTTCTTCATTTACCCTGTCTTTTTCCTATTGCTGTTACTTGCTATCTCTTCATGGTTTTTGAAACAAAAGTGTACATTTAACCCAGCAGCAAATTTTTATCACGAACCTTATGACATCAATAGGTTTGATTTTTTTTTTTTTTTTTGTGCAGTTTTATGCTGGGTGTAAACTTAAAGGACTTTTCTTGCGGAAAAATTGAACATGTAGTTTGACCATGTATCCAGTGAATAGAGAGAACCCTAAATTCCAATCTTCTTCAGTAAATATGGTGATTATCAAAGTTCTTAGAGCATCTAAGTGCTGTTGATTCACTGAGGAGTCAGGGAAGTTACAGCATTGATTTTGCTACAACTTTAGCATCAGGCATTTTCTTTGTGTTTTTTAGGAAACCTATATCCTCTTTAGAGTTTCAGACTAGTAATGATTTAATAGAAGTTATTCCAAGTTCAAATCCTTGCTCTCAGACTGACACAGAAGAATCTTTTTTACTTATGAAGAATGGTTTTAAGGAAGACTCCACCCAAGACAAATATTTGAAGATTTATTATGCCACTGAATTTAAAGAACCACAACAAGGTAAAATGTTCAATTCGCTGCTTTCTGAGTTTTGGTTGAGTAATCTTGTTAACTTTTGTAGTTTTTTGCACATGTTCCAGAAACATTGATGAAATCATTTGAGTGTTCAAAAACTTTGCAGTTGCATAAGGTATAACCACTAAAGACAGATTTATTCCCTGGAGAAGCAGGGCTTGTTTTAATAGCTCAAGAGAGATGGCTTTCTGGGCTGTGAGTGCCCATGGCTGGGTCATGCCCAGCCTCTCACCCACCAGCACCCCCCAGTCCTGCTCACAGGGCTGCTCTTGATTTGTTCATTCCCCAACCTGTGTTGATACAATATCATCTTTCTTGAACTCACAGTAATTTTCAACTTTTTTTATAATTGTTTTTTCTTTGTAGTTAGGGAACTCTAGTTAGATTGAGAGGAGTGAGTGCATCATTTAAAATTGCAATGAGCTAAGTTTCTTGGCCAGAACCTACTTCAAAAGTTCCTTTATCATACGTGAAAGTGCAAACAAGGAAAAAAAAGTACCTCTTGTTTTTAACAGGTGTTATATAAGACAAAAGAAAAAGCTAAAGAAAACTAGAGGTTACCATGTGGGCCATAGAAGTCTAGACTTTGTTGCATTTTAAATGTTTTAAGATTTAAGTTTAAAGTAAAAAGCTTATTGTTTTGCTGACATGTATTCCGACAGTTGCTGAACAATTCTCTTTATTCTGATAATTCTTAGTATTTTTATCTTGTTTTATAATGTTTTTTCTTCTATTTTGTCAGATTTGTGTTTGGAAGAGGAGTTTGTTTTTATTGACAATCTTGAAAGTTTTCGTAAAAAATTGCCAAATTTATCTATACTTCTGAGCAGACTACAGTTTTTTTTAGTGAAAGATCCCTTTTTGGATTCTGAAGGACAGTTTTTAACAGCAGAGAATATTTTCAGGTACCTACAAATTTCTGTATAATATTAAACATAAAATATAGTCTGTGTATAATGCCATTAGCATTTTTATGTTTGTTGTATTTTACCTTTGTAACTAGTTTATGTTTGCAACACATAAAGACTTCAGCTTTTCATCTTAGGATAAAATGAGGAGGGTGAAATTTATATGCATTAAGAGAACTGGATTAATGAAATTGTCATTCTTACATTCTATAGATGTGAAATGCAATCAGGATATTAGTTTTGGAATACTGAAAAAATGTGCATCTTTAAGGGACTTAGTCCTTCCTCAAACTGACTGATTCCCTATCATGAAAGTATCACTAAATTTGGTAGGGCTAGAATTTTACATATGCTTCCATGTTCCTTTTTTCTCTCCTCTCAGATGTGCTGCCAGTAAATCCATGCTTTTTCCCTGTTGAATTGTTTTTCTTCAAGTTCAAATATTATTTATTCTTATGATTTTGCTCAGTTTTGTATTGCTAGGTTGATTGAATTTAATTGAATGATACCTATGTCATGAATTTTAACCAACCAGTAGATTTAAACAGCTATGCTGTATCAAAAATGGGCTTAGTATTTTGTTAATATACTCATCGTGTATATGCATTCATAAAGTCTGACTAAACATTTGTGCTGATTTACTTCATGTCTGGACTATTTGTATTGCTTCCTTTGCACTTGGAAGGGTTGCATGACTGACAGGCAAGGTAAAACAGGTTCTAACCGAACCAACTGTACCCATAGTAGAACAAGAAGGAATGGGGTTGTTTGCCTGTTTTTTCAAAGATGAGCCCAGTCTTGCAGTGAATCTTGGATGTAAGACTGTATGAATGCTGTAAATATACAGTGAAAGAGGTGGGTATTGGATCATGAAGAGACCATGATCCAAATTCTATAAATGACTTTCAGAAATACCAGTAATTGGAGAAAAAAATGCTAATGTGAAGCTTTACAGAAATGGCTCTGACCTTCGGATCTGTGGTTGACTAGCAAAACCATGGACCTGTCCAAGGTGGGAGTCCAGATCTCCTAGTGCAGCACACAGGGAGATGCAATTACTGAAAGGGACTCAATTAGACAGACTTCCGCTTGAGTTAAAATTAATGAGCAGCCCAAGGCTGGACATAGAACAGTTTGTACTCTGCGATCTAAAATATTCCTTTGGAAGATAGTTGTGTGAGGGACTGATAAAGAAGTTACTCTCCTAACAAGTCACTACAAATTTAGTGCCTGTAATTGGCACAAACGCCTGATGAAGCATTTTCTTTCTGCCTGACAAATCTTCATCCCTGTGCTGCATGCGTCCGTGCTTTACAATGCAAGTATTAGCTTCATTCCTGAGTTTTACTTCCAAGTGTTTTAAAGTTTTTCAGTTAAATCAGGAACATACTTTTAGTTTTCACTTTAACTAGTAATAAGCACACTCTGCCTTCTTTCATGCTGAATCTTTCCTGAAAATAGGAACAAAAGGTGGCAAAAGATAAATAAGGCAAATAGATTACAGAGATTTTCTGTCTAGTAAAAAATTGTACGTTGGAAGAAATTAGATCTGCAGCTTTTGCAGAAAGGGCTTTTACATGAGGGGACTTTTGTGCTGGGAGGCTGAAGAATTATAGTATGATGGTTTTTTGATGTAACTGTTTAAGGCAAGCCCCAATATTAAGCAATTCTACTCTGCATATAATGAACTATTTCTTAAAAATTTTCTTTGGTTGATTACACAGATCAGTACAGCATCACTTGGAATTGCCTTCTTAGAAAAGGCATGGATTTAGAAATACGTTTGCCATGTATATGGCTATCAAAACTATTGCAAAGAGTTTCAGTTTTAGACATTAGGTAATATAGAGAAGTCACTTACTTTCTTTTATGATCTTTTAAAGAGAATGTTTGACTTTGCAAAATGGAATGAAGATGGAAGAGAGTCATAATGATTTGCAGGGGATTAAAGAGAGTTTCTGTACTGTATCTATAAAAGATGAAGAGGTATCATACTGTTTTTTCATACTATATTACATTAGTAGTTATTCTCTGTTATGCATGTGTGTTTGTTCACCTGCAAGTCATCTTACTGAGTTCTTTTCATATTTACCAAATGTTTCAAGCTTTCATGTTTCCAATATTAGGAAACACTGACATTATTTATGGTTTTTTAATTCTTGGATGCTGTTTTTAGGAATCTCTGCTCTGACAAGCTGTTTGTCCTGGTACCTGATGTGTTTGCAGTTTTATGTAGATACTTGTTACGCTAAGAATAAAAATTAATTAGAACAGGAAGCCATGACATGAGCTTGGGAAAGGGAAGGCTACAAGACATGTTCTGGGATTTGGAGGGCCAGATTGGCTTTTTTTTTTTAAAGAATTCAAATCTACTTTTTGCTCCATTTTTCAAAATTCTAAAAACCAGACTTTTAGTAAAATAAAGGAGGATTTTACTTGGTTGGGAACTGTAAATTAAGGCACAATTTTTGTGCTCCACTGAGTCAATCTGAAGTTGTGTAACATTGTATTTTACTCTGTATTGAGCAAAGCTTCATGTGTAAATGTCAAATGATTTCTCTCCTAAGAGCTCTTAAATTGGTTTAGGATAAAAGTTATTTGAAGATTTTAAGAAGCTTTGACTGTACAGTCATATGAAAGGAAATTTACTGGCCGTTCTGTTGTGATTAATATTTTTTCAGTATTTCCTGTTGCCTGTTGATTTAGAATTGAGCAAACCTAAGAGTGGCAGATCTGTGGCAGTTCCATCATACTTGGAACTAAAGAAGGTGTTAAATTTAGCTTCAGTCACTGTAGATGATGAAGACCTTTGCAAACAAGTGATCAGAGAAGGTGAGGGTTGGTTTTTTTAAGTGCTTGACCTGATTTTCCTTTCATTTGAACACATTTAGCACAGTCAAGCTCTTTTATATTGAGTTCACTTAAAAATTACTTCACAGTTTATCAGATGAGAAGTTCTGTTGATGAACTAGGACCTGTGTTACACCCAAATTTCTGGTATTAGACAGGTCTCCTTTAGGGGTAGTGAACGACTTGCCATTTGACTCAGTCCAGGGCTGTGTTGTCATCTTGAACACAAAAGTAATTTGAGCTGTGATTGTATATAGCTATAGATATAGATATAGATATAGATATATAATCAATATAGCTATAATAATTTGGTGCTGTGCTCTCTAATGTGTTTTTAAGTTTACTTTCAGAGACATCCCTAAGAAGATTATATGCAGAACAGTCATACCATCAAAAATGCTTTTGTTGCATTGTAATTGCAAACACAAAAGCAGATTTCTGGGGGAAAATGGTTAAATATTTCCATGGATAACAGGATTATTCTCAATGGCAGTAATAGTTTCTTGAAAGGAATTTTCGAAAAATTACTGAATGCTTTCAGACTACTGATAAATATAACTTTGATGACAGTTGTTGACTAATGGATTGATTTGTATGACAGTGTTTTGTTTAGTTAAAAGAAAAAGGCATTGCCTGAGGGTTGGGCTTTTTTAAAGTCAAAATAAATAATTTTCCACACTTTTGGTGGACAGGAAGCAGCTCAAAGGAGGCGGCTTAATGCTTCTAAAGATGGAGGATATGTGCTGAATTCTGTGTCTCATAGAACAGCAGTTTGAAGTAAACCAGTCCTTTACTGAAGACAGAAACAATACTTTTAAAAGTGGATATTTCATTAAAACAGTTTCGTGTGCATTCCCTGATATATTTAGTATGTGTCATGTTTCAAGCTGAGATTGCAGAGATTTGAGGATTCCGTACATAAAAGTCAACCTATTCTGGGTGGTTTTGTTTTAGTCCTTTTTTGGTAGCAAAAGAATCTACATACACATACTCCTAGTAACTTATATTTAGGCTACTTAGTTGTTCTGGAAATCATTGTAGTCATAAGATCTTGGGATAATTCAGATAGTGACTGTACAGTATTGGGGGGGGGATTTTTTTGTCGCTTAAGGGACAAGACTGAGCACTGCTCTAATCAGTTAAAGCATCTGGGGCTACCAAGCGTGATTAATTTTTCATAACAATTTATCATGGAGTTTTGATAAAAAGACTGAAAGGTCTGACTGGAAAAATTAATAAATGGTTCATTTATGGCTCCTTTTAAAATCTGTTTTCAGATCTCAAAGCAGAAATTACATGCAAAATAGAAATTTCCAAGTACTGTGCCATTCCACAAGAGGTTTGCTCCAGTATTAGCACAAGTATGTTGGAATTCTGTGAGTCAGGTAGGAAGATCTGTATAAATCAAGGGGTAATATTTAAGATGAATTCTTTAAGTAGTTGCTCTAATATTCTATTTTTTGGAGAACATGTACCACACAGGTAAGAAGATTCACTTTGTGTAATCTATTCTTTTGTACCCACACACCATAAGGAGGTAGAAGTCAGATGCTCCTTTGTAGAGCTTTATAATCTAAACACAAGCAACTTTACAATTCCTTCGTGTTGCATTTGGCTGTAAGCAATGTCTATAACTTTTGCACTTTATTAGATTTTTAGATCTTTTTATATCTAGCAACTCATCTACCCAGAGAGGGGAGATGAAAGTTAAGGCAGATTGATTAAAATTGTGGAGTCAAAGAGCACAGTTTAAAGTTTGTTGAAGTCTGATATAAATGCTTTCGAAAGAGGGTGGTGGAGAAACAATTCAGGTAGCAGTGCTGTGTTTATAAATTCTAGAGACTGAAAACTCCTGTGCAGATATCCTGTTTTGCAAATGGTTCAGTAATTGTGTGTGATTGGGAAATTAAGCCAGATCTGTTTTCTACAGAAATTAACTCCACCTGTTAAGTATGTGCTAATATGCATTGGATCCTTTCTCCTCCTGCACTGGAATCAGGAAATACACTCCATGTGTCCACCTTTATTATGTTGAAAACCCAAGTCATGCTGTTTACACCATTGACTAGGGCTGAGCAGCTTTGGTGTCTCACTGCTCAACCTAGTCATCCAACCTTAGTTAAAGTTTTTTTGGGTTCCAGGTGTAACCTTTCAAAATAATGTACAGTCTTTGCCAGCCCTACTAGATTCACAGCTAAATTCTGGCTGACTAAGCGAGGCAGGAAAATGGCTGTGCTGGTGACATTTTTCACCTTTCGTTTAATGTAGAAGAGCCTGCACAAAGAGTAACATTTACAAATAAATGTGATCTGAGCATGATGATACATGTACATCTCATCCTTATGTATATCCTTTCTATGAAAAGATCTATCCATTGTTGCAGTGGACAGTAGCAGTATTATCCATCAGTGCTTGTTTACTTGATAGTTTTCCATACAGAAGTTATTAAAATGCTCCAGAAATGTTGAGTTTTCTCCAGACCAAGACCTTTCTTATTGTCTTAGTTTCAACAAGTTTTAAATTTAGCTGATAGTTCTCCCCTGCAGACTAATAGTACTAATAGCACCATGCTTTAGATACTATATTGTAGTGGAATTTTGGTTGGAACAATCATATCGTTCAAAGTGTCTGATATAAAAGCTCAATGCAAACACACCAAGTTCCACCAAGATAAAGTTAAGCTTATTTTACATCTGGGATTATTGTCTAGCATGATAAACTGTAATCTGTGTGTAGTCAGCTCTCTTGACTGCTCTTCTAAAGCTTACAAGCAGGAGGGGCTTAAGTGCAGTAGATCAGACTCTTGCGCTGTATGTAGTACTAAAAAATAGACTGTGATCTTCTTTAGGGTATTGTTCATTCTTCTGCAGTAGATGAGTGGTCAAGCCATCTTGAATTGTCTTTTAAAGAAAGTGGCTGCGTTAGTCTTTATTACCAGTTGCTCTCTTAGGTCTGGTGTTGATTCAGGCAGAATTCTATTGTTAGGCCACAATCAGCTTCCATCTCTCTCTCTCTCTCTCTCTTTTTTCTTTTTTTTTTCAGAATGGACTCAGATCTGTAGGCTAGAGACCTACAAATGTGTGCAAGCATAGGTAACTAGAAGACTGTCAGGTATCTCAGCTGAAACCTAACACCCAATACAGAAACTTCTGCTATCAAGCAGTCTTCTCCTTCTAATTAATTTTGCTCTTTATGAGTTACCAGAAGTGAAATATGTTTGCTTAAATTCAGTGAAGAAGCAGTCATAAGACTGAACATTCTTTCTGTAGTCACTGAGTTTGTTTAGAAAAGGCATTGAGAGACAAGATAGTTCTCTGAGTCAGCAGTGTTCTGAGAAGGGAATGTTACTCTGGGTGTAGGCAGAGTTTAACTAATGTAGCTGATGAAGAATTCCAGTCTCAAAGGCATAAATAACTAGACAAGAACAAATATTAATAGTATTGCTCAAAGAGAAAGAATAGTTCTTTTTAGATACAGCAGGTATTTTTGCTGTCCTGAGACCAGCTTCTGTCCTGTTCAAAGTAAAGTCCTAAAATTGTTGCTCCTCACAAAAACTGGTTTGTGAGCTGAAGTTCACAGCATGAGTTCATTGAACCTTTTTTGTTCTAACTGGAAAAGAAATTATACTGACTGGAAGTGTGTTGTTTTATTTTGTACCCACTTTAATTTCTTACTTTTTTTCCCCGTTTTTTTGATATGTTTGTGTCCTCTGGCTTTCTATCACTGTCTCTTACCCTTCCTGCCTAACAATCAGCTTGTTAGGTCCTTCAAGGAGAAGCTGTGAGCAGCTGGACAGGTGACTGATTCATAGGCTTCTTTGTGCTAATTGTCCAGGCAATGTGGGTATGATGGTTGCATCTACTTGCTGCCTGGTGGAAGGAACAGGGAATTCATTATAAGTGTTTTTCCTTGTGGAGGTGCTGATTTATTCACAATTTTTAGTTTTCACAGAACATGGAACGACTGTGGTTTTTGTGGTTTCTACTTTTGGGTTAGTAGAATGCCATAGAGACTAATACCAGGGCAATCATGTGAACCATCAAAATCAATGAAGTTGCAAATTTGGAATAAGACTTGAATAAAACCCAGTAATCATTAATATGTCCACATTTAATATAATAGGGAGGAAGAAATAAAGAATGTTCAAAATTACTTGTAGAAGACTTTTAACATGGCAGGTTTTTTGTATACTCCTTTAAAAAAAAGAAACATCCAAAAACAAAAACTGGTGTTGTAATTAATTTCAGTGATCTCCCTAGAAATTTCAATGAGAACTAATTCTGCTTGAAAGAGTATTTTTTTTCTTTAAAATCCTGACTGGTTTTGAAGTTCCTGAGGCTTTTCTTTCAGCAACCACAATATTGCCTATAGTGTCTCTCACACTTAATTAACTTCATTTATGGATAAATATCAAAATCTCAGCTGTGATACCTGGTGATTAATTATAAAAATAATCTTATCTGTGAAGCATATGTACCCAGAACTACATCAAGGAATGTGATCTACAATTGTTTCCCCAAACTGTCTGGAAATTATATGTGTGGGGCATATAGCTTACTGAATTGTCCCATGAAAATATTGTCTATTTTAATCCAGAACTTCACTTGTGTAAGATTCATAAGCATGTATATTTCATTCACAAGTGGCTTTGTGATTTTGATTTTTATTTTTGTTTTGGCTGGGGATTTATGCAATTTCCAGCTGAATATATTCCATATTTGAAAGATGAAATGGAAGTGCCTTTAACTCCTCCATGCAGACAACAAAGATCATGGGTTAATTTTCTGTGCAGAGGACTTCAAGAAGAACCTATTTCTCTCTCTGGTAACAGGTAATGAAGCCTTGGTGGTGACAAATTCTGTCATGAATCCTCAAAATTAATGAAACAATAACTTCACTGTATTTATGAATTGGTACTTACTTACATTCTTTGAGCTGCAAATATATTTTATTTTGTGCGAAAGAGTGATGGAATGCACCGTCCATATATGTGGTTTTCTAGAGGCATCTGAAAAAGGAAAGGAAGTTGCTTCCATAGTCCTCTTTCTCTGGGAGGATTTTATAGCCTGAAAATCCAGTCTTGTTTTTGCAGTAGGCAACAGTAAATATTTAAAGTATTTAGCAAGTGTATGTATGGGCATATGCATGTATTTATCCTTATGGCAAGCACATATGTTGCACAAGGATCACCTGCAAAATGTCCAGAAGAGATATAGTAAGAAAGTATTGTCTGTTTCAGGGATACCCTCCAACAATAGATTTCAGGCCTTTTCATGCCAATATAGGATTAGGATTGCTCCCTCTTTGCCTTCTCATCTTATTTGAGACTAGCGTTTCTTGCCTTGCTATCTTTCTAACACATGCAGAAAGAATTTTGATATCCCTTTGGGATGGGAGCCACAGTCTAGACAGAGTTTTCACTCAGTGTTGCTTTACTTCATGACCCAACCTTGATGTCTCCTCCACTTACTCTTTCCTATCATCCTCCATATAGATAGGAAAAAAAAAATTCAGGAACGAGTGAATGAATGAATGAACTGAAAATTTAAAGACAAAGTATATATATCTTTAAAAGTATATCTATATAAATCAAAATTCAACAGATAATGCTGCTAAATTTCATACATGCACATTTTTTTATGTTCTTCATAGTATTTTGATTGCAGAGCCCTCTAGGGAATTCTTAGAATCTTTGGTATGGCAGTCAGAGAAGTATCGGGATAATATGAGCTCTCTTTTGCTTGTCGGTAAGGATTCTAATCGATGATCAATTTCTAACTGATGTTTATAAGTTCCATGTACATGCAGAAATATAGCAGAAAATATAATGTTATATTACAGAGCACATATTTGAGCAATTGAAGTTTATTCAGTTACTGTAACCCTGTGAAGTTTTGTGATTATTTTAGTACTTACAAGAAGTTAGAGTATGGCAACACAGAAGGTTATATACCATGTATACTTCTATGGCAATAATTTGAATTAAGCAAGAGTTTTATTTTTTTATGACAGTGTTCACTACTATTATATGAAATAGCTTATAGTTGAAATTTGGTAATCTGTTTAACTCATTCCTGTGTGGTATTTTCCTATAAGTAATGTTTCAAAATATGTAGCAACCAATACAATAGTACTGTTAATGGAAAATAATATTGTAACTTCACAAGAGTAGAAGAGAAGCAGAATACACAAAACCAAAACAAGCTGCAGGCTATTCATGAAAGTGCCAGAATATATATTACTACTATTATTTCATTTCACTTTATTTGTCTTCATTTTACAAGTCTCAGGATTAAGTTCTGTATATTGACTTTTTTTGTTGTCCAATTCATTTGTACTTTGATTTATAATTGAAAATAATGTATGGTATGCTCATTACTGTTTCAGTTAATTTTTTTTCAGCTAAGGATATGGTAAGTCTTTGTAACCATGACAATAACCCGCAGATAATTAACAAGATAATTTGTAACTTTAGTAATGCAGCTACACATTATTAGATTTGAAAAAAAAAATTGAAACCCTCACCCCTTCTACTCACAGAACTCAGAAAAGCACACTTCCTCTGATAGTGTTAACGACTTTGCTCTTATTGATGGACACAGAATTACAAATGGAAGTATGAATAACAGATACATGTAATAGGCCAGGAGTACTTGGGAGCTTTCATTTCAAAAAGGACATTCTGTTTTCTTCTTTCTGGTTTATTGATATTATGTGTTAATTTCTGGTTCTTTTGTAGAGCATCCAGCTGTTAACCTTGCACATCAGCATCATTCACTGAGAGAGCTGCAGAAAAAGCTGCTACTTGAGGTTGAAGCACCAATGCTTGGCTCACTAGAGGAGGGCTGGTGGCTTCATAGAGTTTTAAATCCAGCAGCTGTAGAAATTTTGGAACAATTCAATATGGATGGAAGTAATGCAAACAGTCTACTTCCAACAGAAGTAGAAACATTCACACAATTTACAACATATCAATTAGAAAGTAAGTATCTTCTTTTTTAAAATAAGTGATGGAAAGGCAAAGATTGGTACTTAAACAGAGAATCACGCAGGGAGTTACAGATCTCCAAGAACAAAGGAAATTAATTTTTTCTTATTCTTAAGAACAAAATGTTTTACATTAAAATGAAGGAAGGGCACTACTGCATTTAAGGTGTACTTTCACTAACTTAGAAGAAATTGGAGGAAGAAAAGTGTTGAGCTACACAAAGCCATTTTTTCTGTTACTGGGCAGATGAAGAATACCCTCCACCAGTCATTTTTTAATAAAATAGTTTCATTCAGGATAATTTCTTAAGTAGTAGTAGTTTTGCTTTGAAATATTTTAATAAAGCAGATATTCACATAGTCCTACCTGTACAAGGTCAGTGGGGGGAGTATGTTAGAGTGAAAATTCATTATTTTGTGAGGCTGTAGAGGAGTTATTTTATGCAGACTATTTCAAATTTGAACAGCTTATCACTTCAGAATTTTTCATGGACATTTTTGCATACTTGTAATCAAACTTCAACAAAAAAAGCAAAAAGTTATTCAGATTTTGTTGTATAACTATGGCTAGACTGCAAGGCACCAGCTGTGGTTGTAGAACTCCAAGGATTGACAGTAACATGATATATTGTGAAACATGTAGATACTGCTCATGCAGGAACATTTCCAATTAACTGCTTTTTACATTCTTTAATTGTTTAGCTACTGTATTTCAGATGGGTGTGCAGCCACGGTGCAAAGAAGTCGTAGTTCTAGTGAAGCATATCTTCAGAGGGAACTGTTTGCGTTCTTCTTTTTTCTCTCTAGGAAACAAAAATTGACAATTTTTCTTCCTAATGAAATATATTTCATCTCACTTTCTAGAAATCTAACATCAATAAATTCCATGTAGATGGTGAAAACTTCAAACAATAGCCTTGCCTTCTGTATCTTAATACTGTGCATTTTTACTTAGAACTAGTCAGTGCAAGTTTTCTGAAAAGGGATCCTAGTGATCTGAGAAGGCGCAAAGAAGAAGTTTGTAAAAATACCTTGTCTTTAAATCACACAAAGTCCTTAATTCCAATGAGGAGAAAGAAAAGAAAAGAATCTGTGTTGCAGCACATAAATTAAATTGTATTTTTTAGGATGGCTTGAGGAGAAGAATTGTGTGACAAACCAAGAGTTGCTTTCTGCTGAAAGACATTCATCAGAGAAAGTAGTTAATCCTGACTTGTCACTGCAGATTCAAAGGCAGAACTTTGCTGTGAGTGTTCCATCACCTGCCAAAATTCACAGTACAAATACATCTGTGGCAGAGCTTACTGGAGGAAGCATTAGCAAGATTAAGACAGAAGAGGCAATTTGGTTCTTAAACCAAGAAAAGAAAACCCCCAAACCATCTGAATCAGACAGCTGTAAAGATGTGTCTTCTAAACTAGACAAATCATCCTGTAGTGGAAAGCCTGCATCTCTTGCACTTGCTTCTAAATGGGCCAACGATGATTCTGATCTGAACAACTTCATTATGATGAGATCTAAATATACAGTCACCCAAAGAGAGGACAAATATTATGTAGATAGGCCTGAAAAAGGTATGTGAACCAGTTTAATCTGCCATTTTTTCCAGATTAAATTCTTCTCCATTTCACCAGTTACAACAGATGCTAGTTCATCCTAGTCAATTATTTGAAGTAAATTGGCAACATTTTTGTGGTCTTAAATGTAACTGAATTTTTAGCTAACTATCTTACCTTTTGTTGTTTTCCCTTAGATATATTAGAGGATTTTGGTTGGCTGGTTGGTTGGTTGGTTGGTTGGTTTACTTAGGATGAGCTGGGGGCGGGGGTGCTATTTTTTTTGTTGAAAGTGATATTTCATAAAATACATATTTGAGTTTATTCCTATTCTGACAAAGTAACTGTAAATGGTTCTTAATTCTGGAGATCTCTTCCATCCATATGTTCTAAATTGGATCTCCTGGCCACTTGGAGAAGAAGTAATCCTCAAATTCATTGTAGTTGTCAGATGGCAAATATCAGTACTCACTTCTGTAGCCTAGGAAATGAACAGGAATTGTTCATTGGAGCTATTGACGTTGGTGCAAACCCCATCAATTCATCAAACAATGCACCAGAACAGATATTAGGGAAAACAGAAAATTGTTGGTAGCCTGTTCTTGTTGATGACAGTACTTGGAAAAGAATATCATATTATGTGCTCAGCATTGAAGGAGTGCAAAATAGCAGAGAGGTAAAAAAAAGTAGAAGAACTTCCTTATTTGGTTTGTAAAAAAATTCTCTGTGGCATAAAGTGGCAGGTAACAGTGGCATACCTCCAAATTCACTTTTCAGAATGTAATTATATGTACAAAAATTTTTTATAAACTTTTTGGACTTGTATGAGAGAATTTTTACAATAACTTTTATCTGTGTTTTAGTTAAATGTCCTAGCATTAAAAAAAACCCCAAAACTAAACAGTTGTTACATAAAAGCCTCAGCAATACTTCCTGTAGAGTTGGGATGTTTGTTTAATTGCAAGCTTATGTAATCTTTTGGGAGTAATTTCTTTTTGTAAAATTCATGTGTTTCTGACTCTGTCGAAGATGCATAAAACTTTTCATGGCGTCAGAAAGCAATAATCCAAATTTTAGAAGTAAGAGACCAAGGTATCTGAAGTTTTATGCTGCCGTCTAATGGACCCTGACCAGCACTGCATCGGCTAACGAGGAATCCAAGCGTATTGAAAGACAAGCTGTCACCTTCTCGAGTAGGCTTGGGAGGGTTTCAGAAGATTCAGTGCAGATTAGGATATTGTGTACAGGTAGTCAACAGTGTGCGGATCAGTTACGCCTGACATATAGAGAAGCCATTAAAATACAGGGGACTGTGATGAGCCACATCGATGTAGAAATTATATAAAACATAGCATCCTTTTGCAATAAAGAAAAGTTTTTATCAAGGGTCATTCTAACTCTAACTGAAAAGTAGAAAGGCCAGAGGTGCCTGTAAGGCCTCTTCATTGTTTTAATTATTTTTTTAAAGATATAATTTCGTGTAATGTTTAGAAAATACGCAGGAGGGAAATAGTAGAAACAACTCAATGATCCAGTTTTGAACCCCAGACTTCTTTTCAAAATAAGGCAAATTATCTAAGTTAACTAGAATAAAAATTCAGTTTTTCTTTGCCTTCTGTCTCTGTATTATTAGTTTATTTGCTGAGGGAAGTGGCCTTCTTAAGTAGAAAAGTCAATAATATTTAAGAATATTCTTATTCAATAAGAACTGCTCTCACAGAAAAATAATCAGAAATAAAGAGAAGAGGCTTTGTGGCCAGAAGTTGAAGCTCATGCGTGTGTATGTATCAAGAAGAAGGAAGGCTACTTAGAAATATTAACAAGTTGCAGAAGATAGCTAGATGAAAGGAGAAAAATTATTTTCAATATGCAATCCTTTTTATCTTTTTTTTTTTTCCATTTGCAACTTCTGTGTTCTTTCCCCATGGCTTAAAGTATCTAAACTTTTCTACTCACACTCACTGATGTACTTTTCATACTTGGAGCTCCTTATCGTCAGCAGCATATTTTCTGTCATGCAAGTTTTTTCTCCATATAAAGGCATATGAGGTTTCCTATGGAACTATATTATAGAGCAGTAGTACCAGCTCCTTAACTTTTCCAGGTCTGTATTTCTGCTCTTAGGAAGAGCAATCTGATAATGCTTAACTTCTTGGGCTGTGAAGGCTGAGAGGGCCTAACCTGTTTTTGCACCTTGTGGATTTTTGTACTGTAAAAGTCCAGGAAAACAATAAAGAATTCATAAAAAGAAAGTGTATGTTTCACAAAACCAACTTCATTTGAAATTTTTTTTGCATGTAGAGTAATTTATAGAGCAGTTTTCTTATTTATTGAGCTGGTTTTGTGATTAGCTAAATATTCACTTGTGGTTTCATTATTTAGTGGTACAGCCTGAAGATCAGCATATCAATATTCTCAAAGAAGACAATTCTTCTTGTGAGACTGTAAAAACAGAGGAAAAAACCCAAGAGAATAAAGACAGTATCACTATCAATATTCAGCCATCAGGTATACACTGTTTTTAGAACTGTTTTACCTTCTCCCAGGTAATAAGTGACAGGACAGAGGAAATGGCATCAAGCTGCACCAGATGAGGTTTAGATTGGAAATTGGGGAAAACTTTGTCATTGGAAAGGTAGTCAGGCATTGGAACTGGCTTCCCGAGGTAGTGGTAGACTCACCAGCCCTGGCAGTGTTAAAAAAACCTGAGTATGTGGCACTTGAGGACATGGGTTAGTGGTGAACATGGTGATTCTGGGTTAGCAGTTGAGCTCAATGATCTTACTTATTCTATGATTCTATATAGTTTTGTAGTAGAATTTTATATAAAATAGTAGTGCTCAGACAAATACAGAAATTATTAGACTTAGTCTCTTCTCTTTGTGGCTGGAAGTATTATAAGTAGAAAGATATTTATTTGGCACAGGGATGAGAGGAGGCTATGGAGCTCCATCTTAAGACTAAAGCCAATTGCATGCATGGAAAAAAAGTAACTGAGACTTAGAGTAATGTCTGATCAAAATTAGCAGACATGAAATCTCTTAATACCATTTAGTACTTTCCATTTATTATTTTGCACATTTTTGTCTAAGTAAATGGGAAATGGGGATGGAAGAGATCAGTGGTCGTTTTGATAGGAAAGGTCTTCACCACAGTAGAGATCAGCAATAGATTTATCTCAGATATGACTGGGCCTTACCCCTTGAACTCTGGTTGTTGTATGAGGCATTGTATCAAAGAACATAACTGACAATGTTTTTTTCATGTAATAGAAATGGTAGAGGACAACCTAGAAAATATTAATCCAAGCTATATATATAACCAGCCCTAGGAAGTTGTAGGCCTAGCAGAGATTACTTTGGTTTTCTGAGAAATGCATTCATTTGAGCCATGTGCTTAATAGAATTTTCTTTCACAGAACCAGTGAAAGAGTAGAGTGGTCTTTTCATCTGTTCACATCTGAGATGGGAATCATATCTTTAAGCTTATTTTTGAATTATTTTTTTTTAAATTTTGAAGCAAAATTCCTTTAATGCAACAGGAGAGGGAAATTAAAGCATTTCTGCAGTCAAAACAAAAATAAGCATTTCAAAAATGACTGTGATGTAGAAACAGGCGAATAGTAGAACAATCTTAGTGTGGGTCACAGGAGTAAAAAATTCTAGCTTCTCCTCATGGAGTTTCATCATGTTATCAAATGCAATGTGGTTACCTGCTGTGAAGATGAGCTGATTGATACACTCAGGAGAGCCTGTGGCAAGTTAACTTCATTCCATTAATGTTGCAGCTTGCCTGAACAAGATAAAGTTGTTAATGCTTTGCTGGGTCTTTTTAATATTCATGTCCAGTAGTGGTATGTGAAACCAAACTTCATTATTATGTTTTGTTCATTGTGTTATCCAGAAAGCCAATGCCAGGCATACTGCCTCTTGGAAGAAGCAGCTATTCCTGTGCTAAAAGATTTGATACACCTGGGTGTACTTGCTTCTGTTACTTGGAGCTTTGACAGTGTTAAATTTGATCATACAAGGTTTTTCTTGAAACAACAAGAGAAAGTGATATGTGATAATTTTAAACAAGGTATGTCTTTAAAACATCTGTTCTTCTTTGCAACTAATTCAGACTTAATTGGTGAGACAAGGTCAAGATGTTTTATAAATTAATGGTAAATCTTTTAACAGTTTATCTTATAGAGTTACAACAACTGATTTCCTCTTTTATTTCAAAAATGTCTCATTGTTCAACATTACATTTATTAACTTCAATATTGCATATTGTAGTCAATATATATTGACTACATATATAGACATATAAAATGTAGGTTCTGACATCTTTTGTAGACCACACATCTGTCTTCTATTTGTAAAGGTAAAATAGATGAGAAGGAGATCCTGCTGTTCAAACATGCTGCTCTGGTACACCTGCTGGTGACAGTTCGAGATCTGCTACTAACATGTGGCTTGGATACAGCTCTAGGTATGTTTTCAGTCCTGAATAATGATACCCAGAAACCCAAATCTTTGTGTGCATTCTGCAGACAATCCCTCATGTTTTTAGCTCTGACTCTTTACCATCAGGGCATATGCTCAGTTCATGACTACTAGAGTGCTGTTTGTTATTCCATTTGTTAACAGCTTTCACATATATAATATGTCTTGTATCTCAGAATGACAAATTTTCATTGGAATCTCTATGTGGAAACTGAGGAACATGGAAAAATCAAGTCCTTTTCTGTTTACCATCTATCTTTTGTGAATGTGGAACACATTCCACATAAAATATTGTTAGGCTTCATGGAAGTGAACTATTTAAATCTGAGAGCATTTTAAGCAAAATCTTAAATATTATCTAATGTGTCAGAAGGAAACAGGTTTGATATTCCAACACTGGACTTATGTAGAAGCGCTTTTTTTGAGCTTTTTTGGTCTTATTCAAATTTGGAATATGGCAATCCATTGTAACCCAGTTTAATGCCTGAAATGATAATGCTGAGCTTGTCAAATTCCTATAGGTGTGCTTTGAATTTTCAAATATCTCTATCACGATAGGTCTACAAGATGTTGAAGTGAGTGTTTATGAATGCCCTAGGAAAGTCAGACTCCTTCTGTCTTTATAGGAGATAAAGTTGCTTCAGAGCATCTACCTTCACTCTGAACTATCCCTTGATGGAAGGTGTTTCCTTAATATTGATGTAAAATGTAAAACATCTGCCATAAACTGAACTGTAGGGGGAAATACTTTGTATTTCCTTAAATATTTCTAGCAATAAAAGAGTAGGAAGAAGAATACAGAATGAATATGTAAGTAGAAGCCTAAGTACAATTCTTTTCCATCATTACTATAAACAATATAGAAGGATGGGAGGAAGAAAAATGAGCAGTTCTTCCTCTACCCTTTATGTAGCAGAAGCACTCCTAGATGATATTTCAGAGTTGCAAAAGCACCTATGTTTCCAAACCTGAGGAACAGCTCACATAGGAAATTGTACAAGTAAAAAAGATCTGAAAAAAATGAGAAAATTGAGTGAGATACTAAGTAGGCCTTGTAGTCTTCACTGTTGTTTTTGTGCTGTGTGATTCATCATGTAGTTATATTGGATTTATTTTTTCTTTATGCATTTTCAGATAACTCCAGCATTGTTCATCATTTATACATAGAAGGCACCATTCAGTGTTGAGAGTAGTTGTGATAATATGGAGAGTGGTAAACACACAGGACAAACAAGCTTTAGACAACAGTCATAGAAATACTGTTGTTACTCAGTGTAAACAATACAGATTAGTTAAGTAGTTAAGTATAGGAATGTTGCTGCTAGCATCTGCAGCTTTAGGATGCAATCTTATATAATTCTATCTGGAGTTACATAGCAGATACTACATAAAGTACAGCAGTTTTATAAACATGATTTATGTACCAGTGGTCATATTCTCCTTCCATGTTGGGGAGCCATTAACATTTCATCTGTTTTTGTGCAAGATACCTTCACATAGATTTTAAATTGGTGTGCAGATTGAACGCAATGCTTGACATCTATCTTTTGTCACTCCATTTACTTCTTTTGTTGCTTTATTAACAGGTTATTTGTCCAAGGCAAAGGATATCTACAAAAACATTTTAGAATCTTGTTTGAATAATATCTGGAGGCAGCTGAAGATTGTACAGTACAGCAGCCAGAAAAAGCATGAAACTCATCCCAAAATAACAGCACTTCAGTGTGAAATGCTAAATTGGATGAAAAGTTGTGGAGAGAAACGCAGTGTTAAGGTTAACAAAGTAACCAATTTCTCTTAACAAACAAAATTGTTCCAGATTACATGACTAATTGCTAGATGGTGTTTGAACAGAGGTTCATTTATGAAAAAAAGTCTAATAATTACTTCATGGTATCTATTAAATAAGGCTAAATAATTTTTTAGAACTCTGTCACAGCAGTACAAGTTTTTGTTTGATCAAAGCTCCTTTTGTTCCATGCCTGAAATAACATGCAAAAGAGTTTTCGCATTGCCAGCACTTTATCTTGTTGCAGGTGGTTTTGTTTTCCTGATAAGTTTATTGTATCAGTTATATCAGTTACTAAAAATTATAATATAGTCTTTTGTTGAAAGCCTCATTCATCTGGCATAGACAGAGTCGTAGTGCAAGTCATGGTTGTGTGCTTTCATGGCATGATGTGGAGCACACATACGCCAAGGAGTGTGTGGATGGTGTTATCCACAGATAACCTCTGCTTAACCAGTGTATCTGGCCAATCTCCTGGCATTTGAATGATACAAGAAGGAAATATCTGTGAGTGATAGCTTTGGCATGGAAGAGAGAGTTTTGGATTATATTCAAATTACCGAAAGATTCTCTCTCCTGGACGTGTGAATATTTTGGGTGATATGACACAGTGCCAAATACCACCTTCCTTTGCAGAATATTTATTATTTCTTTACAGAAAACTAATCACATTAAGAAACAGGATGAAATGCATAGTGTTTAAAGTGTTCTAACTGTTTGGAATAGAATTTATGATCCTAAACACAGCCAAAAAAGGTCTTTAAGTTCATTTTAGCTTATTTCCATACTTCACTTCCTGAGGATTTATTCTTGTTGTGTTTACGAGTTGCACTTGGAGCTCTGAATATCTTTTGATTAAATTTTGCTGAGAAGAACAATATAATAACTTATAATACACCCTTTTTGAATTTAAAATTAAAATGAAGCAACAAAAATAAAATGATGCTGATTGTCTTGTTGTCTGTCCTTCAACAGACACACTAAGATGATTTTGCATCCTTTTTGTCATCTTAAGAGCAGCACATTTTGCTTTGTGATACTAGGATTATGTTGTATTAGGAGGTGTATGAGAACTTGATGTCATTTTGAAGTCAGCTCAGTGGCAATTTGGCTTTTCTTCTAAACTCCACTAAACATGATTTTTTAAGTTTTTAGCTATAACTCCTGAGTTTTGATTTGTTTGCTTGACTTAGTCATACAGAGATATGCATGCAATATAATGCCATCTATGATTTTATTCACAATTACTAATTGTTTCCTGTTTCCTAACATTTAGAGACAGGTTTTAATGAGCAAGACTAGGTAAAAGGAGTATTCCAGTTCAAAAGAAGTAAAAGTTGTATTCCTTGAACTATTTACTGTTCTATCATATCACATCAAATATCCATTAATATGGTGTGAAATAGGATAGTTTCATTATCCTTTTATTAGCCAAAGTTGTTATTGATGCAGGATTGTAATGGGACATTTCCTTTGTAAGAAAGAAGTTACTGCTGGTTTAGAAAAAAAGAGTTTTGCTCTTTGTTTCATTATCTTTTGTACTAATGATTAGATAGAAAATGACTAAAAATTTCATCTGGCTCACATGAACATATAATGAGTCTGTTGTTGAATTGTGTGTGGAAAAGCAGGTCTACATTTTTAAATGCAGTTGTCCAAAACTGCTTATAAAGATGCCAGTGGATGGTTGAGTGGCTCTTCTGTGCATCTGCTTATGGAAATTGAAATCTGCCTCTGGCTGTCTGACCAGAAGTCCTTTTCTGACAAGATCTAAAATGCTTTTCATATTTACATGTACCATTATCTTATGACTGTAAATCTTAAGAGTCAGACAATGTTATGTGCCTTCTTTAAAATCTATATCTTGTGTACAACATGAAAATTATCTGTACAATGGCAAAAAAGTTCAGAGAGCATCCTGTCAGAAAGTATGGTGATGTATTTAGGTACATATTCTTCTTTATACACTTAGTGTAGCATGTGTTTAGTTTGTATCAGTTAAAATGATGGACGAGGTAAACACTTTCACTGATGGGGATTCTTTTTAAGACTGTGTCAGTTTGGTAGATTCTAATTCTTTTCAACATTTTTGTGTTCAGCAATATTCAATGAGTTCCAGATCTCTGGCAGAAACACTTTTGTGACTCTATCTACATATTGGAAAATCTTTCTAACCAGTTCAGCAATACATCCAGTTACATAAGTACCTTGCAGGCTGAATTCTAATATCTTCGGATTAAGTTCTGTCTCCATGAGGATGATTTTTCTAATGTGACAGATCTGTATAGTACAATAGTCATAATGGGGTATAATATCTTTAGATAGTGTCTATAACTAGCGTTCTTTTTGAGTTCAGGAGCAAGTCAAATGAAAAGCCAAGCAAGCAAGGCAGAAGCCTGGCCTGCCTGAGCAGGGATTTTCTAGAAAATAGGTGGAAAAGGAATGTGTATGGACTTGGGATGTCACTTATGAGCTGGTGACTTTAAAGGGGACTGTCCACTCCTGTAGGGAGAAAATTTATATGCCAAAACTCAGTTGAAGTTCAAGCTGGCCAACACTGTGAAGAGTGACAAAAAGGGCTTTTTAAATAAGTCAAGAGCAAAATAAGAACAGAGACAACATCATCAACTCTCAACACAGATAGTCACCTCAAAATTGGGACGTAGACAAAGCAGAGACATTCAGTGCCTTCTTTGGCCTCTGCCTTCAATCCCCAGAGCCCAGTGTTAGAAGACTGTGACTAAGGATAATGTTGAACTCCCAGCCACTCCTGAACTTATTTGAGACTTGCTGCTCCATCTGGATGTGCACAGATGTATAGAGCCCAGTGAGGTTCATCCCAGGGTACTGAAGGAGCTCAAAAATGTCATTATGGGAACTCTTTCCATTATTTTTCAACTGTCTTGGGAATCTGGAGAGATCCCAGCTGATTGAAAGATGCTAAATGTTGTTTCAATTTTCAAGGGAAGGAAGGAAGTCTCTGGTAATTACAGACTTGTCTGTCCCACTTTGGTGCCTGTTAAAATTATAGAAAAGTTTATTCTGGGAGTTACTGAAAAATGCTTGAGAAACAATGCAGTCATTGGCCATCACCAGCACAGGGTCACAAGAGAAAAGTGCCACTTAACCAACTAAATTTCCTTTCTTTTCCCACTTATGACAAGGTGACCCATCTAATTGACCAAGGGAAGCCAGTGAGTGTAGTTTTTAACTTCAGCCAATGTCTCTCACAGTATCCTAGATGAACTGTTCATCACAGAGCTAGGCATGATACTGGATTGGGTGAGCAGTTGACAGATGGGTTGAGCTCAAAGAATTACAGTGAATGGAATTACATCAGGCTCATGGCCAGTGACATTCCCCAGGACTCAGTTTTAGAGACAGTGTTCTTAAATGTTTTTATAAGTTGTCTGGACACAGGAATTAAAAGTACATTAAGTGATTTTACTGATGATACTAAATTAGGAGGAAATGGACTAAATGGATTCTCTTGAGGGTAGAAAGGCCTTACAGAAAAGTTAAACTAGACAGCTGAGTACTCACCAGCTCTATGAAATATATGGAGACTAAGTGCCAAATTTTCCACCTGGGATGGGGCAATTGTGACCGTGGTCACAGGGGTTTTCAGGATGAGAGAGAGACAAGAATGTTGACTCTATGATCAGAAGGCTTGATTTATTATTTTATGATAGATATTACATTATAACTATACTAAAAGGTATAGGAGGAAAGTTCTCAGAAGCTAGCTGAGCTAAGAATAGAAAAGAATGAATAACAAAGTTCTGTGTCCCGGCAGAAAGTGAGAACAGCTCTGCCGTGAGTGGTGAGTAAATCCAAACATCCACAGGAGACCAATCACAGATCCACCTGTTGCATTCCACAGCAGCAGATAACCATTGTTTACACTTTGTTGCTGAAACTTCTCAGCTTCAGCAGGAAAAATCCTAATGAAAGGATTTTAATGAAAAGATGTCTGCGACAGGCAATCATGTTATACATACAAATTGGGAAAGAGACTGGAGCACAGTGGGAAGAGACTAGAAGTCTGGGTCAATGGCAAGTTGAGTCAGCAGTGCCCTGGCAGCCAGGAGGGCCCGCATGTCCTAGGGGGCATCGGGCACAGCATCACAGCCCAGAAACAGAGGGGATTGTCCTGCCCTGCTCTGCACTGGGGCAGCCTCACCTCGAGCACTGGGGGCAGTTCTGGGTGCCACAATATAAGGAGGATATCAAACTTGTCTGTTTTGTCTGTCCAGAGGAAAGGAACCAAGATGGTAGAAGGCCTCAAGGGCAAGAGGAGGGGCAGCTGAGGTGACTTTTGTTGTTCCTTGTGTGGTGACCCCATCACAGCCTACTCCTTCTCAAGCAAAACAGCGGAGGGGAAGGTGCATATCTCCTCTCTCGGGTGACCAGTAATAGGACACAAGCAACTGGAATGAAGTAGTGTCAGAAGAAATTCAGGCACATTGGGCAAAATATTCCTCACTTAGAGTGTGGTCTTCCCTGGAACAGACTTCTGTATAAGTGGTTAAAGCACTAAGCCTATCTAAGTTCAAGAAGCTCTTGGATATAGTCGTATGGTTTGGTTTTAGGTAGTCCTGTGAGAAGCAGGGTTTTGGACTCTATCATGGGTCCCTTCCAACTTGAAATATTCTTTGATTGTTATTGTGGAAAACTCCACAGTTTCTGGGTTTGCCATATGTTTATTCAATCTTGTGTTTTCTGTGCAGAGGAGAAGGAAAGATGTATGCAGGCTGAAAGAAAAAAAAACTTACCTTACTTGAGTTTCTTTTAATTGTCTTCATACAGATACTAATCATTACAAGGATGGACTCTGAAAGAGAAAAAGATGCCTTCATTCACCCATTATCTAGGATAGAAGGTGAATTATTATTTTATGTGTATTTTTGAAATAAAAAGTGGCTGTTATTCTGTAGATCGCTGCATTCCTGTGTAGATGCTTGGTGCAGGTGTTTCTCCCTTCTCATCAGGATCCTTTCTACGTATTTTTCTCAGTGTTTAATATTTCATAACTCTTCTATCAGCCTTTTATCTTTTAATTTTGTTTTCTCCCATTTAAGAGTTCTGGTCTAATGCCTTCTATTTCAAGAAAGTGATAATTTATCTGCCAAGTCAAAGATTTTTTTTTTAACAGAACATGAAGGAGCTGTGGACAGCCCATAGTCTAATTATATTTGTATCTGTTATCTTGATCACATTGTCTCATTTTTTTTAGCTGATCATTAGTCACAAGCTTTCTTCCTTGCAAGCATGTTCAGAGCAGTTAGATTCTAGAAGTCTTAACTAAGCTCCCCAGCATAAAGCCTTGAATGAGGTATAAATCAAATTTCCTTTAACTATATGTTGCTGATCTTGTTTGCTAATATGTTAAATATGTCAGCATAAGCTGTATCAATCTATAAAGCTCAAGGTAAAAATATACTGTTTCCAATATCCCACCTCCCTACTGATACAGGCAACATTTTCATAATTTCAACTTTTTACCTGTGTGATTTCACAAGTACAAGCTTGTTCAACACTGCAAATTCAGATGGTACAACAAACACATTTTAGGAAAATTATAATTTGAGCCTATAGTTATGTTTAGGACAAGTCACCGAGTCCTTTTAAATTGATTTTTTAAAATCCATTTTCATAAATCCTATTTGCTTGAACCTTATCAAGTGTTGTGTATTGTGCTGATCTTTTGCCTTTTAAAAAAAAGTTAGATTTCCTGTGCTCTTGAAAGAAGAAAGTCTGTCTTTTAGAATGTTTTGAAAGGGAGGAGGCATGTTCGCAATGCTTTTACTAATAATAATATTTAATGAAAAGAGCTTTATTTGTTTTAAGATCTTAAGACTTGTTTGCAAACACAGATCAATCCAACTACGCTTTTGAAAAAAGGCACTTGTGTAGAACCAACATTCCTTCTTAGATACATCTTCCAGTTAAAATTTCAAATGTACAAAAAGTGTAAAGAAATTTAATTTGTAAAGGGGCAAATGTGCTTCCTTTTGCATTACCCTTTAATTTTTCATTTTAAGGTAATAGGGTTGTGAGTTTCTGAGACATTAAACTTGTTTGCATTACTTTTTCCTTGGTTTCTGAGAAGGAAGTTTCTAAATCATTACATTCAACAATACAATGCAGAAATTGTAGAGGACTTAAGCAAGATAGACTATGTAAGACTTAAAATTTTAATAACCTGTGGTTTTCCACATTTGCTACTTACTGTTGTGTGTTGATTCATAGTCACAGAGGCTTATTTATTTCATCATCTGTTTAATTTTATTTTTTAAACAGGTTTGAAAGCTGTGGATTTGAATTCTGAGAAAAAAGGAAGCCCTTTAAGTTGCAAAGAGATCATAAGCAAGTAAGTTAAATTCTATATTCATGAAAAAAATTCTTTAGTCTAGACTAAGGTCAGTGAAACTTCAGTTACTTTAGTTCCTTTTCATGAGTCTTTCCAGTCTGGAGTAAAGTTTTCATGGTAGTATTAGTTTGATAGCTGTAGTTTTCACCTATAGCTTCATTTTTAGAGTTGAGAATTTTGTCCACTCTAGAAAAAGGCTTAGTGAGGCCTAGAGGAACTTTAGGAACAAACAATTGCATATTCTTTATATGTTGTTTTGCCTGTTTAGAAAAAGAGAAATATGTAGAGAAACATGATGTTTGCTTGTTATAGAAAAAGATGGTGAAAAGGCATAACAGAAGAAATTACAAATTATGACACTCTGAAATATATAATATTTTAGGCAGATAATTGTTGGAGGAAGAGTACAACTTTTGATTTTTAAATTTACTTTTAAAGGAGTTGGAACCTTAGCCAGGAATGGTAAATATATTTTTGTAAATAGACTTTAGCAGTGGGAATTGTCAAAGTAAAACTGAGTTTATTTTGTTCTTGTTTATTTTGTTGAGGGTATTTCTACCTACATTTATTTTTATTCATATTTTTGGGGGTTTTTTAAGTCTTAGTAGATATTCCTGCATTATTGTGCATAATCTGCAAATTGGAGCTGACTTCCCTTGGACTCACTTCTCACTAGTAATGGAGTATGATTATTCTGAAAATTCTGGCTGGAAAAATCTGTGCAAAAATCTGAATGTTACTTACATGACTTTTAAAACCACCTTCCCTGAAACAAGACAAATGGGTAAGTGTACTCCAGAATTGTAATAAACAGTTAGACTGACATATGAAAAGAAAACATTTTCTGTTCCATAAAATGCTACATTCTTATGCCTGTGGAAGAGAATGAGTAAAATGTTGAGGGCTAAAGCTCAACAAACAGAGCTAGGTTATCTATGCAGCAAGAAGGTGTTTTTATTTGAGTGTAAGCCTAGTTTTGGCCAGGATGTAGGAGTACATGTGGGTTTATAAGAGACTTGTGCCAAGTTCATAAGTTGTTTACAGTTCTGCAAACTGTATCCACCCTTCCTCATTCTAAGGGAATTCTGCAGATCTAAAAAGAATCTGAATTTCAGCATAATTTCAAAAAGATTCGAGGGAGTTTCATTTTGGGGGGGGGGAAAGGATGGAGTGGAAGTATATTATTGGAGATTAATAAAAGATGCATTTTTGAATGTCCATTTGATATATCTATAGTTTTTTGCTTATTAAACTATTATCTTACTTATACAAAATGTTTCAGGGAATCATGGTGGTTCCTTTCTTCTGGAAGTACAGATTCCATATGTATTTCTGACAACTGAAGGTCTTCTCAATATGCCAGATATTCTTCAGCTTTTTGAATCCAAGTGAGTGAAAAGAAGGGCTTCTGTGGGCTATTTATCTTCAGATTTTCAGCACACGTATTTTGTTCGACTATATCATGTATTAGTCGTCTACTTGGCTATCACATACATTTCTGCAATTACACTACTAGCTCTTTAAGAGACAAGAATATAGTTTTTTCTGTTGAAGTTGATAACTTAGTACTAGAGATTCACACACATGCCAACCAGAATGGAATTGTACAAATTTTTTAATTGTAGCTGGTATTTTTAAATCAGAACAACTTTTTTAATTGTCTGTTTTTCTCTGAAAATCATGATGTTCACAAACTTTTCTTTAGTGCTTCTTGGTCCTTGGAAGATTTTGTATTTAATTCTTCATAAAAATTGCTTTTTGTTGTTGTTGTTTTTATCCACTGAAGCTATGCTAAATGCTCAAACTGAACAATAGTAAAACATCTTATTTTCTGGTGCATCACAGTGTTTAGGAGAGGCTAAGTTTAAAGCAAAAGCTAATTTATTCATAAAATTCAAGTCCACTATTCGCTTAATTTTTAGTACTCTATAACCTGTATGAATACTGCTAGGGTTGTAAATCATTGTGCTTCTTTACTATTTCTTTGACAAAAATTACTTGAATTTTGCTCTCACAGTAATAAATACTTGGTAAAGCTACCTTATATCTCATGAGGGGAAAGTAAAAAAAAGAAAAGAAAGAATGAAAGAAGCAAAGAAACACTGAAACAAAGAAATGGGGTGCAGAGCAGCTCAAACATAGTGACAGAGATACAGATAGTTGATTTCATCATATTGTGGCACAGACATGCCAGTGTTAATCCTGGGTATATCCTTAAGTCAGCTGTGGAGCCATTTTTGTTCTGTTTCTAACAATTCAGTAGGGAGAAAAAATATGTCTGACATTTAAAATTTGAACACATCATCTGATATGCTTTTACTCTGACTTGTTCAAGTTCTCTGTTCAGCCTGGCCATAGGGAGCAATGTTTTATTACTTTTTCACTAGCTTCTTTTAGCACTGGTGAGGGAGTTAAATAGGTGAGCAAAGAGCTGTACAATTTCAGAAAAGGGAAGAGTTTACTTTTTTAAAATATCTGAATACACTGTCCATACAAGTTTCTAGAGGACACCCTGGCAGATTCAGGTTTAGGTTTCTTGCGTTTCCTAGTAAAACACAACAGGAACCTTTACTGCTGGCAGTTTTAAGTCACTCAGAAATTTTAGGATCATACCAATGGCAATCAGGCAGTTTTCCTCCTTTCATGATTGTGCAGCTTTATGCTGCACAATCATGAAAGGAGGAAAAGAAATGCAGTATGTAAAGTCAGAAAAAGTTTCTAAGTATCTATCTTAGTTTCTGTTACCACTATATTTTTTGTAAACTCAAAGCCTGGATGTCAAGGTCATACTCAATGCAGTTAGCAATATTATTTAATTACTGCTACATTGATATGTTTTATTCAAATGTGAACATATCTTAAAGTGAACTGAGCATTTGAGAAAGATCAAGACTATATAATTAAAAAACTGTATTAAGGGGTGTCTGTTATCCATTTCCTTTAAGAAAATAGTATTATTTTACTTGTCTGAGTTTTAATGAAATAATTTTACTTTTTCAGGTACAGCATTACCTTTGTTGAAAGAAGCAGCAGTTACTCCTTAAGGCTCTTTGGAAGTGCAGATCGATATGTTGTGCTGACAGTAGATGAATGCACTGCTATCTTTCTGCAGGTACAAAATTAAACTACGGTGTCCAAATTCTGTTATGTGTTCAGTCACTTCTAGGCCATATCTTCAGACTTCTGACACATCTTTTCTTCCCCATAATCTTACTTAATTCATGCATTGTTTCACATCACAAATCATTAACCCTAAAAGTCTGTGCCAGTTTGACTAGTTTGAAATGTTCTCAGTTTCTTCATTGAAGTAACATTTGACCTGTGATTTGATTTTACAAAATGTAGTTAAAGAATGCATACTTCAAAAGAGGGTTATGTAAAATTTTGTAGCTACCAATTAAATGTGTTTGTGGTTCTATTCTCTTACTAGTGTGCATATTAATTCCTTCCATTTCAGATGGTTATCTGAATTAATCTATAGAATAATTTGTACTAGTTTTAATAAAAAATAATAGTTTAAGCAATAGCATACTACTTATATTCTGGTATGCAACAAGACAGATGACAGGTAGAAGAACTGCTTCTGAAAGATAGATACATAATAAAATAATCAATTAGTATTACAAGTACAGCAAAGACATTCTTACTAGCTGCTGCAATTAGTGATGTACTTTATATAGTTCGTGTAGCTATGATATGACTTGTATAGGCCAAGTAAGTACTTCAGAAGTTTATAACAATATTTTGCATTATTAAAGTTCACAAAAATATTGAGAACAGCCTAAAAAGGTATTATCATTGTTTCTTTTTAGAGGAAGGAAGGAAGAAAAGGCATAAAGCTTGATTCAGCCTTTTGATGTTCAAAGAAAATAAAAGTTGGGAATACAAACTAGTTCTCCCAACTCTCATATGTGTCCTTAATGCTTACATTATTTAGCTGTATTTATGTTTGATCTAGTTTCTGCATATTATATTGATTCTCATTAAAAGCTTGGGGCAGCCATGGTAATGTATTTATTTTGTTTTTACTCTTTATTTAAATTTCATGGTAGAGTGTCAAAGAACTAAATTATGAGGACTCCTGTGACACTGTAATATCAAGGCTGATGGCATTATCACTCCAGTATATGTGCTGTTGGATTATTTTCTATTCCAAAGAAAGACTGAGTTTAGAGTAAGTTACTAAATTCTTTTGTAACAAACTTGTCACTAAAGAAAACTGCTTATTAAAACAAGTTGATACTCATTTATCTTTGAACTTCTCTGTAGGAATACATTTCTCTTAGAACAATACAAATATTGTAAGCTCATATTTCTAGTGTGCTTTGGATTTTTCACTTAGTTAAAATGTTGTCATGCTTCTACTGAAAAACTTAGTGGAATTGTAAAAGTAATAGTGATCACTGGAGACCACCAAAAGCTCAGAAAAGTTTTTTATTTGTGAGACTATTTTCAATCTTACACCAATGATAAAGAAATGGTCGTTATAAAATAAGAGAGTTTGAGGCAGCCAAAATTAACATGAGGTATATTTGAAATCAACAGGTCTGGAAATTTCACAACTCCAAAGATATGAAATACTGGAATTATTCTTACATCTGTTTGAAGTAAATGAACCCATACAAATGCATGGTTATGAATTACTGTGTTAATACCATTGTATATAATTTGCATTGTATATTATTTGCAACTTGAAATATTTTTTAAGTGTTCTTCCAACGCATCAGTAGTTCTCCTTTTGCAGTGGAAGCACAACTTCTATTGACATAGTTCATAAACATTAATTTATTACCTCTTGAGATTTTTTTCTGTAAGCAAGTGGTAATTTCTTCTCTGTTTTTCCTCCAGTGTCTCCAGTGACTGACCTTGATCCATACCTTTTGCTTCAGACCAGACTTGCTCTTCTGTAGACTACTGTTTTCTTTCCTTAAAGTCCTTCAGCAGTCAGTCCGTAGAATATATTCTAGTTTTCTTTCCACAGATATTAATGCTCCAACTGTATCAGTATTCTGAATTCCAGAAAATGAAACAGATATTTATGAAGACATGGAACAAATGGTTTGAGATTATTACATGTGCATATTAAATATTAATGATCCAGTGAAACTGTTTTACAGGTACAGTCTCAAGGGAAATACTCTGCTTAACCTTGTCTTAATTTATGCCACTCTAATTGAACTTACACAGAAGTCAGAAGACTTTGAAGTGAAGGTAACTTTTTTCTGTCTTAATCTTCATGATAGGCTATTTCTAAAAAGCTCAATCAAGTATGCCTTCTACATCAAAAACATAAAATAGCTCAAAATGACTTAAATAGGAGAAGGTCTTAATTCAGTGCTGCTAAAGTCAGTGAAAAGACTGTGTTGACTGCAATACAAGTTGAATCAGAATCAAATAGCAGATGAAATATTTTCTTAACTAGGAGTCATAAAATGGAATCACACCTTTAATAAATTATTAGAATATACATTAATTTTGCTTATGTCTTAATTTGAAGTTTCAGATCAATATTTTGTTGCTGATGTAACAGAAGAAAAAAATAAGTTATTTGCAGATCTTTATGAAGTCAATATTATTTGCATATTAAACTTTGTATAAAATTTACCTGATTAAATGAAAGTTATGAGGATGAATAGAGGACAAAGCTTTTTCATTTCATGTACTCACCAGTGTAGCTTTTATGGAAATTATAGCTTCAAAGTGTTACACATCATCTAAAACTGTAGTAGGCATCTCACAATTGCCTGTTTTATTAGGAGCTCATGTTATGACCATAAACTTGATCACATATTAAAGACCTTTAGGATAAACAAGTTATTTTCACCTACATAGGATCTTCATAAATAAGGAGTGTGATTTGCAGCCCGGTCAAAGGTTGGAGTTTTTCTGCATGATAAGCATGGATCAGATTTGATCAGGTTTAATTACTCAGCAGTACTGACTCTTGTGTTCAGGGTGACCTTTAGTTGACATGTCAATATCTGGAGCAAATTAATACACTCCTTAGAGTAAGTTTTAACCAAGAGTATTATGTATCACTTTTAGGTAGTACTTACGCCAGGGATTGAAGAGACAGCACTGGTAATTCGTCAGATTGCTGACAACATTTTGATAGCATCTAATATCAGCCCTCATGAGTGGCTGGACAAATCCTGGCTTTCTGTCTTACCATCTGAGGTTTGCTTATCTTCCTATGAATTGACAGTTTTCTTCCTGTTTCTAAGATTCATAAAGATTTAGGGTTTTTTATTGTAGTTCTCTTTAAATATATTATTAAAACAAGCATTATTATATTTGTGTATGTGTATATATATATATATATATATATATATATATATATATATATATGCAGATATATATACAAGCATATTTCTAGTATATATGCAAAGACATGTGTATACATACATATATATATATATGTATATATGTGTGTGTGTGTGTGTAATATTTTCATCATCTTTGTCAGTACAATTAGATGCAACTTGGACTTTCCCTGTGCCTTCACAATTAACCTGTAGGGAGGTTTATCCACCACATCTACTTGCCAATTTGTACAGTTCTATAGTTCTAGGCAGTAGGTTTAAAAAACTACCCAAATTGTAAAAGAAAAACATACAGTGGCTCACTTGGGCAGGAAGCCAAATTCAGCAGTGCTGATCCATTACTTAAGTCAGTGGCATTGCTTGCTGACTTGCTTCAGTAACAGATGGAAAAATCTCGTTTAACTACTGCAGTTACTTGTTTAACTCATATTCCAGTAAATGCTGGAACAGGCCCATCAATCCCCATCAAATATATTATATCCTTTAACTTGTCTAGTAAGTTTCTCAAATTAAATGTATAGATTTGTTCATTTTATGTGACAGCTTTGAACTCTTGTAAAGCTGTGATGGTTTTCGGCTTTGCAAAGTTCAGAGGCATAAAGCAAGTATTGGCATGGCCTTTCAAGAGGGGGATATTTGGTTGTAAGTTTTCTAATTTAGAGATTGAGGATACTGGTAAAGAATGTAGAGGAGTCAATGTATTGTGTCTGTTAAACATATTTGATCTTGGCAGTGTTTTATGGAAGTCAGGAACAGGAAGGTGACACTGAAAACAAGCTACTCTCAACATGCTGCCCTGTTTGTGACATTCATCCTCCCCTTGAGAACTCCTGCTTTTGCCACCTGTTTCATTGACATTAGCAAATACAACTTTTGTAAAACAGAACCAGTTTTGTCAGTTTATGTTGATCTAGGTAATTCACTTTAAAATGGAGCATTAGTAAATCTGGCCATGCATTTTAAAATCAAGTTTAAGTTATTCACTGGTTTTAAAGTTTAGAAAATAAACATCTTTAGACTTGCTTTTTGTCAAATAGTTATGCAGAATTTATTCTTTTTCAGAAATGATACTAAAAAACCATTAGTTTTTATTGGACTATAAAAGTGCACTGTTTGAAAGCTGTCTTTCTATTATATACTCTAGGACTTATTCAATAAGATGTGACTTTGGAGAACAGGAAAAAAAAAGGATTAAAAATTTGTCAGATCTCAGTCTAACAAAATAATTTCCATTTCCAGCCAGAGAAATGCCTGCTTACTTTTCCATGTATCAATCCTTTGGTTGCCCAGTTTATGTTAAAGAAGGGATCATCACTGAACAGATTATTTCTTGCAAGCTTTGATCAACTCCAGGAACTACTGCCACAGGCTCCAAAAAAAGTTTTAAAGGTTGGTGAAAATTATTTTATGTACTACATCATTTTTTTGCTCTGTTGTAATATGTGGTTGTTTTGTTGTTTTGTTTTTTTTTAATCTTATGCTAAATGTGCATTTGCTGGTGTCATTTAAAAATTAATTACAGGTTTTAGCATATCATTCATATCCCAAATGTTGAGTCTGCTGATTCTCAGCAAATTTTGTGAAGTCACCATTTTGTTTGTGGGAAAATAATGAGAGCATTTCCTTAACTGGAAAAATACTCATTAGATCAACTTCCTCCTCAAGCTTCACAATATTGAGTATTCTGTATTTCTAATGTAAAAGATGTTTTCCAGTTAAGTATTTCCAGGGCTTCCGTCCCTCCTTCCTTCCTTCCTTCCTGCCTGCCTCCCTTCCTCATAGCACTAAGCGACACAGCCGTAGAGATGAAGAATTGTGTGCTCGTACTGTTCCTACTTTTGGGTCAAGTCTGGGAAAATTGTATGCTGAATATAGTCATCTAATTCAATGAAAAATACACATATTTTATCATTCAAGAAAATGGCTGAGGACACCATTCATTTAAGGTGAAGCATTCCATTAAGGTGAAGGAGCAAGTGAACAGGTATTTGAGCCCTGGATGTGAAATTTTGCATACTATTGTTTTTAACTGTAAATATGTAAAGCTATCTTTATTGGCAGAAAAAGCTCAGTTAAATTCCTCTGTGATGCATGATAGGTGCCAATTGCAGACTGCTTCCTACAGTCTTGGAGTAATGAAGGAGAATAAATTGTATTATTAAGATATTGCTTCTCCTGTGTTTTGAGACAGAGACTATTACTTAATCTGTTTATAGATGTAAGACAGGTACATTGTGTACTGTACATGCCTCTCCTGCTTTGGTAAGTCTTTTTTTTTGGTTCCAGTAAACAGAAATTTATACATCTCAGAATCTTAACAACTGATTTAACTTTTTGTACTTGGAAATGTAGACCAAGTAGTGATGTATCATCAACATTCCTAACAAATACTTTCTTCATCATTTCAGCATTTCAGTGACATGATATCTTCATACAGCCTAAATGCTGCAGCTCTAGAAAAAACAGTGAAAGGTGCATCACAGCCAGGAAACCAGAATAAAGTCAACACATTGTATCTTGATAATAAACAAAATTGTCAGATTTTAGAGCTGCTTGATAAGGCACAAAACAGCACAGGTAATATCTTGAATTACTAGTAAATGTGTCTCCTTTGAAACCAAGTGAAAAATTTGAATGTATTAGAATCTTTATTTTCTAACCATGGTAAGGTCAGTTATTCTGATGAGACAGACAGCAATCACAATTCTCAATTACATCTTGGTTTTCTGTAAAATGTAGAAAAAAAGCTAATCTTTCATTCTCCATATAAAATGGTTCAAATTGTTCTCTACCAGGACAATCTCATATGAATGCTGAAGCCCTAAATCCTCCACTGAATCATCATAAGGGTTTTTTAAAGTCTGATCTTCCAAGTTGTATGCAAAAGAAAGCATGCTCGTCATATGTAATTACAAGGAGAAAGCTGGATTTCTTTGCTGTATCAAAGGACAATGAAGATTTTGCTCATCCAGAAGTTAAAAATTCTCTCCATGTTCAAAGACAGCCTTTCAGAATGCATAATAGCTCTGATCATTCTTCCAAAGACTCTGAAAAACAGGATTTCTTTGCAGCTTTCAGTGACTGTGCACCTCAGGAGAGCTCTAAGAGTTTTCTAGATGAATTTAGAGACTCAACATTTAAAAGCCCAGAAATTCAGATCGACCAGTCCCTGTGGAATGATTCTTCATCCACAGGCCCACATAATTCATTTGCTCACGATGGTTTTCTATCTGATTTCTTTGATGATACGGATGAGCTTCAAGATCTGAATTTTAGCCAAATAGGTGAAACACCTAAAGGAAAGAGGAAAAAAAGGCCTCCATTCTTATGGACAAAGGAAAAAGTTAAAACAGGTAGGTCCAAAGTAAGTTGAAGATTTTGCTGAAATTCTTTTTGTTACTCAACTGCAAAGTTGTAAGACTATACTTTATCTTTTATTTAAATAGTTCTTGAATCAAATTCAGCCCAACAATGTTGCATGTTCCCTTTGCTAATATGTAATTGCATATATATCTCTTCTGTGATACATGTTTTGTTTTGAGGATAAAGATGTCTTGGTGTTTTAAAAAAAAAAGCCAAACCAAATGAACTAGAATAGTGTTACTGCCATTATTTTTCCCTGGTAAATATTGAAAAGCATAGCTCTTCAATAGTATAAGATTCAGTTTCTTTTCTCTTTCTGACAGTGCCTAAAATATAGATAATGAACATGCCAGAATTAATTTTAATGTTATGGGAAATATTATTTTGTAAACATAGATTTAGACAAAAAAATTATATTTTCTCCATAGGACCAAAAGGAGATTCAGCAAATCCTGAGAGTGGAATTCAGATTCTAGTAATGGCTATATTTTGCTGTTGGCACTAATGGAGTAAAAATGACACTCCGAAAATCTTTTAAGTTTGTTTCATAAACTTCCTTATTCTTGGAATATTTTTAGCTAGTATCTCCAGGGTTAAACTCTCCACTTGAAATCATTCCAAAGCTTATATTTTCAAAAAGATGGTATGATGTGTACTTCAAAACTTTGTTTACCCTGAAAGTATGTTCAGTCCTTATACAAAATATTAGGCTTTTCATTTTTTGTACTTTTCTTATCCCTGGTTTACTCCATCAAATATAGTAAGCTTGAAACATTTTTTAATAAACCATAATATGTATCCATGGAGTCTTGCAACTAAGACAGTCTCTGTCAGACAACATATTGCTGGATCATTTATTGTAGTATTTTTATTAATTCTTCTATTTCCCTGCTAGTAAGATGCCACATTTAAAAAAAAATCCAAGATTAAGTTTGTTTTAAAAAGTGCCTAACACCTACTACAGATTACTCAATTTATGATTTGTCTGTTAGCAGCTGTCATTAAATCTCTTGGTGGTACAAGGTCAGCACAGCATTAAAATGCTTTCACTATTTAGATCACACTCATTCGTGAAAACCTAAGTAACTAATTTAAATCACTCTTTCACTGACTGCTTAGGCTAATTATGGAGATAAAGAGAGAAAAAGTTAATTGGACATAGTAAACTTCTCTTAATTTTCAGCCTGTGTAAATTTAAATGTTCATACAGAAACTCTGAACAGACCTTTTGCTTCTCTGCAATTAAAATTCTGACCTGCAGTATTGCTGAGTAGAAAACAAATGTTCCAGTAACCTGTAACTGGCACTGAGAGCATAAAATTCTACAATATATTTCAGTAGAAATCAGGGCAGATTCTCCTGGTACCAATTTTACAGTGTTCTGAAAATACTGTCATCTCCAAATAATAAGCTTTCTCTATTATACTTGCCTAGTAGGACAAAAGTATGCTTGAATGTGAATCAAAACAAAACAAGGAAAAGTGATTTTTGGTTTAGATTTTGGAAGAACAGACTTGTTCTACTTTATAATTCACTAACCAGGGGAAAATATTTAGAGAGTCAAGTTAGAAAGACACACTGGGAACAAACCCCAAGGATTTCTTCTGATGTCAGATAAAACACTCATTAAACCACAGGTAATTCATGACGCCATGCCAAGCCAGTATTTCCACTGGAACAGATCAAATCCTTAGGTCGGTTTTAGCATTTTCTGACTATACCTTTTATAAAGGCTAAATATAATTTCCTCACTTCCTTAGAGTAACTTGTTTTGAATAAGCAATTTCTCAAATGCATTATTGTAAAAGCACTTGAATCTTAAGAATGTAAGCAGCTTTTTAAAACAACTTAGAAACATGACTGTCTGGTTAAAAAGAACTAAATTTCAATAATTATAGAATAATTTAGGTGTAGTATTAATGAAATAGAAATAAATATTTTTGAATTGTGGTTAAGTATAGGTTGATTTATTTATTTTTGTATGAGGTCCCATATTCCTATTGCACGATGATATGCATAAAACAGGCCAGTAGAAGTAAGAAGTAGCAAATATTAATCTGTACACATTTTATTTTATGACAGCTGATACTTTTCTTAGGGAGTACACTAGTTAAAGCCAAAGTCTGCTCCTGCTTCTGAGAAGCACACAGTTAAGTCTGCATATATGCTGTACTATCATGGTTTTTCTTTTTTCCACTTCGTTTACAGATTCAGGATTTCCAGAACTGCAGGAGTTCAAAAAAAGGAGATTGACATATGAAAGAGTCCCTGGAAGAAGAGATGGACAAACACGTCTTAAATTCTTTTGAACAAAATGAAGATTTGCATATTACATACTTCTTTCTTTTTCTGTTCTTTACAGGGAAATAAATGAATTATTGTTATTAGTTTTTAGAAAGTAATTAGGATTTGGAAATACTTACTAGCTCAGGATTTTTCTGTATGTTTTTAAAATGTTGCTAAACAAACTAGTTTCTTGAAGCTGGATAATTATGGCTTCTCTGTTGTCATGGGTGATATACAGCTACTTTATCACTCTTTATATTTAAAAAAAAAAAAAGGAAAAAGAAACAGAAACACGAGGGTCACTCTGGGTGAGGCTCCTGTGTTTGCTGCCTGACTCTGCTGCTTTTCCAATGTAAAGATGGTCTAGATCTGCCAGAATCTCAAGGCATCTCAAGGCTTCTCAGAGTCTTAGAGATTTCTTGCAATTACAGCTGTGACTTTTTGCAGTTGTCCCTTGGGCTCTGTTCCACTTCTGTTCTTCTGACAGGTCCTTCAGGAACAATAAGTTCCTCACCTCCTTTTAATCATAATCAGTCTAGGAAAAAGCTCTTTGTTTTATGGACAACATGCTAATAAGACTGTCTTGAAATTTAGCATTCTCATAGATTTAATTCAGGGGCCTAAGCTGTGACCCTCACCCTTTGCATAACCTGCTGGAGGCCATTTGTTGGCATCCATGCTTTCCAGCCTTCTGCAGGGCATTGGCAAGTGGGGGGATGAAAGGTATCTGGGAGGCAGATCCAGATAGAGGGTACAACTACAAGGAGTGAAAGATTGAATTTTCAAAAAAAAAATCTATCTCAGTTGTAATCTAAAGAACATGATAGAATAGTACCCACTTTCCATCAGAAAATCTGGCAACAAAACTGGAAATATGTGTGGGAGCAATGGTAGACAGTAACTCCAGTCTGCCACAGGAATGCATAAATGGTTTGCACCAGCATGCCAGCCAGCTCCAGAATGTCTTTCTCTGTTCAGTGGTGTTCAGCTGAGATGATTCAGGTTTCAAACTCACCAATCTTCTTAAGTTTGATGCAGTAACAGAAATGGGGGGGGGTGAGGGGGTAAGGTAATAAAAGAAAACCAACCAAGTTTAAGGTTTATGTTTGCACTTAAATACTTACTTGACATAAAGCCTTCATTAAGCACATATTCACTATTTCAGTAAATGAAGCCAGCACTTGGGGAAGAAAGATTTGGTCTCTCGGAGAAAACAGAGTGCTGCTTTTTGACTGAATTCTTATAAGCTATGTCTGCACTAACTGCAATGTTAGTTCACAGTAATATTCCTGAATTATTTGTACATTCATAGTTTGCAGGATTTGAGAAAATACCTTTCAGAGGTGGTAACATAAAAAGATTTCTAGTAAAATTGCAACAAGCCACTGTTTCCTAGAATAAGAAAAAGACTGAAATATAAGTTGCAATTTGCTTACTATCCATGGTCCATTTTTGTGGTAACCTGACCTAACCATTTTCCTTCTTTTGCAACATGGTTTATGTTGTTCAGAAGTACCTCCCAAAAAAACAGGAATCTGGTTTTTTTTTGAAGTATAGCTCTACAAAGCCTCAGTCACAGATGACCACAGTTTGAGAAAATTATATCTGCCAGTGCCAAGCTGTGTATTTATGTTCTCCTCTTCCAAAGGCAAAGGCTGACACCAGAACTTCCACATGAACAGTTGTGAAAGCATAGCATAGATCATCTGTAGATAACTTTGAAAACAAAGATATATTGTGTATATTAAATTAAAAAATTCAAATGCTGTCTGTGTTAAGTTCCCATTAGGTAGAAAAAATGTCAGCGTACAGTTAAATTACTGGTAATGTACTGGAAAATAAGGGAAAGGGCTTGCAATGACTATTGGTTTTTACTGGTTTTGTTTATGAAAAATCTCAAGTCTCTCAAAAATATGGACACATTGACAGTTTTATAAATTAAGACATTCTTCCCTCTCCTTTTGTCTGTTTGATGTGGAATAGAATTACTGCTGAACTACAATGATGCACTTCCCCACTCCCTCCTCCCCTCTACCCCACCCCCACCCTGCTAAATTACCTATTATTACTGTGAATTAGGAAGCAACTAATTCTTAGACAAAAAGGCACAGTACAAAAATCCAATCTCCAGTCTTACAGGTAGGGACACTCCATTCCTGGAACAAGTTTATAAACATTTTAGTGACCAGGCAGGAGGCAGCTGTAGATGGAGAAGAGCTGATCAACTGGGAGAGATGACAGTGAGAAAAGTGGGGCTTTTCTGGCTCCCGTGAGGCACTGAGCATACAAATGTGGACATTCACTCAATCTTCTTAACCCTGGGTGTCCTGTAAGACCTGCTGCCATCAGATGGTATCTGCACAGCAGATATCCTTCTTGCACAGTCTTTGGTGAAGGAAGCTAAGATGCTGCACACAGCTGCCTGCCGGCAGTTGCTCCAGCTGCAAGAGACCAGGTGGAGTTGGGCAGGGCAGCCAAGAGACAGCCATGGTTGACTGGCTGTCTGCAGTGGTGGCTCCCTGCTGCACACTGTGATTTGGCCACTCCTTGTGCCAGCTCAGCAGCCACTTCAAAACCCAAGCTCCAAGTGGCATTGCCAAGCCTGAAAGCATATGCAGCAGAGATTCTGGGGAGAGAAACAGGTGTGGAGATGAGGGGAGGTTTTATTGCAAGAGGGAAAAGAAATATGAAGGGCTTGCCTAGGAGGAAGCAGGCAGCAGCCAAATACTGGCTGTCTAAAGGCTTTTGACTCATCAGTATCTTTGATATTTTGGCCTCTGATGGCCTCTGTGCAACACTATCTTGGTTTTCTCTAGACTTCTGTACCTGTGTCCAGTACTAACAGAAAAACTGCCATACTTAAATAGCCTGCAGTGAAAGGAAGTCAGAGTGAAGAGAAGCTCTGAATGATGTTCTCTGTTTTTAAAGGCACAACACATACTGGCAGTATTACAGCTCTCATGCTGATGTCTTTCTGCAGGACAGCAACAGGAAAATATTTGACAAACCGCCTGGAGGACACTGTTGCCCCATTTCAGTTAACATTCATGAGCATTAAGTACTTGGATTGCAGAGTTCTTCCTTACAGCTTCAAAACATGTGAGCCTTATAACATTGTTAGTATTTACAACTATGGTAAACAGATATGAATGGGATTTTTCTGCTAATAAGATACAGTTTCTAAAAATCCAACAGCAACCATCTCTTCCCAAAAAAGCAAAGAGCTTGAGGCCTTCACTCCCACTGCAAAATCCATGTATCCTTTTCTTTACAGTAGCTGCTCTTTGTTACAATTACACAATGAGTTCAAAGTCAAGAGGGATAGGAATTTTATTTCCAAACTTCTAAAATATTAATACAAACAATAGGAAGTACACAAAATTAAAAACCTATTTAAAAAGTTGTTCTTGTAAAAGTGCTCTATCAAAAAAGTGAAGGCAAATGACCAAGTACATTTTAGTAAATTCTGTGTATTGCAAACCGTGACAACAATGCATGCAGTTATCTTTGGGTGTTCAGAGATTCTTAGTGTCTGTTTGGTAATTTTAAATACGTCAACAAAATTCCACTGCAGCAGTACTGTTACAAAGTAGAAGAAGGCTTACAGATAAGAAGTATTGCAAGAAACATGATTTAGGAATCAGGCCTCTGCTACATATTGTGTTCAGCAGTTACTAAAATGTGTCATTATGCATTGAGATGCACTTGAAAAAAACCTAAAGTTGGTTACAGGTCTTGCTAATGGAAGCAAAATGTCCTCTGAGGACGTTACTTCAGCTCCAACAGCATTTAGCTTTATACTTTAATTATTCACTTGTAGGTTGTTTTATTTTGGAAAAAAAATCCCCATGAGTAGTTTTTGCTAGTGTTCTGGTGTTATTGTTTATCAAGATGAGAGTAAGTAATTTGATTAAAAATTCACGTTTTTCATTTCTAAAATGTAAACTTCTTAAGTAATATTTGTATAGTTAGCATAGTGTAGTAAAAGTGGTGGTGATTATGAAGTTAAAAAACTTCAAGAACATTATTAAAATATAGTGGAATACAGATTCACAAGAACACAGAAACAGATATCTAGGATGTTGTTTTAGCCACATAAAAGACAGAGACTTTTCTTGTGAAGGAAAGGCAGTTGTTATTCATGTCATGCTTGAAGGCAATTCTCCAATGACCTTCCCTACAAGAAGAAAAAAAAAGGCTTATTAAATGCCATTTTCTTATGCTGATAGATGTAATTTCTCTTTTAAATTGTAACAGAAAAGCTCCTTTGCACTGAGAAAAACCAAATAATGATTTTCCTTTGCTGAATGTTGATATCTTCACAATATCATAAAGTTTTTAACTGGCTTTTTTACTTTGCTCTGAATTTCTTATGATCCTAAGATAACACAAGAATAATAAACTAAATATTTGATCTACCAGCAAAAGTACCAAATGACATCTTGGGCTGAGCAATGCATTTTTAAAAGTATTATAAATTAATCATCAAGTTCTTCTGAGAAAATATTTTGTAATGTATCTGTATGATGTGATGAACTCAGAACATGTAGACACACACACAGACCCCCAGAAAACCAAAAGGTAGAAAGGCTGCTTAAATAACAAAAGAACATATGCAATGGTATTAAGAATTTTATCTTATTTGCATGAAGAATTAATTTGGGTAGCACCCAAAATAAGAAAATCTCCTTTTGCTTCACCCTCTCTAAATTTTTCCAGAAGAGCATCTCATGTTCAATTGTTTCATTTCTTTAGGTTCAATCCTATTTTGTTAAACCTATGTAGCAACAATCAAGGCCTTGCTATTGATGAGGCAAAAACTCCAGTCCAAGCTCAGTAACAGTTGGCAGCAGCAAGGAGAAGATTTTATGAGTACTTTATGTTTTAGCTTAAATTCTGCCCTTTGAGAAAACATCCATTTTTTCTTTAATAGCACTCTCATCAAAAGAACAGACTTCAGTGTTTCTTCCTCTCTCTGTAGATTTTTCAGCTCTTTAGCAGGAACTATTTTTATTCTTTCTTTTAAGGAGGAGTAACCCCTTCTCAATATCCTACTTCCACATTTGTGTGTCAAGCAAAAGAAGTAGATTTTTCAAGTTATGGTGTGGTTCTGCCCAATGCTACTAGCATGCATGGCCTTAATTTCTCCTGCTGCAATCACTGATAACCTTTGTGACAAATGGGAAAGGCCAGACTGGGAATCATGAAACTGGATCCCAAAGGTTTGCAAATGTTGGACAGCCACCCACCCACCTACTCTGCAGGTGTTACAGGGGTACAGGCAATGCAGAGTTCAGGGAGCAGCTCATCCTTTAGATCTGTGCTGAAAAAGGTTACAAAGGATGTGACTACAGATTGCCTCAGCTCCTCTCTGCTTCCACTGGTTTTGGTGCTGTACCAACAGTAAGAACAGGAAAAGCCTAAGGACAGACACAGTGAAATGAACTGCAATATGACATTAAAGACCAAAATGTATTTTAACATAATTCTTACTTAGGCTGTGAGCTAGTCATCAGAACATATAAAATTGCCACAGCTTTGTCTTACTTCTCCAAGCTGGGTAAGTGACTGTCTACTGTCCACCTATGTCAAACACACACAAGCTGTGTGTCTTAGACAATTCTAATTACTTTGGATGCTGCTAATTACCTTATTGCTGCACAAACACAGAAACACAACTATCCCAACAAAAAAAAAAAACAATTCATAAAGAAAACACCTCTAGAAAGATCTGTAGAAAAGAGACATGCTTCCACTGCACCACCTAAAAAACCCAGAAAACCATTTGCAGAGGCAGCAGAGAAATGATGAACACCCAAGCAAGAACTCAATACTTAAAGAAGTATCACCATGTGTCTTTGTCTCTCCAAGGGTTTGAGTTTCAAATTAGAGTGGTTGTCATAGCATCTTTATTACCTGATTTCAGAGCAGAGCACAGGATCGGGGTTCACGAAAGGGATTGCTCCCTGCAGGAACCCCAACAAGCAACGCATCTTTGCAGGCATTTTGCATACAATACTGCTGGAGTTCTGCAGCTGCCTGAGAGACCTGAAAAGGAAAAAAATCCAGAGAGGAAACTAATTCATTCACATGCATCTATTAAGCATTTCCTCTTGAAGAGCTATTGTCAAACAGAGCTGGAGTGCAGCCAAGTCACCTCTCAGATTCTAGAACATCAAGTAAATCAGCACAGAAGCACAATTTACAAAGCTCTCATGAAGCACACATGAAATGCTACACCAGTGATAAGCCAGAAGAGTGTAGAGGACTGAGGTGCCAGTGTGATGCAATTTCTCCCCATTAAAATGCTCAGAGCCCTGACAATTTTACAATCTGTGGTGTTTGGAGGTTTATATTTGAACTCATATCCTCTGATAATTTATTAAAAGTATTTTCATTCCAAAGTTCTAAACAACACAGAGTATAACAAGGAGTGAAAGCAAAAAGATGAGGATGAAAAGCTTTTGAAGTCCAAATTGTTGTCTTCCCCCAGCAGTGAAGTCAGAACTTCAAATCCACACTCTGGCCCCCTAGAAGGAGAGTCCAGAGCTGCAGAACAAACCCAAGATCCCAAAGGCAAAATGACCTCAGCAGTGAACTCCCCTGCTCTCCTCGCGGCTGGCAAGTCAGTCATGTGCCTACATTTTTGAAGGAAAATGTTGAGGAATTTCCAGTTTCTCAGACACACATCAGGAACAGCTGCAGAGAACTGTACAAAACCCATGCTGTCTGATAAATATTTTATAAAAGGAAATACTAAATATATTGATGGAACTGTAAGTTCCCCTCTGACCTCGCCTCTGCCTTTGTTACAGGACTCCTGAAATACTGACTTTTCTTCCTACACCACTCTTCAGTGTTGCCAAAGCAATAACCAGAAGGACCATCCACATTTCCCAGCCTCCTGTCTAAAGGAACCATCCCAGAGCACCAGTGGAATTTTGGTTCTTGGCCATCCCATCTAACAGCATCTGGAAACACATGGGAAGTCTGGCCGAGCACACACTTTTGTTTGCTATTTTGCTGCTCTCCTGTTCACTCCCGTCTTCCAATTCTTCCCCAGGCTCTCCTCCAGGATGCTCATCCTAGTAACTGCCTGAATTTAGCCAGGAGCTGATGCCACTTCAGGGAGTTATCAGAAGTTTTTTTTTTTCCCTCAGCCTCCCAAGTTCTCTTGAACAGAGTACAGGGAGAAGTGTCTGCAGCAAGGATTTCTGCTAAGTCAGCAGGCTTTGTCACTCCTTCCTTACCTGAGGAAAAGCCCTTTCTGGAGGCTGCAGAGGTCTCCCGCCCTGCCCAGCCCCTTGGACCACCTGCAGCATTAGCACCCTTGCCTCAACCCCAGCACCTGCCCCTTGTGGTGCCCCACTGTGCCCCACGGGGCCATCAGGCAGAGATCCCAAAAGCCAACACTGGCCAGGCCAAGGCCATGGGGAGCTTTTCCTTTGAGAGTTAGCAGTGCCTACAGCATCTCCGTGCACTTTGCTGCCAAACCCTTCAACACAGACTGAGCTACATATGTCCTGGTATATCCTCAGAAGATGCAAACCTACTCTTAGTCCTACCTATGCCCCATAACATTCTTCTTTTTCTCCTGCTCACACAGAAAATTTCTGCAGTATTTCATCACATGACAAACACACTCCCTTCAGCAGCCTCCACTTGCAAGATGTGTATGGGTACTTCTTCCTACTCAGTTTCCTCTTTCTGAAAATATTGTTCCTGTCTGCTTTTTTAGCCAGCAGGGTAAACAAAATCACCATTGGAACTTGGCAGTATGGAATGTATTTTTAAAAATCCTTTCATAACCAGTTTCCGTCTGGAAACACATTGTCTATTCAAAGTAGCTGAAACAATGTTTTCTCCCATTTCAGTGCTTGCAAAAACTGTACCAAGTGGTTTTTATCAGCTGAATATTTTGTACAGTATGTGTAGAAACTCAGATGATACAATTTATATGACACATTTTCATCATGTGTCATTTCAAAGCCATGAACAGGCTCCTAGAACAGCAGACATAGAAAGAGGTCTGTGCACAGTGCTGCAAGAAAGATGAGTCTAAGGTCCATCAAGGACAAGCCTACCCGGATTACAAGAGCAAACTCATAAAAAAAATAGGCAGCCTTGAGAAGTCCAGCTCCAGAATATGTTATTGCCACAAAGTAACACCTGCAAACTACAAACTATGTATTTTATAGCCACTTCCCACCCACAAAAAAATAGTGGGGAGGAGTATATGAGTATTTTGAGTTTATGACTCAAAATGAGCAGGAACAGAGATCCAGGCACCAACAATAACTGATGGGAAACCGTTTCAGTGTTTGGCAATACTCCTCTTTCCACAAGAGTGTACATTTCTACTCTGAAACATGTTGTTTCTCACATATTCCCACACCTTACTGTGGTGATAAGCACAGCACTTTTTAGTGAATCAAGCATCTGCTGATTCTGTTTTGCTACTAAAATGTAGTAACAAAACCAAATTGATTAGAATGATATCCAAAAGGCAGAGTGGTTTTACCTCGCAACAAGCACTTCAAATTTCCACCAGCCCAGGTCAGGAATAGTAGGAACAACTATTATGAATTATTTTTAAATCAATTAGCTAAGTTCCTGCAGCTCAATGTGTTGGCACTGCCATCAGACTGAGGAAGCTAGTCTTTTGTGACTGGCCAGAGAAAAATGGCGAATGCAAGCAGAGAGACGAGAAAAGTGCAGGATATCAATTAATTTGACCTCCATCACTTCATAGACTATGTTGGATTTTGTGCGTGGTGATGAACCCCCCACATCTGCTGGAAACCAAGAGCTGTCTCGGTCAGGTCACCAAACCTGAGGAGCTGGCAGACGACAGGACCGCCTCATCGTGCTGCCTTTGTCTGGAAATGTGCAAGCAGGAGAAGATTCATGCATGCGTAGCAAATCGCCTGCCTTTCCCCAGTGTGCCAGCGGGTACCACCCCGCACCGCCTCCCCCTGCAGATCCGAAGCAGGGGAGAGTCGGGCTGCGAGGAACTACTCTCGGTTATCTGTTTGCTGGTGCAGAACTAACGAGGAGCTGCTGTATTATTTATCACGGCTCCTTCCACCAGGGAACGGCACTGGCTCCATCACTGCCGTGCGGCCGGGGCTCGCAGCCCGCCGCGCACACCTCGCCCCCCTCGCCCCCTCCCTTGCCCGGGCGGGCGGCGCCCACCAGTGCGGAGGGAAAGGCAGGAGCGGCTCCTCTCTCCCGGCCCGCCGCGGGGGTCGCGGCACCCCGCGCCCCAGCCCGGCCCCGGCTCACCTTGATCCGCTCCACGGCCGCCTCCAGCTTCAGCTGCTCCACCAGCCGCTGCATGGTGCTCAGGCTGCCGCCCGACGACATACCGGAGCTGCGGGGAACACGGAGGGGATGCAGCGGGCACGCAGCGCGATTCCGGCGGGCTCGGCTCGGCTCGGCTCCCTCCGCCCCGGGGAGGGGCCGGGGCCGGGGCCGCTCCGCCCGCAGCCCCCGCGGACCGCCCCGGCTCTCGGCCGGACCCCGCTGCTCGCTGCCGCCTGCAGCCCCTTGCGGCGGCCCTCGGTGCGGGCTGGGGCTGCTTTGGGGGCCGGAAACCTGCTGGTTACAGCACGGCCGAAAAAAATGAAGGGGAAGAAAAGGAAACAAAAAATAAAGTGGGACGGGGGGAAGGAGAGGAGAAGAAAAAAAAGAGGGGGAAGTGGGAGGAAAAACAGGGAGGTAGAATAAGAGGAAAAAAAGAAAAGACGAAAAAGAGGGAAAACAGGGAAAAGGAGAGAAAAGGGAAAAATGGAGGGGAAAGGCAGAAAAGAAGTGGGGGAAAAACAGGGAGAAGCAGAGGAGAAAGGGAATTCACAGAGTCATAGAATAGTTTCGATCGGAAGGGACTTTAAATATGGTCTAGTTCTAACCCCGCTACTTTGGGGAAGGATGCCACCCACTACATCAGGTTACTCAGAGCCCTACCAAACTTAGTCTTGAACACTGACAGAGATGGAGTTCTAAACATGTCTTCTGCCCACAGGCAGCTGTGAGGTTCCAACTGCCTGGCAGCTGCTGCCAGTGTTGCTGCATCTCTCCACCCAGAGCTGTTCACCACCATTTCAGCAGTGGCCTCTCACATAAATAAGTCCTCTCACTTTTGGCAGGGGTTTGACAGCTGTTATTTTGCTGGCTTGTTTGAAAGTTGTTGGAATTAAGCTTACAGCCTAAAATGGTTGTTCTGAACATAAGACAGGACAATGAGGATATCAGGCCCAGCCAGAATGGGTTTCTGGAAGACAGGTCCTGCCAGACCAACCAAATATCCTTCTATAGCAAGGTGTCACCACTAGAGAATGAGGGAAAGGCTGTGCATGTTGTCTACCTAGACTTCAGCAAGGCCTTTGACACCATCTCCCACAGCATTCTCCTGGAGAAACTGTCAGCTCACGGTGTTTATGAGTGAACTCTTTGCTGGGTAAGAACTGGCTGGATGGCTGGGACCAGAAAGTTGTGGTGAATGGAGTTAAATGCAGCAGGCAGCTGGTCACTAGTGGTGTTCTCCAGGGGTCAGTATTTGGGCCAGCCCTGTTTTATGTCTTCATCACCTATCCAGATGGATGAGAGGATAAAGTCCACAGCCAGCAAGTTCACAGATGACAACAAGTTGGATGGGAGTGTTGACCTATAGGGCAGGAAGGCTCTTCAGAGGGATCAGGACAGCGTGGATCGATGGACTGAGGCCAATTGAGTGAGGTTCCACAAGACCAAGTGCTGAGTGGTGCCTTTGGGTCACAACACCCCAGGCAGTGCTGCAGGCTGGAATTGAGTGGCTGAAAAGCTGCCTGTCAGAAAAGGATGTGGGAGTGCTGATCAAGAGCAGCTGAACATTGCCCAGCATGTGCCCAGGTGGCCAGGAAGGACAATAAATCCTGGTCCATATCAGCAGTAATGTGGCCAGCAGGACCAGGGCAGTGATTGTCCCTCTGTACTCAGCAATGGTGAGGCCATGCCTCATGTCATGTGCCCAGTTCTGGGCCCCTCACAACAAGAAAAACATTGGGGTGCTGTTATTGCCAAATTTTTGGGACTCTGACATTTTAGGAACACAGACAAACGTTTAGGTCCAGAAAGGAGATATTGCTTGTAGTACAGAGGGTGCAAGGTGGAAGTTTTCCTACAAATCAAGTACACCAAGGAGTGAAAACAAAGAGAATTTATACACAAAATTTTACATAAACCTGCCTATCCAATACCTAGTTACCACCTACCTCATGCATAGTCATTTAGTTTGCACAGCCTTATGACTTGTCATCATAGCAACATGGGCTTCTTCTGGGGTCTCTCGTGGTCATTCTTGGTCATTTGGGGAGGTGTCCTCTACAAAGTTTCAAGCAAAGTTCATCTCAGGTCCAGCAGAACAATGGTCTTAATGGTCTTTTCCAACTTTAATGATTCTATAATTCTGTAGGGACAACCAGGTATGCACATGCTTGTGCCTCAGTCAGAGCCTCAGCCTCAGTCATGGAAAAGACACACTGAATCTTCTCCAAGATCCTAATACTTTGCAACCCTTTTCCCCATAATGATCTCACCACTACCCAGTACCAGCAATACTTGTTCATGTAGACATTTCTCTCTCAAGTCGATTCAACCTACACTGGCTGTTCTAGGCCTACTATTGTAACTCTCAGCAGTCTCTGAAAATTTATGCCCAGAAAACTGACATAATTTAGAACTACCATAATAATCTAGAAATGTGTAGTATCCTCTGCTAATGAGGTGTCACTGCACTGCTGGCAGCTGTCTAAAGACACCTGAGATTTTCCGTCCTTTGTCACAGGAATGTGACTGGAGTGTTTCTGCCCAGCAAATTTTTGCTGCATTCTATGAATTTATGTCTGCATCTGATTATTTTCAAAGGGGTGACATGTCCAGAGAAGACAAAACTCCAAAGTGAACTCAGTAAAATGGTTCATTTCCAGCAGATTGTATGATATATCTGACCTCTCCAGAGACTTGATATCCAGCCAGAAGTGCTACAGAGACAAAACACCATTGCCACTGAAAGATACAGCTCTGTCCTCTGCCAGGACTGTACCTCCATTGCATTGATTTCCACTGTACTATCAGGTCATGAAATTAATCTTGATTGCAAGGAAGGTAGACATCAAGGGAAAACAGATCCGTGTTTTGGCTTCATATTTGCATAACCCAAATATTTTGCTTGGAAAAGGACAGAGCAAAATGAGGCACAAAGGCAAGAGCAGCACAGCTGTTAGCCTGTGAAACTGCACACACAGGTTTAGATCTTCCTGAATACAATTGCCTTGTACATTTCCAGATGTAACTGTCTTTTCTAATAATCAGCACCACTGTATTTGTGCTTAGCTTCATTCTCTGTTTCTACCACAGCAACTTATTCTTCCCTCTTCCACTCTTGCAGGAGACTAATTGTGTTTTGGAGGATGAAGCAGCAGTACACCAAAGCTGGGGTCTCTCACTTCATATGCATCTTTGCAGTGTCCCTAAGATTGCTTCATAAAAGCAAGCATAGCTTTTTCTACATATCTTCTTCAACAATTTTTAGAGTTTAACTGATAATTAGATGCAAAATTAATTAAGTTCATTGCTTCTCTGCATTCAGCAGAGATTAAGGAACAATCCAGCAGTTCCTCTTCAATTTTACTACTGTGTACAGAGATTCAGCACAATATTTCTATCATGCTATTTTGGTTTCAGCTGTGATAGAGTTAATTTCTTCTCAGCAGCAGTTACAGTCTTGTGTTTTGGATGAGAATGGTGTTGATAACATACTGATGTTTTGGTTTGTGCTAAGTCCTGTTTGGATTTTTTATTCCCTCCTTTCCTCATGCTCTCCCAAACCGGGAGGGAGCATAGCAGGGACAGGTGACCATAATTGACCAAAGGGATATTCCACACCATAGAATGTCCTGCCCAGTACCTGAACTGGGGGGAGTCACCAGTCTGGGTTTGAGAAGGGGAGTCTGGCATCAGCCAGCAAGTGGTGAGCAATTGCATTGTGCATCACTTGCTTTTTTCCCTTTTTGTTATCGTTATATTATTTTACTTTATTTTTAATTATCAAATTGTTCTTATTTCAACATACAAATTTTAATTCAGCTCTCCTTCCCACCTCTCCAAACTGTCCAGCTTTTGGGCAGACCTCTGGGTATGGTTCTCAGTTATTTATTTGACCTTAAAGAGGACTCGAACCATTTGCAACAACATGCTGGCTCCCAATAAGAAGACCAATTGGGTTTCAAAATAGTCAAAGGATATTTGAAATCTTAAAAATTCTTGATTACTGTAATCAGCCTGGAGGGCAAGGAAGGAAAAAAAGAGAGGGACAAAACAATAGGAAGATGTTTCCCCCATAGGTTGTTCCTCTGAGGCAAAAAATTACTAAGATTATTAATTGTTCACAGTAAAGAACTCCCAAACCACAGAGGTGACTGCAATGCTGAGTACATATACCTGACTGGTGTCCTGGCCAGCAATACCGTGTTATCATAGTCCCACCCTACAAAATACACCACAGAGAACAAGTACTGCAAGTAAAGTATCACTAGTACAATACAGACAAAATGTCACAAATATGAGAGCGAGTAAGTCCACATTGTAGCTAGCAACTGTTAAAGTACTACAATGAATATTTATAACAATTTTCTTTTAACACACTTTCAGACCTGCCCTTATATCAGCCTTTTGGGTCCATGATCAGGTGCCAAAAAGACTGTTGTGCTTTAAGGCCAGATGGAAATCAAGCACAAAGCAACCACTTGATCAACTCCACCCCCTCTCTCTACCTCCAATCCAGTGTAATGGGGAGAATGATCAGAGTAAAATTCATACGTTGTGATAAGAACAGTTTAATAATTGAAAATACAATAAAATACAAAAATAAAAAAAAATAAAAATAAAAAATTGAAGAAGAAGAAGAAGAAGAAGAAGAAGAAGAAGAAGAAGAAGAAGAAGAAGAAGAAGAAGAAGAAGAAAAGAAGAAGAAAAAGAAAAAAACAAACAAACAAGTGATCTACAACGCAATTGCTCACCACCTGCTGACTGATATCAGACTCCTCCCCAAGCCCAGAGGAGCAGCCATTTCAGGTAACTCTCCCCACTTTATATACCAGGCTTTATGTTCTCTGCTGTGGAATATCCATTTGACCATTTCAGGTCACTTGTCCCAGATATGCTCCCTCCCAGTGTGGTTTTTTGTTCTGGCAGAGCATGAGATATGGGAGGGGGAAAAAGTCCTTGGCTTTGGATAAGCACAATTTAGCAAAAAGCAAAACATCACTGTGTTATCAACACCATTTTCATTCTCAATACAAAACACAGCAGTGTAACAGCTACTGGGAAGAAATTTACTCTGCCCTAGCTGTTACCTGAACAGCTGAATAGTTTGGAGTGACAGGATGTGTGGGGTTTTTTGAGAAAGTATGTAGGGCAGTGGGCAACTTCAAGATGTTTGCACCTTACACCTGAGCAAGTACAGAATCCAGAAACTAGTAAACTACTCTTTAGAAGTGTGCTGTCACCCTGGCAGCCCAAAGAGCACCCAAATTACGGCAACATATTGTGGTGGCCCAGGCTTATTGAGCCATGGTCAACACTGCACCGTAGTCTCAGGGGGAAAAGAAGATCTCTATCAGTGAGATGAAAACAGACCATGCAGCTGGTCCAGCCACTGTGAGACACTGCAGCTGCTCCAACCCCAGCAACAGGAACTGCCACTGAAACCTCTGAAACAGAATCTACAGGTACCAATGTCAGTCACCCCTGTACAAAAGTGGAAGAATTGTACATGAAAGTCATCCTTTAAAAAACCTTTAGCAAAAACAAGGAGGACAGGAAGAATAAAGAGGACAAAGAAGCAGCAATGTCACAAGGGTGAATTACAGAGCCTTCATCAAGGCTGTCACAGGAACTGGAAGAGGAGACAGAAGAGACAGCCACAACTTGATCCCTTTCCCTGAGTGAGCTGCGGGAGATATGAGAATATTCAGTCATTATCCAGGTGCCTGTATAATCACCTGGCTGCTCCAGTGCTGGGACAACAGAACCAACAGTGTGGCTTTAAGAGAGTAAGGAAAGCAGGGAGCTGGGACCATTTGCTGAGAAACGGGGCATTGACAAAGCAATGGGAAAAAAGACACAAGTCCTTTGTCTGTGGACATGACTCTTATCAAGTGTGAGGACAAGGTATCCCTATAAAGAAGATATTCCATGAAACTTAAGCAAATGGGCTGCAATAGATAAAGGTATTAAATACCTGAGGGAATTTATCATATGAAAAGTGATATATTTTGACACGGATGATGTGCAGCTCACCCAAGTCCAGATGATGTCTTATGTCCACAGTTCATGGTGGGAATTTCTACAGAATGCACCAACAGCACATGCCAACCCCCTTGTCAACAATAGTTTGGAAAGATGATGTACAACCAACAGTGGGTGATTTTCCACATCCAGGATTACAAAAACAGTATTCCTTCCCCCATCACTGTAGGCGTGGAAAAGCTATCAGATAAACTGGTAGATAAGCTGACTCAGGATTTTCAGTATTTCAGAGGGGATATGTCCTGCTCCTCACCCCTAGGGGCCCCTATTTCTAAGACTGACAGCAGGTGTCCTCTTGCTCAAGAAAGAGGATATGAAAGGTACACACCTCAGGGTACTCCATGGTTTTATCAGCAGGACAATGGAGACGATATGAGGAAGTGGGATGAACAATCCACCTTGATCCTAGATGAACAGGTGCAGGAATTGAAGGAGAAAACAAGCACACTGCAATTTTTTTCTAGAGAGGTTGCTGCTCCAGTCTCCAGCAGACAGTTTTCCAGGCAGAATGAAGGTCTGGTCGTACTACTGGCCCTGTGGAGAGAAGTTCTAGTCCATTTCTACAAGATGTTAGTGGGGAACTTTCAGATCAGTATTAGAGGGGCCCTGCCTCTCAGCCAGGTGGAGGAGAGGGATGACTGGGTTTACTGGACTGTGTGGATTTAATGGCCTGGCACAGCAGCCCCACAGGATGAAAGGCTTTGCTAGATACTGGTGCACATTGTACCCTAATAACATCAAGCTATACAGGGACAGAATCCAGTTGTATCTCTGGAGTGACAGCTAACTCTGTTGGCGGCTAAGATTTGTCCAACTGGGAATTAGAGGCAAAAGCACCCTAGTGTACCTGGACCAGAGGGTCCATGCATCCTTGGCAGGGACTGTGCCAGGAGATGGTATTTCAGAGATCCAAGAGGGTATTGGTGGGCTTTTGGTATAACTTCTCCAGAGACAGAGGAAATAAACAGTGGTCTACCTTGCCTGGTCTCTGAGAGGACTCTCCTGTGGTGGGGGTGCTGAAGAACAGCAGGTGCCGGCCACCACACAATGGTGCATGGGAGGTAATAAGGCTCCAATGGAGACTCTGCAATTCCTACCCATGAGGTGTTTTGCTGGCTGGAGAGCCAAGGAGTGATCAGCAGGACCTGCTTACCCCTTAGCAGCCCCATATGGCAAGTGTGAAAGTCCAGTGGGGAGGGAGATTAAGAGTAGATTTTCGTGGCCTGAGTGAATGCCACCTCTGAGTGCTGCCATACCAACATTTGGAGCTTCAATGCGAACGCCAGTCAAAGGCAGCCAAGAGGTGCCACCACTGACATTGCTGACGTGATTTCTCAACCCCTCTGGCAGCAGAGAGCAGGCCTCAGTTTGTTTTCACTTGGAGGGATGTCCACTAGACCTGGAACTGACTGTGCCAGGGATGGAAACACAGCCCCATCTGCCATGGACTGATCCAGACTGCCCTGGAGCAGGGTAAAGCAGCACACCTGGAATATATTGATGATGTCTTTGTTTGGAGGAGTACTGCAGGAGAGATTTTTGAGAAAGGAAAGAAAATCCAAATCCTTCTAAAGTCCATATTTTTCATAAAACAGGGTAAGGTAAAGGGACCTGCATAGGACATGCAATTTTTAGGAATAAAATGGCAAGATGGACATCACCAGATCCTAATGGACATTATTAATAGGATAACAGTGATGTGCCCACCAACTACCTAGAAATAAACACCACTTAGGCACTGTGGAATTTTGGAGAATGAACATTTCAAATTAGTCTGATTGTAAGCTCCCTCTAGCAGGTGACACAGAAGAAGAATGATTTTGAATGGGGCCTTGGACAGCAACAAGCCTTTGAATAAATCAAACAGGAGATAATTCATGGTGTATGCCTTGGGCCAGTCTGAATAGGGCAAGATGTAAAAAATGTGCCTTACACTGAAGCTGAAGAGAATGGTTCTTCCTGGAGCCTCTGACAGAAAGCACCAGGTGAGGCTCAAGGTTGAACCCTAGGTTTTTGGAATTGGGCATACAGAGAATCTGAGGCGTATTATACTCCAACTAAACAGGAAATACAAGGCAGCTTATGGTGTCCAAGCCACTTTGGAGGTGATTGGTGCTGAAGCACAGCTCCCCTGGTACGCTGGTTGTACAGTGGGCTGGATATTTAAAGGGGGGATCTCCTTTACACACATGCAACCAATGCTATATGGAGTAAGTGGGTTGCACTGGTTGCACAATGAGCTTGGATAGGAAACCTCATCATCCAGGAATCTTAGAAAGGATCATGAACTGGCCAGAAGGCAAATATATGGGAATGTCACCAGAAGGAGAGGTAATATGTGTTGGAGAGGCACCACTATGTAATACATTACCAGAAAGGAAGGAGCAATATGCCTATTTTATTTTGGTCCTTGCTGTCCTTGTGGGAAAGCACCAGGGGTAGAAAGTGGCTGTATGGAGTCCCCCACAACAAGTTGCAGAAACTGCTGAAGGAGAAGGTAAATCGAGTCAGTTTGCAGAGTTGAAAACTGTCCAGCTAGCCTTGGACATGGCTGAATGAGAGAAGTGGCCGATGCTTTATACTGATTCACAGGTGGCGGCAAACACTCTGTGGGGGCGGTTGCAGTAATGGCAGCAGAATAATTGGCAGTGTAGGGGTAAACCAATCTGAGCTGCTGCATGGTGGCAAGATATTGCTGCCTGGAAGGAGAGCCTGGTTGTGAAGGTGCACCACGTAGCCAAGCGCTGGGCCACTGAAGAACTTCAGAATAACCAGCAGATGGATCAGGCTTCCAGGACTCAGGAGCCTCAGGTGGACCTGGACTGGCAACTCAAGGGTAAATTATTTTTAGCTTGGTAGGCCCATGATTCCTTGGGACACCAAAGAAGAGATGCAACATAGAGATGGGTTTGGGATTGAGAGATGGACCTGACCAAGGACACAGGTTATCCATGAATGTGAAACATGAGCTGCCGAACAGCAGGCCAGGTGGGTAAAGCCTCTTTGGCATGGAGGATGGTGCCTGAAGTATAAATACGGGGAGGCCTGGCAGATTGACCATATATAGCCCCCTAAGTCTGTGGTGGTGAGTGCCATGTGCTTACAGTGGTGGAAGCAGCCACTGGAATTGTGGGGAAGTGCCCTGTGCCTCATGTCACTGCCTGGAACTCCATCCTGTGCCTGGAAAAGTAAGTCCTGTGGCAAAATGGTACCCCAGAAATATCTGAATCAGACAGTGAACTGCCTTCCTAAATGTCCTCATAGACGTTTGGGCCAAAGAACATGGCATTGAGTGGATGTATCATTCCCTGGCATGCACCAGCCTCTGGAAAGAATGAATTATGTAATGGACTGTAAAGACTACACTGAGAGCAATAAGTGGTGGGACATTCAAATGTTGGGATACACATTTAGCAAAGGTCACCTGGTTAGATACCAGAGGATCTGCCAGCCAGGCTGGCCCTGCCCAAAGTTTGTTGTGCTATAGAAGGGGATAAATTTCCTGTAGTGCCTACTAAAAACATGCTGGGGAAAAAAGTTTGAGTTATTCCTGTCACAGGCAAAGGCAAACCCATCTGTGGGATTGCTTTTGCTCAAGGATCCAGGTGCACTTGGTGGGTCATGTTGGAGGATGGGGAAGTCCTGTGTGTGCCTCAAGGCAATTTGATTTTAGGTGAAAATAGCCGATGAGTTAAATTGTATGATGTTTGTCAGTAGGCAACACTCTATTACACATGCAGCTGTTATTACCACTTCTACACACAGAAGTGGTGCATCACCTGCATGTGCATCACCTCACAGAGCACCTCACGGCATCAATCCTAGTCACAACTGTTCTGGGGGTCTGAGCTTGACTTCCTCTGATCATCACACTCACAAAAATCAACTTAGATAAAACCACCAAGTGCAGCAGTACCGGGGTCACAACTGGCTCAAATGTGCAGCAAGCAACAAACCAATACCTCAGTTCATCTTCTCTGCTTGAAAGGCTCTTACCAAGGATGAAGGCCAAAGTCATGGGTAAAATGAATTCAACACATTTTTCTAAATGTGTGTCTGTTTTATGAATACTTAACAGAGTGTTCCATTGACTAAGAGAATGATGTTTGTGTATCTATCAAAACAGATAAATAGGGTAGGTAATGGGATATTGGGGAATGTGAAATTTGACATAATGCAGATGATATAGAATAAGCAATGGGCATGGTCCTGATTACAGCTAGGGTAATTTCTTCTCAGTAGCTGCTACAGTGCTGTGTTTTGGACTGAGAATGAGAATGGTGTTGATAACACAGTGATATTTGGGTTTTTGCTAAGTTGTGTTTATCTAAAGTCAAGGACTTTTCCCTCCTTGTCTCATGCTCTGCCAGTGAGAAGATTAAAAAAAAAAACCAGACCAACAAACTGGAAGAGAGCATAGCTGGGACAAATGACCTAAACTGACCAAATGGATATTCTACATCAGAGAACACCATGCCTGGTATTTAAACTGGGGGGTTACCCAGAAGGCCTGTGGATCTGGGTACAGGAAGGGCTGTCTGGCATGTCAGTGGCTGGTGATCACTTGCATCGTGCATCACTTGTTTATTATTTCCCATTGTTATTGTATTTTCAATTATTAAACTGTTCTTATCTCAACATACAAGTTTTACTTTGACTCTTGTCTCTGTTCTACCAGGGCAAGGGGCAAAGAAAGGGGAGTTGAACAAGTGGCTGTAAGGTATTTCATCTCCAGCTGGACATAAAACTACAACATATGTTTTTGAATATGTTATTTTAAACAGAAAACTGAAACTACATTTCAAAAATGTGCAAAAGGTCAGCAGCAGCAGTTCAAAACCTGTGCTCCCATAACCAATCTCCACAGAAGGCAGCTAACAAGGCACTGTATTCAGCAGTTCCTTCTAAGGAACTAACTTTTACAAGAGTGAGGACAGGAGAGAGACTATGCTCCTATCTTACCTTCCCCAGTAAAATTACTGAAGAGGAATAAGGTAGCAGAATCCCTTTTACCAGCAAATCACAGAAACTCTCTGACCTGGGTTGTTACAGAGCAAACCACAGACTGCTGTTATGCATTATTTATTCTAAGTACTCAGAGGTCTGATCAGAAGAGATAAATGTAATGAATACTTAAGATTTAGAATTTTAAACTAATTAAGTCTGCATATATAAACTTTTATTTACATAAGGCATCAAAACTGCCCTTTTTAACAAAAGGGTCATTTTTCCCTTTAATCAATACTTTGCTGAAAGAAATGTCATATTTAATAAACTAATATTCACTGGCATACTTGTTCTGAACAAGCAGGTATAATCCAATGTACAAGATGAAAAACCACAAAATATCCAAGCATACCGTTTCATTAATTACTTTTAGAACAAAGAATTAAGGCTTGTTTGCATCACAAGGATGATCAATCATGCATCATTTATTCCCACAAAGAATAAAATCCATTTCCAAGTGAAGCAGGAATAGCAGTAGTCTTGTATAATCCCCATACTGTTTACATGAAAAACAACCAATTTGGCATCTTAGAAATTAGATTGAAAAGTAGGAGGAAAGAGAGGAAAACAGAAAATGGCCCTTACTTCAGAATCTTTTATAAGCATTTTCAGTTTCCACTTGCAGAAACCCTTCAGCTTAAAGAGGAAAACTGAGACTTGTCAAGGTTTGAACTAAAAACATTTTCAGAAAGACTAGAGTTATGGGTTCATTGACGGATATGAAGTATCTAGTAAAAATACATTGTTTGGAATAATGAATTCCACATTGATATCCCCAAGTAAATGGCATATATACTTCAGGTTGAGCCTGTTTTAATAGGTCTGATTTATAAAAATGGTAAACCTGTATTATGCTTCCGCCTGATGTAATAGTTCCTGAGTTTTAGATCACTGCTAAGCCACAGCAGACAAAACTCTGAATGATGTAATGAAAAGTTTTGCAAATCACTTTCAGCAATAGCACACATTTTGTTCAGCAACCTTCAATCATCAATAAAAGTCAGTCTTCCAGGTCCTTCATTCTTCATCCACCGCCGGTATCTTTTCCATCGGGGATCTGTGGCCATTTTCTTCTTTAACTCCTCCTCTTGCTCTCGTTTATACACCTGGTAAGACAGAGAGAAGTTTTTGATAAGGATGAAGAAACAGCTTAACTGAGCCTCATTGGGGTCTAAGTGTTTATTCTTCAATTATTTGCCAGCCTATTTTTCTTACAAAAGACTGGATTGCAGTGCAGAAGCAGATCTGACCAACACGAAGTGTTGGAGCACCAAGAGCCTACTACTTACTGCCCAAGATGCTTTGTGTTTTTCTGAGAGCAGAACAACTTTCCTGAAAGCTTCAAAACATTTCTTTGCTAGAGAAGTAGACGCTCAATGAATCCAACAAAATACACACTAAGCAACTGCTCGTGTTCTGAAAAGCTGACCCCTTCAGCACACACTGTTCAATGCAGCTGTTCAGATCCTCATTTTTAGCTGTTCTTCCTTCTCAAAGTAATAATCTAACAGAACACCACTATGGAACTTTTTCTTCCCAAGTAAGGTTCTCGGCAAAGTTGAGAATATCTCAAATATCTCTGCATCCAGTATTTACAGTACAAAAAGATAAACAATTATATTCTGTCAATATTCTCTCACTGCAATGGAATCAACAGTTATCAGCGAAGTCAAAAATCTGAAAAAGGCAGAAAGATGCAACAGTATCTGCATTTTTATTCTGAAAGTTTATGTAGATGCAGCCAGCATAAATCTCAAAACCATCCATGATTTTATCATCTCAGTGTCATGTGACTTAGTGTAACTCAAAGGCCTATTAAATTTAGGGCTCCACTATACAAACAAGATTTTAAAATATATTATAGATGGCTACATGAATACACAAACTCAATGCTCAGTGATCATAAAGGTTTTAAGAATCATTAGGAAACAGTAAAAATATTGTGGAGCCCTGTGTATTGAATTCCTCGTCTTTCCCATCCTAAAACACTGCAAAATGGAACAATATGTAGACAGGTATCTCCAGTGATGAAGGAACAGACAAGCTTTTGGGGACAAACACTATAGCAATATTTTTCAGCCTAAAAAATACATTACTACGTTTCAAGTAAGGATATGGCAGTGGTACACAAAAGCACAGCTAGCACAAGAACAGAACAAAGCATGATCATTCTCCATTTACAGTAATACTGGAATGAGCAGGAAGTCCAGGTCGCTTCAAAAATCCTCTTCTACCACCTTTTACAAGTATTGATGAACTCATGACCAGATGGCACAGCAGAGACTGAAAACTTCAATGCATACAACTGACCAGGTAAAACTTATTAAAGCAATTACCGACAAAGACACAATTTACTTTTCAGAAAGTTACAAAGCACAAAGTATGTTGGATAACTATTACTATACAGGTGCAGTTGTCATGTATCTGTCAGGAAAATGAACTGCTGACCACCACAGGAGAGAAGTGTGAGCTGAAAAGACTTCACCTGAGGCAAATATAGCTCTTTCACATTCAGTGATCAAAACATCCTTAGTTAAAAACTGCATGGATGGGAAACCAGGGCAGTTTTTCTCTACTACAGGACATCTATCTAATCTTTTTCCATATTAATATCAGCTTTAACTAGCAGCATTACTCAGTCTTTGGACTCCCAGACTGTTTCTTCAAAAGCAGGCAAGGGTAGGTTATCTACAAACTTGAAGAGGAAAATGGTAAAATAGGCGTTAATGTAAGGAAAGGATTAGCTGCCAGGAATGCATATGTGCTCAGTTAGGATGGGTTTGCTAGAAAACACTCTTTGGGGTCCTGCCATCATCCTATCTCTTTTCTCAGCATATGCAGAACTGCAGCACCAACTCTTTTTCCCCTGAAGCAGACTAAGTTCACATTCTCATGTTTGTCTTCAGAAACCACCCATCCAAATGGCTCATAGATGCACCTCTATAGAATAACAGGAGGGTTTTGTCAACCTGCCATGCCCCAGCATCCCAAATAATTCTGGACTGCAGATCTCAAAATGAGATGGCTCATGTTCTTTCTCTGCTCTCACAGAATTTTTAAAAATTACATAGTGACTATCTAGTATTGACTATTAATTTCATTACTATCCATGGCAAGAGCAGAAGTTGTGCCTAATGGTGTTTTTTAAGCCATCCCTACTTGAACAGGTATACAGCACTGCAAGAACAGTCTATGACTCACCACAGGCCAAAGCACTATCAAAGGACAGGTGGGAAAACCAAACCAAAACAACAACAACCAACCAATCAAAACAGTCTGAGCTAGAAATTAACAGCTTAGAAGACTTATAAATAGGAGTTTCAGACAATCTGGGTAATTCTTATTAAAAATTATTACTGTTTGGAGAACAGACAGTAGTCTTCAACCTACCATAATAGCACACTGTTATTACTGCTCTGGGACTGCTGGATAACCAACATTAGTTTTTTCCACCAGGGTTACTGATAAATAACATAGAGAAGAGAGATCTTCAGTTTCCCTGAAGCTGCTGGATAGACCTTAAAGACTAATTACCAAAAAAAGGTAAAGTATGTAAAAGTAGCTGGAACCAGTGGATGAACTAATAAGGAAGTAATAAGGAACTAATAAGATAATAAGGAAAACAGTGGTGGTTTTGCATGTAATAAGAAGCAACAGCACGTGCTGGAAGAAAAAGTTCAAGGAAAGGATGCCTCTAACATTGAAGCACTCAGTCAATACAAGCATCACAGACCCCTTCAGACAAGCCTCTAGAACCATAAAAGGACTTCCAGCAGGACTCAGACGCATGCAAACTAGCTCTAGGAAAAGTGATGTTTATGTATAAGCTAGGAAGTACATTGTAATGAGTATGTATGATCACGACGGAATAAATACCCCACTGTAAAGTTTCAAGACACACATTTGATTAGAGTATATATGCTTGGGGTGTGTCTAGTGCTGTAATAAAGAATGCCTGCTTTCTAATACTTAGAGTTGTATTAGAAAGTTTATTTCCTGGCCAATTTCAGTATTGCTACCCACCTCATAGTTTTCTCGTATCCAAAGCTGCCGTTCAAGAAAGGTCTCTTTTTGATGATCTTCCAGGCTGTCAAACTGAGACTGAGACATTTTCATGTACCTTCGTATGATATACAACTTTTCTTCCACACCATACTCTTGCCCTTTAATAGTGAAACAATAAATCCACCAACAGTACCAAACTATGTATTTGCACCAGTAAAAAGGAGCAAGAAGGATCTGAAATAGGAGGATATCATATATTTTGGGCTTCTGATAACCACCCTTTATATCTATTTTATTTTTAATAATGTCTTTGATAATTTCTTCCTCCTCTTCACGAATTTCTTCTTTAGACCGCCTGTTCTTGCCTTTTTCTTTAGTCTTGTTGAGTAAACCTTGTTGCCTGGCAATCTCAGTAGCTTGTATACGGTATTTTGGCACAGATGCTAAGTAGTTGATAGCTTCATTGTAACTACTCCACCAGCTGAAGAACTGTAATTTAAGAACAGCAAATGTAAAAGCCATGTTTTAATACAGACACATTCCTATCTGGGGGTTTGCCAGGAAAAGAAATAAGTAATGCTGTCACACACTTTTAACCACAGTTACATTACAGTAAGGGTAAAAAGTGAAGCTAACACTACTTCTGTGGTGTCACAGAAGCTATCCCTCCAGACTCAGTGAAGCATCTGGAAAATGGATGAGTACAAGTGTATCTCACAGCAATTTATGATGACAAGGAGGGCCAAGCAGACACTGCTCTCAACAGTTTTGTTCCTGAGTAGATGCCAATCTCCTGCAAGTTAATACCAGGCTGTGCCAGCCATTCTCAGAAGCCCCTCTTCTTAGATTTATAAATATAGGAGCTAGTATATGAATATTTAAGTATAAAATTGTTACCCAGTGCCTATTTAAACTGTTTAACTGTTTAAAACAGTTTACTGAACATCGACTAAGTATGTGACAATCTCATTAGTCTGGCAGTGTCCACTTTACAAGACCCAACACACCTCTCGGATCTCCAGCTGCCCTCTGGATTTCAATGGAGTGGGGGAAAAAAGCCCCCAGACAACAAACCAGAAATTTACTGCCTGGATGAACACAGAATCATAGAACATCCAGAACTGGAAGAGACCCACAAGGATCACCAAGTCCAGCTTCTAGCCCTGTACAGCACAATCCTGAGAATGCTTCCTTCTAAAGACAGAAGAAGCACAAAGACTAGCTGAGAGCTGATGTTATTCCCCTCTAGTGTCTTGTAAATGACCTGAGATGAGGCACAGAAAACATGGAAGAAACTAGATAGGCAAAGAGGGAAAAAGTTAGCAGCTCACTTTCTTTCTTGGGACATCCAAGCATGTCTCACTGATGCAACTTTTTTAACCATGACACATGTCACACTGCTTACCAAGACCAAGTGCAGACATAAACCCATTATTACAACCTTAGCAAAGGAGCAGAAACAACAGAAAGCAAGATGGGCAAACCAATTTACATAGACGCTTACACAAAATTTAGAAGCATTTTGCAGTTGGGACTCCAGGAAAGTGAAGTGTCTGCACTTACAGGCAAGAAATAAGATATGAAATGAAACATTGTCGCTTCTAAATCTGAAGATAAATTAGGTATCTGGCTGAATATGCCATTAGAATTTATTATTCCAAGTTCTCAAATTCTGATCAACATACTTTTTATTCTAACTTCCAATATCCTACTAAACACTGAGCAACCTGCACCACAGCATAAGCTGTATCTTCATCTCTTAAACTTCTTGGGTATTTTTAATGATGTTTTGAACCAGTGATTTAAAAGATTCTAAAGAGAAGTTATGCACTTTTGTCCTCTTGTCAGCAACTGCACAAGGTTTTTCATCTACAGCACAGGGCGTTTTCTTGGCCTTGGGTCTACCACCTTCAGAATAAACTCTGCTGAACTGAATTTGCTTCTCTCCTGACTTCATCAACGTGGTGTTTAAAATACACCACAATGTGAGATTCACACAAGTTTAGTAAAGTCCTGATATTCAGTTCTATCATCTGAATTGAGTCTTCAATTCAGTTTGCTAGTCTTTTTTTTTTTTAATTTACTTATGCATCTTGACAAACTGACACACGTTATTTGGGGCACTAGTCCTGCATGAGATACTCTGAGCCTGCCAGGAAGAACCGAGTAAATTCTTCAAAAAAGATGCACCTTGTCTCAACAAAATTAATTTCTACCTTTGCTCAAGGTACCAAGGGCAGTCAAAAATCTGCTAAGTACCTCCTGACTTCAGGATTTTTATGGACACCACACAGACCTGAACCACAGCACAGAGGAGCAGCTCCTCACTGACGCTTGTTATTAAATGGCACATTATGAGAGCTACCACTAGTTCTCTTCTTGCTCAGAAACTCAGAGAGCAGTAGGATGTAAAGGTGAAATTTTACCTGAAACACGGAGATGGCACACACTGTAACTAGGATCACTATTGTAACATCTACTTTAGGTGCCAATCTCCTGCGGTAGTAGTGGTAGTAATGCCTGTAATACTCTTCAGGATGATCCAGCATGTAGTCATAATCTTTACGTGTTTCTTCATCCTGCAGGATGACATGAAAAACTCATTCAGGCTTAAATTCCCGTTTTCAATTGCTCTACTGTACATGTGTTTTACACCTCATTAAGGACCACGCTTCTGTAAAACTGGCGGCAGCCCAAGGCAGTATGAAACATAGAGGAAATTCGTTGTTTTCTCATATTTTCTATTAATTTGTTCTCATCTCACACTTATCTGCCCATGCACATATGATATGTTCAGTCCACATATGATATGTTTAGTCATAAAATGAGTAAGCAGACACTGTGCAAAAGCCATTTAAAACTGGAAAACAGACAAGCAACTAAAATCCACAGTGTAGGTTGTTTAACTTCAGAATGGGAAGTCCAGCTGGACAGGAGTTAATAAGTATTGCTCATGAAAAGATTTTCAGATGAAGAACCTATTAGGAAATTGTTTTACAAAACTTAAAGGAACTAGTTTTCAGGGCTATGGAAACTGTCCAATGGAAGGCCAATTCAAAACCTCATTGTTCTCATGTCTTCTGAGCTTTTCATCATTTTCCTCCATGTAATTGCAGAATGAGAAATATAATTTTGCCAAGCTCAACTGAATTCCTTACAAATTCTGTCCCTCCCTTCACTCCCAAAAAAAAAAAAAAAAAAAAAAAAAGTTCCCTTTTCTATTCCCTTGTAGCCTTAAAACACTTACACGTCTCCTTCTTCCATTCCTGGGTTCCATCTTTGCCAAGTCACACATGCTTTGCCCTGAGAAGCCTTCCCTTACAGATCACATACGCTACTCGAGTCACTGCTACTTGTAAAGGTATACCTCCAAGATAAAGCCTAGTCGGTCCGTTACAAATAAATAAATAAAATAAATAAATAAATAAATTTTAACTCATTCTAGACACAGAAGATTCCTCAAGAGCACTCCATCCTCCTTCCCGCACTCTCGGGCTGGCTACGGAGGGAGGATTTTTCGGGGTGTTTCTCCTCCCCTCCCTGACTGCTTACCGGAGCGGCTCCGGCCGCGGCGGCGGTCCCGCTCTCTCACCTTGAGGGTCTCGTAGGCGGCGGCGATGAGCAGGAACTTCTCGTGCGCCGCCTGCGCCCCGCTGCCCTCGCCGCCCGCGGGCTCCCCACGGTAGCGGTCGGGGTGGTACTGCCGGGCCAGCTGCCGGTAGGCGCGCGCGATCTCCGCCTTGCTGGCCTGCCGGCTGACGCCCAGCACCTCGTAGCAGACTCGGCGGCCGCAGTAGAGGCGGTCGGTGAGGCCCCGAGCCGGCCGCGGCAGCAGCGCCGCGCACAGGCACAGGCACAGCGCCCACCGCCCGCCCGTACACCACCGCGCCGCCGCCGCCATTGCTCCGCCGCCGGGGCCGGGGCCGGGCCGGGCCGCACTCGGCGCCGTGCGCGCGGCCGGCGGCGGGGCCGGCGCGGGAGGGCGGGGGCGCGACAGGGGGCGGGTCGCGACAGAGCCCGCGCTCGGCGGCGGCGCGGGGAGCGAGGGAGCGCGGCCTGCGCGGGGACCGCTCCTTTGTCCCCGATTTCTCACAGGCTGTGCCGGCCCGTTCTTCCAGCCGGCGGTGTGCCCTTGCGCTGCACCCACGCCAGCGGAATCCTGGGATGCATTCGGAAGAGCACTGCCAGCAGGTCGATGAGGTGATCCTGCCCCCTGTACTCAGCCCTAATGAGACCGTATCTGATCTGCCGTGTTCAACTTCTGAGCTCCACAGCTCAAGAAAAACACGGAGATACTGGAAGGGGTCCAGAGGCCACAAAGCTGATTTGAGGTCTGAAGCATCTCCCTCATGAGGAGAGACTGCAGGAGCTGGGCCTGTTCTGTCTGGAGAAGAGATGACTGAGAGGAGATTTCATTAATGCACACAAATGTCTCAAAGGCAATGCCAAGAGGGTGGTGCCAGACTTTTCAGTGGTTCTCAGAGATAGTATGAGGAGCAAAGGCCATAAACACAAGAAGTTTCACTTCAACATGAGGAAAAACGTTACACTTAGAGTGGCAGAGCACTGGGACAGGCTGCTCAAGGAAGTCACAGAGAGAGTCTCCCTGTGTGGAGGTATTCAAAACCCACCTGAACACATTCCTGGGCCATGAGCTTTAGGTGACCCTTGCCATGGCAGGGGGGTTGGAGTGGGTGATCTCCAAATTTCCCTTCCAACCCTAATGATTCTGTGATTCTTCCAGGGAAGAAACTTTTGAAGTACTTCCTGAGTCTGTGCCTGGTTTAGGCTTGCTCCTGGCAGAGCTCAGGCTCTGACCGCCTGTTGTGTAGGGTCCAACAAAATTTAACTGGCTCCATGGCAAGGAATCATGGAGAACGCTCCTCCCGCTGCTGCTGCCCAAAGACGCAATTGATAGGTGACCTCATCTATGTCTAGAAGTGTCCTAAGGGAGGGTAACAAGGTTCCACATGGACATGAAGAAGAATTTCTTTACTGGGCAGGTGACTGCACACTGGAACAGATTGTCCAAAGAGGTTGTGGAGTCTCCCTCACCTGAGAGATTCAAGGACTGCCTGGATGCAATCCTGTGCCATGTCTTCTAGGGTAGCCCTGCTTGAGCAGGGAGGTTGGACCAGATATGCTTCCAGCCTGGCCCATTCTGTGGTTCTGAGTGATTCTGTATGCACAGGTCCCTGAAATGGTGGCTTTGACAGCTTGGCTGCCACCTGTGATGTCCTGTACCCAAAGACTTCTCCTGGAGAGGAGGATTGCATCTCTGCTCTGGTGTAACCAGCAGGAACATCACCTCAGTGTTGGACCTTTCTTAGGAAAGCAGATATGGGCTTGATGCTGCAAATATTCACCACAAAAATAGTCAGCTCATCAGAGAGCATGTGCTTTTCATTAAGCTAGAAAAGAATGTGCTTCCCATGTGGCTGGTCTCCTCCTCTGCCTGTCTCCTTTCTGCAAAAATAAATGCTTAAAATTTCCATCAGTTGTGGATGGGTTCTGAAAAAAAAAAAGGCCCACCTCTTTGCAGCTCATTACTCATTACAGCCCAGCCTCTCAGCACTGGAGGCTGTGAGTCAACTCTTCAGACCATGACCTTAAAAAATTGTGGTGGGTTGACCTGGCTAGGTGGCTAGTGCCCATCAAGATGCTCTATCACTTCCCCTTCTCGGCTGGATAGGAGAGAGAGAATAAGATGGAAAACGACACATTGGTTGAGATCAGGCAGTTTACTAAAGCACAAGCAATAATTTATGCACACACAAGCAAAGAGGAAGAAAATAATTTTATTCTTTGCTTCCCATCCACAAGCCACGTCTGGCCATTTCCTGGGCAGTGGGACATCAGGATTGTAGAGATTGCTGTAAAAATGAATGCCCCCTGTTCCTCCTTTCTCCCTCAGCTTTTATATCTGATCTGATATCATGTGCCATGGGATATGGCTTTGGTCAGTTTGGGTCAGCTGGCCTGGTTGTGTCCCCTCCCAGGATCTTGCCCACTCCCAGCCCCCTTGATGGAGGGAGGAATGTTGGAGAGACAGCGCTGGTGCTGTGCCAGTGCTGCTCAGCAATAGCCAAAACAGCGGTGTGTTATCAGCACCTTTCCAGTTATCAGTGCAAAGTGCAGCAAGGTGAGGGCTGCTGTGAGGGAAATGGACTCCAGCTCAGACAGAAACATTGCACAGATGAAGCAAAAAGTGCTGCACAGAAGCTTTTTTCCCTGATTCGAGAAACAAGCTAGTCCTCTGACACCTGTCGCTTGAAGTCACGTCTGCCTTGGGACTGGCCCAGGAGCTTTCCGGAGGTACCACCATCTCTCCCCGTGCACCTGCACGAAGCACTGAGGCAGGTGGGAGCGGGCGCCACGCTGTCTGCTTCCAGAGGTGACCCAGCGACGCCTCGGCTGGGGCATGTTGCCAAAGTGCTCCTTACAGAGATCACACATGGCATGGCAGAGTTTGGGAGAAAGACGCGGTGTGGTGGTCGCTCTGAGTAACCCCAGAACGGCAGGGGAGGAGGTCTAGGGAGCAGCTTTATCCCTTCAGGAAAAGGCTTTGGAATAGCGACTCGGCAGCGCCGGCCGAGGCGGGGGGGCGTGGCCCTGCCGCTCGGTGGGCGGGGCCTTTCCCGGCTGTAGGCGGGGCTCTCCGCCCTGCTTCTGGCGCACCCACGGCCACGCGGGGGCGCTCTAGGCCGCTCCCGTCCCGTTCCATCCCTGCGCCCCCGTGCCGAGCGCGGAGCCGGCACGGCCGCCATGGAGGTCAGCGCGGACTCCGGTCAGTGCTGCCCCCGTAAACCTCCTCCTCGGGGCCCGCCGCGCGGGGCGGCGGCGGCGGGGCCGGGCTGTGTACGCGACGGGGGCGGGCGGTGGCGACGGCAGCTCTCTCTAAATATAAACTGGCGGTGACAGAAAAGCGGGAGCTTGCTGCTGTCGAAGGGAGCTGCCGGGAGCAGGAGGAGGGGGTGGAGAGGGAGGAGGGGGAGGAGGAGGAGAAGAAGAGACGCCGTCGCCGGCCCGGTTCCGGTGCCGGAGAGGGGGGGGAGCTGCGGGGCGTCTCTCGCCGCCTCCCCTCCTTCCCCAGCCGGCAACATGGCCGCGGCCGCCCAGGACGAGCTCAGTAAGTGCTCGCGGCGCAGGGACTTACAGCGGGGGCGGGCGGGCGGGCGACCCCCCCGGAGTTTCCCCGCAGCTTCCCCGCAGCGGGTCTCCTCTGCGGTGGGGCTCGGCCCCCGGCCCGGCCGGGCGGTGACGGCAGGGGGACCGGACCGGCCGTGGGAAGCCATCTCGGGAAGCGGAAACCGAGAGCAGCGGCACCTCCCGCGTCCCCGGCTCGTCCGCGGACACGCCGACTGCGTGACCTTGTGGGGAGGTGGCGGCGGCTCCTGGCCGGGACCGAGCTTGGGGTCGCCGAGACCACTGGCTCCGGGGCAGCGGCCTCCGCCCACCGCTCCTGTACGGACACTGGCGGCAGCGCCTCTGCCCGTCGGTGCTCTCGCCCTGCGCTGTGCGACTGCCGTGTTTGAACCACAGCAGCGGCGTGAGCACAACGCCGGCTGGCCCGTCCAGGGGCGGGTTCGCCCCGAGTGCTGTGCCGGGCGGTGGGTGCGAGAGCGCATCGAGGCCGCCCCTGCGGCGCTCGGCACATGACCGGAGGTGCCGCTGCCGCCGAGCATTCGAGACTGCGGAGCTCGGCCCTGCCTTCTTGTCATCTCCAGAACCCTTTCTCAGGGACTCTGGGAAAGCACCCGATCAGCTGCTCTGTGGAGAAGCTTATGGAACTTCAAAAAAAGCGGTTTCTCTTCCCTTGCGTTTCCTGGCCTGACATAAAGATGGTTCTTATCTGTGAAGAGTTAATAGCTAGATAGCATATGACTCAGCCAAATGAGAGGGCCTTTGGTTGCCCTGAAGTACTTGGCAGTCGTCAGAGAGAAAGGGCAGAAGAAATACTTTGAGCATATTTGAGCACTATTGGCTTTCAGTACTAAAGAATTTCTGTGTGCTCTTTCTTCATTTGTTGTTTACTTTTTTCATTGTTGTCTGTTGGTTTTTTGGTTTTGTTTTTTTTTTTTTTTAATTTTGAGCCTCTGCGTAGACAACTTCCTAATTCTGCGCTTTGTTAGCTGTTACTGGAACTAGGCTGAGTGATATGATAATGGGTGGCAATATTCCTTATGTAGCCAAGGTCCCATGGTGGAGTAGAGAAGAATCTTGATGCTGTACTGATCCTAGAACTGGAGGACCCAAATGCCAAGATATTTTTTCCATTGACACCTGGGATAAATTGATGTAAGGACACTGAAAGCTCTTACTGCTGCTGTCATTGAAGAAATTTTGTTGTTAGATTTACAATGCTATCATGATTCCCCTTGGTGAAACCAGTCAGTGTGAGATCTTTTCCTTGTGACTCCTTGGCTTTTATGTGTGCGTACTCTGACTTTCCAGGCTCCAGATCTGATCCTGCAAAAAATTAGTCCCTCAGCCATGTGCCTGTTGCTGCACCTCTCTTTCTCTTAAGAAAGCTAAAAAGACAAATATCCCTAGACTGAGATTCACATTAATAATTACATTATGTCATTCAGGTTATTTGACCATGACATCCTTCAAAAATGATAGAGTTTTATTGGTTTGCTTAGGAATCTTTTCTTTGGGTGGGAGGAGGAATCTCTTCTTGGAAATTTCTTTTTGTTTAGTTTGGGTGTTTTGCGGTACCTCTCTGTCGCTGAAAAGAAGGTACTGTAATCTTAAATAAAAAATTAATTAAAGCTAATGGAAAAAAGAGCAATTTCATGTAGAGAAAGAGAGGGAAGCTAAGCCTCCATATGGGCTTGCTGTCTTTTGTTACATTCAAATAGTTAAATTTCGGCATATTTGGAAAGGAATAATTTCTTTTTCAGGACTACGACGACTAGTCCTGAAATAACAAAAATGATTACCATTAGTTTTAGATTGGAGAACCAAGTTTCCTTGCTTTATATTCACATGGCTGTAGGAAGTTTTCATCTATAGCCCCTGTCAAACATGGAAACTCTGTGAATATGCTGTGTAAAGGATGCTTCTCATTTTAGAGGACAGGTTGTTTAAAGCATAAGATATGGCAATTTAAAAATTAATGCAAAATCAGTAAATTGTCCCTAAAGCTACGAGTTCAGATACAAGAAAGGCAAGATAATCTTGAGTAATACTAGTCATCAATTCAAATGGAGAACCTGTGACTGGAATATTGCAAATTGCAACATGGGTTCTGGTGTACTATTCCAGCTTTTACAATGAAAGAAGTGAATTAATAGAATGGGCAAAAACCATAGTATATCCCTCCTCCAACAGGCCTTCCTAGCCTTTTCCAGTCAAATCTTGTAAAGCAACCTGCTGAGTGGCCTGTTCATACAAGTGCTCCCTTAAGTTTTTGGTTGTAGGCACACAAGGGGTTACTGGTAGAGACAAGAATAGCACCAGCAAATCCTGACTCACTGTTTGCTGCTATAATCATGCTAGTTATGTTTTCTCCCAGTGTCTAATAACATTTGAACAAGAATTTGACTCCTATTTTAGTAGTTGAGCAGCAGATGGGAACTTTATTCTTCTGCGTGTGGAATAATGAAGAGTTACTTCGTTCTAGAGAGACAAAAGGGTGTGTTAGAGCTTTTCCTTTAGTAGGAACTTGCCCCTAAAACTACCCCTGCCATCCATGAGGTGAAATTGAAATGCTTTTGCTCCCAGAACTCTTCATTTGATGTAGGGCCCTTTGGAGAAAATGTAGGGGGATGCTTGTGCATGTAATGCTTCTGCAGTGTTCAGGTAATAGAGGAGGGTCTCAGGGGTTTTTGTCTGATTTACTGAAACCATTGTAGAAATTATTTATTTTGTCGCAGTTCCACCACTCTGTCAAACTGATAGTTCTCAGGAAAGTGAAGATAAATTCTAACTTTGTGCACAGATCTGCTCTGTTTTGCAGACAACTCAGACACTCTTTTTAGTTCCTCACATGTTTTGTGGTTAACAGTCAAACTGTGAAGTACAGCTAGTTTGACATGTCCTAGCCCCAGCAGTCTCTCTAGTCAGTTTTCATAAAAGGAAGGGTGTGTTTTACTTGATACTCTGCTACACAAATGTGCATGCTGAGGGTTCTGTGTGGAATAACTGGTGTGCTGTATGTAATATCTATAAATGCCAGAGGGAACTGATTTGAAATGGTACTGTGCTTGGCTGAACTGAGAGATTTCTGTGATAAAAATACAGATATACAGTGGCATAGCCAGGCTTTTTTTTTTTTCTTTTTCTTTTTGGTAATTAAAATAATGAGGGTAAACTCTTTGAATTCTTGGCTCTGTTGAGGTAGCTATTTTACTGTTTATCCATATTGTTATCCTTTTTCCCTCCTTGTCATTCTCTCACTTATCTTTGACGAGCTCCATGTCAGTATTTGCCAAATGGAAGGAAAGGGCATGTTTTTCCTGAGAGAAGGCTGTGGGGTTTTACTGTTACCTTGGGTGACCACAGGGTCAGTTCTGAAGTAACAAAATGTAAAATAATGCTCATTCTTTTATGGATGGTATTGCAGGATTTGGAAGTTAGTGTCTCATTGTCAATGTAGTTTTTTTGTAGAGTTTTTATGCATTATCTGTGTTTTGAAAGTGATTCCTTTCTTTTTTGTCTTTGCAAGGTTGTTAAGTGCTGAAACCAGTGTTCCTCCTTGTAGTCATAAATGGAGATTGGAAAGAACCAGAAGTGAAACATGTGTTTCCTCACAGATAGGTAGCTACATTGCCATGGTAACTTGGGAATTGCAGATTCCAAATATACCATGTCAGTTTACACAAATTGAACACTGGTGTTGGAAATAGAGATACAAAGATACATCTTGTTTTTCTGCCCCTTGTTTCTTTTATATACGATGGAAGGAAATGTTTTCTTCATATGCAGTGCCTTTTGTTCAGTTCTCCATATTTGTCTTCTTGTAAGCACCTTTTTTTCCTCAAAAAAGTGCCACAAAATTGGTGAAAGTACATTTTTTGTGAAAGTACTACACAGCAGCATGAAAAGAAGTGATTGTGCCAAAATATGTGAATAACTCTTTCAAATTCTGCATGGATTTAGTTGTATGTATTTTAAAAGTAAATCTACTTACCGATTTTTTTACTCAAGCACCTTATTCTTTGTTGTATTGTGCTTTTTAATCCATAGTAAAATGCTAACTGTCATAGCTGTGGCACACGTATGATTTTTCTAAGATTGGTTTCCAGCTGCTAAGGCTTTTTGCAAACAGTTTTTGTCCTTTCTGCCTGAGCCCCCAATCCTCCTTGGTATGTAGTAAAGCAAGTTAGACATTTTGCTTTACTTATTTTCTACTATCAGATAAGCTCCTAAAATTGCAGTAGTGCAGTTTTTCAGTTGGTAGTAGGGGCTGTAGAATCAGATGGAGAAGATTTTAGCTCTATACTTACAACTTTGGAAATGCATGACATGGGGAATTGAGACCAGTTGCAAACGAGCTGTATTGTTTGATGTCTGGCCCATAGTGGTCTGTTTGCGGGCTGTGAAGAGATACTCAGGAAAGGCACTTTCCTCATGCCAGCCAGGAGGTCTGCTGCACACAGGAAGACAGGACACAGCATTTGAGATGCAGCTACTTCATCTACAATTACTTTTCTGGGCCATTGAGTGTGGTGCTTCAAATCACCAGTGTTTATGATTTCCTGTAATGAATGCTGTCAGCTTGAGAGATGGTCTTAATTGTTAGTAGAATAAAAACCATGGAGGAAATGTTTGATGTACAATACTTGGGAGGTTTTATAGCTCTTTGTTTTCCTGTCCCACTGCTATGGATACAGCCTGCATCAGCAGCATGAGAGAGTACTCTGACAAACTCCTGGCCAGTTTCTTAACTACATCCAGGTACCAGTATCCTTGAATTGGCTGAAGAGTCTTGTTATGATTATGGTTAAAGAAGAATATCTGATGACAGTATTAGGGCTTAAATGACTTTGCAGCAGAGGTATGAGCAAAGTAATAAACTTATCTCACAGACAGCTTTTTTCCCTCCTGATTTCTATTATTATTGCTCTTGATATTATTATTATTTCAACCATTCTGGTTGTTGCTTGAAACGAGAATAATGGAGGAAGCTGGAAGTGGGGCAGGTGCTTGCAATTCAGTGCATTGCTGCATTTCCTGAGAGCACATGCAAAATGCACTTGGTCAGTTTCTCTCCGTTTGAGAAGGTCTGTGTGTCCTCCAGTGGCTACCAACAAATGGCTTTGGAACTAACTTCGGTTGTGTTTCCTTACCCTTCTTTTTGATCTGTTGCAATATTAAAGAACATGTTGAGAAAGTTCCTCAGTTGACTTGCTTGAGAGTGATGGATCTGCAGTGTTCTCCTGGAGTTCTAGGTCCAAGGGGAAAGATTTTATGGTTTTTATTAATTGATGTGACTTCTGTAGTCCCTTACTGCCTGTGTGGTAGTGAGACACCAAGGAGGTTCTTGAGTAGGGGCTCATTGGGAAGGGAGGAACAGGAGGGGTGGGGGAAGGATGACCCAAGAAGGAAGGTGAAAAGAAGTCAAATATCATGATTTTTATAAAAATTGAAACATGAGATAAGTGTTATAGAGCCATTGACTAGCTGACACCTAAGTTGTCTGTGAAATCTGTATGAAATGAGATTGACTCATATCTTCAGTTTATTGTATAGATGCTGCAGAGTTTTGGCAGTAGTTTCCTTGACAGTAAAATTTCATCGTCCTCTATCTGTTCAGTTGGCTGTCATATTTGCTCAGCAGAAAATGAAATTTTGGAAGTGGCATGTTTGTGTTTAATCTGCATCTAGCAGAGGAGGAATGGTGCTATGAATGCAGGGATAGCACAGGTTTTAAAAATAGGACAGTAAAAGCTTCTGAAGCCAAATCATCATAGGTTTGCTGGTTAGAGCTGTATTTGCATTTCAACATCCCTTTTTTTCACTTTGGTTCTAACGATATCCATTCACCTGAGTCTTTACTGCTGCCCTGTACCAGTGCTTTTTTTTCCTTTTTTTTTTCCCCACTGTAGTTGTTTACAGTCAGCTTGATGATCCTCCTCTGCTGAAGGAGGCCTCTCCTTGGTCTCCCTCTAATCTCAGCTCACCATAGGTCACTTTACATTAGTCTTTGGGAAAATACTTCCTCTTGGTAAGATGTTTTAAGACCTTTAGTCCTTCAAAAGCATTGGGTCTCCTTGCTCCCTTGGGACTGGGCTTCATTGCTGCAGGATGAAAAACATGCTTTTGGTCCTGTGCACAAGAACTCTGCTCGGTCCAGCTGTTGGGAATGCTGCTGTTGTTGGGGAAGCTTTGCTTTGCTTCTGGTGTAGCTGTTGGGGCAGCTGCATGCTGGCACTTAAAATAAGGACTTTCAACCTTGTTTTTATAAAAACAAATGATCCTCAGCCTTTGTGCTTGAGCTATTGATGGAAGATTTTGTTGTCATCTGTTTTTATGAAATGATTTTTTGTTCATTCCTTTCTGGATTTGGGGAGTAGATCAGCTGGCCAGAGGAAGGCAAGTTGAAACACCCCAGCTTTGTGGCGTGATAGTAGGATCACAACAGTGTATCCTACATTTCATGCTTGTGCTCTTACTCCTATTGATGATAGTGCTGTGTTTCTGAAAACAGTTCAGCTACTTAAAACAAACAAGTAACTGGCTCAGCCAACATTTGTTCAGATTTTCTGGGAGCCCTAAGTGCCCCAGTGGTCAGGTGCTGAACAGGTTAGCCTGTGTCAAGATGTTGTATGAATACTCCTGTAACCCTAACCTATGCGTATCAAATTTACCTTGGAACAGTTGTCTCAAGCTTCAAAAAAACTGATTTTTCACTAAATTGTTTCTTGTGTTTTCTGGTGTGTGGACTGTACATGCAAAGGCAGCCTTAATTGTTTTTGTCTTTGGTAGGAGAGGTCTTGTGCTTGTGAAAGCTAATGCTAGAAGCCATCAGGCTGGATTCTACCATGAATTGTTTTCTTGTGTTAAAAATCTGTGATGAGTGCTTTTGAGATACAAGTACTCTAATGACATTGTGCAGCATTTCTTTTAAGTCCATTAGGGGATGTTCAGAAAAAGTTTTTGTGCTACAGAAATTTTGAATTTCAACCAGTTTCTCTTTTTCTTTTTTCTTTCTTTAATTAATTGCAGATCAGCTGGAGCGCGTGTTCTTACGTCTTGGCCATGCAGAAACAGATGAGCAGTTACAGAACATTATTTCCAAATTCCTACCCCCTGTTCTCCTCAAGCTGTCCAGCACACAGGAAGGAGTTCGCAAAAAGGTAAGGGTTCAATTTACCATAAAGATATATTGTCCTGGTCAGGGAGAAGGAAATGCCTGTGATGTATCATGGTTTGCTATACTTGGGTGTTCTCTGTTGAGAAAATTACTCTTTGAGGAAATTTTATCATTACCGTAATAGAGAATTGGTTCATTACACCTGTTATAGCTTAAACAAAACAGTTAGTGCTTGTGTCAGCACGGGTTTTGCAGATGTGTGGAGGCTGTATTTGTTTCCACTTGAGGCCAGCTAGCTCCCAGTTAGCTTGGGAGCAAGGCTTGCTGCCATAGGGACAGTTGCCTTGGCTTCCAGGGCTATTGTGCTTCCGCCTGACTTAGGGCACGTGTGAAGCAAGCTGCCTTCTGTGCACAAAATACCATGAAGCCATACTCATTGATGTCATTCACTTGACTGATAACTGGAATAAGAGCAAGAACCAAGTTATTTTGAAGATGGACTGTCATACCTATCTGAAAAAAATCAGTTCTGTGGTACATAAGACGGCTTTATCACAAAATATATTCAGGTACCTTACTTAATATGTACCAAAAGTGTTTGGTTTTTGCCTGTAACTGGGCATAAGGAGCAAGGACCAAGCAGTGTTAGAGGTGGAATTTAATATGTAACTATCAGCATTCAGTTTCAGGGGAATTAAGTTTCCTACATTAGGTTTTAGGTCTGTTAATAGGAGTGGAGTGGAATATTCTAGAGTGCAGGTGAGGTGTAGGGGGTTAGTGGTGGAAAAGAAGTTTTTCATAAGTCCCTCTGTCTTGTAGAAATAGGGAAATGATCATACTGTCACTGCATTTATAAGTAGATTTCAGAACCTGCAAGTTACTGAAGCATAGATTTTTCTCAAAGTTTTGCACAAAACATGTCTCTAAGAGTGATTACCTGAAAGTGGATCTGTCGAAATCCTGGATGTTCCTCTGACAGCCCTGGAGGACTCGAGACCCTGGCAGAGGGCTCAGAGACCTTGGCATGGAGTCAAAGACACCTGTGCCTTTGATTTTAGCCCATGGAAACAGTTACCAATTTTGTGCGAAGAGTTACAAACCACAAGAGTTTGAATAGAATGATAGTGAATTTATCACTGTGTGAAAATGTAGAATTTTGGGGTTTTATAATGGGGGTTCTGGAGGCAAGATGGAGGGATTTGGGCGTGTCCTGTCCTTCCTCCTGTTTCTTCTTAGCCTCCATCTTCTGCTGTGATGGCATTTTTGGATTGGTTTAGAGTAGAGACAGACTGTCTAACATAGATGATGTTAGACAAAAATTATTGTAAATAAAGTACACGTAGTTTTTAGCATAAAAAGATAACACTGCCCTGAGGGCAGTCAGTGTGCCTGAACCTGACCTGCCAGACAGATCTCGGTGGGTTGGAGAAGGAGTGTGTTAGATAAGAGAAAGTAAACAACCTTGAGAACGAGAGCCAAGGAATCCTGTCGTCTTCTTCGGTCTTGGGGCTGGGAAGAAGAGACTTTCTAACACCTTGGGGTCATCTCAACACCAGAGACCTTGTCATGGATCCATGGATGTCATGCCATTCCACTGTGTTTAAGGACATATACTGCAACTCAGATGGGGCTTTCTTCTGAATACCTGCTTACCATGTGTGCTTGAAGCTGTGCTGAAAGGCATTTAACCAGCTGGTGAAATTTCCTAGGGTACTTTTGTGTTATCTTTTCTCTCTAACCTGAAATCTATTGTCAGTTATTTGGGAGTGTTGGAAGATTCAGGAAAGGGGGAGGACTAGTCTTTTGAAAATTAAAGGTAAAGAAGCCTCTTCAAATCACAAGCCTACTTAAGGGTGTGTTGTAGTGGTAGCCGTTAACAGTTTTTACATGAGAGTGAATAATGAAATAGAATGCATTTTTTCTTCCTTTTAGGTGTTTAAACTCTTGATTTTCATTCTCACCAGATGTTTATAATACAAGCAATTATAGCACTTGATCATTTGAACATGTTTCTTGAGTTCTGTCTAAGTATCTCCTACCCTTTCTCAGAGAGATCTTTGTAGACAGGTTTTTTTTCCTCTCTAAAATATTATGAATTTGTAACTGTTGCAGTAAATTTACAGCAGCAAAATTTGGAAGCTGTCAGTGTTACTTAGTTTGTTAGTTTCTCTCTGATAAACAAATTTTTTATCACATGCTTGCACTCAGCTCTGCAGTTTCTCTGGATTATAGCTGGACATTATTTTGTTTGAGACCTAGTCATGGAATGGATGTAAAGATGGTGTCTAAGAGGCTGCTCATATGCAGCTCAGCATCCATATGGTTCTGCAGTTTCCATTTTGGGCTTCAGTGACAGCATATTACGACCAAGGCAATGATCCCTTGAAAACACAGGACACCCTGTTTCTTTGCCTTGAATTGTTTGAAGTCAGCATGAATCTCGGAGTGGCTCTGACTGGTTTTGCCGCAACTGAATTGACTTCATCTAATTCACTTACATTTTTTTGAGAATCTAATGAAGTTTGCAAGCAACATGCAGATGTTCAGTGTGATTTCTCAGAATGGATAATGGTTCCAGAGTAGAAATTGTAGTTTTTCAATTTTCTTCATTCAGTTACGATACTTCCTTCAGGAGATTTGCAATTGGCACTTTAATGATGCTAAGAAACTACCTAGTGGGATTGTAGAATCATGGGATAATTCAGGACTTTAGAAGGTCTCCAGACCAATCTCCTATTAAAACAGTCCATTACAAGTTCAGTTTGAGATGAAGGTGAAGATTTTATCAAGATGGGTCGTGGAAAACCTCTGAGAATAAAAACTGTACAATCCATCTGGGCCCGAACTTCACTGCTTGATAGTCTTCATCATGAGGGAATACCACAGTGCAGCTCTCTTGTTTCTACACACTGTGGCCCCAGCTTTGCTTTGCTGTCTGCTCCCCTCGAGCATCTGCCTGCTCCCATTGGCATTGCTGCTGGAGCTCTCCCCGCCCAGGCAGGACTGCACATTGCTTCTGCCTGGCATTCACAGCACCCCTGTTGGCTTCTCCTCTTGTTTGAAGGATTACAGTTCTGTAACGTTCCACTCCAAACAGTTCTCGTACACTTACTTGATAACTTTATTATGGGTGTGGATGGTTTTTTTTGCCTGCTTTGTGAATTTGAGTTATTCTGCAGCTCAGTATAGAGCAGGGGTACAGATTTCCAAGCCAGATAAAGTTTTGACAGATAGTAACCAAACTGTGGAGAGAACTGGTCATCTTCAGTAATCCTTTCTTTTATTTCTGTTGATAGATGTTATTGATTGTGGTGTGGTTTGGGACTTTGGTGTTTGTCTTAACAGTGGCATCATTTCAAGATAATATAAATGATGGCTGCTGATTTCTTACAAATAAAATAATCACTTAGATCAGGCCTGGTTTGCTTATACTAAGCCTGTCTAATGGATTATGGTTGATGATTAGACCTCAAATTAGCAACATTAATGGTGGTTCTTTCAAGTTTGTTTATTTTTTTTTCCTTCCTGTCAGGTCATGGAGCTGCTGGTTCATCTGAATAAGCGCATCAAAAGTCGACCAAAAATTCAGCTTCCAGTAGAGACACTGCTAGTTCAGTATCAAGATCCTTCTGCAGTGTCATTTGTCACTGTAAGTGTTCTTCCAAGATTGTTTGCTGCTTTACTTTAGCAAGCAGAATAGTCTTTAAAGCTCCTGTATTTAGCTCTGTCAGTTTTCCTAGCAAGTATGTAATTGTTAATGAGGTTGATGTTTTAAGAGCTTTTTTTATATTCAGTTTTATAGTCTGGTGTGGGTGAAACTTGGTTTCATAAAGCATTTTGCTGTTCAAATTAGACAGCTACTCTTGTACTTCATGGTTGCATGAATCATCATTGCTTGTATTGTGAAGGGTCTGTTCATTGGTAAAAGCTGCATTTTGCAAGCAGCTATCAATCCTTATCCTGATATCTGCAGGATCAGAGTTTTACTTAAAACACCATTATCTCTTTGAACTCATGAGGACCTGTATTTTTATGTGGTTTTAGCATCAGGACTGTAGCTGAGCAAGATGAAAAAAATGTTATTTTATAGATTGTGAAACTTTCACAGATTATTTCATTCAATCTAATTTAAAAAGTGAAAATAGTTTTATAATGTTTTTCCAAAACTATGAGACAGTTTACATTTAAGTTTTTATAAGTCTGTTGCAAATCATCATCATGAAACAAAAGTGATTAAATCATAGGGAAACTTTGTACTTTTTGTTTTACTGTTAAGTCCTGTGTGTAGCATAAATGAAAAATATGACATGTTAGAAATGTATGGAGAAATATTTAGACTTTAAACAGCAGTGACATACATAAAAGTAGTTTTAGGTTGTCCTCAGCAAGTGGCTTTATCTGGTATTCACATTTTAGAAATGACCAAGACTTCTGGAGTGCATATGTCCTGTAGAGCAAAACAAACCATCTTGTTTAGAGACATACTTGACAAACTCTGTATTTGGCTGTACTTGTCAAAAGATCTTGTCGTTCATGTATCTCAGCAATGCATATTCCTTTGCATCATAAGGCTTCATAGCATTTTAACTCAAGTGTCGTCTACAAAGTAGTGTAGTGTACTACAGCACTCCTCTTTGGCACTGCTTTCAGCCAGGTCATGGAACACAACTCTTACCTCTGCAGTTCTTGGCTGGATTTAGGTGAACAGCATAGTCCAGTATTCAGTATTGCTCTGCTGTGCTGTCCTGTCACTGGATGCTAACTGCATTTGCTGCTTTTAAATGAGGTGATTTAGAAACATGTTTTTAAGAGAAATTTTGTCTATGCTGCTGACTTTGTATTTATTCAATATTGTATTCTATTTTATTTCAGAAATAGGTAAGAGAGATCATTACATTTGCTTTATTTTAAGCTGTTGCTTATTTGCAGGTGCTTTTGGTGAAATTGACAGTGAAAAAGACATATCAGAGAGAGCTTTTTTCATTGTTTTTTTTTCCACCTTTTAAAGCAGAGGCCCAGCAAGACCTGCTTGGACTAGTCCTTGCCGAGTCTTCACTATATGTTTGTCAGTCTGATAAGTCTTAGACTTAAGAAATTGGTCTTGCAAAACATATGTCGTTTCCAATACCCAATTATGTAACAGAACATACAACAAGAGTTTAAGGAACACATACTTCTTTTCCATTGCTGCAATGTGCTTTTTCTACCCCTTTAGAATTTTACCATAATTTATGTTAAGATGGGATACCCCCGTCTGCCTGTGGAAAAACAATGTGAATTGGCTCCAACCCTTCTCACTGCCATGGAAGGGAAACCTCAGCCACAACAAGACAGGTATGACTTCTTAGTCTTGGAGTGAATTTTGTTGGTATTGATTTAGTAAAATAATTTATATTAGTTGTTTAAAGATTTCTTTTCCTTAGTGCTGTCTTCATGACTTAGGATGTTCTTGCCATGTACAATTTGGATCAGTAAATCAGTTATTTGAGTGGTACAAGAAATTGTTATGGTCTAAAGCTGTAATAATATACAGAATCTGCAGCAGCAGACTCCCTATATGACAAGAGGGAGTGTTATGATGGAAGTGAAATGCCTGTCCGTATCCCCCATGCATCTTCATCAAGTTCTGGTTTCCAGCTTAAGGCCAGACCTTCAGTAGATGCCCTCTGACCAGCTGCAGGAGCAGTGCTAGATGTCTCAGACTGGCCATTCTAAATTGAGAGGTAGTGTTTCAAGTAAGTAGGAGTTCTAGCTAAGTTGTAATATATGAAAAAAGTGTTGGGAACTGCTGTATGCTAAGAATCTCTATGGGTGGTCCTGGTTCTTACCTACACTGAGATGAGTTTCAACTGTGTTGGTATTGCAAAATGTCATTAAAATCATGTCTTCATTCACTCTACATACTGTAATGGTGTAAAAATATTTTTAAATTACATTACTGGAAGGTCTTGAGTAAAATCTTGTTCCATTCATTAGATTAGTGTGAAAATACTTGAAGCATGTTTTTTCTCTGTTGAAAAGGCAAGTACATGAGTGAAGAGACCTTTGGAAAATCCGGCTGTACTGCTAGATGTTCGCCAGTGGGTCTTAAGGATGAGACAGCCCTATTCTGTATTTTGTGGCATAATTGTGAAACTGTCAAAAATCCGGACAAAGACAGTGACTTTATCTCTCCAGATGTCTGCATGCATGCAGACACATATATTCCGTTTTAAGGACATATCCTAATTTATCTTCTGCTTTTCATTTTTAAGTACATTAGGTGGTAAATAGAAGCCACTGGGTTGTGAATATGTTCAACTTTGTTAAGATTCTCTCTTTTTTTTGCTATTAAGAAAGGGGTTTGTTGTAAAAGGTTTCTCTCTTGTATGTTATAAGTAAACAGGTGTGGTTTTTTAAATGGTTGCAGTAAATGTAATTGTTTTTCAGCCTAATGCATCTTCTAATACCAACCCTTTTTCACATGAAATACCCTGCTGAACCACTGAAAGCAGCAGCTTCTCCATTTAATCTTGCTGAAAAACCAAAGACTGTACAGCTGCTTTTGGACTTTATGTTGGATGTTCTTCTTATGCCTTATGGGTGAGTTGATACCAGGCTTCTCTAGCATTGATGTGTTCTTTATGTGTGAAACAGTACAAGCTACACCCTTGAAAACACATTTAAAGTGTGCTGTTACTTCCTAGCTCAAATGAAATCAGTAGAAAAGTACAAAAGAAGTTGATAATTGTAATAACGAGATAGCCAACCCTTTCAAAGAGAAGCCTGACAAAAATGTGTGCCATCTTTCTGCTGTTGAGTTTTAAGGCTTATTGTTCTGAGATCATAAGCAAGAATAATCTCTAAAAACTTGTGCTTTCTAGAGTTAAACCTTTGAACACAATTGGTCTTCTGTCTGTGTTTTGGTGAAAAATGTTCAAACTGCAGTGATGTTGTCTTAGTGTGAACACTGTTTTTGAAAACAAGAAGAATGTGCAGAACAACTTGAATTTACTGATCACTGTTTGTTAGGAACCTTCTAGTGTCTAAAATCAATACTTTCTCAAAATGTTTTCCCACTAACTGTTTTTGGGGTGTTTTTGTGTCTTTGTATTGCTAGGGGAGCTTTTGCTTTGGAAAAAAAATAGAAATAGTTTTGATGGACGAACGTGTTTCTGGTTTTTTTCTGGCAATATAAGTCTCATAGGATTGGTGCCAGTATGATCTATTTGATCATATTTCTTGCTCACCGGAGTGGATTATCCTGAAGGAATGAATTTAAAATAGCAAGCCCATGGTCTTTCTCCATGTCCATTTGTTGGGGGCCATGCTTTCCATCAGATAGGGGAGCACTTCCGTTTCATTTGAATATACAGAATCTTGCATCACACAGTTTCAAATACCTGTTCTTCTGTTCATGATTCACACTCTTCAGTTGGCTCAGGCTAATTGCACTTAGTGTCATCCATTGCTGTAGCTTCAGCAGATGAATCCTTGGGCTTTCCAGTGAGACTTCAGTCTCTTCCACACTTTACTACTCTGGCCAAGCATGAGTTTTTAAATCACAGAATCATTTAGTTTGAAAGAGACCTCTGAGAAAACACTCAGAGACACTGAAAGTAGGAGGTGAATGTTTTAATTTTCTTTCCAGAAGGTGCTAGAGAGTGTCTTGAGTTAGCTTGTGGTTCTGGTTGTCTGTCTCTTGAAGTCTTGCTCCCTGGGGTGAAGCTGTTTGCAGTGGTTCACAGCTAATTTATGCTTGTTAGAACTTGGTCCATCATTTTCCAGTTGTGATTTAGCCTTACCAGTTTGCTGCAGTAAAGGAAACAGAAAGCTTAACTGTAGGGTTTAAAGCTCATAATAAAGTGTTTAAAGTTTTAACTAATGAGACTTGGAATTAATTCCTATTGTTGAGATTGTTTACCTTTTTGTTGCCTGTGTGCTGAATGCAAGGTGGGAGGCTGGCTGGGGCAAAAGAATTCTTGCTGGTCTCTGCAGTGCAATTTTGAGGCCATTTGGCCATCTTCCAAGGATACATGGAGCAGTGGTGTGGCTTTTATAAAAGCATGAAGGTGAGCACAGGGCAGCTGCACTAGCCAGTCTTGTGAAAGAACAAGCTCCGTAAACTTTTTTTTATTTTTGCTTTCCTTCTCTCCCCAGTATTAAAACTACCATTTTCCAAAACAATATCTCATTTATTATTTTACATCAGGATGTTTCCTGCCACTTGTGCTGCATAGGCTTCATTGTTTCCTGTGTTAGGTTTGTATTTTTTATAGAAATCGTACAAATGTTACTGGAGCTTTTAACATGAGTTTCATGTTAGACAGCATGAGTATTTAGTTCTAATACAAAATAAATAATTTTTTTCTGGTTTGTAAGCTAAGGACTCTTTCTGGAAATGCCAGTGGACCCTTCCCTTTTCTAACTGAAGTTTGTTTTCGTTTACAATGACATTGTTATGGCTCTTGCAGAATATGTGGGGATAATTGGCAGCAGAGCCTCAAATTCTATCTTATGTTGGAGTCATGGGATTAATTAGAGAAAAATAATCAAGTTGGACAATTTATGTGTCTTTCTCAATTCCAGAATCTAATTCAGCTGATAATGTGGATTGGAAAAGGCTCTAATAAAAATCTTTCCCTGCCTGCTTAGGTTTGTATTGAATGAATCTCAAAGTCGACAAAACGTGCCCTCGGCCCAGGGGTCTTCATCAAGTAGTGTGGGAGGTCCTGGAATCCCTCAGCCACCTCCAGGGATGAGCTTTTATGCAGCCAAAAGGGTTATTGGAGATAGTCCGTGGACACCAGAGCTGCTAGAACAGGTATTTAGAGCTATGGGGCTGGTCCGTGGTGAATTGTGGGTATGCTAATGGGACAGTTGCAGATGGAGGAATGGAAAGCTGGAGGGAAAATATGTAATTGATTCTGACCAGGTCTTTAGTTGACCTGAGGGAATTTAGTGAGGAATTTTGCATGATGCCTTAAAGAATTTAGCCGGGGAGGAAGGTGATTGGGAAGCAGCCGTGACTGCAGCCTACTCTTGTGTTTTGCTCTGAAAGGTTGCAACAGTGTCTTCCGAAGCATCCCTTTTCAGCAGTGGTGTAACAGAGTATCCCGTAATGGTGATGCTGGTACTTGCTGAAGATGACTTCGACCGGAGTCAAGCTAAGAGAGGGAGAGCATGTGAACTTCTCCTTAAGCAAGCAGAAGCCATGATTTGAGACAGCTGAGGTGCTACAGTTACTGTAACATCCGATTTCTTGTCAGTAACCCTGCTTTTCCCTGGTGTTGAACAGTGTAAGCTGGGGATAGTGAAGTTCATTGAGGCTGAGCAAGTGCCCGAACTTGAAGCTGTTATACACCTGGTCGTAGCCTCCAGTGATACAAGACACAGTGTTGCCACTGCAGCAGACCTTGAACTAAAGAGCAAGCAAAGGTAAGGTCTGGATGGTTGAAAAAGATGGTGTTAGTATTCCTGAAACAGCTATTGCAATGAATGTAGTGCTCCAGAGAGACTGTGCTGGAGGTGAGGAAGGCTGAGATTCCCTGTATATGTGTGAAGCTGCCATGTCTTCCCACTGGGCTGGGAATTATGTGGTTTGCAGTCTTGCAGATGGAAATGTCATTTGTCTTCAAAGATGATACTTTAGTTGTGTGGGTTTGATCAATTTTGGCATCACTTCTGAGCCATTTTCTTACCAAATCATAAAAAATAGTGGTGGTTTCCGCTATACACATTGCCCCCTGTGCATTATCAGTTGTCAATAAGGCTTTAGTAAATGATTCCCAGAAAAGTATACTTTCATTTAATTTATTAGGAGAGTAAAGAGACTAATTGTGAAATGGATCATAGTCTAGAAAGTTTGGCAAACACTGTTGTCAGTTATTACTGAAGCTTCTGCTCACCTGCAGTTCGCCCCTCATCATGTAAAAGACAATGCTTCTGTCTTTAACTCATCAAGAGGCCAGAGCAATGGCTGTTGATACTGTTTGCTGAGACATTGACAATGGGAGATTTGCTAGCTCATGTAGGAGGCTGGAGCAAGATAGGGCCATCTTTGAAATATGTAGGTGGCTTCTGTAGAAGTATTTAACATGGAGTCAGATTTTCCATGTGAAACTTTCTGCAGCTGAAGTTGTTCAGGTGCCTCAGTCGTGACAGGGGAGATGATTGTATTAAATGATGAAGCATGATTAAGAAAGCTGGTCTCTCCTTCTTGTCTTATGTTTCCTTCTAATGAGAAAGATGTCCAGAGAGAAAAAGAACTGTGTGGACAATATGTAATGTTAAATGTCTTTTATAATAGACATTTATAATACCTGGTTCAAAGATTACTGATATTACCATGGTCTGTATGTCTTGTTTCAGTAGCAGAGAAGGGAGCATGTAAGTTTCTAACAAGTTACTTGCTATCATGTTGTCAGAAATTGTTAAAGTGTAATTAGTTCACATTCTTTATGAGTATATATTATGTGGATGTGGGAAAAGAGGTCAGAAGTCAAACTGTGAAGTTCTATGTAAATTTTGGGACTGATATGAATATGATGCAAAATGCTGTATTTTAAGTCAAAGGTCAGAATCATAACATGTTTTTGTTCAATATGGTTTTTTCCTTCAGTTTAATTGACTGGAACAATCCTGCTATCATCAACAAAATGTATAAAGTGTATCTTGGGGATATACCACTGAAAACCAAGGAGGTAAGATTTGCCTCCAGAGTTGTCTATCTTCTTAATTGCTGAAGAAGTAATATTAGTTGTCTTACTTTAAAAGTAAAAAACGTATTTGTGTTTCTTTAATCTATCACTTCCTTTGATATCTGCTTTCACTGAATATTTATGTTATTTGACTAATTTTTTTCTCTGTGCCAGTGTGTTCTGATTTGTAGCAGAAAGTAATTTACTGTTGTCCAGAGATGCACTGTTTAATCTCTGTTTCTGACAGGGTTCTGTGCTGAAACCAGAAATGAAACGAGAGTCAGTCAGCACCCGTGTTAAATTAAAGATAGTTCCTCATCTTCTACGATCCCGGCAAGCTGCGGAAATGTTCCCAGCTAACATTCAGGTGATGCATATTTTCCAAAGCTACACTTCCTAATAAGTTTGATGATACAGTTCCTCCAGTACTTAGAGTTAGGAAGCATTGTTACTGATGACAGTGTTTAAAGAAGAGGGGGAATGAAAATCTTTGAAAGTGAACCAGACACTCTGTAATCTGCTCCTTCCTTTTCGTCAGGTGGTGTACGATGGACTCTTTGGTGCAAACACAAATGCAAAACTGAGAAGTCTGTCTTTGCAGTTTGTACATCATATTTGTGTCATGTAAGTAGTTCAGAGAGCACAGTGTTTCTTAGCTATTTGCCTAGAAGCCACTCTGTTTAATAAAGATATAACTGAACCAATGAGTCCTAAAACGCAGGGCAAGTAGGGGTTTCTTTTTACTTAATCTGGAAAGCTCAGTGTGTCTGTGCTTGCACACAGGAAGTTGTAATATCTGATCTTAACACAGTCGAGAGAAGTGATACTAGAGAATAACCTTTTCAGGGATGCAAAAGATAATATTTTGTGGGTTTCTCTAATTGCAGTTGTCCAGAGAGTAAAATAAAGCCCTTAGGTCCAATGCTTTTAAATGGACTTACAAAGCTGATCAATGAATACAAAGAGGTAAGATGAAAAGTTTTTTTACTATAATTCTTCATGTGAATACAAGCAAAAGTTAAATTTATTTATGATGGGAACTGATGTATCTTTTTTTGTGTTTGCTTGAGAGGTTGCTGGAGAATACCTTTTAAGAATTTTTGTTGGAAGAGAAGCAGATATTTTAAAATGCTATATAGCAAAACTGTTTTATTTATGTAACACTGATAGATAAGTGCTTGGGCACCATTTGCAAAATCTATAGAAAGTAATAGTGCTAGTAATATAAAGAGAGAAGTCAAAGTAGTATCTAGCTGCCCTTACTCTGGAGCACACAAGGACCTCAACTCTGCATGTTTATCCCATTGTGTTAAGCATCTGTATAGGCCTGCTTGTTATACATTCCAACCTATTTATCCAGGGATAGTATTACTGTGAGAAGGGTTTTACCAAAGAGAACTGCAATACTAGTCTGGCCTGATGAGATGTTTCCAGTGCCATTTCAAAAGTCAAATTCTCCATGATACTCCTACATGTACCATAGAAAGGGCAGATGTTGCAGATCACCTTTTCTGCAGCTTTAAGCTTCTTGCTGCTTTGACCTTTGAATGTGACCTTCTGGCCTGAGTTGGCATTTGAATGCATGGGACACCCTGCCATAGGGAAGGGAATGAAAAAAGAGGAAGTAAGCCCCTGTGTATAATTGTGCTGTATTGGTCATCCACAGGATGCGTTTTGCAAACAGCTTCCTTTGTTTACAGCTGCTGTTCAGAGCCAGTGGTTTCTGCCCCTTTGCTACTGTTTCATATCCTCACTGAATCTCCTTACTTGTTTCTCTTGAACTAAAATATGGGCAGCTGAGACCAGAACAGAGATTTGCATTTTGCCACAATTTGCAGTTTCTCTATTTCTTAGACAAAAGTGTGCTCCCTTTGTTTCTATATGTTTTTATTCTTGGATAGAAATACTTGGTATTTTAGGATTCTTTTTCCATGAAAGCCTGCTTGAGCAATTTTAAGACAGGATTTAAAGTAAATGTTTATTATAAAAGATATACCAGTGTGTATTTCTGGTTTTGCTAAATTCTGTTTATTGTTTTATTATTCAAGGATTCAAAACTGCTATCAATGGCATATTCAGCAGTTGGAAAGCTCTCCAGGTAACTGAAACATCATTTAAGCAATGGGGCATTGAACAACTTCTCCAGAGTAACCAGTTAATTTATCAGCAGCAAGTTTTATGCCATCTACCAATTTTGCAGTTGAGTGCACAATGCAGAGAAAAGTGTTCTTCTTGTGACAACTTCAGAGATGTAAAAAAAAATACATTTTCAGCTGATAGCTTCTCTAGCAGTGATTAATGGCAGCTCATGAATTATGCACAGAATTTAGGAAACGGTTCCCCATTCTGGATTGCCAGAAATACAGATTTAAGGAATGTACAGCAAAGACCAGAGGGCATGAAGCTAGGCAAGTGGTATGTTCAGTCATGTACAGGTGATCCAAGTGGTTGTCCATAAAATGTCTCACTTTCCAAACAGTGTTAAGGGAGGAAGAATGTGTTGCTTTATGGTGGGAATGGATAAGATAGAGCAAACTGTCTGTGCTGGCTCTAATTATTTGACACTTAAAATTTGGAATGAGGGGAAGACCAATGAAGTGTGAAGCATTTCAATTTAATAAAACAAAAGCTTCATGGATTAAAATATCTTGTTTCAGCCGAATGCCTCAGCTTTTTACCAAGGATATAGCACTGGTACAGCAGTTTTTTGAAGCCCTATGCAAGGTGGGTGCCGATGGGGCTTTGGGAAATCATTATTTTCTTCTGATTTTGCTGGATTCTTGACACTATACACTGTAAAGTGCAAACTCTTTGTTTTTTTGCTGCAGGAAGATGCTGATACTAGGCTTGCCATTCAAGAGGCATTGTCTATGATGGTTGGAGCATATAGTAACTTGGAAGGAGCCCAGCGTACCTTGATGGAAGCTCTTGTAGCTTCTTATTTAATAAAGGTATTTTCAGTGCAGTCAAAATCACATACCTTAAAAAAAAAGTGATTAATTGTCTTCCTGTTTCCTGACACTTCCTGTTAGATAATTCTGGATCAGATCTTCCTTTTCTTACTGAATGTATTGGCCTGTCTGGGAGAAGGCAGGGTGTGTATGCTCAGATAAAATATTTTTAACATGGCTCGGTGATGCCAAGTTGGTAATACTGCAGTTCTCTGTTGTTGTTCTGTTTAGCAAAAAACCAAATCCATTACAATTGCATTGTATGTTTCTCATAGTCTTCTCCTTAGAAAACTTCAAGAAGTAAATGCTTCAGGGACAGTCTTCTGAAACACTGTGGGACATGGAGATTTTGGTAGAAAGGATCAATCACTGCTAAGTGGGGTTTCAGCAGGCTGTGTGATATGTGACATAAGGCATCTGTGGACCTCTCCAGGAGCTTAGCCTTGAGACACTAAATCAGACTTGACCTACTCATATTTTGAGTACTTTCTTTGTGTTCAGAATACACCAAAGGTCTGGATTTTCAGAAGGAGCAAGTATTGTATACTCTCTGTCTGCATGAGTACCCAGTCTGACTGTGAAGGTTGTATGTATTTCTAGAGTAAGAGATAATTTTCATGCTGACAACCCCTTTCCTCAAGGGATCTAAATCTCCAGGCAGTACCTTTTTGAGACAATGTGTACCTTACAGACACAATCACCACCATAAACTGGTATTTCTTTCCCACCTCTCCTAAGCATAGCTCTGTTTTTTGTGGCAAGATGATATATGTCAGTTTCATTTCAAAACTGCCTGGATGGAGCAGTTCAGTTTTTCAAGAATTAGTATGATTCCCTGAAATGTGTATATGTTTAATTAAACATTTAATTCCCCATTTGTGTATATATGAGAAGTTTGCTTTTCTTTGCCCTGTCTCGTGCTATATGAACTGTAAGCATGAGTAGTGTCTCAAAATCTCTAAACTTTAAATCATGTTGGTACCAGAGGTCAAAAAAAAATGACTGATGTACAAGTGGTGAGTGAAAGTCATTACTGCTGTCATTTAAGACTCAACCATATGTTTGTATCTTTTCCCTTTAAGCCTGAAGTTCAAGTACGTCAAGTGGCTGTAAAATTTGCTAGCACAGTGTTTCCTCCAGATCATATCCCTTCCAGATACTTACTCCTGTTAGCTGCAGGAGACCCGTAAGTTGTTTTCCTTTATAAATTATTTTCTCATATATATACTTATGTATGTTTGTCTATATGTATATATATGTGTCTACATACATATATATGCATATGCACACACACATGTATATACATTAATTATAATATATATATAATATGTATATTTGCATTAAATATGAATACATATATCTGTGTGTTCATAAGTTAGCACATAAAGAACTTGAAGAAAATTAAATATGGTAATTTGGAAATCAAACTTCTTGACATTCTCATGGAGAACTGTTACTCTACTCAGTGACAGTCTTGAGATTGTTTTTCTTGTTTCAGATGAACTGCAGTCACTAAAGCATTTCATACTAATGATCAGTTGCAATTGCAAAAGTAAAAATGCATTAACTGAAATCACTTTTACAGTGTCTAGAAGTTATTTTTTCCAGGTAAATTCTGTCAGTCTATTTTTAGCTTGTATTTGCAGAGAGTTGAGCATGCAGTTTTGAGAGTTGCCACTCTGCTGAAGAGTAGGTGACTCCTTAAATTACAGTAATAATTTCATTTGCAGTTTTCTGTTACTGCAATGTAAGTGGTGGGTTTTTTTCCCCAATTTATTTTCATTACTAAAATTTTGATGAAAGCTGCTGTTGTATAACTAAGGAAAGCTAAGCAGATTAGCTGCAACAACCAGCTCTGTCATTACAGTGTCAGCACTGTTTCAGGAGTAGTTATCTATTGTTAAGTAGATAATGATAAATCTAGTAGGTGGCAGCTGAAGCTTGACTATAGGAAGTGATAGGGAGAAGTAGCAGATAGGAAAACCAGGATGTGGGAACCAGAAACTGATGGTGAAACCTAGAAGGATGTAGGAGGAATAGAAGTGAGCTCATCCAGACAGTTTTGCAGAGAGCACTCAGTACTATCCCTTTTTCTTTCCTGTCTCTAAAATAAGCAAATATTAAAAGTTGTAGTGGAAGATTTTTTTTCTCTTTCTTTCAAAAAAAAAAACAAAAAAACCCCCACTTCTCACTTAAAAACGGTTCTCTCTCCCTCAGCTTCCCAACATATCTTATTGCTCATTAAAGGCTTTTTGTTCAGTGCAAATAATGTCTGTTTCTCATCTTTTCTTCTGAAAGGCGGGAGGAGGTACATGGAGAAGCCCAGCGAGTATTGAGAACATTTTCTGGAAAAAATGAAAAGGAGAGTTCTGGGAAGCAGATGCCTTCCTTCCCTGAAATGGTCCATTACATTCAAGACAAGGTACAGTGCTTCTGACACAGTATAAAGACAAATAGATATGTGAATCTCAGGCATGGGATAGGTGTGGTCTTGCCTTCCTACAGCTGCCCCAAGGAATAAAATTAGTGAAAATCAAAATAAGGACCACACATAGTATTTCATTGCCAAGATTACCACATGTCATCACTTTCTGCTGGCAGTGATTGCAAGAGATCCAAGTATTAAGTAGCGAGACAGATCTTTTATTAAAGGGAATGTTTTGCTTTCTTGCAATTTGTGCAGTTGATATGTGGAATGAGGAATCCAGTTCTCAAGGGGTATAATCCAGCATGTTTTACAAACACAGCTCCTGAACGTGCAAGAAGACTACTTTTTATTTGGCTAAAATATTGTCTGTGTTACACACCTCTGTGTATAGTAGCTGTACTAGGCTTATAAGCAGTAAAGGATATGTGGAGAGTCGCTGACAATATTTTTTCTTATGATAGCTTACCTTTTAAAAAATGTCAGAAGTATGTAATTTTGAAGCACATGTGATTTAGCATGAGATCTGTGATAGCAGAATGCTTACACCTTAGAGATTTCTTTTGAAATATGTGCTCTGGTGGTGTTGTACTCTACTAATACTCTGAAGTATTTGAAGCTCTGTCAGAAACCTTGCTTTTTTTGTTCAGAATGCTGATTTCTTAAGTAGATATAAAAAAAAATAGGAAACCAAGATTCAGTTTTAGATAACACTCTTAAATTCTGTTGCCCTGTAGTTTTGAAGTTTTCCTTAACATTCATAATGTCGCTAAATAATTTTGGATCAGTGTAGTTCAATCACAAGTGACAAAAGCAAGAGTCCCTCAATCATGGGGGAATTACAATGTTTTTGAGTGCTTTTCAGATCTTTGTGTCCTGAAGATGTATAAAAAATCCTAGAAGTATAATTATTTGTTTAGTTATGTCAAAGTGTGATTTTTCACATACTATCAATAATCTGTGACGTTTGGAGATGCTTGAGAAGTTTGTATGCATTACTTGACACGATTGACTGAGATGAAAAAATAATGATTTAGTATGATCCTTCTCACCTTTAAAAAAAAAAATACACGTCAAAGAGTAGGATCCCATCTGCTGGGTATGGGTGGGAAACTGTTCCTCAAGGGAGCCCCTGTCTGTTCACTAAATCAGGTTTTCTTTAATAATCCTTAATGTCATTAAAATTAGCATTGCAAAAGATGAAGGCGTGTTAAAGGTCATTCTCTTCTGTGATTGCTTTGTGTCTTTACTCAGGTACAAGGCTGCCTGACTGACATGCACGTTGATGTGCATGTTGCCTGTTTAATACATACATACTGCTTTTCTGCAACATTCGCAGTGGGTGTCACTTAAAACCTCCTGTTTGGATGTTTTTCTGCTGGCATATTTCTGCTTGTGAAAGCTAACATTTACATGGATATGAGTTGCTCTCTTGCTGCTGCAGCCTTCCATATAGCAAGTAGAGAGATCCTTCGAGTCTCTCTCAGTCTGAGAGGCTCCCCAGACTTGGCTGGCGCAGCACAGGGCACCCATCTCCCAGTACGGGGGAAGCGTGGCTGCTCTGCAGCCTCTCCTGGCAGAGCTGCCACTTTAAAGCTTTCTGGCTGCCTGTCAGGGGGAGGCTCAGAGTTTGGAAGTTTGTGTGGTACTTCAGTTTTAAATTCTTAAGTGCTTCTTGTTTCCTGAAAGGAAGAAAGAATGTTGTACTCCTTCAGCCTCCCCTGCTATTCCCTCTCATGCATTCAGAGTTTTCACTTTCTGAATTGGTGTAAAGTAGATGGAACTGATATTACCAAGTATACTGTGCCCTTTTTATTACAGAGCTGTTACACATTTTCAGTTGTTAAGTGGAGGATTAACACACTCATATCAGCAAAATTTCACTGAGCTTTCCAACATCTCTGTTATTATGTGTCTGAATGGTCCACTCTTAATGTATTCTGTTGTTTAGGCCACTCACCGAATGAAAACTCCAGCTAAATATATGACTGGAACTGCAGCGTTACCTTTTAATCCTGCCACATTTGGAGAGGTAATTGTCTGGTTTTACTTCTTCAGATATGGGTACCACTGTTTATCTAGAGGACAGTCTAAGAAGCCAACAGGTTCTATAAGTCACCCTACATTCTAAAATTCTTTGAAACAGATGTTGGGATTAACTGTCCATCCTTTGTCCTTAAATGGCAGTCCAAACAAGATTGTCATGGGGGGTTTGGGAGGAATGTTCACAAGAGGGTTGCTCCACTGAATGGAGTAGCATTAGATACAGACAGGCAGTCCTGTGCAGAAGTCCCATTATGTTCCTTGGGGCATTTTTCCTAACAGAATCCCAGGATCCAGTGATCTGTAGAAAGAGAGATGGGAAGTGAGATTTCTATTAGCAATGTGTCGGGTTGCATTTGTACACAAGCCAAATTGGTACAGAGAACAGGCTGAACTTCCTGCAAGGAGTTACATCAACTGGTGATAAACCAAAAGTCTGTATATGATTTAATCTTTAGGAAGTGATGTAGGGTTGTCAGGCAAGTGGTCCTAAGGTTTGTTACACTTTATATTTGTTCCTGTCTCTATGCTAACTTTTCTGTCTATATTTGACAAAAGAAAAAAAAAATCCATTTTGGCTGCACTGAGTACAGTATATTGTCTGCTCTTTTGTTTCCTGCATGGTTTTTCAAGTGCTTATGCATTCAGGATCCTGTGTTTTTTATCTTCTCTACTTAGATAGTTCTCTATCTGCGGATGTGTCTTGCTCACAGTGCCGGTGTGGTGCCAACCTCACAGAGCTTGGCAGATATGCAAGATCATGCTCCAGCCATTGGACGTTACATAAGAAACCTCATGTCTGGCAACCACTTACCTTTCTCTTCCTCTTCCTCTTCCTCCTCCTCCTCTTCAAAAAGTGCAGAAACCAACCCTGTGTATATATATATTGGCCTTCTTCAGCAGCTCTTAGCTGGTGTTGGAGGTAAGAGACTGTGTGCAGCAGTATCCTGAAGAAATAAGTGTATTCTCCTACTAGAAATGAGTTGTCTTGTTTTTTGAACTTGGCTTCAGCAATCATAGAGTTGAAACACAGACTATATACTCTTTCATTTAAACTTGTTTTCTTCTGTGCTGTTTTGTAGGTGGGAGAAATCATAACTGTAAAATTGTAGCATCAGTTGACATAATAGTGTAAAATTGTGAAGCCATTGTATATAACAGCTTCTTCACCAGAGAATGTTGTGTCTTCCTCACTCTGATAATAGCCTATCTACCACAAGTGTAGTCTAAAATTTGAATGCATTTTGAACGAATTGCTACTAGACTGTTTGCTTTTATTAGAATCCTAATATGTCTGAGAAATATACCTTATTATTCTGTATTGTTTGTTATTACTAGTGATTTACAAATAAATGCCTGAAATGCCCTGATACTTCTTTACCTCTTTTTAGCACTGAATGTTACATTATTGTAAATACTAGAGCTATTTAATAACCTCATTCTTTAATTATTGTTTAGGTTTGCCAGTCATGTATTGTCTTCTAGAAGTTGTTTCAGTGTATCCAGAAAAACTAGCTGCCAGATTTGTAGACAAAATGGATTGGATTAAGGTATTGTGAAAACCCCTTTTTTAGTGTTTTTCTGGGGGATGGATGGAATTTGGCATTAGTAAAATCAGGCACGTTTCCCATGATGAAACTGTGTTATTTCCAAACATGCATTTGATTTGAAATCTGGTATTTCTACTCATAGTCAGCACCTCATGAAATGTTGATGTGCCAGGATGGGGAAGATTATTTCTTGGTTCTTCTACATTACTGTTTTTGTTCATTCACTTACATGTTCTAGGTAGTCTGTCAGCTATCCTAGGTATAGTCATCCATTTTTTTCTCTGCAGAAGAAAACTGAAGATAATGTTCTGCACATTTTTGACAGAGTGAATGTTTTCATGGGAAGATTGAATGACTTTCAGATTATGAGATTAGTTACATCCCTGGTTGTTTCAGGGACCTTCCTCTGGAGATGTTTTTTTCCTATTTATTAACCCCAGACGAAAAAAAAACCCATATATTGGAGTCTGCTTGGGAATAAGCCAAAGGGAAATCTGTGTTCACTGGATTCTTTCCTCAGGCAACTCTCTGCTTTTTCATTATTTGCCTCAAACACCTAGGGTTTTTGAAGGTCTTACAGGTTGCCATTGCTTTCACTGGGGCAATCTGGCAGAAACAAATACTTAGTCAAGTATTAAAAAATATTAGAATTTGTTCTAATAGTTTCTCCTGATGATATCTGTGCTGCATTGCGCTGTATGCAGGTTATTACTTCTCATTTACGTGCAGGTATGAATTGCCCAGGACAATACTTGAAAACATTGCCCTTTTCAGTATTCCTCATCATTTGTAGGAAACTTTTCTTTGTCCTTGGCCTAGTGTCCATTTGCAGAATTAAGCTTCTAGAGGTAGTTATTGATAGTACTGAGTTTCAGAAATAGTGTTGTAAATCATATTTTATGTGGTTTTGCCTTGTCAAGTGAAACAAACAGGTTGAGGGATGTGTTAAAAGTCAGATATCTGATGCTATATTGAAGTTAACAATACATTTCATGACCCTGAAGGATTATTTCTTGTTTGTTTGCGTGGGCTGATTTTGGTTTCTTTGTGGTAGCCCAAGGCACTCAAAGATTTGGGTATGAATTTTTCATGGGAGTGTGTTGCATTATACATCAAATTGCTGGTAGAGGTAAGATTATGTCTTAACAACTTAACCAAAGCTTCCAAAATTTAAATTTTAATAACTTATTTGGACAATACAAGATCTCAAATTGGGTAATTTTACTTTTAGAACTGTGATTTCCTGACACTTTTTTTTGGTTGCATTTGAATTGCTAACCTTCTTGAGGTTTTGAAATTCCCTTTGTTTAATAAGATGGCCTGGTAGCTTCCAGCAGCTCAGGGAGAGTGTAGTGGTTTAGGGTATGGGTTTTTTTTGGCACAGTATGAATGCAAAACCTGGAAGCTCTTAGCTAAAGACAAAATTCAGCCAAGAATTCAATGTGCATGGTTTTGACACACAACTGGTGGGTGGCCCTCTTATGGCTAGTGGTCTTCTTTCACCAAAGTGCTCAGTGTGTAATGAATGCTTTGTTGAATTGAGGGCTGTGTTTCTTATTAAGTGATAATGCTGTTGGTTTAAAGTGTGCTTTCTGAATTAAGAACTGTTTATGTATCTCCATGACACTTGTCTTTGTATATTGAAGGTCTTTATGAACAGACTGAGTAAGAAGCTGCTTCCACATTTTATGGCTTGCTTTCTTTTTTTTTAAACTCCCACAGAACTTGATGAACACTAACAAAGAGGAAATGCGTGAGCTTGCAGCCCTGTTTTATTCTGTAGTGCTGTCTACCATGTCTGGAGATGAGCTTAGGGCATCCTTGGAGCAGCTGATCAAGATGACAAAAGACAGCCATGTAACTACCTTCCTTTGTCTGCTTCTTGTTTTTTCTCATGTCATGTAACTGATAGGATATTTGAATCTCACCATGTGTCCAGGATGTATTAACTTTAATCTGGGTGTAAAATTAACTAACAGGCTTCCAGTTGGATGGTGAGAAGGGATTTTTGTTGTAGGTGAGTGCAACAGATCTTTAAATAAATTAATCCCTGAAGCTGTTAACGTCAGTAGGAGGATTTCATGGAGGCGCATCCCAAGCAAAGCACCATCATGTGTTTAACCAGTTTTAGCCAGCTAAATAGCCACATCCCGTTGAGTGGTGATGGATCACACTACCTACCTCAAACTGTTTGCCTGTTCCTTATTCCTGAGCACTCACAGAGTCAAGAAAATTTTTAACTTGTTAAATGTTCAGCTCTTCCCTCCTGAGCCATAGTCACCTACTGGGTCCTCACCACTTCAGGATCTTGTGCTGTGTTAGGACTGTGCCTTCTTCTCTCTTGCCCCACATGGACTGCTCAGCAGGCCTCCACAGCTGTGTCTTTATATGCTGGGTTTACCTGTCTTCCCTTCTCCAGCAGCTCCTTTTGCCTCCCTTTATTCTTATTTCTCTATTTTGCCACTGCAAGCAGGGAAAAGGAGTCCTGAAAACAAATTGGTCTGGTTTCTGTGCTAGTGTGTCTTGAATCCTGCGTGGGAGAGAAAGCAGTAGTATTTCCTGGTTCTGTTTCCCAAAAATGGTTTTGTATCAGTCTCTCTAATGGACTTAAAGGGCCACCATTTTACATTGCAGGTAACAGGCTGACAAGAAGTGCTGATTGCTTTATGTTGTAGGTAGCAAATGTAATTTATTTTGAATTTGTGAAAACTCTGTGTGTGAGCCAAAGCCATGTCATTGCTCAGTTTTGTGTAGGGCACAGCTCCTACAGTCATGAAGTCAGTGTAGATGAGTCCCAACCCCCCACTGCTTTCAGCCCCACTCACCCATGTGAACCATGAAAGAAAAAAAAAGCAGGGTGTTGCCATGCGTTTGTGAGTCTGAGTCAGGTAGAGCTCTGACTTGCTGCTACTGTACAAAACCATTTGAATTTGTACACCTAGGAGTGGTGATGATCCTAGTGTTTCAGTAAGGACTGCAGTGGGAATGGATAACTAAAGTGGAGATGGAGGAGGATCCATCTTCTGCTGGCTTGCTGCAGTGAGACCACATCAAGGAACAGTTCCTGGTGGCCAGGCTAGGTTGAGGATCCCATTGTGGCACCACAATTGCACCGGTGCAACATTTGTGGTGTTAAAAAACAAGAGGTATAAGCTAATCCAAGCTTAAGCTCCTGCACCCCTCCCTCTGTTTTTTTTTTTTTCCAGTTAAGTAGCATTTGAGTCTCACAGCCTTGTTTCTCCACAAAATCCTTTTGCTAGAATTCACTTACAGGAATAAACATGGTCATTAAATAGTTCCAGCACCAAATCAGCCTTGGAGAAACAGGTATTCTTGACATTTACTTGTGTTGATTAGATTTCATGATTTGTGGCCTGCCAAGCTGTAGAGGCACTGCCTTCAGCATGGGCCAGGTCTGAACTCATTCTTAGCCATGTAGAGCAGATGTAGAGCGATTACCCTTGACTGCTTTTTACCAAAGAGTACATTTTGTCCCCTTAGTCTGAATATAGTCTGGTTTTTAACCAGAGACAATGTACTTTGGGGGCTTTTTTAAAGTCTAGCACCAAAGGGTGTCTTTAGGAATGTGAGTGCTGGTGATAAATTTCTAATCTGTCCTCCTAGATCTCTTTCAAGTTTTGTTAATGAATCTTAAAGAACTCCATCCATCAGAGAGCACTAACAATATCAAACTCTCTGTTGTTTTATTATGTGTTAGAGCTCTGCATTCTTCAGGGCACCTTCTGGCTTGTCCATATGTGTTTTTAAATCAGTGCTTTGTGCAAAGTGTTACTTACTTTGAAAATGAGATTTTTTGCACTGTTGGTATTGTCTGTAGAGCCCGGAGGTCCAACATGGATCCTTGTTGGCTTTGGGATTTACAGTAGGAAGGTACTTGGCCAAAAGGAAAATCAGAACAATGGAGCTACATGACATAGAACAGCCAAACACTTCAGTCATGCCGGATCAAGAACAACTTATAAAATCGACAACAGAGACAATAGGTAACTTCCTGCCTAAGACTTTGCTGCATTGTAATGTTGGTTTTTTTTAGTCCACCCCTGGCTGAGTATTTTGCTGAGATGCTCAGCCCATAGACAGAGTAATGTTGAGTTCAATTTTTGTGATAGAATTTACAGTTTGTAAGAATATAATCTGATTAGATGTATGGACATTTCAGCAAAACCTAGGTGGACTTTGTAACTTGCAAACCAACAGAGTACAATCAGGAATGATATTATTGCCTAGATTCCTCTCAATGTCTCCTTTCACTCCCATTTTTTTCTAACATAATGCTTCCTACCAACTGTAGAGGAGATTAATGCTTTGCTTCTTGCATAGGTAAAATACAAGTGCCTGTCCACTGCTAAATAATAATCAGAGTCATCCTGGTTTACTTTTCCCTGTAGGTTCTTTTTTGGACAGTACCTCTCCCTTCCTTGTGGTGGGTGCTTGTATGGCTCTTGGAGAGATTGGCAGGAATGGCCCCTTGCCAATCCCCAATGAAGGAACAGGATTTACAAAGCTGCAACTTGTTGAAAACTTACTGGCCCGAATCCCTTCCAGCAAGGAAACAAATAAGGCAAGATTTTTGTAGTGTTTGTGTAGCATTCATTTATTGAATGCTCACTAGGTATATGTATTACATGCTAAACTCAGCCTTGTTTTTTAAGGGAATGAGGCTTTTTGTTGGCTTTTGTTGGTTAGGGTCTAGGTCTTTCTAATATTGTTTAGCACTGATCACTTGTGCTTTCTATAGTCATAACTAGAGGCTTAAGAGATAAAAATATGAATACTCTTCATTTTAATTCAAGAAAAATGGGAATATCTTCTTTTACCTGCATATAATCCTCAAAGGTAACAGGACATTTGTTCTGATCTACTTTGGAAAAGAGGTGCACTGATTGAGCTAATAAGCTGCTTGCATGTATATCTGATACCTAGAGTGAAACTTCAGCAAGGGGGAGAAGTAGTGGGTTTAAAGTGCATCTTATAGACTTAACAGGAAGGTTATATGATTGTGTTAATTTTGTTTATATTTAAGATGAAGGAACGAGCAATACAAACATTAGGTTACCTCCCAGTGGGAGACGAGGATTTTCCCCACCAGAAGCTACTGCTGCAGGGTTTAATGGATTCTGTGGAGGTGAGACACTGTCAGTGTATTAGCCTTTATACTACAGTGATTATTTCTCTTCGGGTGCTTTTTATGTACTCTAGAGCCAGATTTACAAAGGGAGTTGACTTTCTGTAAAAGTGCCTCTGGGTTTTTTAAAACTGCCTTGAAGTAGAGAGCAGAGATAGGCTTGGGGCTGGTACAAGGCTTTATGCCACAGTTTAAAAACTTGCTAGTCCAGGTCTCTGCCTCAATCTGAGCAAATACTCATTCCCCTCTAAGAGGCTTATAGATTTTTTTTTTTTGTACACTGTATATTTAAAATATCCAGAGCTTATATTATTGAAGCCTTAGGCCTGTACTTTGGCCTTCAAAAGTACCCTGAAAGTAGTTAATATGAATACCTCTGAGCTACATTAGCTAATACAACTCATTTGAATTGGAAGTTTATAGAAATATATATATATATATATATATATATATATATATATATATTGTCCATCTAAATTCATTATTGAAGTACGCTGCATTCTTTTACAGTCCTTCAGCTTCTATACATATTGCAATATGCTAGATAACAAAATTAAATAAAAAAAGCTTTTTTAGTACCCTTCTTCCTTGCTGATACTGACATAGGATTCTGCATTGTAGAAATGGCTGTTGAGTATCAGACAGGCCTGCTTTGCTGAGTGCTCCAATTCTGATCTGATCAAACATGCAGGAACCATAGAATTATAGAATAGTTTGAGTTGGAAGGGACCTTAAAGGTGATCTAGTTCCAGCCCTTCTACTGTTGACAGGGCGAGGTCACTTCACACTAGACCAAGTTGCTCAAAGCCCAGTCCAACCTGACATTGAACTCTGCCAGGGTTGGGGCAGCTATGAGTGACCTCTTCCAGTGCCTCACCACCTTCACAGTAAATAATTTCTTCCTAGTAGTTCATCTAAGCCTACTCTGTTTGAAACATTTAACCACTTGTTCTATCACTATACTTAGGTGACTAAAAATACTGAGAATACTGTGTACCCAAACAACAAAAGACGTTTCTGGGTACCATGTTTTCCCCTGTAACTGCATGGGGATTTTACAACTTCCTTTATAAAAAGTGTACTTGAAAAAAACTTATTTGTCTTAGATTGCAGGAAGCTAAGGGCTTAATTCTCCAGGAGCCTGAGCATTTTTTGCTTCTAGAGCATAAGGAAAACTATCTAGGAGATACTCAGCAATTAGGGAAACCAGTTCTTATAACATAAAATTCATCATAAGTACTGACAAGAAAGTGGCATATCTTGTTCCTGAAGGCTCAGAGGATAGTGTAAGGAGGACAGTGAAGCAAAACAAGTACCATCTGAATTATTTTAATGTGAAGAAAAAGTTTCTGCATCTTTTAAGACATCAGCTTCTGGATGGAATTACAGGAGACTCTTTCAATGCTCCCTATTATAGTTAAGCCGTAGTAATTTTCACTAATCACTATCAGCATAATTTTAATTTTGTTTTATTTTCATTCTATTGAATTCTTTCTTTTCACCAAGTTGAGCTTCTGCAGAGACTAGTAAATACTTCGTCAAAGATAAGCTTTTAAAAAATGTGGAAATTTAGCTTTTATCATTCATGTCAGACAGTTTGGCATTGCCTCATTTTCCATCAACTTCAGTGGGTCTGAGGTGCCACATAGTCTCAGAAGCTCACCAGATCTTACTGTAAATTGGTGCTGAACGTTGGGACTGAGATTGAGAGGCTGTGGTTTTGTGGATTAAGTGCCAGAAGTTTTGGTGTATGCTTCATTAGTACTGTCAGTGATGCTCTGATGTGTTTTTTAGGCCAAACAGATAGAGCTGCAGTTCACTGTTGGTGAAGCTATTACCAGTGCTGCTGTTGGAACCAGCTCAGTGGCTGCGCGGGATGCATGGACTGTCACAGAGGAGGAATATATCCCTCCTTCAGGTAGGTCTTCCTAATGCAGGGGCTGGGTTGGGAAATGTCTGGGCTAACACTTAGCTCCAAAGCTTCATTTCTGTGGTGTTTGCTTTATAACAGAATACGCAAGAGAGGTTTTGTGTTTGTGGTTATATACAGGTTGTTTTACCTCGTCATGTCAGTCTGCTCAGAGGGCAGAAGACTTCATTCATAGGCTTAAATAGCTGCTTATGTACTTCATTGCCACTTTGTCTCTGTGTTTGATTTTTTCTTTTTTTTTGTTTGCCATGTTGAATTACTTTTGGGGTTTTAATACACAAATCTTTAAAAATACCATTTTAAACCCTGAACAGGAAAATAGTGTTATAAAATCAAATCGCAAGTGTTTTCCAATAACTTCAAGTGATGCAATTAAGTGAAATTTACATGCAGTAAATGCAGAAATTCTGTTAAAGAACTAAGATTCTGTACCCATTGAAATACAAGTGTCATGAAAGGCTAGCTTCAAATCAGACAACTGTAAATATCAGTCTCATACCTGCAAACACAACATTTTAATTTTGTGAGAGTGGTCTTAGATGTGCAGTGTACAGAAAGCTGAGCATGTGGTAAAAATTAAACCTTGCTATTGCTCCAGAAATTGTGAGTCTTAACAAAAAAATAAGTTCTGCCCTGAGTCTTAGGCAGTGTGAATGGTACCTCTTCTTGGCCACAGGCTCTAAAACATGTTAATGAAGAGTTAGGAGGATTCTGCATGTCTGTTATTTATTCTACTATTATTACTTTCCCAGTGATTCCAGTGAGTTCCTAAATAAGCAGAGATTAAGGTGTCATATGAGTACTCTTGAGTTCATTAGGTTTTGCATTATTTCCATGTAAATGGCTGGGCACAGTTTTCAGAGTTCCTCTCCTCCACCTTTATTTTTTTCATATAGATTTGAAGGTGAATGACGTGGTGCCCTGGGTCCTAGACCTTATTTTGAACAAGCACATCATCAGTCCCAACCCACATGTTAGACAGGCAGCTTGCATCTGGCTTCTGTCATTGGTGAAAAAGCTGAGCACCCACAAAGCAATTAAGGTAAGAAATATGCCTTTTTCCTAACACTGGCTCCTTCTTCCTATTTTTGCTTCTCATCTTTCTCATCTTGTTTCTGTCCCTTCCTTCCCCTTCACTTCTGTTGTCTCTTTTCTCCACGTGCTGCTACAGTCCTTACTGAGAGGTTTTTGAGACATGGCCTATCTTTTGTTTCTGGAGGAACAATCGATCTTGCAGATGAACAAGGGTGCTTGTCACCTTTGTAAACATCTGACTTGCATCCAAGTCAGAGTAATCTCAATGTAAATAGCTGTTGTAAGATGATGTACCACTACATCCTCCCTTGGGAAGAAGAGTTTGGTGTCTGTATAGTGTTTAGGATTTATATTTGAATAATATTTGAGAGGTCTAGGAGGGGAAGCAGAAGGAGAGCAGAACTTAAGTGTTTCATGGTATTTATCTTTGGTACCCAAGAGCAGTTACAATGTGCTTTGTGTGCTGTGTATCTTTGGTACACTTTATGAACTTTGAAGTGCTTGTCCATAATGAGAAAATGTGAAAAGTCCTATACAAGGACTACATAAAACATTCCCAACCAAAATGACCTCTATCTGCATAGAGTTACTATGGACTGCGATGGGATCAAATGACCATTTTGTACTCTACAGGTATTGATAAAGAGCTTTGAGGCAAGCTGCTTTGCAAATGTAAATTTTTATATATAAAACATTGCCCCCTATTGTACTTATGTAAACTGTGCACCTTGTTGGGGTGTGGCAAAGCTCACCAGTTTGGGGATGGGGAAAGCCCCATCTGGCTGCAATCCAGATTTATGATGCATTGCTGCCTTGTATGAAGCAAGGACAATTCCTGTCATAAGCGTAGCTCAAATGGGCAACTCCTTTGATACAGTAGCCTCTTTTAGAAACTTGCCTGGAGACCAAAGGAAGGATTCAAAATAATGTCCTCTTTTCTCATCTTACAGTCCCATCTCAAGGATATTCAAAGTGCATTTGTTTCTATTCTGTCAGATAGTGATGGTAAGTACTGTTGTATCTTAAAAGTTGTCTTTTCATTGGCATTCAGCAGACTGGAGGGAATCTATCAACAGGCATATAGTCAACTACACTCTGTCAGCATTAAAAGATGACTGTAGAAACTTCCCATTTCTTATGTTGATAGGAATGATTTCTGTTCTAGGCACCATGTGCAGAGATCAGAAGCACAACTTTTTTGTGCGTTTGGCTAAAAAGCACACTGCATTTGCCCCTTCAGACTGTAGTAGAAGTGGTGTTACTTCAGCTCTGTTTTGGGCAGCAGGATGTATATCACAGAGTTCTGCATGAACAGAAATACTGACACCTCTTCAATCTAGCACATTCTGGTTTACAGCTCTACCCATGGCAGCTAGTGAAAAGAGTGGCATCCAGCAGCCTATGCAAAGCTCACTGAAGCTGAAGAGAGTATTATATTACCACAGTTGATTTCAGGTGCCGCTAGCATGTCAGAATACCTGTGCCTCTTGGAACTCTGCTGTTTCAAAACTCGCAGTAACAATAGTTATGTGAAGGTGTCACCTAATTTGAAGGGGTTTATACCTTCAGAACAATTTGCAGCTTCAGAATGCAAAGTTCGTGTGCAACACAACTGTGTTTGCTATGTCGTGATTTTGATTGAACCTTACTTTTGGAATTTGTGTACTGTTAATCTTGAATTTTGCTTGGTAAAATCTCTTGCAGAGCTTAGTCAAGATGTTGCTTCAAAAGGCCTTGGGCTGATATATGAACTAGGAAGTGAACAGGATCAGCAAGAGCTAGTCACTACGCTCGTTGATACCCTTATGACTGGGAAAAGGTACATGAATTCAGAACACAGTGAGAGAGTACTCTTATGTGTCTAGTGGGAACAAAAATGTGCCTCTTTTTTGTGTGGAAAGAAATGTTTTGGAGTTAAGGGTAAGCCAATATCCATTCACAGAGAGTTAAACTGAACATTTCTTAAATCGGCTTAGAGTATTTTGTGACTGAAGTTGTTTTGGTTTTGTTCCACTCAGCAAAGCTTCAAAATAATATGTCAGCCCTGGTTCAAATGGGCTGGGATTTACTTAGATTTGCTACTTGCTGCATTGTGTAATTGCAGAGAGCTATGACCACTTGCAGCAACTGCACATTGTGATGTGGAAGTGGTGACTTGCTTGTGCTGAAATGCACCTTTTGCGAAGAAGTGCTGTTAATGGTCTCTTGTCAGCTTTAGTATAAAAAATGCTGGTCTTACAAGACTTATGGCTAGAGATCATGTTGGTCAGTATTGGAGATGCTCTTTAATAGAGTTCTCCTGTCTAACCTGATGTAGGTTTGGCCACTGAATCATAGAAACCTAGGCTTTGAGTGTAGGGATTCATTGGTGGTAGGCAGGAAGAAATAAGATGGATGGAAATGATATTATTTCATTTGTAAGTACAGATTTGCTGTCCATTATACAGCTCATGTCTGGACAGAACGAAAAAGTCACCATTCAGTGTTTTGACTTTCTACCTTTGCACAGCAAAACTCTCAACTTGCTGTAATGTCTCCTTAATATTACACGTGATGACATTCCTTGCAGTGTGTGTAGCTTTGCCCACCTGTATGCTGTTTGTGGGATTGGAACTGAAAAAATGTGAAGCTGCTGAGTTAATAAAGCAAAATTCCCTGTTCTGTAGTGTGCAGTGTATTCAACTGTAGAGTTTGGTAATGCTGATACTGGACTTCTTTTCTATCAGAGCCAAACATGAGATGACTGGAGAAACTGTGGTATTTCAGGGAGGTCTGAGTAAAACCCCAGATGGGTAAGTTTACTGATAGTCTCTGACAGAGACACAGTCAGTGCTGAAACAGAATTCGCTAAAAATTCTGCTTCCTGACATTTTGTTCCTTCTTGTTCTCTAAGTTACTGTAACTATTTCTGTGTAATACAGCCGCGTTACTCACTTTTCTCTCCTGCTTTACAATGTGAATTGAATATAGCTTTAGTGTTGTAGCATTTGTCTAAATACAAATACTAACACTGATTTCCCTTCTGCTTTTCAAAGTCAAGGCCTTTCTACCTATAAGGAGCTTTGTTCACTGGCAAGTGACCTCAATCAGCCAGACCTGGTGTACAAATTCATGAATCTGGCCAACCATCACGCCATGTGGAATTCTCGGAAGGTAATGCCCTGATTTCATACAACTTCCATTCCCACTCTGAACTCTGGAAACAACAATCCATTTCTCTATTCCTGGTTATATGTTTTATGAAAAACTGCATGTATTGATGCTTTGGTATAGTCCAAGGCAAATTTAGCAGGCTGAGAAAAAATTTGGGATTGCTTGAAATTCTTAAAACTTTGGTATCAGAGTATTCATAAAATCCTACATTCCCCTCTGAATTATCTGACATCCTTTTATTTTTTTTGAGTGTGCTTAGAAGGACAATCCTTAATGTTTTGAACAGTGATAATGTTTTGAAAACTGGATGAAATTTTGGATGCCAGGGAAAGTGATCTTTGTTATTTAAGGAGGCAGAGTAAAAAGTAATCAGTAAGTTGCTAAAAAGCACTGTTGTCAAAAATATCCCTTTTTAACTCAAGTTTTGATATTTTAAAACAGCTGGGAGCTTTAGCAAAGCCAAAATACTGTTGGATCCACTTCCAGGTGAAAAAAGGAGCACCGTGAGCTTGAAGATTTAGGTGTACTATTCAGAGCTTTTATGTGGGGACTCTTCACTGGCTTCACAGAAGCATGGAAGAACTTGTGTTGAGTCCCTGACAACACCACTTAGTGCAAAAAACAAGTCCTAGCTTTAACTCTCATCCAGAGTTTGACAATTCATCACGTCTCAAGACCTCTCTCAGCACCGTGACTTCAAAAGCACGGGAGCATAGTTAGGTTCCTGACCCTTGTGGAATTTCTCCAGCCCAGATGAGTCCAAAAAATCCACTCAGAAGGTGTGGGTTGAGGTTTGGCACATGAAAAATTTGCAAAACCTTTTAATTTGAAGGGGACATCTGGAAATCTGTACTCTAAACCCCCCTCAAGAGCTAAGCAGAGCATGCTGTTCAGGGCCTTGGAGGCCTTGCATTTCCTTACACTTTCTGCAGCTTCGTGCTTTTCATGGCAGTGGTCCTAACTGAAAATGTGTCTTTATTGCTGTTTTCTAGATTAACCCAAATAACACATCCTGTCCTTTGAAGTTCCTAGTGTGAGGTTTTGAGTGGCAGCTTTTCACACTGCAAGTCAGAAAGCAGGCGGTCATTAGAGGCAGTCACTGCACTGCCTTCATTGAGTAATTTCTTCTTGGGCTATCCTGCCAAATCTCGTGGGACCTCACAGGCAAGCATCAGTTCCACTGTATTAGAAGTGACAGTGGAATGGACAGTGTTGGAGAAAGAAAAGGTCATAGAAAAATACTGAAGTTTAAAGTAAATATGGACAGATGCAAAATTATAATCCCCAGAAAATTCAGGTTTTAGAAATAAGGTGAAGTTATTTTGGTTTTAGTTTTTCAGTTCCTGAGTTACTCTAACTTTTTAAAGTCAGCTGAGCTGTAAGGAAGCAGTTGCCCACTCTCACCGGTTTAGCCAACAAAGAATCTAATTTTGAAGAACATATTTAAATCTGTATAGTTTTAATTCACTACTACTATTTCTGCAAATGAGATCAATCAGTATCTTGAATTTAAGGTTGGAGGAAAGTTTTGAAGTAGTATGTTGTCTGCTGAGTGTGGGATTACTGTGTTACTGTAACAGTGAGGTTGGGCTAATTCTAGTACCATTCTAGACCTTTTGATCTGGTCTAAATCTGAACTATGTCAGTCGGTTTTGCCTCTGACTGTGTTGTGCCCATGAGCAAATAACTGGGTGAGTGAACAATGTTTCAACAGATACTATTTTGTTGTTATTTCAGGGAGCAGCTTTTGGTTTCAATGTGATAGCTGACAAGGCTGGAGAGCAACTGGCTCCATTTTTGCCCCAGCTTCTTCCCCGGCTCTACCGTTACCAGTTTGACCCCAACCTGGGCATTCGGCAGGCAATGACCAGCATTTGGAATGCCTTGGTCACTGACAAGTCCATGGTGAGTGACCAGTACAGTCTGGCAAGGGGCTTTGCTGCCAGCCAGCAGTGTCTTGGAGATCCTCATGGGACAGACAGATGCATTTTGTGAAAGGAGGGGCAGTGCAGAAAGGGGTGAGGTACTGCGCTGGAAAGGAGGTGTTTAAATCCATGGATGAGCTTGGAGCTTGCACAAAGGTTTTGCACTCTCTCTCGTACGTGAATGGATTTTGCTGACCTTGTTTGTGCAGCCAGCATTAAAATTTATGATTTACTTTAAATGGGGTCTTTCCACTTTGATATTGCTTTGATACTGCTTATGATAAGTTTTTCAGGAATACTTATAGCCTAAGCTGCCTTCCTAAAGGAAGAGCGTCTAAATATAGTTCCTCAGTTTTTAAGTGGGAGGAAGCTCATGGTTGGAAGCTATTCCATCTGTTTGAGGAGCACTTCTCCCAGGTGTATTTCAGGAATAAGTGATTTTCATAAGATACCTTTGCTCTGGTTCTGCATTTTTTTCCTCTAGGAAAGCTGATCTTAATGTAAAGTCGTTCACTCTAATCCCTCATTAAAGCACAACTGCTTCTTGAGGAAATATATGTGTGGTGTTGCATTTTAACAGTTCAGCTGATAAAGGCCATAAGGGGACTTTTCTTGTTGAATCTTTCACAATGTTAAGCACTCAAGCAGTGCAGAGAAAGGTGTGTCTAAAGCGCAGTCGGAGAAAGTTTGCACAGCACTGGCAAGCATTAGTTCATCTGATGTGTCTGAAAGCAGGTTGTCTTGTGCAAGAGGGCTCTTTTTTACAGAGTACTGGAGAAGGATGCATAGCTGTACTTGTCTCATGATTTTTCCTTTTATTAATTATAGGTTGATAAGTACATGAAGGAAATTCTTGAGGATTTGATCAGTAACTTAACCAGCAGTCTTTGGAGGATCAGAGAATCCAGGTATTGCTAGGAAAAGTATTAGATTTGTCTTTGAACTCAGTTCTTTTCTCTTGTTCTTTGTAAACTTGTTAACCTGAAGAGGTTGAGGAGGAAAAGAGGACATATCCTTTCATCAGGATACAGCCCAGCCTTGTACTCATACTTCCAAGCCTGCCCTAGGAAGTATGATACAATCTTGAAGCTATTTGCCTGAAATTTTTTATTTCATGTTGCTTTACACTAAACAACATCTTCTGAAGAACTGAGTTTTCTGGTTACTAGTTCTTGCCTATCCTTACATCTGGAATAATGTATTCTCTTAGAAACCTTGTCAATCTGACAGTTATGTACTTGGCAGCAGGATGCCATACTACTTTTTGTTTTTAATGGTTTGTAGCTATGCTGTGTTGAAAACCTCCATTTTAATTTCAGTTCCATACTTCATATCAGTTTGATTTCTTCTTATTGTATGCTTAAAGAAGAGAAGACTAAAACAATTTTGTCACTGGATTGTTTGCGGTAGCAGTTTTCATCATGGCAGCCTTTTTTACTTCCTGTCATATGTTTCAAGTTTTTCCTGAATGACTGAGCATTTTTTTTTCTCTGCCAAAGGAGACATTCTTGTGACAGAGTAGATTTAGTGTATGGGGAAAGTAAGGAGTGTGAAACAGTTCTCATTTTTCTAAACTATTTATTCATATTTATAAGGATATCTGAATATATACACCTATATCAAGTAAGAACACTGTGAAAGAAATAAAATTCCCTGTTTGCAGTTGTCTGGCACTCAATGACTTACTAAGAGGAAGACCTTTGGATGATGTCATAGACAAGCTTCCAGAGATTTGGGAAGTCCTTTTCAGAGTGCAAGATGACATTAAGGTAATGGAACTGAGGACTGAATAGGAATCTTCAACAAACAGTACAGTGATCAAGCTCTGAGGTGTTTAAAGACAAATTTCTCTGACAAGTGAGCTTGAAGCCAGTGGGGGTTTGAGTATTAAGCAGACTAGAAATTCATGCTCCTTGAAAGTAAAATTTCCTTGCCACATTGAAAATTCTCTTTATGTTTGAAGTGTTGAGTGGGATTATTGTAGATGATTTGAGATTTTTCCTTGATATAAAAAAGAATTCCTGATTAGTTGCTTAACTTTTATTTTGGACTTCTAGTGTGCTGAACTGATACATGGTGATATATGGTGTGCTGAACTTGGATATGTGACGTCAGAATCTTTGGGTCCTTCTGGGTTTCAGCTCTGCCAATGTATTGATTGTACCAGATACTGAAATGGAGCAAAGCCATCTTTTAACAATGTTCTAATACCTTCTTCTAAAGATATTGCTACTTTCTATTAAGTACTGGCCAAGAATATAGCCTTGTCTGTTCTAGTGTTAATGCTTATTGATTAATATTAAATATTTTAATAATGAGAATTCTAATTATTCTTCTAATTTTAGAAGAATAAAAATAACAGAAGTAATTGGTGACTTCTTTTTTTAGGAGACTGTGCGAAAGGCGGCAGAATTAGCCCTAAAAACTTTAAGCAAGGTAAAACTCTACAATTTTGTCATATGTACATGTAGACAAGGCATGTATGGTTTTGATGTCAGGGGTGACCATAGACTATATTTATTCAGAGGATTTCTAATATAAGATCCAGTTGTGAAAGACTGCCCTAGAGAGCAATCATAATAACCATCACCACTCCCCTGTACTTTTATTGGTGCTAGTGAAGTCCTGCTGCTTGAGAGTAATGCAATGTTAAGGTCTATACAAGCAAAGGAAGGATATGATAAACTGTGGATTTTTCCTCTGATGTTGTTTTTTCATTACTTGGGGGTGGGATTTAAGTAAACTTACTGTAACTTCAACAGTTTACCAAGACTGACTGATCTAGTTGACCAAGCCTGGTGGTACGTCACTGGTATGAAAAAGAGTAACTGTGTATGGACTTCTCTGTGATGCTATTACTGACAAGGTTTTTTGGGTGTAGTACACTCTTGATATTTTGTTTGGTGATCCTCTGAAAAAGTCATGGGTGGCAGGGTATCTAAAGTGCTGTGTTTGAAATCACAGTCTTCATAGTGCATGACATTTTAATGCTGCAAGTGAGGATCTGGTTCCAGAATGTTGTTGTGAAAGGTTGTGATTGCAGAATCTGTTCTCTTCTGTGACTTGTTGCTCAGCTGTGTGGAATGATTGAGTCCCTGTGGCTGAGATAGGCTGTCCTTCAACTGAGAGGCTGTTTGATTAATCTGTTCTTCCAGATTCAGGTCAAGGCCTGCTAGGGTCTGAATTTGCCTTTTCTGGAAGTAGATTGTAGTTGACTTAACTTAGTTGGCTTAACTACCTTGTGAAGAGAAGATGAAGGTGTAACAGAGCCTGGGCTTGGCCATGACCAGTTTGTTTAGTTGCTGTTGGCTTTTTCTGTCTGAAGGAGATGGTGCTTTAATATAATCTGTGGGGGAGGTTTGTACATGTTTACAGCACTAATTCTCACCTGTCCCCAGGTCTGTGTGAAAATGTGTGACCCCTCTAAAGGAGCAGCAGGTCAGAAGACAATAGCTGTGTTGCTCCCTTGCCTCCTAGACAAAGGAATTGTAAGCACAGTTGCTGAAGTTCGATCTCTCAGGTTAGTTCTGCCCTATGAAAGTTCCTGGGGGTCGGGTCTTGACCAAAGACACCAAGTTTATTCACCTGAGGTGCAGAATGTTCTTTGTGTTTGAAGTCACACGTTGCTCCCCAAAAGAGCTTTCCTGCTGAGTTCTTTTTTCACAGAGTTTAAACAGCAGCCCTAGAACTCTGCCTGTCTTTTGGGAGTATGTGGCCTCTCTGCAAATGTCCGGATTCAGTTCCCAGCAGGAACTGCTGTACAAATGGCAGGCTGATCCAGAAGCAGTGTGCCATGCTTAGGCTGTCCTTTGGGACTGGCATATTTGTTCCGGTTGCAAACAAAAAGTCCCATGGTTCTTCAAACAGCCATGTCTGATTTCACAAGTTCTTATGAATATTGACATTTCATATCCCACATGTGGCTGCATTTGATCACACTGTTCAAATACATTTTATGTCTTGTAACAGCTCAATGTTCTTTGATGGGTAGTGACTTTATATGCTTGTCAATTTATAAACTTGTTTATTCTTTCCTTTGACTGAGGCTCAGAAAAACTGGAAAATTCAGAGTTGAAGAGTAGATAGCTGGTCTTAACAAAAATAATTATTAGGAAAGCCAGAAGGCTTCTAACAAAAGGATATTTCCTGAACTTTTAAAATTAATTTTGAATATATAAAACCCCTTTGTCAAAATGCAGCATGAGAGATGTGATCAGTCTAAAACTGACTAGTAAGGTTTGAATAGATTATTGTAACTTGTCTTTTCTTGGGCAGAGACAATGAATGTCTCAGGGTGACTTTGCCCAGTGCTTGTTTAAAACATAGGGGTGTGTTATTTCTTCCTTATCTCTCTGCAGTAGTGCCTCTTTGCCCATTCCCTTTGTGATTCCAGGGTCAAAGTAAACAATTCTGGCCAAAATATACATAACGTCCCTTGGAAGCTCAGGGCTAGGGAATAATTTTTTTAAGCAAAAATTACAAAAATTTTTGTTTGAAGGAAGATTTATAGTAGTATATCTGGATTACAGTAGACAAGAGAGGCTTTTCAGATCATTTTGTGTGTATCTGTGTTGACCTACCCTTTAATCCTTTTCCAGCATTAACACTCTTGTGAAGATCAGTAAAAGTGCTGGGTCTATGCTGAAACCTCATGCACCAAAACTTATCCCAGCTCTGTTGGAATCCTTGAGTGTGCTGGAGCCTCAAGTCCTCAATTATTTGAGTTTTTCTGCAACAGATCAAGAGAAAGTAAGTGCAGCTATAACAGGGGAAGTGTCAACAGAGTAAAGATGACAAAGATTTAATCTTCATTAATTGAACAGAAAAATAGCAGATTTGGTAGACAGGTGTTCAAAAAGCAAAGAGAAATAGCTAAGTTACTAAAAAGTTTGGTCATGGAATATGGCTGGACAAATGCGGAGTTTTTTTTGAAGGATTGGGATTATTTTTATTCCTTAGACTGCTGTATGTTTGCAAAAGTAAAGAGCAATTTTAGTAATCCGTTTTTTAAATGTCACTGCTGTTTTTTCCAAGAGATTACCTTCAGGACTTCATATAACTTCAATTGGAAGATGTGCTGTAGCACTGTGGGCTGGAGGTGGATGTTGTCAGCACTCTGTTCTTTAATTGTTGTCAAAGAACCATATTAAGCAATGACAATCTTCTTGAGAAAGTGATTGAAACCCATTGATTAGAAACAAATTTAGCTAATTTCATTGTGATTCAATTAGATTATTCCTTTGCAAATGAAAAAGGAGTGAACAATGTGAACAGTTCAGTGTGAGATTTTATCTCTTCTCCCACCTTTGTTTTCTCTTCCTCTCTCTCTCCCTCCCTCTAGAACATCTGTCTGTCTCTGAAAGCGAAACAGTCATAGTCTGTAGGCATAATTGCTTTCTCGATTCAGCTGAAATAGGTTTTAGTGTAAGGTAGTGAGTTACAGCTGATGTTGTTGTCCTTTCTACTGTTTTCATGTTGTGTTTACACTTGGATTTGTTTGGGGTTTTTTCCCGTTTGTTTTTAGACTGCAATGGATAGTGCCAGACTTAGTGCTGTCAAGTCATCTCCCATGATGGAAACCATTAACATGGTAAGTATTGATTTCAGAAGGGTTCCAGTGTGAGGTATGTTTTAGAAGAAAAGGAATTAAATGGAAGCTTTACAGAATATCTCTTATCATATCTCCATGTGGCTGTGTGTCCACTTCCTTTTTCATGTACAGACTTCTCATCATGGCACCAATGCTTTCCCCTCAGATCAGTTGTGAATAATTTAGCTCCACTTGGAGTTAGATGGATTGCTTCTTTATCTAAAGACCTGCCTGCTTTGATGAAAAGGGCATCCTTCAAGTGCTTTTCTTTGGATAGGGCCTGAGCTGATTCTGGGTTATGTTAGCTAGCATGTCTTTTCATTTCTGGCCCACAACTCCAAAACCAACTTCTCACCTGGGCCTTCAGTTGATGATAGTCACTGTTGGTAAGGCATAAATGCTGTTCAACCATTGCCTTGTGGTGCCTTAGATATACCTATGTGGGCCTTGCCCATACTTTCATGGTGGAGGTGGTTAGAGAAAATGCTGAAATCACTGGAGGCTCTGTCAGCAAGTGGTGTTTGGCACCAGAGTTTCCTGCTGCTGGAGGAGGAGTTGCTGATGGCTAGATGCTGTGCTGTAGGATCTGTTCTGACAGAACTCCTTGTTCTCTGTAGGAACCTTCCCAAAATAAGGCACCTCTTTTCTACTCAGGCATTGCATGCCTGGGGCATGTGGGCAGGTAGAGAATTTGAGGGTTGAGCAAGTTTTAGGGGAGTTGTAGCCACCAGAACAATTTATTGTTTCCTTGACTTCTGGAAAAACAGCAACAGCAAGCCCTCCTGTACATAACAACATGTGGAGTTGAGTTTTCGTGTCAGGTGAAGTGGTCTCTATAAATAGAGTGCAAAGCAGTCAAGAATGAAAGGCCCCATGTAAGTGTACAACCCTGCAGCAGCTGCTGCTGTCCCTCCTCCAGGCCATGCCCTACTCTGCCAGCCCTGGGGCAGCAGCTGTGTGCCCTGATCTTTGAGTGGGCTTTTGTATGGTAGGGTAGAGGTAGTAATGGCTTCCTTGGAGTATTGTAAAGATATCCTGGCTTATGAGCAACCTCCTCTATATTCTGGGGCTGGCTGGGAGATTATATGGATAATTTCCTTCACCATACCAGTGATGGAGGGGGAAGTAACAGTTGATCTGACTTTGGAAGCTCATGAAGTTACCTTCATTTAGTACGTCCTTGATCCTTGAATTTGCTAGAAAATGGATCTCTCCATTGGAAAACAGTGTGTTACATTAAGTGCTGGTAACATGAGGCCCAGTTTTGGATATATTTGACCCTAGTTTGGATATATTGCTCCTGGTTACAGGGAGCTGGGAAAATGTTGGGTTTTGTCCTAAGATACAGATGCCTTTGCATCTCGTTCTCACATGTGTGTTAGTTTCAGGCTTCCTGAAGAGTTGGAGCGCCAGAGAACATCAGTTGCAGCAAATGATAGTTTTAGCAAGGTCAGCTCAACAGAGAAGTGAGACAGGAGAATCTGTATATGGTGGAATCCACTTCATGTGGGCTTTTTCTCATCATGCAGCAAGCTCTTGTGATTCAGATCAGGACCAGCCAGCAGTGCTGAGGCAGCCTCTGCTAGAAATACACCAACTTAAGTTACCATCATTACCTTTTTTTTTTTTTTTTACTTTTTTTCTCTCTCTCCCTGTCTCTTGCCTTTCTCTAGAGCTTGCAGTATTTGGATGTGTCTGTCCTCGGTGAGTTGGTCCCTCGGCTGTGTGAACTGATCAAAAGTGGAGTTGGCCTTGGCACAAAGGTATGTCTGTGGTTTTAATAGTTCTTTTGGAAATGAAGAAGGGAGTATAGAGCAGTGTCAATGTAAATATAGTTCCTTTGACCATGTCTTTTAAAGCAACAGCTTGGGTTGATAGATACTGGAGTCATTTGACATCTGAGCCCCACTCCACTACATCACTCTACTGAACGTGTGCTGCCCTAGCCTCCACTAGGCTACACGGCTGCTGTGCTCTGTGACACATGAGTGCAGAAGGTTGTCTTCAATTGCTGCAAATCTTCTAGGATCATCCATCTTGACTGTGGGTCCTTTTTCACTTCCTATTTAAATTCTTGTCATTCATGTTTTGCAAACTTTTACTGCTTCTACTTTTACTGATTTGGATTATGAGAACAAGAGGTCACTGGATGTAGATCTTGTCTTAGAAGTGCAGGTAGCACCACAGCAAGTATTAACAGTAATAACCAGTGGCAAATACTGTTTTATCTTACCTTTGTTTTCCCTTACAATCTTCCAGGGGGGCTGTGCCAGTGTAATTGTGTCATTAACCACACAGTGCCCTCAAGACTTAACACCTTATTCAGGTAAGGTTTGCCTCTTAGTGTCAGGATTTAAAGGGACTTTTTGTTGCTCTGGTATTTCTTCCCTTGAGTTTAGCACAAGAATGATCATTACAAGTTTATTTTTATCAGAGAGCTGTTTGAAGTTACCTTTTTTGTTTGAAATTGGCATGCTTGGAGTAGGTTCAGTACCTCACCAAGCTGGAAGAGGTAGAGGAAGGAGTTGAGGGAATTCACTAGCACTGAGTAGGAATAGGCAAAAATATTTCTGTTTTTTCTTGGAGCAGTCTAGCAATGCCTATGTTAGTGCAGCACTGCCACTATGCATTGTTCTTTCAACTTGAGCTATGGGTGGACCATGAACAGCAACTTTGCTTCACTGGGTGTCTTGTGATAGTAGAAAGAACCTCACCTTTCTGTTGCAAAACAGAAATGAAGCTGAAAGCATGGAGTGCTTGCATATAGAAACATTATCAGTCAAGGTGTGCAAAACACTAGCAGTAGTTTAAACATAAGGACTTAGAGAGTTAATAACCCCACATACATGCAGTGAGGAAAAATGCATAAATTCAGGCAATCTAGTGAAATGCAGGTTATTGCAATTCTTGCCAGAGTGACCAAACATAATGTTTCTGATAAAGTAAAGTCTCTTCCAACAGGCAAACTTATGAGTGCTTTACTTAGTGGCCTGACTGATCGCAACAGTGTGGTACAGAAGTCTTTTGCCTTTGCTATGGGGCATCTAGTCAGGGTAAGTTGGGCTTTAAGTTTTATTTTGCTTCTTTATAGGTGGTCTTCTTTGAAGCGTTTGAATAATTTGAGTCTCTTCCTTCTTACAGACTTCCCGAGACAGTAGCACTGAGAAGCTGCTGCACAAACTCAGCAGCTGGTACATGGAGAAGGAAGGTGTGTTGCTTTTGAGGTATTCACTTACAGAATACAGTGCAGAAAAACTTCCTGGTGACATCAAAAGCTAGTAAAGAAACATTTCTATGTCCTGATGCTTGGTTTCACTGGCTGAATAATTCCTATACAATGTTACACGATACTGTGCATTACTCTGCTTTCCAAGAGGCAAACCAAGCAGTTAAAAGGACAATCCTGCTTCCCAGTCATAAGGTGCTTGTTTTGCTCTTTCAGAGCCAGTTTACAGAGCAGGCTGTGCTTTAACTGTGCATGCTATGGGACGCTACAGCCCAGATGTACTGAAGAACCATGCCAAGCAAGTGCTGCCATTGGCTTTTCTTGGGATGCATGAAGTTCCTGAAGAAGATAAAGGAGAGAAAGAGAATTCTACTCTGTGGACTGAAGTTTGGCAGGAAAATGTACCTGGTACGTTGTATTAAGAATAGTAAAGCTTTCAGGAAAGCATGGGACAAGAAATAGCATACTTTCTGGAATTCCATTTTGAAAATACAGAGTTTTCATGGTAAGAGATTTGGGAAGCTTGTTTCTATTTTCTTCCTTGCTCTAGATTTCTTGTATGAAGTCTGCCTTCTCTGGCTATTTAAAATAATTACAGGGGCATAGATCACAAGGGTGGACAGACACAGTAGAAGTATTTTAAAATTGTGATACACTGAATGCCACTGTAATATGATCCTGATCGTGCAGATAACTAGACATCTTCGGAAATTTTTATACCAGCCTTATATGCCCTCTATATATAGGGCTGCTACTCATTTCAAAGTTTCAGGGGCTTTGCCCTTTCTCTCTTTAGCAGATCTCTGTGACAATACCTCTGGTTTTAGATTCAATGAATAAATTTATGCTATAGAAGTGCAGTTCTTTTTATAGATGAAGATCTGGATACATTATAGTATTGTCTTGCTGACTCTTTCAGATTTCAGATTTGGTTCCTCAGTCCTCAGATGATTTCTCAGGAGTCTGAGAAAGGAGCTGGAAAAGGTTTTCTAGTGATCTGTTCTTGGAAGACAAAAAAAAAAAGACATTATATTCCTTAGAAACAGGCTAACACAATGTCTAGTGTCTGCTATATGGAAGGACTGACATAAGCTCTGTGTCTAAATACTCAAAAAAGACTGTATGTTTGGAACACCTAGAAAAGAACCCACCTTCAACCAGGCTAGGAGGAATTCTACACGCTTTTGCCTGCAGTAGACCTTTCTGATTTATCTCATAGCAAAAAACCCATGAGATCTATAACTGGTTGGTTTTGTTTTCCAGGGTAGCACTGGTCTTGTTCACTTGTGGTGGTTTTTGTTGTTTTTGGGATTATTTTTTTTTTAGTAAGATCAAAGGTATGTTTGTTTTGTAGCAAAATTATAGTTTTCCTCCATCTGATATGCAGGTACTCAAGGTGGGATCAGACTGTATTTGCAGGAGTTAATATCCATCACCCAGAAGGCTCTGCAGTCCCAGTCCTGGAAGATGAAAGCTCAGGGAGCAGCTGCCATGGCATCAATTGCTAAACAGACCAGCTCCCTTGTACCGCCACATCTGGGAATGGTGCTCTCTGCACTGCTGCAAGGCCTGCCAGGGAGAACCTGGACTGGAAAGGTAAAGAGGGAATTGTCACCTCATGGTTGGCTGTGAGCCCAGCAGCGTGCAGCCCTTAAGTCAGGAAATGCAATGTTCTCTGCTGCAGAGCAGCACAATAAGAATGCTGATGCAGGTAGTCTGCCTTTTGTCCTGCATTTAGCAGCTACAGAAATGACTGGGAAGATAGGTAGGTGAAATTCAGAATGCTTTGGAGTTGGGTTCCCACTTAGACAAATTCCACTGCACCATATCTAGCCTGGAGGGATACTAACATGTGCACAGCCCCTTTTTGCTGCCAGTTCTGTGCAGATTGAAGGCTAAGTCCTCTGCAGGAGGAGTGGCAAGAGATAGATAGACATTGCTTCTCCGAACTGGTGTCACAGGCATGTGTCCCCAGTGCCCCTTGCAGAAGAGCACAAAGTTTTGCCCTGTGCAGCAGGACTGTGCATTTTGGCTCTGTGGCACTTCTCAGTGATGTCTCTTCTGTCATTGCAGGAGGAGCTGTTAAAGGCCATTGCCAGTGTTGTTTCTGCGTGCAGGTAAGTGGCTTGAAGGAGGTGGTACCCTCAGGATCTGAGATCTCAAAAGGGAGGTTGTTGTATAGTGTTATTGCATATAGAGTACTAAGGAGATATTATAGAAGGTTTGTCATCACCATCCTGATCTCTTATCAGCAGAGAGCAAGTGAGGAGCTCCTCTTATATGAGAAGCAAGTGATGCTTCAGAGATACCTACAGAAGTAAATGGTTGATTTAGAGAGGAAGAGGAGGATGTTGAGAGGCCACAATTGCTAAGAGGAAAGCAGAGACTAAGGGGGAAGATTGAGACCTTAAATGGGAAAAAGAGGAAGAAGTAAAAGAGTAGTGAGGGTGTAAGTGCCTTGGAAGCGTATGAGAAAAGAACAGAATAAAAAAGGGGGAGCAGACAAACAGTGAGAAAGACCCCTGTTACAATTACTGGTAGGCAACTGAGTGCCTGGACACAGGAATTAATTCCTCTCTGGGAACAGTGGATTTTGGGAAGAGATTAGCATGATGGTGTCCATGTGCCTTGCATTTCAGTGCAGAGCTGCAGAAGTCAGTGCCAGGTCAGCCCACCATCACAGATGTTGTCCAGGCTCTCCTGAAAGAATGTCATAAAGAAAATCTCAAGTATAAGATGGTGGCACTGCGCTGTGCAGCTGAGGTGCTGCAGGCAACAAAGGAAGACCGGTTCCAGGAACTTGCTGATATCATCTTCCCCATGATAAAGAAGGTGACAGTTCAGCTTCTTGAGTTTTCTCTCTTTCAAAGCAGAACACCCAAGTGGTGATAGTCCCAGTGATGCTGGCTGCATGCCAGACTTCTGCCCAAAGGGCTGATGATATGAGAGATTCCCCACGCAGCCAGATCTTTGGTGGGGCTGAATACCAGACAATGGTGAGCCCTGGGGTGGTTCTACCTGTGCTGCCCAAATTCTGAATTAGCCCAACTGTTCTTTAGACAGAGTCCTGCCCCACTATCCTGTTACCACTTGAAAAGTTAATTCCTGACTGCTCTACAGGCAGCAAAAGGCTCCTGGGAAGCTGTGTAGAGTGCTTGTGTTTAGTATCAGCAGAGCCTTGCAGCTCTGGGGGTGGGACTGGTGTAGCACAGGCACTGTGCTGGGTGCCAGGCCACAGAGCCCGTTGTGCCCTGGCAGCGCCAGAGCTGGGCGCAAGGGCTGGTGTGTGCGGCTGCAGGGAACAGAGCTGCACTGCAGGGTGTGCCTAGCCCACCCTCGTCCTTCTGTCAGTCACACCTTCCCCCGTGGCCTCTGCAGAACTCTCTGGAGAGCATGGGAGCAGCTTTTCCAAAGCATGATGAAGAGGATGAGGACATGAGGGAGAAAGAGGTTCAGATGGAGTCCCTGATCTGTGCCTTTGAGACCCTGGGCAAAGCCTGGCCGAGGAGCCTGGAGACACAGCGTAAGTCAGCTGATGACATGCAGAACAAACAATTTTTTCTTAAAATGAAAAGCAGAAGGGAAGGACCTGGAGATCACATGAGAATGAGAAAAGTGCAGGAGAAGATAAAGGATCTTGCTGCAGGCAGATTGTGAGGATCTTCATTGAGATAGCTGCCCCAACTGCTTTCATGCAAAATAACCCATCCTTGGGAAAAATCTTTACTGTTGTCTTAAATTCACTTCACGAAAATGTTCTGAGTTTATAGATAAGCAGGATGAGTGAGGTGGCTTTTCTAATGAAAAGAAGCCTAATTCTGCTGTTCACATTTACATTTGCAACAAAGCTAGTACAAGAATTGGGAGTACCTGGAGAGGGTTGGGAAAAGGTTGCTTTTATTAGCATGCCAGAGTATGTAATGCAGCTGTTTCGTCTGCCAGCATTTGTAATGAGTGAGTTGATGTGGTGAAGATTTTCAGGGTCACTTGTTACAGGATGTTGACTTGGTCATATGCAGTGATTAAATGCTTGGTGTCACTTGTTGAGGAGCACTTTGGAGACAGATGAGCGTTTCCTTCTGCCTTTCCATGTGGTAATACGGTGATGTATGTGCTTGTTCTCCTGTAGGTTGCTATCGCCAAGAGTTTTGCAAATTAATGTGTGACCGTCTGAAACTCAGCACATGGAAAGTGCAGCTTGGAGTGCTACAAGCCATGAATGCCTACTTTCAAGGGTAATTCTTTTCTCTGCAGTCCACTTGTCTTCTCTTTCTTGCTTGAAATTGTTCTATGAATTTGATGACACTGAATGAATGGAGAAGTTGAGCAAACTTCTGTCGCAGTGATGCAGGATGCCTGACTGTTTTTGTATTTGACAGGCTAATGCTGTTTGATGAGGAGCACTCTGACCCTGTGGCTTTGACAGAAATACTGTTGGAAACCTGTTCCTCTATCACCCATTCTTTAGGTAAATGGACTTCTCCTGATTTGTGATGGGTGATGAATTGCTTGTAATACCGTTTTCCTCTGGGGATTTGTGTGGTAGAAGAAATGCAGAATAAGCAGAGGTTGTCAGAGATAACATTTAGCCATTCCTTGCACTATAGGGATTACTGTGAAGTTGCAGTGTTCAAGACAGCAGCATGCAGGGTGCAGTTCGGAGAGAAGTGTGTTCCTCTGGTGCAAGAGAGCTCTGCAAGGGCAGGGAGAGGCAGACAGCAGACCGTGCAACCTCTCACAACACAAGCAAGCAATCCTGATTTAATGAAACACAAGTTTTTCTCCTCCACCATTCAGACTTCTTGGATATATATGCATTATGTATCCAAGATTATAGTATCCAAAAGATACCCCAAATTTTCTCAGATAGCCAGTGCATGAAGCTCCAAGGTTCAGAGGCAGTTTGTGCTCTACAGGAGCTGGGCACCCATATATAAGTGCTGCTTGTGTCATGCTGATAGTAATGGGCCTCTCTGTTACTTTGGTAGTGTTCCCACTTGTCCTGTGACTCTAACAGTGCCCCATATCTTGTACCTGCATGTAGTCTTGTTTCAGATGTGCCTAAAAGACAGCACTTACTTTAGTGCTAGCTACCAATTCAGACACCCCTTTGGAGAAAGTTTCTTTTAGGTATCAGTCCTCACGGAATGAGGACTAGGGTCCTCATCTTAGTAAGATTTTAGCTCAGAGACCAAGTAACTTCTTGTGACAAGCTTGTGTTTGATGGCTGGCATGGGGTTTATGTACCCTTACTTAATCCTGCTTGTTAACATTTGTATGGTCTCCAACCAGTACAACTCACTAGAACATTCTGTTACACACAGAAGTTGTCTGCCATCGCCCTGCAGCTATGGCAGCATTTTGTTCCCCACTGAAATATGTAAGGAATACAAATTTCTCTGTGGTACTGGCAGAGGCAATGCACAAGGTTTAGTTTAGTTGTCAGCCTACAGTTGCTGACTTTCTGCCATTCAAATGTGCCTAGTGTTCAAGTGGGAACTGCAGACTGACAGCACAAACAAGAGCTCAGTGAACTGTGTTAGCAAAAGTGGTCTGGAGATCACAGAGGTGACTGCTTTTTGTAAGATTAATGCATTTGGTTCTCAATGTGGTTTTGGGTTTTCTTGTCTGTTTTCTTTAAATCTTTTAGAAAACAAAAGCTACACATCCATAAGAGCAGAAGCTTTGTCTGTGATACAACTGTTGCTCACCAGACTACAAGGTGAGACTTTTTACTTGCCACCTGGAAGAGCCACTGCTTGGTAAAGATGGCACCTGGCTGTATGGCCTGGAACTCTGGAGAGATTACTTTACCTTCTGCTTGCAGTACTGGGTGATTCTGGGGAAGCTGGGACTTGGAAGTAGGAGAGACCTTGAAGTTAATATCAAGTTCTAAAGTACCATTGGATAGTATTTCCTTTGGTGAGGAAAATGTTTGTCAAGGAGAGTCCCACATGGAGCTCACAGAATTGTCTTGTCAGATCTGCATGTGTTATGTTCAAACTCCATAGAGGGGGGAGCTCCTCTTAGTACAGAAGAGTGATTTTTACATTTTCAGTGTCAAGTTTCATTTCTCATTATTATTTCGTATTCAAGACTTGCAGAATTGTCTTCATAGGGTGAGGTCTTCTTAGGTCTCAGGTTCATATGCAGTTCTTATGTAGCAAAGTTTTCCTTTAGGTTTCTGGTATGCATTTCATGTTTCCTTTATTCTGGCAAAAACCTTACAAGCCTCTTTCATGAGCCATTTGCAACATGGGAAACATGTGGCTCTTCAGGCCCTTGTGGTCCGACATTGCAGGCTTAGACAATGACACCTGGTCTAGAGAGGTGCAACTCCCTGTTAGGAGGCAGCACAAGCACCTGAGCAGCCAGGTGACGAGTTCTCCTGGAAGTGCAGTATGAACTGTGAGTGAAAGGCTGAAGCAGTCACTCTTTTAGCCTGTCTGGGAAAGCAATGTCCTTTCGGAATTTTTTGTTTTGTTTTCTGGTGTTCATGTCCAATGTCTGTCTGTCTTTATCTGCACAGAAGCTCAACAGTGGGAAAGCCTGACACGGGAAAGCAGAGAGCACCTCGTGCGTTCGTTGTCTACGATGGCATCAGATAGCAGACCTGAGCTACAAGAGAGGGCATTTGTGTTGAAGAGAACACTTGAAAATCTTGACTAAGTTTGTAAAACATAAATTTCAAAGTGCCATGTAAAACAAAAACAAAAAAGTGCAGTGGTCTGAAAACTCAAGTGGGGAAATGAAGATTACTCTGTAGGATGCATCATTCCTGGCCAAAATAAAAAATGCCTTAAATTCTTTTCCCCATTAATATTATTTTTACTCTTAAGCTGATCATTAGTTGTTTTATCAGCAAATACCTCTCATCTGCCCTATAATGTTTGTAAGTGTGCAGCATAAAAAACACAAGGGCAAGATTTTTTTTTTAAATAGGCAGAAGAATGTTTCTCAGACCCCCTTTGTCCTTCAGAAAAGCTGTTGAAAATCCACTAGCACAGAAGGTAAAACCTTATTTCGTTTTCACATTTTTTGTATGTAGAGATCTGTTAACTGGTGTCTACCCCAGTAGTGCTGGTGTTTGTTATCTGTAGGGAACAAAATGCTTCCCTTGATGAGGCCTGTGTTCGACTCCTGTGGTTTCCCAGGGGCAGGGTTTCATCTGACACCCACCTCTGCTTCTGCTTGCTCCTCCCTTGCAGCCTGTTGTCTGTGCATTATGAAAGGCAGAGTACTGTTAACTTCACTCCTTCCTCCTTCTCTGACCTCAGCATGGATTGACCGAGACTATGCCTTCCCCAGCTGGCAACCTTGGCCTCCCAAACTTTAAATGAGAACTTTTTCCCTAAAAGGACGCACAAGAGAGCACTTTACTGAGCTGTGTGGGACAAAGTTAAGCCTAGTTGGTACCCAGGTGGAACACTGCTCTTCTCAAAATTGTTTTGCATGGACACTCCTTAGCTCCAGGAAATAAAAAAAAAAGGAAAACAATCTTTTTTAGATATGTTTTTGAAGAGTGTTTGAAGTTTGAAATGACACATTTTTTTAATAGTAGTGGTAATGTTTTATTCCCTTCCTGTTCGTAAACCTGTTCTTGCTTTGGAAACCTGTAACAATTTAGACTTGTCAATATTTGTAAGAAATGGAATCATCTGTCATTTATCAGAGCCCAAGTCATGCTGGTTTCTAGCAATTTGCACTTATGAAGATTATATCTGCATTAACATGGGAGTAAAATTGCTATATGGTGATGTGGCCCTGCTGCCTGTCTCCTTTTTTTCCTCCTCCTCTGACAAAAGACAAATCTGACCACTATAACAACAAACTTTAATAGTGTGAAGATAGCACTGCTCCATAATCTGACCAGTATGTGTACAACTTTTTGGGGATAAATGCTTTGCTGATGGTGAAATAAAATCATTAGTGTGGGCAATATCATGTTCATGGTTTTCAGCACCAGAAGGCTTGTTTTCTTTATTTGCAGTCTGCAGCTCCTTTCAGATCTGCTCTCTTAAGGAGATGATTGCTCAGATTACATCATGTTTCCTCCATGCCCATTTATTCAGGTTCAGGTATGCAGTACCTATTTTCCCCTCAGGTGCCATTCCCCAATCAGTGTTTTCTGGTACTGTAACTATCTTGTTGTCTGACTTGCTCTCCGTAGGGAAGAATGCAATTTGTGCACACCTGGTAAGAGAATGTCAGGAAGAAATGGGCAGAGCTGTCCCACAGTTGCTCTTGTGTAGCAGAAACCTCAGCGAGCACTATTGCATTGTACATTAGAACTGGTCAGTGGGCAACTCCTTGGTGCTGGGAGCTGGTGCTACAATGTTTTGATTTACACCTTGTTGCAGGGAGCTGCTCTTTGTTTACGTGTAGTTTGAACTATTGAGCACAGTGTACATTTTAAAATTTTACTGGGCAAATCATTTTGCAGTATCTTTAAAAACTTGCTTACTGTGACATGTAGTGTCATGAGTGCTCTTCTTTTTTTTTTTTTTTTTGTAGTAGGTGAATATTACCAGTGATGCTTTGCTGTAGCAGTTCATTGTCTGACTTGGGTTTTTTCATATTGGTGAGTGACAGTAACAGAAAAGCAAGAGCCTCCATGTCTCTGGTAATTCGAGCTTTCACTGTGGACTGGAGTATTCAGAGGCAATGCCTAGTATGGTCAAATGACTGTACGTAGAATAACTGTAATCATTATCAATAGAAACCTGAATTTCTCTATTGGGGATTTACACTAGAGGGAAGAGCGTATTCTAGGAACTCTATAAAACAGCTGGATTAACAACTCTGGCCAAGAGTGTTAGGAAGGTTAGAGATGGTATGACACTTTCTGAATCACAAAGCAATATGTCTTTCTCGTGATTACAGAGCAGATTCAGAGCTCCTCTCTAAAGCATGTGCCTATACACAAAACCTACCTGTACAGAAGTTAATTAAGTCAGAGGTTTGATTTCTACCCCCCTTACATTTGTAAACTTGACAGAATTAAAAAAAAAATAATAAATAGATGTGGCCTTCCTAGAGTTTCTCCTCTAAAAGTGATTGCACTATGTAAAACACACTGTACTTTGCCCAGCACGGGCATTTCTTGTGCTGCTGCAATGCTTTGTATACCTGGAGTGCAGTGTGCAGACTTGACTCTAGCACTCCTGCTCTGACTTACAAGCTGTTGCTTAAATGGATGTATATTGAGAAAAGTTTTCTAATGTTGCAAGATCTCCATCAAATTTATTGCAATCTGTACTGTCCAAATATGTGAATGGTCTGACTGAAAGAAAACCCTCCTGCTTACCAAAAAGCTAAAAACTAAATAAAAGCTGCATGACCTGTTCCTTGGAGTAACTGGTAGTGTTTTTTTTTCTCCTGCAGTGAGTATTTTATTCTGTTCCTGTGCTCTAGATTCAGTGTGTGCTGCTGTTGTGCTCCATGCTGGCCTGCTGCCCTCCCCTCATGGAGACACATGGTGGCTCTGCAGCCCTGTGAAGGAAGTGTGTGTTTTTGAACCCATAGCTTGGTCTCCTTAAACCAGGCAGGGTTAGGGCATGTGTCTGTATTACAGATACATTCTTTGCATTTATTATATATAGAGTCTTGTATGTATTACATATACATGGTAGATGAGGCCGTGAGATTGAAAACTTACTAAAGTAATATTCAAGAACTTCAGTATTTCCAAATTACTCCAGGCATGCACACCTTTCCCCCCACCCAGTGTAACCTCAGTTATATGCACTTTTCTAAACAGTATTCAGAAAGGAAGAAAAAGAAGGCAGGGGCACGAATGAGGTAAGCAGAGGACAGCATGAGAACACAGACCTCACCTGCGCTGGCCACCAAGTGGCTGAAGCATGATCTGGCGAGGGAAATGCTGTCAGACCATGCACCCACCGTACACAGAGCGTGCAGGGGTCCTGGGCTGTGGTGAGCAGAGACCTAGGCTGCAGTGCTGTGATAAAGCTGGTTTGGACTGAAGCCTCACAGACACGTCCTTTCTGGCCAGTGAAAGTAGCAGGATACATTCAAGTAAGTTAAAAACTGGGAAACAGTTCAATTCTGTGAAGGCACTGTTCAGTGAAAAGCTCTGAGGAAGGAAAGCACATACACAACCTGGCTGTGTTATATGGCATAGTATATATTTAGTAACAACAGGTTAAAAATTTTAAAAAGACCTTGGGAGTTGTTGAGGATTGCTTTGCTCCTTAGAAACCAATTACATACCAATTACACTTTTCTGTGGAATTTGACAACAGGCAAGCATGGAGATTCTCAGTTCAGTGGAAGAGAATTCTCCCAGGCTTCAGGCCTGGGAAACGTAGAGGAAGAATGAAAAGAATTATGATCTCTCTTTCTGTCCATGTTGTTTATAGCTATGTACCTTCAGAGTGTGCTATTCATAGTTCAGCAATAGTGTGAAAGATTTTTACTTTGAGACCAATGGGATTTCACCTGAGCAATCCTGGTTATAAAAGGTCGCTACCTCGTAATAAAGGAACTCTCTTTTTCGCCTTCCGAGCACGGAGTCATTCCGTCCGTTCCCGACTCAGCAGCGTCATCTGGTGATCACAAGCCTCGGCTAAAGGACGGGACCCTGGAGGGTCCGGCCGAGATCGCAGCGGAGGCTGAGCACAGAGGGATCTGGAGACCCCTCATGACTCGGCCGCCGTTTGCCCTCCTGAGTGCGGTAACGCTGACTGTGCCCCGTGTCCTCCTGAGAGGACTGGTCCCGCTCGGACAGCGGGCATCGGCCCCGAGAGGCCGGGGACTGAGTGGGCATGGTTTTCCCAACACAGCAGACTGTCTCCTGAAGTGGATGCCTGCCGAGGGACGGGTTCTCCTTTAAAAAGGGGAACCAACTTTGTAGCGACGAACAAGCAGTTCTGATCGCGTGGACAGCTTTCATCCCGCCCATGAGACTCGCTGTCTCTGATGGAGAGCCTGCGCCAGAGATGGCAGGTTCGCAGCAGATGTGAGCGTTGCATTCAGTTCGGAGACCTGGGAATCCCTAGGTGATAGTTTGCGAACTGCAGTCATCACCGGCGATGCGGTCGCAAGGTCTTTACTGCCTGCCTGGAGACGCATTTCTAAAGCCCTTCAGCGCAAGGGCTCGGGAAGCGCAGGCCCGAGCCGCGCACCGCGCCCACCACCGCTGCTTCCGGGCCCGCACGGCGCGGGACGGCTCCGCCCCCGGCTCGAGCAGCTTCCTTCTGTTCCGCCCGAGCATGCGCAGGAGCGGCTGGAGCCACCGCCCGCAGCGGGTTCGCCGCCAGCGGCGCCACATCCCGCGGGAGCGGGAGGAGCCGCGGCGCTTTTCCGCGCCCCCACGGCCGGGCACCGACCGCCCCCCGCGCCAGCGCCCGCCGCCGCCTCTGCAGCTGTGGAGTCCGCGGCCCCCCCCCCCCTCACAGCCCGCTTTGCGGGGACTGGTGGCGCGCCATGCGGCGCTGGAAGAGCCCCTGCGATCCGCCGGGGAACGCTGCTCTCTCTGCTGCCCGGCTGCCCCTGCAACAGTTCCGTGCTCCGCTCCGTCGCCTGCAACCAGCCCAGCCTCCTTCAGCCCAGTGTCCCTTTCCCCTTCCTTGGGCGGTCCCGAGCCGTGCTCTTCTGAGGCGGGGTCAGGGAGACGCTGGCGTGCTCTGCAGCGGAGGCGCCGCGCACCTCCTCTCTGCCGGTGCCTAAACACTGCGAACTCTGAAACCCAGTGCTTTTCTGGGATCAGCTCCCTGTTGGAGAGGAGATGCCCTCGCCCTGTGGGGCTGCCCCCGGGGCTCGGGGCACCTCGGCCCCCCAGGCTCCCGTCTGCGGGGCGGGAGAAACGGTGTCCAGGAATGCTGCCGCGGGTCTCCTGTCCCGGGGGATGAGGGTGGGCGGGGAATCGGGGAACTGGGCAACAATCACTTGTATCGGGGGCAAGGAGGCGCAGGAGGGAGCGCGGATGACCCATTGTCCTGGGCAGACGTGGGTGGTGCCAAGAACGCCAACTTCAGGGTGAAATGTTATGTTACCGGAAAAACCTCTCCTGCCATCTGCATGGACCAGTTGGCAGATGGGAAGGAGAGAGTGGGCGAGGAGGAGGCGTTCGGCCGGGGCGGGCTGTGGAAACAAAGACCTCGCCCCGCGGGCCGGGTTTGGGGCCCTTGGTCCGCCCACCGGGACCGCGTTCCCCGCCCCAGCCCGCGGTCACAAAACCCCCTGTGGCTGCTGGAAAACCCCCTGGCCTTTCTGGGAAAAAAACCAAATACACCACCCACAACTCCCCCCCCCCCCCGAAAAAAAAAAAACCCAACACGTGGAACACGTGGGCATTTATTCTTAGACGGCATTTATTCATCAGACTGGAACGTCACAACTAGGCTCAGCCTGGTTGTAGTAAGGACTGTTGCCATGGCTTTCCAGCATTTTTCTCAAGTGTTTCTGAATTTGGTCAATTCTGCTCAATTGTTTTGAAAACTTTGAGGATGCAATTTGGACCCGAGTTCAGTTTTATCACTATTCAGGACACAACTGCACAGGCCAAAAGCCTGCACACATCCTGCAAAAAGCAATTTCTATGAAAACCAACCAAGGCTTGACCTGCTGCACCTTACTGGCTGGGATAATCCCAGAGGCCTAAAGGTTTGCAGCTGTGGGAAACAGATGTCCCATTTTGCCAAGTCTGGCTGATTTGGGTGCACGTTTATTAATACCTTCTTTTCTGCCATGTGGGCATCTGCTCACACTGGGAAATGGGTTTTGACAAGTCGGCCTGCCAGTCCTTTGGCAGACTGACAATGGTTTATTACTATACTAGAGCTGGTAACTGATTTCTTGGAATTTATAATACAAGTTAGAGATCTCTTCGACCAATCTGACCCAATGTCTGATTAGAAGTTTTGATTGACTCTTGAGCTGTGTTTGTTCTCCTTCCTGCAGGGGGTCCTGCAGAGGACTACAAACACCAGCTCCCTCTTTAAATGAAAAGCGGGAATTGAGATTCTCAGTTCAGTTGAAGAGAATTCTCCCAGGCTTCAGGCCTTGGAAACGTAGAGAGGAAGAACAAAAACAATTATGATCTCTCTTTCTGTTCATGTTGTTTATAGCTATGTACCTTCAGAGTGTGCTACTCATAGTGTGAAAGGGTTTTACTCTGAGACCTGAGCGATCCTGGTTATAAAACCTCTAATAAATACCTCTTAATAAAGGATCTCCCTTTTTTGCCTTCTGAACCACAGAGTCATTTCGTCCATCCCTGACTCAGCAGCATCAGGTGAGGAAGACGGTTACTACACTTTGCAATAGGTCTTCTGACTAGAACTCTGGTAGCTGAATCAGCTTTTCCTCATCTGAAGGCTTTAAGCTTACAAAGCTACTACTTATAAGCATTTATGTGTAAATATTACAGAGAAATGAAAGGAATTACAGCACACCATAAAAATTATATTTTTAATATAATAAAACTTAACAACTTAAAACTTACAGGTTGTTACAGACTATTTCCTATTTGTTTCAGTTCTTAATAAATCCAGATATGAACTAACACCTACAAAAACGTAACATTATAAACATGAACATTAGGAAGCAACAGGGAACATTTATTTGATTTCTACTGCATGTAGAAGACCAATTCTTCCCAGCTCACCATAGTTAATGTTCTATTTTTTGCCTGTTTTTGCAGGCAGATCCTTTTTTTTTGTTTTGAGTCTGACTGTATCTTGCAATATTGGATACACCATCCACAAACCTGGTCTTGTAGAGGACATTTGCATTGTTGAACATTCCGTCCTTCAAGGACACCACAATAAACTAAAACAAACCAGAAACACTTAAAATTAATGTTGCTATCCCAACAACACTAGAAAAGGTTTCCAAAGAAAGGACTCTTTTCTTTCGTTTGGCTAATACCTCAGTAATAATCTTTAAAAAATATTCTAAAACTAACCAAGGCCCAACAGAATGTTGGTCACAGGTCAATGTAATGTTGACACAGGTCAATGTAAACCCACTTGTTCTGCAGCTAATGACACTTCTGTCCATATCTCAGCACCTGGCCTGGGATACAGTCCACAATGCAGGATGCCTGTTCGTGGTGGGAGTAAACATGGGAATAACTGTGCCACCAATTATGAAAGAATGTAGGATCTTACCTAGTCAAAAGATATTACTCAAATAATTTTGCAATACTGGTTCCCCTCCTCACTCTCATAATTTGGAATGGTTAAGTCCTTGCATCAAATAGAGACAGGTACTCTATTTGATGGGGTACAGGTCACAGTGATACAGAGATCATTTCCATAAGGAAATAATAAGTAGTGCCTCACTTAAGAGGGTCAACATGAAATATCTTTAAACTCAAGTTAAAAATCTCCAGGAAAAAAGAATTCAGGATGTTGTCATGCTTGAAATTGAGCATATCACAGACACTCTTCCCTACTGCTCCATTTTAACCAGTGCAGCAACAACATTTAAGTTTCACCACTTGCCATGTCAGTCTAGCTTTCCAGCTGAAACAACTCAGAAATATAACATACATCTGTAGAATAAAAGAGGTAAACAGCTCAGAGTCCTCAGTGCCAAACTGCCTTTGGAAATAATGGATGGAACTCGAGCAGTCTGGTCTGGTGGAATGTTGTATTGCACCGAATAGTTTTAGTTGCTGTTTTGCACTGGGTGATTGGAGATTTGCACTGAGTAGTCTTTATATTGCACTGAATAGTTCATGTTATATCACATAACATAAAATAGAAGGCTTGTTCTTCCCTTCTCATGGAATTCCCCTATCACATGTATTTTCCCTCACACACCCCTGGTCTCCCTCCCCATGCCCTCCTCACTTGTATCCCATTGGCAGTGCTCCTCTTCCTCCACCCCCCTTCCCCTCTGCTCAATCCCTCCTTGAGAAGGGGATGGCCTCTTTTCCATGGTGGGGTGGGGGGAGGGGGGGTGTCCCCTGGTCTGGTGTCCCCTATCCAGTCAATAAACTGAGGACATTTGTCCCCACGTGGAGAAGAGCTCTTCTCATCTTTTGCCTTTTGTCCATGTAGGATCCTGTGGGCTGGGGTCCACAGCTAGCCGGATTGGACCCAAAATGCCCAACCAGGCATGGAATCTTACAGTGGAAGGTGTCCCTGCCCATAGGAGAGGATTACTTAGGTGATCTTTAAGGCCCCTTTCAACCCAGACCGTTCTATTACCACAATAATTTCAAGATCATACCTGGGAGTGTCTGAAATGAGTTTGAAGCATCTGCCCAATATTCTGGGTATGGGAGAGATCAAGTGCTGCATCCACTTCATCCAAGATGTAAACTGGGGCAGGTCTGAAGAGGAGCATGGCTAATATCAAGGATAAGGCCACCAACGATCTAGTATGGAGACAAGAAAATTAGGATTTAGTCTTGTTTGAAGGGCTCTGGCTTTTGAAAACACTACCTGAAAGGCAATGAAGGTGGCAAAGCGTCTGGATCACAAGTCTGATGAGGAGCAGGTACTGGTGTTGTTCAGCCTGGAGAGAAGGGGGCCCAGGAAGGACCTTATTGCTATCTACAGAATGCAGAGTGTGACCGGATGGCGGTTGGCCTCTTCTCCCAGGTAACGAGACAGGCCAAGAGGAAATGATATCAGGAAAAATTTCTTCACTGAAATGGTTATCAAGCATTTGAATGGGTTGCCCACAGAAGTCAGCACTCATGGAGAGATTTATAGGACATGTAGATGCGGGGTTTAACGAGATGGTTTAAATGGTGGATCTGGCAGTTAAGTTAATGGTTGAACTTGATGATCTTAAGACAGTTTGTCCAGCCTAAATGATTCTATGATTCTGAAATAGTCCCTCAAAAGCACATTACTGCTATGGTTCTGAAGAGATGGAATGATAGTTTCCTCATTTCAAAACATGAAGTCTTCTCTCAGAAACAGCAAATATTACTACTTCTTATTAGAAGATCACATTAGTTGAGTGATATTTAAAATTATGCTGTTGTTTGATTTCCAGTTCTGAGTTTTGCAATTGTGTTTTTCCACACCTGGTTCTTCAAGTATTCTGTCCTTAGAAAGTTCTGTATCCCTGTCTCACCTCTTCCCAAATTCCGTTTATGCTTTTCAGTTTGTAAAGATCTTTTTTCCTTAGAACTTGCAAAGAAGCCCATGCCCTACACAGTGGCCTTACACACTGCAGAAGAAAACTGTTGCCATGACACTACCTTTATACCAGGGAAACACTTGCCTATAAAGATTTTTGTGGTTACAGCTCAAAGAGAGGAGCATTTAATTCAACATTACACCAGTATTACCTAGAGTTTAATGTGGTTTTCTCACCATTCAATTGGATTTTTTGCCACTTCTGTGTGACAGGAGTAAAATCTTGTTTGTTATCTTATACTAAGTAAAGCATTGTTCTAAGTCAATGTATTGATAGTGCTTCCAATATTGAGTCCATTTGACAAGGAAAAGATTAAGTTTTTGCTTTTCAGAACTTTAATTGCTTAGACATATCAATTACATACACAATGACAATGGAAAACAAATTAATTCACCAACCTTTGTCCTCCACTAAGTTCTGTTAAGTTTTCCTTCCAGGTGTTTCCTAAGGCAACTCTGAACTCCATACCAACAAAGCGACTGCCATTTTTAGAGGCTGATAGCATAGCTCTGGCTCCAGGTAGGAGTGTTGAGAATATGGAACCAAAGTCTTCATTCACCTAGAAGTCAGACCACAAAAGATGTATAAGTGTGCTTTGGATCAGAGCACAAAGAGTGAAAACCTTAGTGGTGAGCAGCAGGACACTTGAGACATCTTTCCCAGTTCAACACAGTGACTTCCCATGTCACATACAGGACAGTGAGAAAACATTAGCTTTTACTTTTTTTGTACTGAAGAGAGAAGCAACACCAAAGGATATGTGACACCTCATACTAAGCATTTTATGAGGATCCAATGAAAGATGTATTGGAAGGCTTCTTTATGCTATCAGCCAGGGAAATAGTTATGCCCTAACTCAGATTTATTAACTGGCAAATTGCAATTTCTCCCAGTTAATGGACTACTAAAAGTACAAGCACCATGTAAGAGATACATGGTGGCATTCTCCCCACTCTTTTTCTTCCCAGGTTTACTTAAGCAATGTCCAGGTGTGGGATGGGATGCAACTTTGTAAATGCAGATTAAAATTTCCTAGGTTTAGGGATTATCTGAAAACACACTAATTCCACTATGCATGATGCTTTTGCATTACAACTCACTAATTTCCGCCAAACATCATTTTTACAATGAAAAGGTACCATTTTGTCAGTGATATCCTAAGTACAGGGAGGATAATTAATAATTAAACCAATACATCATCTATGTGCAATTTAATCTTGGTTGAAACCAATTTTCTCAAAGGCCAAAAACCAATTTGGCCTATATATAATATAAATATTATAATAATTATATTTATAAAAATATAAATAGATATAAAAATAATTTTATACTTTTCTTATAATTCATTATATGAGAGACCTGGTAAAAAGGCAGAGTGCCTCGGTAACAGAAACATAAATCAGACATTGCTCTACCCCAATATTATGTATCCTGACAGTAACAGGAGCAGTACCCCAGGTCCACAGCCCTGCACTGTAGAGGGCAATGTAACAACAGAAAATTTTTACTCTGGTAAAATATTGGTATAAGGAAAGAAAAAAAAACACCCCAAAAAAACCCCAGCTATATTTCAATATGCCCTAACCTTCATGAAATGTTTGTGGACACTAAAAGGGAATGAGAAAGTAGTTTTGCAGCTCTAACTGGACCGTTACAATTCTCAGAGAATTCGTATCTTATTCTTAAAAGTGGGAATAAACGGGAGAAATAAAGTGGTTATTTTTAAATATTGGTCAGGGATATTAGTTCTAAAAACAGACCTTTTTTTTCCCAAGGAAATATGCAAAATAGTAATCTAATAAATCTGATCCTCTACTAAAACATGAAGATAAATTTCAAGTGTCATACCTTTTTCCAAGCAATATCTAAAGCTTGTTTTTTCTTCCGGTCAAGCTCTTCAATAGTTGCAAGAATTTTCATCTTGTCATTCTCTACAATTCTTTTTTTCCTTATTAAGTCATTGTACTGGTGGAAGGAGAAGAAAAGACTGATTTCAATGACCCTTGTGCTCAAATGCAGTTTGTGCTACTCTTACAGCTTCACAGTATCATTGTGTAGCTATAAAATAGTCATTAACCACAAGATTAAAATCCAGTGCATTAATTTAGCTGCATGGGGGATGTAAGATTTGGGATTATTTGCAAATTAAAGCATCAGAATTTTCAACAATCAGCAGTGGGGAAGGACATTGTTCTGAAAGTTGCACTTCCAAGTTAATCATGTTTCATTTGCTTTTCCATGGAAGAAAGGTTAATTATCAAGGCTGACAAGAGGAAAAGTATTAGAAAAGTTGAAGGATAAAATCAGTGGGCAGTTTCCAGACAATCCTGGAATAGCCTGAAGATGCAGATTAATTTAAGACAATCTTGCTACACTCTCAAGCTGTCATGCTTGAAGATGAACATATTTTTGGTCTGCAATTTTTAATTCATTATATAGTTCTCAAATAATCTAATGGATGCCACAAAGCTTGCTGATGCTTCAATTTAGGATTGTTAGAAAATAAATGAAATTTAGCAAAATGTTTAATTATAGTGAGTTGTGTGTGAATTGGTTTGTTAAAAGCAGTTTTGTAGCCGTTGAAAGTGTGTTGGGTTTTGTGTGTAACCTAGCAGATAAGCAGAAGATTAATGATCTTGTTTGTGAACCAAGGAATTTATCACAAGGGGCCTGTGACTAGGCAAGGGGAACGGGGAACTGTTTCTTGGAGACTTTGTTATGAATCGCATGTATAAGAAGGAAGCACCCATACGTGAAATTGGGGGCTCAGGCTTGGGACGCTAGTCCACCAGCTCCCCGGGCCCTTAATAAAGCACCCACAAAACTTATCCGAGTTTTGTGTCATTTATCAATCGGGCAACAGGATGATCTGGGGTAGGAAGGAATAAAAGAGTATTTTTTATCATCCAAGGTCAAGATTATGAGTAACCTAAAAACCTGGTGTGCCAATGAGTTGTTCAAAGATGTCAGATTAGTATGAAAAAAAACAGGAAAAAGTTTAGTTTAGTTTTTGGTATATTGAGAAATAGAGCACATGAAAACATATAGCTACATTATATATATCTGTATATCTTGTATATACACCGTATGATCAGCCTGCCCAATTTTTTATAGATTAGAACAGAGAACGTTTACCCTTTCCTCTGCATCAGAAAGCATGTTCATAGCTCTTGTGTTCACATTCCTTTCCAACTTCTCTTTACGCTCCTGCAATTTCTGCAGCTTCTGAGTTGCTTCTTTAGGGTTGCAACTTTTGAAATCATAGGCTGTGTTTGGCTGGCCAAAGAGCGGCTTGTCTGAAGTTATCCACTTGTATTCTTTCAGCATTTTGGCCACCTTTAAACAAAAAGTTATGTTGAAGCTTTTTCCTCACCCTTCTCAAATGTGAAATAAAAATTTAAACAAACAAAAGCAAAAAAAAAGAAACCACCCCACCTATATTCTGAAATTGATGGAAATTAATTCTTCTACCCTAGTGCAGCACAGGTACATTTCTTTACAATGCTTTGTGTGATTTTCTTCATTGTGGACAAACAAGGGATTTAAAGATTTAAGGCTATTGCTTTCATGTACATCTTACTTGAAACACTTTTTTGTATATTTGAACTCTACCAATGTCACTGCATCATGGAACTACCTTCTTTAATTAGTTATCTAATTTGTCCAGACAGTCAGAATGTTCTTACTGATCACTTTCTCACCGTGATCTATACTTTGTTACTCCATACAGATCAGGTCTTTTACAATGTACAATTTCCACTCCCTCTTCCTCAGATAAAAATTTTACATTGAGCTGCAAATATGACAGCGCTTAAAGGAAAAAGGCAATTTCCTTTGCATGTGGCAAGGGAATAACCATTCTTGGTCACAAGATGTGAAGAAAAACACAATTCTGCAATACCTTGGAAGCAGCATCAGCAGCTTCTTGTTGACATTTGGTGATGCTGTGTTCTAATTCTTTAATCTTAAGCTGTAATTCATTATTTTGTTCTCTGTATTTTACCATCTCTGCAGATTTGTCTTTAATTGCATTATCATGTAATGCAATTACTTCCTTTTGCTCGGCAAGCTCCTTCTGTGCTCTCTCTACAGACTCCTGGAAAAGCAAATCAGCAGACATTTATTGGCCTCTTTTAAAGCTGGCATGAAAGCCTCATTAGAACTGACACAGCAAGGAGAAAAAAAATTCACATGTGAAAGAAGCAAAAAAATAACTACCTAGGCTGATTGAGAATAGTAAGCAAATCTGCAGAAAAAAATACACATTAAATGTGAGGTTCAGAGGATCACACAGAGTAACATCAAAATGGATAATGAAACACAGTATTTCACTTTTACCTCTGTTTTAGCCACTTCAGCCACTAGAGCATCAACTTGATTCTGGTAGGATTTGATTGCTTCCTCTGCAGCTGTTATCTGTTGTTTATAGGAGGCCTGCTCTTGTTTCAGCTCTTCAAGTTCCAGAACTAAAGCTTTGACTTCCTAGAGAGATGTTTTCTAATTTATTAGTTATACTTAAATGCAAAGAATTAAGATTCAGCTGGATGGAAAGAGTTAAGATTCAGTTTGATGTAGTAAATGCTGTAGAAGACTAACAGCACCCATTCTTGAGCAAGGGTGTAATCCCACAAAATGAAGAAAGGAAAATACAAAAAAGCTCAGTCAGTGACTACAAAGTATAGTAAGTCCCAAAACTGAGAGTATTAAAACCTCACGAGAATCAAACTTTCTGATTTTTGCACTTTTAACACGGAGAGAACTGCCAACAGAAGTGAAGTTTTACCTGCTGCATGTCTTTTATTTTTTTGCTTGAAGCGTCTGCCTTTTTCTTGGCATTATCTAGATTCTGTTCTGCATTTTTTCGCTCTTTTAGACACTCTGCTTCTGCATTTTTAAGTTTATTCTCTAATTCCTTGTATTTTTTTTCTGCCTTCTTTTTGCTTTCTTCAGTTTTGTTTAATGTCTCTTCACAAGAAGCTGAATCAAAAAATAGAGTACTGAGATTGAGCACTGTTCTTGTCTTCAAATTTACATCCTAAACGCCAACTGAAATAAATCGCTCTTTGCCCCCAACAGAAAAAAAGTGGTTGAACACTCACTAGTTGCTTAAGTCCGAATAATCAGATATTTCAATGATTACTCTAAGACAGTGTGCTGTTGCTATCAGTTATTGGTAGGGGACCAAACAGCCATTATGAAAAGAGGACCATTTTTTTGACAGAGGGAAGAATGTCAAATTGCAGGATCAAAAAGTACAGCTACCTAACAAGATACCATCTCCTCCCTAGAATACTACATCTAAATATGTATCACTTCTGTCCATTTTTTAGATGTTTTACTTGCTGCTGCATTTTATCTCTCCTTATCTATACAAAACACTATTTCTTTCCTATGCTTTCTTGTTATGCAAACTATATTACTAACCTTAAGTACAGATGGCTTGAAAAAAGCAAAGATTACTCAAATATGGGGTTAAATCCATTTTTGACTTCCCTGCAAAGATGTATTTTCCTTTATTACAAAGTATATAAAAAACATTCAATAAGAGTATAACCTTTACTATAAGAGATGGCCACCTTTAAGTGAATCACCTCCATGCAAGTATACTGTGATTCTGTGTTTGTTACATGTTCAAAAATATAAAGCTAGTATTTTTAAAGTGAAAAGTACTTCTTAAATAAAGAATGTGTTACTCAAACAGCCTGATATCCATCTCATTCTCAGTAATTAGTTTTCAGGTAAAAGAGTAAGAACACATTTGTCACCAATGGTTTTCTTCAGGGCAATCAGCTCTTCCTCTTGTTTGTGGTAAGCACTTTGACAAAGCTTCTTGTGCAGCAGCTCTGCTTCCTCAGACTTCATCTCCCATTGCTGCTTCAGCTGCTGATACCTTTGGAGACAGTAGTGACACACACTGCTATATGGAAGGCTACCCAGCATCTCACTTTCAAAGCTGAAGTAAGTAGATGAATATCTGTATTCCATTTCTCATGTGAGATACAGTGATGATAGTAGGGCAAATAAGCTTAAATGAATGAAAATCCAATATAATTGCTTTAATAATAATTGTGAAGTTGATAGGCATGTAAGTTATTATATATGTAGCTCCTGCTGTTTAGCCCTGATCTAACCTATTAAAACAAATGCAACTCATGGGATTTTGGCAACAATTCAGACATCACCTTTTTCCAACTGGCAGCATGACAGATGTTAGGGTGAAGAACGGTAGAAAGGATATCTAGAAGCAAAAGTTCCTTCCTCCTCTTAGCAATATTTCTGGAAGTCTACTGCAGCTCAAAACAATTTGAAAAAATAAATCCAGCTGGAAGATAGCATGTTATGCAACACTACCTCCTTGTGGCATTTTTGCAGAACTGACTAAATATATTTTTCTGTTCCATCTTTTAATGTAGTATTCAGTAACTGAGTAGATGAAAATCAAATATACTTAATAATATTTAATTTAAATACTTACAGCAGTATCACTCAGATAATCCTTTTTAGCATCTTTTTATTTTCTTGTGAGAAAAATAAGACTGACTACAAATTGGAATTCTGTACAGGTGTTAAAATATGTCTGTAACAGATCCATTCTTCAGTGGACTTCATGAAAATTAAACCAATTTCAAATACTAATGTGTATCCTTTTTCCCCCTGTGTTATCCAAAACAAAGAGGGTTTGCACGTGTTATTCAAAAACTGAATTTGCTTTTTGATTACTGAACTTACTAATTATATTGGGAGGAGAGGGAAGAAAAGAATTACTTTCTGCATATTTCATTCTCAAAAGGCCTATGGCCTCCCAAAACAACTCGTTACATTAAATTTACTCGGTCACATTAAGAGAAATTATACACATTGTACAGTGCAAACCTTACCTTTCAGCAACCTTCTTCAAGCTTGCCAACTCATTCTCTACAGCTTCAAGTTCAGATTCCTTTTTTTTGAGTTCTAGTTCAACATCTTTCACTTCTTGAAGTTTAGACAATATTGGTGCAGCTTGTGAGGATGCACCTGTTCAATGAAAAAATTAAAAAGCCAGGCTGATTGGAATTAAACCAGTGGATTCACCACTGGTAATTGCAAATTCTAAACATTAATAATGAGGCAGGTTAATGATTTATTTTAGCTGAGAAACAGAGAAAGCAGCTAGGCTAAAGCTGGAGTTCTCAGAAGAGAGAGACTTCCTCTGTTACAGAACATGGTTCTGCAAACTTCGAATACTACACATGTGTGACTTATGCAAACAGCTAACTTTCCATAATTTATGAAATTATTGCAAACCAACGATGAATTACTTCAAAAAAGCACTTTTGCTTCCAAGAGGATTATACTGTCTAATAAGATTTAAGTATTTAAAATCTAAATTACTTTATGTGAAGTTTGTAATTAATTTTTTCTTTAACTAATTAATATTTCAGCTCAAGACAACTTTAGCTCAAATATATTATTCCCAGTATGTATCTAAACATAAAGGTTACTGTTAATTTTTAGAAAAACTATGCAAAAGCAGTAAACACATCAACAGACACACAATATTATTAGTATTATATTAATAGAACCATCAATTGCCTCCATGCAGAGTTCCTTGGGGATCAAACACATCTCCATCGAGAGTAACACTTCTTGTCATTATCCTTTTGTCAAAAGTCACTTTCTTAGCATTATCCATGTTATTACAGACCAGTGTTGTTCCAAACACATATTCCATTGCTTTCTGCAGTTCAGATTCATATCCAATTAGAGAAAGGGCTAAATACAAGTAACGATGCCCAGCCTAGAAATCAAAATGCAATTAGTATGCTTTAAATTATAATACGTTTCAAATTTGGTTTGTTTTTTGTTGATAATAACTCTTCCAAAAGTATCATCACATTTTGAAACTATTTCAGTCACAAGTGGAATAATTAATACCCATTTAAATCTCACAAAATTGAAAGGATACAAAGAAAAACAAAATCAATATATCCTTAAACTCTGTACAAATTCTTATTATAATAACCATTAAGAATCTCCAGGTTTTAGTACAGAAATAAAATTAAAACGGGACAGAAGCAATACAGTGTAAAGAGTGTATTTATTTACATACCAAGCTTTGGGCCAACTTGACTATGTCTTCTTGAACACACCTAGCTGAAATTTTGTTTAAGGGAATGATGGTGTATCGACGCTTTAGTTCACCCTTCTCTAAAAGCTTTTTGCCAGTAACCTCAAATAAAAAATAGTTACAAAGCATACCTGAGTACACAAGTCATTTTGTAAGACAATAGGGCATTGCAAGAAGAACACATTGTTGGCACCAACTGTGCATGACTTTCTTGAGCCAATTAAAACATGTAGGTGTTTTAACCCCTCAAGCATTGAGGCACATGCTTGCCAACCCCAAATCATACGGCCACATCTCAAAATTTAGAATTGTGTACTAATGAAATAAACTTACTTCTGTGTCCACAATAATGTTATAGAGTTTCCCTCCAGCCACCGCTTCCAGGGCTTTGGCATTGGATAGATCTTTCACAGTGAAAAGAGACACAACAGGGCCTTTCACATAGTTTGGATTCCAATTTTTTTCTGGATGTCTTAAAATAAATATAAATTATGACTATGAATCATGTTTGTTTTTCTCTCATACATCCTTCAAAATTTTATATTTAAACCCCATGATAATGGGTTTTCCCATAAGCAATTCTAAATTCTATCAGAAAAAGAACCCCATGAAAAAATGGTTTAATTAAATACTCCACACGAAGAGATTCAGCATAAAGAGTCAGTTACACAGCCATTAAAAGAATGGAATTCCTGATTTATTTCCATATTTTTTCAATGGATTTTTCCAATGGGCTCTGTTATTACCACAGCTATAGGAGTATGTTCAGCCCATTACACAAAAAAATTAACCTGGGGATACACATATTTGACTGGAGTTGACCTCCCAAGAGCAAGTCTACTTGTGTCCACAGGCAGAAAACAATTATTTCCCAGTTTAGACCTTTGCTACCAAAATACCATCAGACAAAAGTTTTAAATTCTAGTGACTTAGATAAGATTATAACATTTCCTGACTTTCCCTCTCACTTTCCCCTTCAGTTTTCAGCATGGGTAAGACAGTCATTATTCAGTGGCAGCAAGAAAAAGACAGCAAGAGCTAAGACATTGGTAGAATTATGTAGTGAAAGGTCCCCAAAAGTCCTTTCAAGTGTCTTTCAGGATCACACTGAGATCTTACTTGTAAGTAAACTGTAGATGAGGAAATTTTGCCATTAAATTTTCACTCAGTTCTCTTAGCCGGCTGATATCAGAAATCAATGCCTTCTTTTTTGCTAGGAGGGCTTCTCCTTTTTCTTCTTCAGAGTTGAACACAAGCAGTAGATATATATCCAGAGCAGAGAAATCTATTAGCTTAAAAATTAGTATCCTACACTGCTCATCTACATATACATAGAGAGGACTTTTTAAAATTCTTTGTAAATTTTCAGACTAAATAAATTAATATCATCATGACGCCAAACATGCAAAGAAAAAATTTAAAGAGTAATGGTCTTCTGTAAAGGTTGATCTGGAATATCAGCTAACAGTAGTGTCTGAAACAAATGTTACCTGGCATACGAAACAAACTCTAAGAAGTGTTTTAGGTACAGAAAACTAGGAAGCAATAGGGGTGTTGGTCTCTTTCCAACCATCTAAATTTTAGCTGGAATTCAATTGTGCCATCAAACTTCAAAATGGTCAGCCCAAAGTTGATATAATCAAATTATTTTAAGCTGCTCTCAGTGAAAGTTTAACAGTTTGCAGAGCTTACACCGGAGGAATTTATGCATGAAAGCAGTGTACTTGATTTTTCATTCCCTTCCTGCACTGGGGCTGGGTGAGATGCCCAACAGCAGCCCCCATAGTGCTGTTCTTTGTGTTTCTACTGAGAAAGCATAGATGCAACACAGTTTTGGCTACTGCTAAGAATATTGACACCAAGGCTGTCCTTCCAGTCCCTCTTCCAAAAGCCAGTAGGTTGTGAGGGGGCAACAGGTTGGGAGGGGACATAGACAGGATATGGGGTCCAACAGATATTCCATACTGTTATGAAGGTATTCTCATCAGTAAAAGCTAAGAGAAAGGATGATGGAAGGAAGCATCCATTATTAAGGCCTTTTTCTTCCAAAACAGCTGACTGAGGTCCTGCTTCACAGGAAGTGGCTGAACACTGCCTCCTAATACCTGATGGGAAGCAGAGCATAAATTATTTGTTTCATTTGTTTCTGCATCCTCCAGCCAGCTCCAAGACAGAGCTGCCATTGGCCAAGGTCAAGACCATCACTGATGGTAGTGAAGCCTCTGGGATAACATATTATAGAAGGGGAAAAAAAGGCCAAACCTATCTGCAGTGGCTGGAAAGAGGAGTGACAATATGTGAGAGGAACAGTCTTGCAGGCATCAAGGCCAGTGAAGGACAGGGAGGAGGTGCTCCAAGCACTGGAAGAGAGATCCTCCTGCAGCCTGTGGTGCAAACCATGCTGAGGTAGCAACATGAACCATGGAAGTCCACACAGCATAGCAGATGTCCATCTGTACCCTGTGCAAACCCAGACTGGAGCAGGGTCCTGTCAGAACCTGCAGACCCATGGACAGATGAGCCCATGCTGGAGCAGGTTTGCTGGCAGGATGTGTGACCCCCACAGGGCACCCACACCGGAGTAGCCTGTTCCTGAAGGACTGCACCTCATGAGAGGGACTGTCGCAGACATCTTTTGTGAAAATCCTTTTAAGATTTTTTCCCTTCTGAGAAGCTGAGGCCTCAGAAACAAGATGTAAACAATGGTTATCTGCTGCTGTGGAATGCATCAGGTGTGTCTGTGATTGGGCCATCTTGAATGTTTACAATTAATGGCCAACCACAGACCAGATAGCTTAGATTCTCTGTCCGAGCCATAGACCTTTGTTATTCATTCTTTTCTATTCTATTCTTAGCTAGCCTTCTGAAGAAACCTTTCCTTCTATTTTTTTTAGTTAGTTATAATGTAATATATATATATATATATATATCATAAAATAATAAATCAAGCCTTCTGAACATGGAGTCAATATTCTCGTCTCTCCCCTCATTCAAGAACCCTTGTGACCACTGTCACAAGGGACCCTTTCTGGAGTAGTTTGTGAAGAACTGCAGGCCATGGGAAAGATTCACACTGGAGAAGTTCAAGGAGGACTGCCTCCCTTGTGAGAAACCCCATGGTGGAGCAGGGGAAGGGTGTGAGTCCTGACCCTGAGTAGGAAGGAGTGGCAGAGACAATGTGTGAGGAAGCAACTGCAGCCCCCATTCCCTATCCCCCTGCATCACTCATGAAGAGGAGGTACAGAAAATCAGAAATTAAATAGAGCCTGAGAAATTAAGTTAAATCGATTTCCCCAAGTCAAGTCTATTTTGCCCATGACAGTAATTGTCAAGTGATCCCTCCCTGTCCTTATCTCAACCATTGAGCTTTTGCAGCATATTGTCTCCTCTGTCTACTTGAGAAGGGGTGTGATAGAACACCTTTGGCAAACACTTGGCATCGAGTCAGGATCAACTCATGACAATTCTATACTCCCTTGCAGATTGACCCAAAATTATGCATCAGAAGTCTGTCCAGACCTGAATAGTTCAGCTCCTTTATTTGCTTCTCTAGGGTTATTTTCATTTTTTCAACAGCTTCCAATGCATTTCGGTCTTTCTTGTAGCCTTCATCCATCTTTTTAACTTCAGCTTCTTTTGCCTTTAATTCTTTTTGTGCATAATTCAATTTCATTTGAGCCTATAAGGAATAAGCAAAAGTGGAACCAGATCTTCAAAGACAATCTTGCAGACACAAATTTATAACATTTGCACTATCAAACTGTCCATGTAATTTATAAAGTTTTGCACTGGTTGCACATACGCCAAAGCCAGCCCTGGCTTTTGAAAATAATGGCACAGGTTATTTGGACACAAAACCACAGATCTTGTATTTAACTGTGGTAACATATTAGAACATTAATAACTCTGAGAAGAAACAAAGTAATTTAAGATAGGATATAGCTGTCCATGTTACTCTACAGAGCAGAATTTCTCCCTAAGTGAGACAAGGGAAGTGAACTTTGGAAAGTTAAACTCCACTGGGGTAGTCAGAACTACCCCAGCAGAGGTCTTCTATCTTAAGACAAAACAAGCATTGGTTCTTTCAGTCATGTGATGAGCATACAATTTAACTAAGGAGAAAATAGTTTCTTCTAAACCCTCCATTTCACAATCACAGGCATCTTTATTTTGATTCTATTAAGTTTAACTGTTGAAATCTCTTTGACTGTGTATCATGGACAACAGCCCTAATTTTTTCCTATTCAATACTATTGATCATTTGAGTACAGTGAATCCTACTTTATACCTCAAATGCCAGTTTCTAGTACTTCCTCACAGCAATACTACAGCATTTTCCTGTGCAAAGATATTTATGTTTTATCAAAAAGTTAGTTTAATGCATATGCAAAAATGTAAAATATCTTGCATAGATATTCTGTACCTCTTTTCATTGATCTTTCAAACATGTGTCAATTGGTTTTCAGGCAATTTTCAAAAGCATGGAGGCAGGCCTGAGACAGGGAGTGTTTTTTTTTCTTACCTGTTTAGCCTCTGTTAGTGCTTGGCTAACTTCATTTTTGCAGATCATCATCTGTCCTGAAAGAGTAGCTTCTTCACCATCCTTATTGCTGGACAGGCCAGCAGATACAGCATTAAAATGCTGTTGTGCTGCAGCTAAAGCATGTGCATCTTTTTCACTTTCTTCCAGTAAAACATTTAGTTCTTTCTCTAGATTCTTTACTTCTTTCTCCTTTGATACTAATGCTTTAGAATCCTTCAGCAAAACAAAGGGGAAAAAAAAAAAAAAAAAAAAAAAAAAAGAGACAGAGACCTGAGTCTATTACCTTGAAATTCATGTTGTTTAGGTGAGGAGCAACAAGTAGTTTAATCAACTACATTTCTATGACCCCTTGTCAGATTTTATAATCTTGTGATATGTCTTTGCATGTTTCCCAATTTGTTACTCATCCCATGAGTATTCTAAGTATTTACAGAGAGATTAAATACAGGAAGGGGTAACAACTCCCAAGAACTAGGAGAATTATCTTGCTCTTCCCAATATCCAAAAAATTATCCTCCTGCATAAAAAAACATTAACTGTCAAAATTATGCAAGGCAGAAATTCCTCATTTAATTTTAAGAATAATAGATGTCCAGAGAGCATAATCGTTTGAAGCTACAGACACCACTGCTGAGTTAAGAGAAAATTTGGAACCATGAGGAGTTGCACTTTATTTGTATTTGCATAATGTATTTTTCTATAGGGAACCTACTACCTATGCTGAATAAATTAAACTAAGCCCTTAACATTTGTCTCTACTTTCTTGTCTCTGCAATTCTTGTCAATCACAGGATTCTTCATACCATAACAGGAAAGAAAAAACAGCTGTTTCCACAATCTGAATTTAGTATGTAAAGAAAATTATAAATAAATATCTCACCTTCTGCATACGTGTTACCAATTCCTTGTACTTAACCTCTTCACCTTTTAAGTTTTGCTTCTGGAGATCAAGAGCGCTTCGTACTTTTGTATTAACTCTTTGATGTCCTGAAAGAGCAGCTTCTAGTTCGTGGAGTTTACAACCAGCTTCCTACAACCAGTAATACAGGAAATTTAATTTAGCCTGTGAAACCAATGCAGTATTGTAGTACTTCATCTTCTGTTCAGAGCTTTATGTAGAAGGAAATCTGACCAAGCAGGCAGAAGTCTCCAAGGCAAACAGGTCAGATCATCTCTCACCTCTGAAATCCAACCTAACTAGAAGGTACTGTTGAAGACCCACATCCCTCCATAAAACGGGACACTGTCCCTGTACAGATTTAGACATCCAAAGACTCTATGTGCTATCCTGCATCTCATTAAATTTACTGCCCCCAAAATCGAAATCAATACTGATGACTGTCAAACAAAACCTTGCTTACTTTTCTTTTGAGACATCAACAAAAAGGGAGAAAAAAGCCTCTCGCAAAACTTACTGTTGAATGCACAGAGTAAAAACATGAAGTCAAACAGCTTTTTACCTTTCAGTTATTTTTCATTTGCATTTCAGACAAAAAAAAAACCAACATTTAAATGGATGTCTTCTAGGTAAAACCAAATAACCTAAGCATAACTACATAACCTAAGCAACACACCAGAAGAAGATAAAAATTCAACACTTATTATCTATAAAAATAATTCCAGTATCTTAAAATTCTTTGTATTTCACCCTGCTTCTCAGGCATTCAGAGGAGCACAACTCTGTTTTCATTACCTTATCCTTTTCCTTTTCCATCTCCGCTATGTCTTCATTAAGTTGTTTTACCTTCTGTTCAATTTCAGCCCTTGATTCCTGAAACTTATTTATATTAGACTGCATTTCCTTTAACATATCACTGGAGGATGCCTTTGTTTCTTCAGCCAGAACAAACTGATAAGCTACACAAAAATGGCTTAAATGCTCTATTTCTCGCACTAATTTTTGGTATTCTAGATACGATGCTCGTTCCTGAATAGACAAAAAAAGAGAAAAAAAAAAAAGCTGTAAATTTTAAATTTTGATGGAAAACCAGAGTTACATAGGAGTACTATAGAAATCTTTTAAGCACCTCTAAACATCAGTATTTCTAAGTAAGAAGATAGATTCTTCATGTTATTCTGAGCTAAAACAACATTCATCTAATTGACTGCATACCAGAAATAACACTTGACTTAGTTTTTTAAGAACTAAAACACTTTAAAATCTATTTTTATCTAGATCTCCTGTTTTCTTCCTTCTCCCTACATTTCTCTGTAGGATTTCCTGGAAGTCTAAAATGTCACATTCTCTGTATTTGGAAATATGACAAAATTCTTTCCCTTACAAGACTTGGCAGCACTTGAAAACACGCTATTGTTTTAGCCAAAAAAACTTACTGGTTCAAGGTAGTTGTGAAAGTATTTTTTCAGTACTTGAAGGACCTACCTTACCACCCTTCTAATTTTTCCATACCTCTTTCAGTTTCTGTAAAGTTGGTCTGATCTCCTCATTTAGGGCCTGAAACATACAACAGAAGATTTATATTCTGATTTTACTGAACTCCAAAATTTAAACATGCCTAGGCATGGATATCTAGTTCCAGGTGCAGAAATGAAATTTTCTAGAACATTGTACAAAGTCAACATTGAACTACTTGTTCAGTTATCTTTAACAAACATGAATGAAAGTCTACTTTACAACATGTAATACCATTTCAATGTTTTTTAGTTTGGATTCCTTCTTCTCTATGGTTTTCTGTACAGATATTTTCTTGGACTCATACATCCTAGTTCCAGCTGCTTCTTCAATCATAGCTAAAATCTAAAAGAAAACAATACAAAAAACTGTGATGTTTCTTTTTATGTTAGATTGGTTCAATTAAGCTGAACATCTCATCTCCCTCCAACCTTTATTTTTGTTGTCCCTCTCCCAACATAGATTCTTATCATTCAAATCAGTTCAGTAAAACTTCAGACAAAAACACTCCCACGACTCTCCTACCTCTAGTGGCTTCATATTTAGAACTTTGGTAATTTGTCCCTGGTGACAGAAAGATAAAACAAGATCAGTGGTTGTGTACCATGAAGTAGTAAAAAGAAAAACCAAAACCCCAACCCCCCACTCACTTTTATACATTGTATTATAAGTTCAAGCACTTAAAAATTTTTTTTTGCTACAACAATAATCTAGTTTACTCAATTCTTTTGCTCTTCAAAGTTCAAATAAGTCACTCTTTCAGGTAATATATCTAAAATGGCCCTTACATTATATCTTAGGTTAATCCTCCACAGTCCTGATTACACCTTAAAGGAGTAATGCAAATATTTTTTCTACAGCCTTACTTGGTTGCTGATGTTGAATAAGCTCCTACCCATGAACCAGCTTTATGGGTGATATAGCTCATACATATCATATGGGTGATATAGCTCATACATATGTATGTATGTATAACATACATACATAAAGGGAGAAAGAAAGTATGTACAAAACTGTTCCCACCTTTGCCATCCACTTGGGATAGTTATATTTGAAACAATAAATCCTGCTCTGTTTTATTATTCCTTGCAAATATTTCAGGAATTTGCCTAGCCCCTTTGTCAGTTTTCTTTTGATAACTGTGACTTAAGAAGGTACATATCTCAACTTCTTTCAAGATACTGTCTAACGTGGAGCACAAATAACAGCAAATAAAATCTGCCATTTTATAATATTTATGAAAGCAATACCTATGTGTTAAGGAGAAAAAAAATAGAAAATAAAATGGAAACATATTTTGGAAAAGTTTTGCTAACATTAGGGCCACATGAGGTCTTGGGCTAAAAGATATGTTTTAGGGTCAAACTATGCTGTACTAGAAATATTAACAACTTAACAAACTTCATTTTATCTTCATAAGATGCCACTCTAACTAGGAAATTAAGTGTTTTCCCATTATCTCCCGTCTTAAATTTACTGCAAGTCCCGCTCTTTCTGGATTTTATAAAGATGCACACAATACCTGCATAATGAGGAAGTGAGGATTATTGACATTGAGTCCAACAGAACAGAAGAGATCCTGCACACGACCGTTGGTAGCATTGACACCATTGATAAGATACTTACTTCTACCTCCAACAACAACCTAGAGGACAAAGACAAAAAAAACCTGCTTAGTGTTGTGAGAACATAAACTGTAATAAAGAATAAAAAAATCTCAGGAAATCACACCTGTTATATCTTTGCATAAATATGTGCAAACTATGCAGAATATCTGTAGGGGGATACCGTATCTGTAGGGGGATATAGTATGGGAAAATGAAGGTGGTATAGAATGTAATCTTATCCCCCAGCGAGTTGCAACTGGACCAATTACTAAAGATTAGGAGCAGGCCTGATCTTAACAGGCCACACCTGCAGCAAATAAGAACAAGTGTTATAAAAGAGTGGATTGGTGGGCTCTGGAGTCAGATGACTACTGCAAGGACCAGGAACAGTCAGTGCTTAGAGGAGCTGCCTGTGAGGAACATCAAGGAGGTATGAAACTCTGGTGATATGGAATCCTTGCACTATAATGATAATAGAATTCTTGTGCTATATAAGAAAATAAACATCAAAACAGAACTTGTTTGATGTTTAAAATATTTAAATTATAAGAAATATTAGTCATTGAGGACAATGTTGTCAAGAAACTTTCCAAAAGCTCTGCTTTAAAAAAACCCGAACGACCAAAAAAATAATCAAAAACCAAAACCCCAAACCCCAACATCTTCACTAGAACAACAAAGGTTCCTTTGTTCTTGGAGACCAAATTTAACACAGAGTCCAGATTTCAAGAGGAAAGATATGAAAGCAGAAAAAACCACAAGATAGAAAAATTGAACTTGCTTTATGAACATTTCTAGTTAGCACACTGGATCTACTCTTACTGTTTGTGTAACTAACTACACTACAAGCAACACACAAGCCTTGTCTCTACTGCAGAAACTTAGGGACTTTAAAAATCACCCTATTTTTCCTTGACCACTCATGAACATGGTAAAAATATAAATAGGTTATGAAAAAAATACAGATATTAAAGACTCACCTGCCTAGTCACAGTGATCTCATCATTAGCTTCAAATCCCAGTGGACTTTGACTTTTGTTTGAATTATCAAAGTTAATAGACACGGTTGCCTTTGTAATTCCAGCTTGCCCACTCTTATAAACTAGATCTTGCAAGCTGGCGGCTCGCACCTAAATCCGGGGAACAGATAAAACACTTTTTGGAAAGAAATTTACATTTTAATTGTACAACTATAGGTTTTGGAGAAATTATCCTAAAAACCAAAGATCTAGCTGCACATTTATTAGTTCATGTGAACTGATACATGGGAGCTGCAAGGTGCTATCATGGTAAAACCACAACCAGTGTGTGCCAGTCTAGTTTTACCTATCCAGATAAACTGTATCTGCATGAGCTTTATTTAACAAGCCTTTATTTTTCGTAATGCAGTTTGCAGGGAAATGATTCAGAAAGTGTTCCTTGGAGGCCTGCTGGCTTTGTCTGCAACTGGCGGAAGGTAGGGATGGGAAGGAAGGCAAATTGAAAAATCACTTTCAGACAGAGATTAAAATTGATGCCAAAGTACACACTTTTTAATGAAAATAAAACAGATATATTATCTCTTAAAGAGCAGGCATTGCATGGAAACCTTTTAAATAAATAAACTTATAAACTTATAAATAAATAAACTTTTAAATTTTTTTTTATAAACCAGGTAGCCAGATTTCAAGACCCAATCCAGAAGTGAAAACATTTATTACAAATGAGTAAATTAGTGCCTTTAGATGCAAAAAGGACTTTTGCCTTGAAGTTGTTAGCTCTGAAGTGGTTAGTTTTAGTCTATTGTTTTAAGCCACATAGTTTGGGTAACTTTGGTATCTGGATAAAGTTGTAATTCAACCTTAACGTAAGATTGAGCAACAATGACAGACACCCAGATTCATGCAATGAAAAACTGAAATAACGAAACTATTTCTTTCAAAGAAGCACCACTTCAGATCTTCCATGGGAGGTTACTCACTAGAGTAACATGAAAAGTTGCTAATAGAAGAAAGACTTTTCTTTCTTAAATGTGCCATCTCTTTACCTGTGACAGATTGCTGATTCCCAGCACGAAACAGATGGAGTCCAAGATATTGGATTTGCCACTACCATTCAAGCCAGTAATGGCATTGAATAACGGGTCAAAGTCATTAATTTCCGTCCTCTGCGCATAAGATTTAAAACCTTCGAGAACAATTGACTTAATGTACATCTTCTCAATGTTCCTAAGGGACCAGGCAAAGTATTCTTCTGAGAAGCACTGAGAAAGGTATCCGGATTGTAATCCTATATACTCCAGAATAAAGAAAAAAGAATAAAGAAAAATGAATCATACCGCCAAACAAACAACTAGATCTGAGAAAATGGAAAGAATGCATGACTTTTACAACACAAATATCATGAATGTTTAAACGAAAAAGTCCAGGCAGGCCACAGATCCAGGCGGTGTCCCAATGGTACTCCAGCATTTCTAAGGGTCTTGACTTTACACTAAGTATATCGCGACACTTGGGCGCAGACTCGCGGCAACACCACGGTTTGCCGCAAAGCTGGCCGCAAGCAAAGAAGGAAAGCCCCGGACGTTCCAGAACACGGCAAAGCCTCCCCTTCCCTCTTGCAGAATTGCTGTACCTGCTCAGCCACACTGCCCGCGAGAGGTAAATCCCAGTGTGAAAAACGCTAATCACTTGTTTTAAAAATTTCTAAAAGCACCAGGGAAGCGGCAGCCTCGGCTCTGAGGCACCGCGAACAAGGACCCATCAGAGCCCCTTCCACAACCCTGCCGCCTTCATCGCGCTGCCCCCGCCAGTGACCCTGCCCCAGCAAGCCCTCCCTGCCGGCTCTGATGCCAAATCGGTCGCGAGCAGCTCTGTTTCCCTCCCTGGTCCCGGTGCCTCACTCGCTCACCCTTGTCCAGAGCCGCTCCGTGACGCCAGTGCCCCACTCACTCGCTCACCCTTGTCCAGAGCCGCTCCGTGACGCCAGTGCCCCACTCACTCGCTCACCCTTGTCCAGAGCCGCTCCGTGACGCCAGTGCCTCACTCGCTCGCCCCTGTCCAGAGCCGCTTCCCGATGCCCGCCAGGATCAAATTTTGGCGCCGAGAGCCGCAGCCGTTAGGGGCGGTGCCTGATGGCGGCCGCCCCGCGGCGTCAGCCCGGCCTGCCCTCCCCGCAGGAGAGGGCGGTACAGGGCCGCGCTTGGCGCCTCCTCGGAGAGGAGCGGGCGCAGCCGGAGGGCGGCCGGAGGGGACGGCGGGCACCGCGGGGCAGGCATGGCGGGGAAAGGGCTCCTGCAGTTCTGAGGGGGGCGGGAGCCGGCCCAGGGAGGGAGAGCGGCCTGGGCCTGTGGTCCCCGAGAGAGATGGGCGGGCATGGGAAGGCACTCGGGCGTTCCTGGGGAGCTCTCTAGCGGGGCTGAGGAGCTTGAGCAGTAGCTCCAAGCTACGGCGGGAAGTGTCTTTGTACCTCCCTGAAATTACATCAAAATGGAGGAAATGCTGCTCTATACTTCCTGCACGCATTCCTATTTTGCCACTCCCTCCGCCCCCAAAAAACCAAACCCAAACGCCATTTATGCCCGTTCAGATCTGTTGCTGTAATTTATACATACATGCTTCCATTCAAGCAGAATTAGGGGAACTTGCTCAAAATGTGTGAGTACGTGTCCCTGGAAGAACAGTGGCTGTATATTGCTGCACTGGTCAGAGCAGGAAAGCAGAATCGGGTGAATGTATTTACTCATTCCTGAGCCTGCTTTTGTCGAGCGGTGTAAATAGACCAGGACTTGTAGGTGGGCTCAGGCTGTCAGCTGGACAGTGTTACTGCTGAGATCTGCTGTAAACCTTGATATCCTGGACTACTGAGTTTGATGTTATTTCAGTAATTTGAAATAATTCAGACTGTAGGTCAACATTACATTAGGGAAAAAATATAGTGTTTTTGCTTGCTTCAGAAATTATACTGGATGCAGCTGTTTAAGGCATTAGTGTGACAGCGCTGCTGCTGGAAGCACTGTAGGCCGAAGTACTTGATGGTCCCTTATCTGCAGTTCACTTGCTTACATCTGCAACCTATACTGGGAAAAATTATTTTGAATTTGGACAAGAATCAGATTGATACTGTGTGAGTATGCAACCCACTCTTTATTTGTAAAACTGAAAGTGTTCCCAACTGATTTTTGAATCTCCCTGCTGTGGGAGAGGTGCTTGAGTGTTTCTTGTCTGCAAGAGAGTTCCTGTTAGAGGTGGCTGCTTGAACTACACTGAAGGTGGCACCTGGTTGTTCTTCAAATTGCCAAAGTCATTCTTAATGTGTGGTTGATGGAGCTGGCAGCTGGGGAGCTAGTACTGTATCTGCTCCAGCTGCTCCTTTTCCATCCAGATTAACCACACCCTGAAATAAGGAAATGGAAATAAAGCAGAACCAATTCTGATGAGAGCAGCTTAATCCTATAAAGACAGCCAGGTTTGCTCCCTGTTTACATAAGACATGGGAAAGAAAAATAATTACTTAAGTATTAAGAAATAAGTTCTTAAGTAGATCTGTAATAGCTTTGATGTCATAAGGCTTGTGAAAAACGCTAATCACTTGTTTTTAAAATTCTAAAAGTTTAATAGTAATAAAATGGTTATAAAAAATAGTAATACAATTAGACTAATAATAATTTGAACAATTTGAATTAGTACAATATGAGACAATAGAAACAAAGAGTTAGGGACGTCCGGGTACCTTTCTCTGGGCAGCAGGAGCAAGAAGAAGGACACCCATTAAAGGATTAACCCTTAAAAACAATAGCCTTTCCATATTCATACACTTCATACATGATGCATAAATTACATTCAAACAAAGGATTCTGTCTGGTCATCGTCAGCTTCTTCCTCGGAATCCTAACAGCGCCTTCAAGGTGGGAAGAAGTTTGTTTCTTTTGGTAAGAGGGCAATAAATTCTTCTTCACTGAAAGATTTAGATGTCTGGTGGCTGCTTTCTCACTGCAAGTCCTTTCTTTAAAAAAAGTATCCTACATAGCATAGTTTCTATTTTAACATTTTTTTATAACCTAAAACTATATTTTACACAGTACTTAAGAGAATTAATACAACATTACTTTCTAACACCACAACATTACTTTCTAACACCACACATATAATATTCATTTTAATATTTGAGAAAAGCCAATCATAAAATGCATGCATTTTTCACAAGGCTTAAATTTTGAGTTCTTCATTTTAAGAAATATAAAATCCAGTTGTAGCTATTTAGCATACAGTTAGCACTTTGGAATGAATATAACACATGGTTTGAGGAAGGAAAATATATTTTTAGCAGGTGACTATGTAGGAGTAGTTTTGTTATTGTTATAATAAGTTTATGGAACTACCAGGAATCAAAATTCCGGCTGTTCAAGGAGCTAGTCAGTAGAATCCTCTATGAAACTGCCCTTTTGGACAAGAGGTGACATACTCTTAAGGACACCTTCCATAGAGTACAAGAGCTAGTACTCCCCAGTCACAAGAAATTGTGTAAGGAAGGCAAGAAATCAGCATGGATGAGTCAAACAGAAAGGCAAGAAGGACATGCAGAGGCAGTGGAAGCAGGGGACAGGTATCTGGGAAGGGTATCGGGAGTCTTGATTGTGTAGGAAGGCCAGGGGGCATCTGGAGCTGAACTTGACAAGGAGTGTGAAGAATAACAAGAAGGGTGTCTATCGGTATGTTACTTTGACAGAAGAGGTCAAAGGAAGCATACACACACATACCACTGTGGGAAATGCAAGGCTGGCAAATGGGTAGCAATGGCTGAGAAGGCTGAGGTACTCAACGACCTTTTTGCCTCAGTCTTCAATGGCAAACTAGCTCTCTTTCCACACCCTTAGCGTGGATGGACAGCATCATGGAGACCAGAGTAGCAAAGTGTTTCCCACTATAAGTGAAGGCCCAGTGGTAGGATTGCATCTGTGAAAAATGCCATCCTGGGGTCCCAGTGTCATGATAAAGGAGCCATCCTACAGTGACACATGACATCTGACAGATTTGCCTCTTGCCACTGATCAGCACTGGTCATGGGTGTGCTCTGACTGAAATATTTCCTATGGTCTGTAAATGTGAGTGTTCATGTAGCCCTACCTCAGAGACAAATTGGAGAGTTTAACTTGTCCCTAAATTGGAGCATTGTCCACCACAGGACAAAGTCCAGTTGGCAGCCTATTACTAGCCATAATTTTTGGTATCCTTATGAAACACCTAGACAGTCATGAACTGGAAGAGCAGAATCTTTCCCCACTACCCTGAACTTGAATCCAGCTGCATCTAGTGTTCTCAGTTCCTTAGCAGAAGAAAGTCCCTGATACACATGAACAGATCCAGTGTAGAGTCACCAAGATAATGAAGAAAAACCAAGAGAGAAATGGCTTTCTTCAGTATCCAGAAACAAAAGCTATTGTTTCTGCTGCCATCTTTAGCTGCTTACAAGGACAGTGTTAAGGACACTGCTTATAAGGACAGAGGATGGAACCCACCTCATGTGAGGGGAATGCATGGTAAGAGATGATAACTGTTGTTTGCTAAACAGTGTTTTCCAATGGTGCATGGAGAGTCCTGAGATTTCCTCCTGCCAAACTATGTCAAGGTCAGATATTAGAACAGGTTGCCTAAAGACATTGTGAAATCTTTATCTTTCAAGGTAATACAGCTTCACATGTCTGCAATCTGATCTGTGCTTCCACTCTTAAAATTCGTTTCCTTGGACTCTCATTGACATTCCTCTTCTTTTTTTCCTCATGTCCCTTTAATTTTTCATTTAGCAGTCTCCTTCATACTACAAGATAATGGGTAAGAGATACAGGTCAGATGTATGTATATGCTAAGCAGGCTTGAGCAGCGAGTATCCCTCTTGCGGAAGAAGTTGGTTGTGCATGTTGCAAGCCGGAACTTGTTCCACGATGAAACTACCCTTGTTATAGTACGGAAGTCCAGGAGGGGCCTTCAGAGCAATCTCTGGTGCTTGAAAGCACCAGCTTGAAGTTTGTCACTTCCCTTCCAAGTTCACTTAGTCACTATGCTGCAAGACATGTGTGCACTGCAAGGGGGTGTTTAACGTTTGTAGAAATGTATGCTTTTAAGTACTCAAAAGTTTTATTTGGCAGCTGTAAAATCAAGCGGATTTAACATTTCTGTCTGTGGGGCAGTGACAGGCCTGTTGCTGCAAATCTAAGAAGTGAAACTGGGCTATAGGATATTTCTGCAGCAAATCTAAGAAGTGAAATTGGGCTATAGGATATTTCTACATCAGTAAATGCAAAATTTCATCAGAAATTTTGCATTTACTGATGTTAGAACATGTGTTTGTCCTGTATCAACATTTAAGTAAGGCAGAAGTTAAAAAAGTGCCTAAAAGAAGTTTAGGGTGCTATGCAGTGACTGGGAAAGCACAGCTGGCCCTTTAAGTAGCTTCAGCTTATTTTTGTCAGCCCACATCAGCTGCTGTGCCGTATAGAACCACAGAACTGCTAATGTTGGAAAAGGACCTTTAAGATCATCAAGTCCAACCTAGCTCCACCATGTTCACCAGTAAATGAATGTAGTTTGTCCATGTAATAGACTTGTCCTCAAGTGCCATATGTACATGTTTTTTAACACTTCCAGGTATGGTGATCCCACCAGTTCCCTGGACAGCGTGTCCCAATGCTTTACAGCCCTTTCTGTGAAGAATATTTTCATAGCACCTATATTAAATCTCCCTTGGTTCAGCTTGAGCTCATTTCCTGTCATCCTTTCACTTATTACTTGGAGACTGACCCCCACATGGCTGCAGCCTCCTTTCAGATATTTGTAGAGTGATAAGGTCTTACTTTTTGTGCAGTTTCTGAGGGCTGAGTGCAGCTGCACCTATTTCTGTGATGGTGTTGACTTCCCTTTTCACTTCCTTGTGTAAATTTGCTCCTTTGAACCTCTGTTGGAATTGCAACCTGATAACAAAGTGCAGGGTGGTACAGTCATTTAGCAGAGTGAAAACTAGTTGCCTTCAATCTTTGACCTTCTGTCAAGATTTGATAGTATTGCATAAGTGTGGTTGCAGCTTTATTGTTTCATAATGCAGTGTCATGCTTGTGTGGATATTTGCAGTATGGTCTCTGCCAAAAGTAGCATGGGAGTGGTTTGCCTTTACTTTGTTCTTACTACAGGGAAAAAAAATACAATTGAAAAATTGTAGGAACTAAGCCAGAGGGGAACAATGGGTAGCTTTTGCTAAAGCTTGTAAGAACATAGGATTTGAGGCCCTGTTCACTCCCAGGTAATATGTAACCCTTGTATGTGTATGGGAAGTCCTGACGGAGCCTCTGGATTGTTACTCCCTTGGCAGTATCTACTGCCAAGAAATCTTTCTATGTTAGTTTGGGGGGCTTTTTGTGGGTTGGTTTCTTTTGTTTGTTTGTTTCTTTGTTTGGAGTTTTTTTTTTTTGTGTTATTCTTTTGTTTGGGTTTTTTTGTTTGTTTGGGGTTTTTTTGTTGGTTTTTTGTTTTTAAGGCTTTTGTCCCTTATGCTGGTTACTGACTGGCACTTTGTTTTGAAATGCTGCAGATTAATAAATTAGATCTGGGGAAAGAAAATAGATAAGATGATGATTACCAGAAAATGCTGGTAATTGTTGCTGTTGTGGTGATGGGTGAATTTCTCCTCAGAACCAATGTACAAACTAATTATGTCTGAGATACATTTTACTTAGACTGAGAAAAATCACACCCTTTTCTTCCAATGTGTAACTGCTTTAGAATGGAGATAAAAGGAGAAGTACCACAATCACATCTGCAAATCATGACTGTCAGGAAGATGAGCTGTTAAGCTAACCCAAAATTTGAATTGAACTCATGTAACTGACAGGTTTCTAAAAGGATTTTATCCACAAGGTTAGATTTGGGCAAGTCCAGGCTGGAAAACTATACCACACCAATCAGGAATAACAGCTGAGGTTACTTAAGAAAGGTAAACTTTTCTGATTTGACTCATGCTTTCTTGAAAGCTTTTACTGCTTTTCTGCTTTAATGTGATGATTCCCTGATTTCGGGTATCACCATTAGCTCTTCAGTCTATTGAAATTATTTCAACTTTCTCAAACTTGTCTGCCTCTTCTTTTCTAGTTGCTCGTATGTATTATGGTATTCCAGTTTTCACCTCTTCCTTCTCTTCCGTTTTCCCCTGAATTGTGAACCTCTTTACTCATGTTGATTTTGTGGACTGAGCTATGATTACCTGTGTGAAGGTGCTTTGCTTTCACTTTCCTCTCTGCTGCAGTTTGCAGCAACTGCAGTGTCTGAACACAGGTGGGATCCTTGCTTTATTACTTATATTCTTAGTGCAAAAAGGCAAGACTTCCCAATCCATTACTTCTTTCCTTGATAGTCTTTATTATTTGATAACTTGATGGGCTAGACCCCAGGGCAAGGGGAGTTTCAAGGACATCAGAATAAATGCTGTCTAGGACTTCAATTTCAGCAAAAGCTTTGATAGTTCTTTTGTCAGAAAAACAAGCAGAAATGCATCACCTTATTTTTAAAGGCATCTTCTTATCACTCTCTGGGCTCAGTTCTTTCTAATTTGAGAAAGTTGATTCTCAAGTTGTCATAGCAGTCTCTTTATGGTAATGATTATAATGGTCTGTGAAACGCTTTATACAGAAAACACACAGAAGTGAAACAAAGAGTTTTAAATCTAACACCAAAAAGTTGTTAAAGGAACATTCCTCATAACAGTTGAGTCAAAATTTGGAACATGTTGGGAATTTATTTGCAGACACATGTTCAAAGAAACAACAAATTTCAGGCATTCATATACATGATAACATCCAAGATTTTTTATAGACACTCCAAAAAATCTGCATCTGCATTAATTGCATCGTGGTATATGTGTTTTGTTTCTTTTAAGTACTTTCAAAGCATTTAATCTCTGTTTAATGGATAACCCAAGTTTTATCCAGCTAAACAGTGCTTTATTAAATTTACTGTCCTGGTTAGACAATTCCTGTTGATTAAGTTTTCTAGGGTGTACTCAACTATGAAGTGGCTCCTTACTGCACCTCCAATGTGTTAATCAAGTTTTCTGGGATGTATAGACCTTTGACTCCGTATCTTTCTTGTTCTATGACTTCTAATTAATCTCTATTTATTTGATAGCCATTGAATAAGTCTTTGTTGAATTCTTTTCTTAAACTATTGATTAGGTTTTCCAAGCCATATGGGTCCATGGAGTTCCTTCCTGCAGTTACAGTGAGGTAATTTCTCAGGGTTTTCTATTGATACTCAGCCAACACAGATCTAAATCAAAACCAGCTAAAATCACAGTCAAACTTTAACTAATTAAATGTAATTCATTACAAAATTTTTTAAAAACCACAAAACTCCTGGTTAACTAAGATATAATTAACTGTCAAAAGAAATGTATTATTCAAACCTACTGACATTGAAAATGAGAGGAATAGTGGATTTGTCTTTACAAACAAGCTGTGGGCCTTCTGGTAGATAAAACTAGCTCTGGAAGATAAAAGAAACAATGGGAAGGATTCCACTAATTGAATAATGGAAAAAGATACTTGCTTTTACAAGTAAACTTTAGATTTGCTGATAAACAAAATTAGACATTAATAGGTGAAAGAAACAATGGGGAAGAAAAACCCCTAAATTCCATAAGAATTAAAAATTAAAAGGGAGGGTTATACATTAGAGGGAAATCTTTGGGAAATCTTCAGGATCAGGCGTATCGGTGAGTCTGTATCTCTCAAGTACCTCAGCCAGTGGGGAAAGAGAGAAGGGAAATGTGGCTGGGAAATTAGAATAAAAAGGAGGCTGTGTCCTCCAAAAATTTGAGAGAGATCCGGGGCGAATGCCCCATGGCCTCTCTCTTTATTTGAATAAAGCCAGAAAGGACTCTTCTGTCTCCTTTTTGGACATGTTATAAATAATGAGAAAGCCAAACTAATAATGATAGCGAAAGATTTTATTTTCGCTACCAAAAATGCGGTCCTCTATAGCCACAGCCAAAGAGACAGTGTTGAGCCCCGGATCAGCGCTGGGTGAACCTGGATCTGACCTCTATCGCATTGGATATCCCTCTGTTAAGGAATGCTGTCTCCCTTGGGGCTGTTTTATACAGTTTTTTCTGCCTGAGGCAGAGGTGCCCCAATTTCTTTTGTCACCCTGCATATGTGTGAAGTTTCTTTTCACTGTGCAGGGTTGGACAATCGGTGTTTCTTGGGAGGTGGCTGGTCCTGATCATGGCAGAAGAAGTTGGGTATTTAGATGTATGTTCTTGATGGCTTCGGTTATCTTGATTGATGATACTTATCAAGTACTGATCATCCTTGGGTGTTCGTGGGTGGCTCCAGGAGAAGCCCATCTCCACACCAGCCATGTCCTGCTTGCAGAGGAGGCATTCTTTCCTGCTGCCACCAGGAGTTTTGCTACTTCTTTGTGGTAATCTGTCTCTGGGCTGTCCGTGATCTGAGGCTCATTGGATTTTTGTTACATGTATAATTTATTTTACAATTTTTATTTTATACATTTTCCACACAAGCATTAATTACTTTACATCACATATTACAGACATAAACCTCTGGTGTTTGTGGATTAATTTTCCTAACAAAAACCAGGTAGTGTTACAGTTTACAAGAACAGGTTACTGTTCTTGGAACTGATATTGTGACTATTACATACTTAGTCCAGTAAAATTTAGGTGGAACCCACAAGTGTTGCATCACTGCTGTTTATCCTTTGGAGTTATTTTATATGCTTGCTTGAGCAATGTAGTCCTTACCACTTCTTATGATTTTATATCTATCTTGGTTTTGTTAACCTGGAAATTAGCTTGTAGATCCATTAATCAAGCATGTGTCTGTATTGTTTTCGGTTTGGTTTGTTTTTTGGTTTGTTTGTTTGTTTTTTTTTTTTTTTTTTTTTTTTTTTTTTTTTTTTTTTTATGACCTACAGGAAAGTCTCCTAGCCTTGAAGTGGCTGTAATGATGTCATTTCAGTAGGGAAAAAAAGAGAAATAGTAGGCAGAAAATTTGTCCTGTTTCCAAAATTAGGCCTAAATATAAAAAAAAAATAGGGTTTAGTGAAATTAGTGTTTCAATATTGTTCCTAAGCAGGATCATTGCTCTGCAGAAAAAACCCCAGGTATTCCAAAAAGTTTGATAGGAAGGTGAGGATTTGTGTGAATAGGAGATCTGAGAGTGGAAGCACCCAAAGAAACAACAGAAGAGAGACAGAAATGGCCAGTACTGATGGCACGTAGATTTGCAGATTGTCCTGTACTCAGACATGAAGACTCAAGCTACTAAGATAGGATAGTGGAAAAGTAAAAAACAGGGCTGGTGCCTTGGAGGCATACAGACAAAAGAGACAAAAAGCAAGGATTCAGTATTGATGATTCTCAAACATGGGACAGGATGGAAAACAAAGCATTTCTGAATCACTGTTGGCTTCCCGGGGGTATAAATGGCACATCAGTGAATGGCTGCCAGGCTAGCCATTCCTTTGTCCCTGGTCATTTCTGATTGGAGCACTTGGGTACCTATCTGAATACAGGGCACCCAGGTGGGGCAAATCCATCCCAGTGCCTCTGAGTTTAAGCTAGTGGGTGGGATCAGTTGTGTGTTTTTCTGAACTCACCTTTTGCTCCTGTAAACATGTTTTCTTATTTTGCTTTGTTGTTGCTGCAGCATCGTGGTATCTTTTGTTACAGCCAAATGCTATTGATACCAAAGCAAATGCATAAAGCAGCAGATACAAATGCTGGCCCACTTACCTACTGTGGGATGCTTTGATTTTGATGATACTTGATTTTGTGAAAAGTGATTTCCCCAGCACACACTTCTGGTGCAGGAAACATTCACTGGCGTTTTGTTTCTTTGTCATTGTGGAACACGGAATATCTCTGTTTCATCACAAAAAGTTGTCGACTGCTGGTTAGTTTCTGGATTTCATGACAGACTCTTTTATCTAAATAGTGGAGAGCTTGCCCTGTTCTCCCTGATCCTTGCATGTGCATCTTTAAACACGTTTTGCTTTTTTTTCTCAGATCCTTGGTACTAATTAGCACTTCTGTCTTTATGGGTTTTGTAGTTGAACACGTCGCTATATATTGGTTTTTTAGACTTTTCACTATTCATATTGTTATAGGTAAAAATCGATAAAGCTAAATTAACAATAATAACGAAAGATTTTATTTTCATGACCGAAAATATGGTCTTCAATAGCCACAATCAAAAGGACAGCGTTGAGCCTGGGGTCGGTGCTGGGTGAACTTCGGTCTGACATCCATCACATCATCGGACCCCCTCTGCTCACAAATGCTGTCCCTGTCAGGGCTGGCTTTATACAGTTTTTTTTCTCCCGAGGCAGAGGTTCTTCTTTTCATTATTCTGCATATGCATGAAGTCTCCTTTCTCTGTGCAGGGCTGGACAGTGCTGTTTCTGGGAAGCAATGAGTGTTGATGGGGAACTCAGTATTCAGATGTATGTTCTTGAGGACTCTGGCAGTCTTGATTGAAGATACTTATCAAGTGTTCATAGCTCTTGGGTGTTCTGGGATAGTCTTGGGAAAGGCTTATCTCTGCACAGCCAATGGCAATGTTCTTTCGATTGCTAATTAGGCTTTCTTTCTTTGCTGCCATCTGGAGTTTTGCAATTTCTGTGTGGCAATCTGCCCCTGACTATCCGTGGTCTTAGGCTTTTTGGGTTTTTTTACATGCACAATTTTATTTACAACTTTATTTCATGTATATCTCATATAAGCACAAATTATCTCATACTGCATATTACAGTATCGTACTTGTGAGTTTTGACAAAAAGAACAAAAGCTGAAGACAGTCCCCTGCACAGAGTTTTCTCCCTTGCTACATACTTCATTGCAACATAGTTGGGGCAAAATGCCAAAATTTGCTATTGTTTCTTAAGGTGGCTCATAGATAGAGGCTTAGCCATGCAAACTCTCCTTGTGCTGAGAACAGGCAACATGTCAGGGCACACACCATGAGTGGCAAACGGATTTGCTGTGTTAAAGTATGAATTGAGCAATGAAATGGACATTAATTTTTAATTAGGTATTTCTGCACAGAGGTAGAACTCTTTAGACTTTCAGGGCTGGATGGGACAAATGTAATTTGAAGAAACTCCTTTTGTGATGGATAATCTTGTCTTCTGACTGCAGTATTTTGTGAGTTCTAGAACAGTAGGTTTTATACATTTAGCATTGCATTCTTGACAAAGTGCCTCTGCAGCTGACTGGGCACTGAACTGGGGGGGTTTGAAGGATTGATCTTAATGGGAAGAAGGTGAATCACAGTGGGTGTGCCTTATGGTATGTTTACTTCTAGGGGAGTGTACTGCGGGCAGTACCTACAGCCCTCAGCAGGCATTTACATCTTTTATAAGTGTGTGTGACTGAAGGAGTCCAGCATATGACTGAGCGGACGCAGAAGGTTATTGACTTGTCAGCAGAAGACCCAGTTTTCGCCTGCCTGCTCCAAGTATAAGCTTCTCTTTCTTTGTTCTTGTTGATTCACATGGGTGTAAGAAGGGAGGAGGACATCTGAGGATAGAATTAATGCAAGTAATTTGTTTGTTTCTGTCTTGCATGGAAAATATTGGTAGCAATGTGCTTCCAGTTCCAAGGTCTAAGCTTTGCAGTTGGAGAAGCGTTTTCTTTCAATATGATGAATGTCACAGAAAGAGCTCTTACTTACCTTTGTTTTTGTCATTTGCACTTTGGTTCAAGCTTGTAAAAGTTTAGGTTAATGGGTAACCAGGGGCAATAGGCATAAGTTTTTAATTTTATTTTCTAAAGGGATTTTTTTCCTCCTAGAAAAGTAGATTTTCCTTCTTTAGTATCTTTATAGTGGGAGTTGCACATTTTGCTGGAGTTACTTGCTTCCAGAGGTCTCTCTTGCAGAGAGGTCTGACAGGTCAGAGGAAGATCTGGGTTGCTGATGCAATATGGAGACTTTTCTGACATTTTCTTAATCTGGTGATATTACCACAGAGACGAGCAGAGGCTTTCTTGTGTGATAGCTCATTATTGAGATAGGTGTTTTGCCTAATGAAATCTAAACCAGCCCCATGAGCAGCCAGCACTGTTGGGCATTGCTTTGACAGGTGTTCTTTGTCTGTGTTTGTACATAGGATGGTGATTGCCAAGGCATGGGCTCTGAAGAGGCATTTTGATGGTTTTCCCAAAACCAGTGACTTCGACCTGAAAAAGATAGAGCTACCAAATCTAAAGGATGGAGGTGAGCAGAGTGCTGCTTGTTATTACTAATTTTTCTGGAGGTTATATGATTACTGATGTGTGGCTGTGGAGCTATAAAACTGCATGTTTCTCTTTGAAATTTGAAAAATGCTGGCTTGTTTCAAGTCATACACCTTAAGGGAGAAGGACTATCGCTGAAGAAGTATACTGATGGAGTTGGTGGTTTCAAAGCCACCTTGTCTTCTGATGAGTCCCTTAGAAACAATGATTGAATTCTAAGTCCATTACACAGCAATTAGGGCCTACCTTTCACAGTTTCTGCTACCTGATCACACTTGCTGCCCGATGACAAAGACATTGGAATGTGTTTGCAAATGGAGAAAATCACCATGAAGAAGTGATGTGGCCTCAAAACCAACAAACACAAGAAGACAATTTAATGCAGAGCGAGATGTGGACTGTGACTCAGAACCACTGAAATAACTGTATTAAGTTCCTAGCATGTTTTACTAGTAACATGTTTTTATTTACTTTAATTTTCAAAATCCTTTGGAAAAAGATGGAGAACATGATACCCTATAGGAGTTGGTTTTCAGTGGAGTTTTTCTGATGCTGATGGAGAAAATATTGAGGATAGTGTTAGGGGAGAGCAGAGTGACTGCACTGGGAATGAGCCTGCAGCTGAAAGACGTCAGGGCTGCAGTCAGTGAGGGTTGATCTTTTATTTCAAGAAGAAAGATGGTAAGATTTCTGCCTGCATTCAAAATATTTTTTTGTTATTCCTTATCTTATTTTATCTGTTGCAACAAGAAGAGATATTGAATATAAATAGAAAAAAAAGACAGTTTTTATTCCTGTGTTTCTCTGTTTGGAGGAGATTAAGGAATATGATAACTTATCATCATATCAATAGCAAGAGCTGTTGGTAAAAGAACGAACTTTGATTTTTGGTTTCACATGGACATTTGTACTGTATTTCTTTGAGACTCATCCCACCATTTGTCAGTTACAGAATTTGCCACACTTTAAAAGGTGTGTAGAAGGAATTGTCCAGAAGGATATTAAAGTACCAATTATGTTTACAACTGAAATATTTGAAAATTGATTTCTTCTTACACTTACAAATACACTTTAAAAATTCATGCGTGTGGCTATTTAAGAACATGAAGTATTTTTTTCCTTCATATTTTAATCCCGAAAGCAAAAAGAGGCATAAGTTCACACTACAGTGACACTTGGAAAGGCGATGTTATGTTACATGGCTTTTCTGCTCACTCTTGAGTAATGGGAAGGTACTTAACATCTGAGTACATTTCCAGCTAGACCCCTGCAGCACAGGCAAAGAAAAATTTTAGCAGGTGGAGATGAACCGCCAAAAGTGCTGTGGAAATGAGAAGTTTAAAACATGTTTAACAACAGTCTTTCCCAAGAACTAGTGTTGTTAGACAGTAAAGTGGATTAGGCTATTTAGAAAATAGAAACTAATGCTTTCTCTTTAAGGCAGACAATTAGTTTGTGTTTGACCTGTGCCACCCTCTTCTGGCTGAATCATGGGATGACATTTTACATATATCGAAATTAAATGAGAATTGTTTTTAGGAATTCTGGCTGCTTCACTCTTCTGTAGAGAAAGGAGATAGATGCAAAATTGCAAGATTGAAAATGAGATAGTTTGCTAAAGCTACACTGGGGAAATTTTCTTTTTCAACAGCATACCAATAACCTAAAACTAAAGAATGTCGTACTTGTTTCTGGTAGGTTTTTCCTAAACAAAGAAGGGATAAGGGGGACTTTGAGCAGTCTGGAGTTCATATCAATTTAGTTTGAAGATTGGATGGTGGAAACTACTCTCTACTGCACTGATAATATCCAGGAATTTCTTTGTCTTTTGTTGCAGAGTTGCTGCTTGAATCAGTGTTTCTCAGTGTTGATCCTTACATGAGGTATACCTTTTTGTCCTTTCTGAATTTCTGGCTAAAACATCTCATTTGAATTGCCATTTATACCTCAAAACAGCAGTGGGCAGCACCCACTGCTGTTATCAGTGTTCCAATGCCTTTGTGTTCTGTTTCAAAAATGTATGTGGATTACAAGACTCACTATATGGAACTGTGCCAGATTTAACTAGATGTTGGGGTAACATTTCTGCTGCCCTAGACTTTTCTTGGAATCAGCTGTTGTTCCTTGTCATGTCTTCAACTGGAATGCAATGTACTCAAATGAGACTGCAGCCTTGTAGCAGTTCTTGCTTAATTTAACTTAGCAAACTTGTACTTAAGGACACACATTTTGTTGGACATTGCTGATATACCCAATAGGGGGTAGTTGAAGCACAGGGAGACTGAGTAATTTGAAGAGGCATTGTGGACACTAAATTCAGAGATAGTTCTCTGGGTCTCACGCTTCTTGTACAGATGGACCATGCTGTGGAGATTATTGCTATCATCCTGCTAGCATTCCTGCCCAGGATGCCCAGGTAGCTGGCTCTGAGAAGCATTGGTCATGTTGTTACAATGACAAGGTAGTTGATACCTGTTAACAACAGATACTCTCTGGGTCGAACAGTTGCTACTGCTTCCTAGTGTGTCTGGAACGTTACTAAAGTTTCACGCAGTAAACTCTGTTTGCCTGTGTTGCAGACCTTACAGTCGAAGGGACATGAAGGAGGGTGACATAATGATAGGCACACAGGTTGCCAGGTAAGACCTTCAGTTGCTGTTATCAATGTGCATGGCAGATCAGAACAGGAGTGTGCTGACACTCCAGACATCTGCAGCCTATGTTACCCCTCCTTGACTTGAGTCTACATACTTCTGCTACTGATGTTCTTACCACTAAGTGGAATGTGTTTTTCCTCTAAGAATCTCTTTTGCTTTTCTGGAGAGCATATATACCTGTGGTAAAATCTGTATGTTGTTTCTGGTGATAATGTCTTCAAAGGCAATTTTTACAAGTATAAAGGACCAATCATTGTACATGGCACATTTTGACCATCACATTTTAAAACGTGATGTGTTAGTAGCTGCATGTCTGCAACCATGCATGCTGTCTACTCCAGCTGAAAATATCTCTGCATCACAGCTCGAGCCAAAGGATTATTTAACATTAAATCCATCCTTTTCCCAAGCTTATGGTAATGTAGCTGCAGATGTTTCCCTCTGTCGGTTTGTTCCTGCTGTGTTGCCTGTAAGCTGCTGCCAAGGAACATCTGTAGCCTTTGACTCTTGCATTTCTCTGCAGAAACATTGAGGGCTGGGATAAATTAACAACCAAGTCTGATGAACAGAAGGTCAACTGCTTCTAATGATTCTAAGCTGCTTATCTACCCCTTTCCAAAACAGTTTTCTTGTTGAGCTAAGAAAGTGGAATTTTCATTTGGCACAGAGATGCTAATATGGATATCTCTCTGATTTTAGATATGCTTTTTATCTGGTTTCATTACCCCAAGAGGTTCCATCTTCAGGATCTTCAATTTTTAAATGAGGTGCAGGTTGTCTGAGAACAGACAGCCTATCAGCAACTCCTTGCTGTTCCATGCTTTAATCCCAACATCCTCTTTCCTGCATTCTAACTCACAGAAGCCTGGTCTGATCTCAAAGCAAACTGGTGCTAATCAAAGAAACAGTTGGCACTTGTGTGTGAAAATTTGGTTTATTGTGGGCAGGGCTAAATCTAAAATCATCTTTCCAGTATTTCCCTCATGATAAGAGCTTGTAGACATTTCAGGAAAAACACTTAACACCTATAGCATCAGCAGGTGTGGATTAAAAATCATGTGAAATATTTCTTTTCTGAATCACAGGAAGAATGGAAGAGCCAGTATTGATTTGTTTCTGACAGGATGTGATTTTGGTTTTGGTTTTTTGTGTTTTTTTTTTTTTAATTTTATTTCATTTTACTTTTTAAACAGGGTAGTAGAAAGCAAAAATCCTGCTTTCACAGTGGGGGCCTTTGTCGTGGCTGGCAGGGGCTGGAGAACTCATTTTATCTCTGATGGGAAAGACCTACAACTTCTTCCTTCCAATTGGCCGGAATCGCTCCCCAAATCTCTAGCTCTTGGAACAGTTGGCATGCCAGGGTAAGTTTGGAGATGAAAGGGCAACTATCCCCTGGATTTTGGTGCACAGGAGGTTTCTTCCTGTTTGTATTGACCTTTGTCTTGTTCTACCAGCATACTGCCTATTCACGCTGCTAAAAAAGGCGTGCTTCTGGATACTCTGTGCCTGTATAAGGCATGAAGTTTATCCCATCCTCAACATCAGAGGAGATTTGCCTTGGAGATTATTGTGTCTCTCCTTGAGGAGCTGTAATAGGTCAGAAAGAGGATCCAGGAAGAGCTGGAAAGAATCTAGTTCAGTCTGTGTTAAACTCAGTGGAAAGTCTCAAACTTCACTGGCACGTGGACTAGTCTGCTTTTACTGATTGTGCTCTGTTGCTCTCACTGTATTTCCAGAATCAACCCCAAAATGCAAAAGACAGATGCTGTATCATGCAGCAAAATAGATGTTCTTTAAATTGCTCTGCAGCAGACAAAAGTGCTGTGCTTTGGAATCTGTATATACTATTTGAATCTGTCAATCTGTCAGTCATCTGCTTGCATTTCTTACTTCATTCTCTGTAATTTTTAATGGGACTTTGGGAGTCCTAATGATCTGGAAGGCTTTCAAAATTATTGTAAAATTGTGTGTGGTGGAGAACTTCTCAGATTTCATTTTAAGATCAGTCTAGATGCATGTTTTTTCTAGATGTCTTATAGAGGAATTCAGTTAGCTCTTTCAGTTGAGACCAGGTGGGAAGCTCTGAGCTTGAATTTAGAAATTAGAAGACTTCTCTGAGATTCTGGACCCAGAGTTCCTACAGATTACTAATGCACTGGTGACACCTGAAGTACAGTTTCCAGAAAGACGCTACAAGAAAGACTTTGAGTTGCTGGAACATATCCAGAGAGGAGTGACAGAGCTGATGAAGGACCTGGAGCACAAGTCTCATGAGAAGCAGCTAAAGGATCATGGGACTTGTTGAGCGTGCCACTTATTGGCAGGCTCAAGGAGACCTTACTCTTCTCTACAACTACCTGAATGAGGTTGTAGCCAAATGGGGGTGACTATCTTCTTGCAGGTAACAAGTGGCAGGACAACAGGAAATGGCCTTAAGCTTCATTAAGGGATGTTCAGGTTGGACATCAGGAAGAATTTCTTCACAGAAGAGTTTGTCAAGCATTGAAACAGACTGTCCAGGGAAGTGATGGATTCACTGTCCCTGAAGGTACTCCAGAAACAACTGGATGTGGCGCTTAGAGCTAAAGTTTAGTTGACAAGGTGATAGGTGACAATTGGTCAAAGGTTGGACTCAGTGATCTTGGAGGTCTTTTCCAACCTTAATGATTCTGTTTCACCCAGTAGCCATAGCACAGTAGTCCTCTAGAGCAGTGAGCCCATCAGCAAGCTTTTTATATTTTTTCTGCCCGCTTTGATTTGTGATGAGTATAATTTAATCTAGTAGATACCAGTTGGCAACTGACCTCTGTCTACGTTGGATTTCCTATCTCTTCCAGTATGTAACTGAGTTGTCACAGAGTTATCTGTGCTTTTCCTTCAGACTAATGAGCACAACAAAAGCTGTTTTCACCTTAGAGAGATTTCTGCCTCAGCAATCTCTTTCCCAGCAATCCTCTTTCTGGGATGGCTGTGAAAAAGCCAAATTAAGAAGGTTGGATTAAGTTTTGGATTTCACAATATAGGAAAACTTAATCTTGTGCTGGTAGTGACTATATTTTTGATCTGTGTGGTCAAGTAATGTGTGTGTCTGTCATCTTTTATTCCTCACTGAACATTCTTTAATTTTCTTTGCAGCCTCACTGCATATTTTGGTCTGCTGGAGGTCTGCAAGATGAAGCCAGGAGAGACAGTCCTGGTTAATGCTGCAGCTGGTGCTGTGGGCTCTGTGGTGGGGCAGCTTGCTAAAATTGGGGTGAGTGGCTTGAACTGCTCATACTTGCTGCTGAGAAGACATAGCTGTTAAACAGGGTGACAGGGCCATGAATGATCATATAACAAGCATCCCTGAAGGCATGCCTACACAAGGGTCTTGAGATGGAAAAGCTCCTGAGTACATAGCAAATCTAGCTGGATGCTTCAGGAGCTCAAATACTGATAACAGCCTTACTTAAAGAGTGCACCCTTCAACTAGCACACTGAGTGTCGGCCTCTGTTGTCAGGGGATGTTTATAAATGTTTTTCTCCTTTCCTTGCAGGGCTGCAAAGTGGTTGGCTGTGCTGGCTCAGATGACAAGGTTGCCTATCTGAAAAAAATAGGCTTTGATGAAGCCTTTAATTACAATACTGTTAAATCTCTGGATGAGGCACTGCGTAAAGCCTCTCCTGATGGCTATGACTGTTTCTTTGACAATGTAAGTTCAGAGAGAAGGCCTTTCCTTGAGCATCTGTCATTTTCTTTAAACTGTAGCAGGAACTCAATATTGTAATCATCTAATTGAAGTCTACACCAGGATTTCAATGTGGAGATCCATTTAATCAAGCAATGGTGTCTGTAGGAACTTACTGCTTTTCTGTTCCCTTCCCACACATATTTCTGCAGCTGACTTGAGCAGTAACAGAAAGGACAGAACCAAAAAGGCAAAGCTGGATTGTTGACAGTGTTTGTAAATGGAGAGAGAGGTTTTACTTCACTCCCTGAAAAGTCTGGCACATTTTGGGAAGTGACAGTCACAGTAACATGAAACTGATCCAGTCCATTACTGGCCCCACCTTTGACCACAGGCAGTTCTCTGCTGTTGCTGAAAGGGGAGTGAGTGTGGATGGTTCAACATTATGTGGTCATGGGGGCTGCCTTGGTACCTGAAACAAAACAGTAGCAAGGCCCACTTGCAAATCTACTGCAGCAGCCCTCAGAAAGTTTCTGACATCTTCCAAATATAGCTGGAATTAATGGGGACAATGTACTGTTCTTGATAGGTGTTGAATGTGAACATCTTGTTTTGAAGGCTAAGAAAATTTAACAGTATGGATGCAGTTAAATTGTGTCAGTTCACTTTCAAGATAAAGAGCTACACCTGTTTCTTTTGTTTTCCTAATACAGTTAACATGTCTCATACCTGATAAAAAATATATCTGGCCACAGGGGTATTAGCTAGTATACTGGCTTAAACCCCCTGGCTAACTGCCCGGTTTAAAAGAAGCCATCTTTAGCATGTCTTTCAGAAGTGCTTCTGCCAATCCTGGGATGAGGGCCCTGGTGTTTTGCCTTTCTCTGGCAATTGAAAGGAGTGTTTGGTGTCAGGGCAAAGTGCTTGTCTCTGTGGCAGGAGCTAAGGTCTTAAATAGGTTTTTTGGTCTTGTCCATTCCCTTAATTTTTACTTCTAACTTTTGTGCAGAGCTCCACACAGCAGTATATTTTCTCACAGCTTTTCACTATTAAAAGTTTCTTTTCACAGCACATCCCTATTTTGGAGATGAGAACCATAAAGTAAAAAGTTTGCATCACCATGATATAAAGATGTAAAATTGCATAGTGGTGGGAAAAGCAGAGTTGGTGCTTCTTAGCACTCTTAGGAGGAGGGATCTATGTGCTAGTCCTGCCTGATGCTTCCAAACCAAGCTTCCTGAAGCAGATTTGGAATTAAAACTAATTCCATACATTCATAACTCATTTTTAGAAGAGTGAGATTGAATCCTCATAGGTCTGTGTAAATCCAAGGGTTTCTGCAGCCACCAAGTCTTTGGGGTAGTGGAAGTTGCTTCCCCCGATTGAACCTCTTGGTGCAACAATGCCATGTTGGCAGATTTTGGCAGCCAATGCTGAACACTGGATTGTCTCTAATGCTGCACATGCTCTGGTTCTTGTAGGTGGGTGGAGAATTTGCCAGTGTTGCTATCAATCAAATGAGAAAATATGGAAGGATTGCAGTCTGTGGCGCAATCTCTCAGTACAATGACTCTGTGCCTCAGAAAGGTGAGGGTCTTTATTGTATCTAAAGTGATTTTGTCTTTGGTGATGGCAGAAATACATAATGATAGTCTACTGTTTACTTCCCTGGGCCATTTGAGTGTATGTATGTGTATACATTTGGGTAACTAGCTACTGCTGTGGGACATGTGGGACACTGGGACCATGCTCCTTGTGTGTACATGCTCTCATCCACCACACTGTCTGATGAACATCAGCTGATTAGGAATTAAGGAGTGGCTAAGGTACTTAAAACAGGACTCCACATGGCCCTATGCAGATATAGATCAGCAGGTGTGATGTCATGATGCCATTTATACAGTAGTATGTACTTTAAGATGAGATAATGGTTTTCCTTCACGTTTTTAGCTGATGCAGCTTAAGCTTTCTGGGTTGGTTTTCTTTTTCCAGTAAGATTTCAGGTACTAATAAAATTGCTGAGAAATGTGGCTGAATGAATATTCATTTTCAATAGCATTAAATTTCCAGATTTGCATTCTAAAATGAATTGAAGGACTGTATTCTCTTTGGTGGCTGACTGGCTTTGGACTGTCAGATCACTTTAAAAACATGAAACAGGCTTTTGGTAATGAGGAGGCTATCAGACATTTTTGTGACTGAGGAAACTGTTTTTCTAGAGTTTATAACTCAGATCCTGAGAGTTAGAGAGAGCATGAGAGTCTGTCAGGCTATCAAACAAGCTGTTAAAACAGTGTTTTTAAGATTCAGCTTAAGTCTCTCAGGTGAAGCTGAGGCTACTTTATTTCTGAATGAAATAAATTCTGTTTTCAGAACTGTTTAGTTCCACAGCTTTAGGGATCAGGCCTTTGTCTCCCTAGGTGGCTGTCCATGAATCTTCAGTCTTTTGTGCTGGAAATTCTCTTTGGAAAATCTATCTGTTGCTTCTGGCTGAAAGGAAGTGATTCAGTGGTCTTTACTGGCTAAAAGCTCACTTTATGCGTCGGGACTTATTCTGAACGAAACTGATATTGCAGGTGGCTTGCTGGTTCTTTTCTCTTGCAGGGCCTTATGTGCAGCTTCCCATGATTTTCAAAGAGCTTCAAATGGAAGGGTTTCTTGTGACGCGATGGAACAGCCGCCGGGAGGAAGGTCTGCAGGCCCTGCTGAAGTGGATCATGGAGGTAAGGAAGGAAGGGGCAGCTGTTTGTAAGGTGTATACTCACACTGCAGGGTCCAGCTCTGCAAGAGGTCTCTTGACATAGCTGTTTAGGTGAGGTCACAGCATAATGCTTTCCTTCTCCCTGCCTTGATCCTTGAGACTCTTGGGGACACTTAAACTATAGTAGATATGCCTGGTCCGTTCTGTTTTGTTGAGATGTGTGATATCAGCTTGTAGACTCAGATATAATCCAGAATACATGTAGGCTTTGAAGAAGCATGCTTCCAGAATAATGCAAAAATACTTATCTGATAATGAAGATTTTCACAGTTAGAGTAAATTGCTGTATCTCTCATTCAGTCACTTGTAGTATGGGCCAGGGTTTCCATTGTAGTATTGTGCTGAAGTTACTGGCAAGAATGAATTTATAGTATTAGGAGCTGGGCTTTAAAGGGATTTAATAGGGAATTTCTTGTATTTTATTTTTCTAAGTGGAGGCTGAGTTAGTAACCGAGTTCATGGCTGTGAGAAGTTTGTGAGGGAGACCAGTAAAGGCTAAGAGGCTCTAGCTTTTACAAACATGAGGTTTTGGGATGGATCAGGTTTTGATCATTGGATTTGCAATTCCATACTTCTGTATGGGTAGAGACAGGCCTGGTTTCGGGTAAATGATCCCCTACCTGTCAGTTGTTTGGGGACCAAGTAGCAATAAATCTGTCCTGATACATTTTTACAGCAGTGACTTTTACCTCCTGTTATGACTCCAGGTAAAAGGTTTTACAACAAAAGGAGATCTTCACAAGAGTCCACCTGGTTTTGCAGTTATCCTGTGCATGCCAGCTTGCATGTTTCAAATGAAATATATATGCTGGAGAAAATGTTGCTGCAGTTTATTCTGTTTTGGTGGATGAAAATTCAGCAATTTTCTTTCTTACTTTTGACAGGGGAAGATGAAGTACCATGAACAAGTCACTGAAGGATTTGAGAACATGCCAATGGCTTTTATAGGAATGTTAAAAGGAGAAAATATTGGAAAAGCTGTTGTAAAAGTGTGAAGATCAGATATTCCTGGGAGACTGGCACAGCAGAATGTGATTCTGTCACATTCTGAATGCTTTTAATTCACTTGTCAAATCATGTGATCAGTATGTTTCAATCACTTTGCTAGATGTTTGTTGATGGTAACTTCTGTTAATAATTTGACTAATAAGTCTAAGTATATTCCAGTTGCTTTGCTTGTGAAGAAATTGAGACTTGCTTCCCAGAGCTACACAAAACAAAGTGTCTTAAAATTGCTGAAAATCAGACCTGTAGCAGATTTGATAATAGCTTGAACTTTTCTATGAGCAGGCTTGTAGAAAGGAAAATCAATTTGAAAAGCTTTGCTAACTGATGGCACATTTAATTCTTACCCATTGATTTGGCCCAGAACTTTGCAAGGGGGATTTTTTTTAACCCATATCAAGGAGCAGAGAGCAAACTAAGCTAACAACAGCTGGGGATTCCAGCTTCACCTCTAGCTAGCTTTTTAATAATTTTTTTCATTAAACAGTGTATCTATCTCAGTTATTCTGAGAATATGGAAAGGAAAAATAAATATCCTAATGTATACTTGCCTTATCTTATAGTTATATTTGTGCAATACTATCACTTCTTTATGGTTAACGCAGAAGAGCTAAAATAGTACAAGGACTTGTTTATCCCAGCAGATCTCAATGCAGGTGATATGGATAGATTACTAATTTTCTTGAGAAACTTGTCATTGGTGTCCAAGCTTGGAGCTGACTTTGCCATAGTGTTTACCCTGGCTCTCCTGGAAGGTGAGATGAATATGATGGCCCTACTGTGTTAAATTGGTGTTCAGCACACACAATGTGGCAAACGAAGGAGATAACAGAGATTAGCAACTGTAGATATCTTAGATGTTCTGAAAATTAACAAGGACCTGTTACTATGGGATTCATAGAGGCACTGAAGGTGATTGTGATCCATTTTCAGTCACTGTGGAGGACTTCTTCATTAGTTTGAAGGTTTCATTACTGATCCGTGAAGAGAGATCCCAAGCAGTCATATTATCTTTGCAGTGCCAGGATTAGATGCTCTGTATGTCAACAAAAAGAGATCACTTACTTAAGATGTAGATTGACAATACTTGCTGAGTGGACTTAACAAAACACACCCTGAAATGCAGATCAGCTGGCCACTGGGGAAATAATGAACCTCGGCACAAGTGGGTAAGAGGTTCTGGTAGCTTCATTGTGTTTTCTGAGGAGAATGAATTGACAGTTTGAGTGAGTTCCAGTGCTGTGGTTTTACACTGACCACTGAGGAAGATCTGTGGACTAATACCATAGCACATCACATAAAGTGGTAAACCAAAAAAGGGAACTTCTTGTCATTAGGCTTCAGATGCACGGACTAGAGGTGTGCTGTTGTGTGGTAGCTCTTTGTTGAGGAATTTTGCACAGCAAGCATAAGGTGTTAAGCAGTTAAACCATGACTCTAGAAATAACTATATGTATAAATGAAGAGCTATTTAGCCAACAAATTATGAAGCCTGCAACTGTTTACATAGAGTTGTAGAAAGATTTGTCAGTTAGAATAATCCTGGCTCAGCCTGCTTCCTCCTAAAATATTGATCTGTACATTCCCCTTGCTGTGTGCAGATTTTATGCTTCATAAATAGCAGTTGATTTTGCAAGGCTGTTTAACCATTAAAATATAATTTTTCTGTGTAAAACCAACACCACCGAGCCTCTGAAATTTTCTGGGGAATATAGCTGTATCCTCCTGAAATTCCAAGTTTTCTATTATACGTCTGTAACACTGCCACCAGATGAATAATGACAGTTATAATGACAATTATCCCTCATTGTCTCGCACTGTTTGGAGGTCTTGCAGTAGTTTCTTACTGTAAGTCTTATTGTCCTCAAAGTTCTAGGTTTGTGGAATAATACCTGGATTTTTCCACATGTTGAAAGTAAAACAGAAATATTACAAATTTTGGGGTTTTTCCTTGTAGCACTGGCACAAGTCAGGATGAAGGTCTCTCTGTTTCACCCTGCTAGTGAAGCAAGCTAATCCTATGAGTACAGCCATGGTGATGAAGTTAACAAGGTGCCAAGGTCCAGCCTAGAACAAAGACACAGCAATGTGTTGTTGGGATTGGCTTTTCTGCCAGTACATGGTTCTGTGTGTTTTTAGGGGCACAGCGTGGGTTGTACCTTGCAGGCAGTCCAACCTATCCTCTGACAGCTGCACAGGGCCTGTGAGCAGCACTCTGCCAGGCACCCCCTCTTCTAACATTATCACTCTGCAGCTGATCTTAAAGGCTTGCTGATAAGGGGTGAGCTCTAGTGGTGCCACTGGCTGTCAGAAGGTGTTCCAAGGTCTTGCCTGGGCCTAGGTCAGTTCAACAGTTCTCCACTGTGTGTGTGCAAAGGTGGAAAAGGGTGTCAGCTCTGCCCGAGGTGCAGTGGTCATTTTTCCATCACTTTGCAGCTGGGGCTATTTGATACTCTGGTCTTTTTCTGCTGCTTTTCTCCAGTCCACATGGTCATGTGTGTGCCACTATAAGTTACAGCTTGCAAGTAGGGTGACAGTGGGATTTGAGACTCTATTATCCCAGTTAATTGAGGATGTAATATTTGAGAGCAAGAGGAAGAGTTTATTTTATCTTAAATGTAAACAGCTGCAGGCTTCGTGATTTTTGGTTAAGTAGCTCTTCATTTATACATATAGTTATTTCTAGAGTCATGGTTTAACTGCTTAACGCCTTATGCTTGCCTGTGCTAAATTAAGCAGTCTCTAGAGTTATACCAGGCTAATAAATGCATAACTTTTTGTCCTGTTCCTAAGCAACATCAGACTGGGGCTGGTGGCAATAACTTGTTTGAGCTCAGGACATAGTGGGTACCTCCTTGAGGAGTTCACCATGGCCTGCCACACCAAAGGTGGCCTCTGAAAGCACTGGGAATTGTTGCAAAGGGCCGTGGGTTGTTGAAACCAGGGAGCTATCCCTGGAATCCATTGCTGCCTGATGAGTTTCTCTCATAGTCCTCCCCAGGTCAGTGCCCACAGGAAGGGTCATGACACACCATGGCCCAGCCACAGCATCCATTTCTATGAGGTGAGATCTGTTCCCCAGCTAGATCAAATCCCACCTTAAATCTGCCACCACCTCTGCCTGTACTGGAGCAAGCAAGCCATACCTCTGATCCTTTGCTTTTATCTTGCTCCTATGACCCCTTACTTAAATTGTTCACCTCCACCATCTGCTCCAGACAGGTTAGCTTGCTGCTGGCCACTACCTACCGTATAGGGAGATCCCTCCTGTCCCTATCCCCAACCCATCATCACTAGCTCAGTGTAGGCTCAGCCTCCTTTGGAGCAGCCCTGCAGAGTAGTGCTACAACTGCCCATTGTGTTTTCCTTATCAGCAGGATTAACAGGTACAGTACTATTCATGGTGTGTGTCCTTGCTCTCCCCCTGAGCAAATGTCATGGCCTTGTTCAAGTAGAGGGGAGATGACCCAAGCCTAGTCTAAAACTCTTCCTCCTATGCCTTCTAATGCTTAGCTTCACCACTCCCTAGAGTCTGTGTATACCCCTGTTACATCCATGACAAATGCACTTCAATTCCTGTAAGCCAGGCAGATGGTGCCACCAGGATAGTAGGAACCCACCTTCCCCCATGCATTCCCTTCTAGCCCATTGCCTCAAGGTACAGCCATCACCCCAGCACTGTCAGAGAGGTACAAACACAAGGCATTCACAGAGCCTGCCTGTGTACACACACTGTATAAAACCCACAGACAGCAGTGGCCACCTTGTGGTAATCTGTATGGCACAAGCTTGAGTTTGTCAGCTGCAGGTAGAAATAGAACTTTGTGCAGCTCTCATGCCTCCTTCACCTTTTCTGTCTATCAACCTGGACTGTAGGAGGAAAAACTGCATTTCAGGTGGATGTTCATCTCCACTATCTCCTGAGGTGTTTCCAAGTTTCTCAAACTCACCTAGTTTATTCTTACCAAGGTTTTGTTACTGGGGAGGCTTCAGGGGTGGCTTCTGGTGATGACTAGAAGCTGCCACCTCATCAGATAGACCCAGTGACAGCCAGCTCCAAAGGGGACTTAACCAATGGCCAAAGCCAAGCCCTCTGTGATATGAGTGTAAATAAAAGCTCTAAACTATAGTGGTAGCGAGAAAGGAACAAAAGCATCTGTTCCTTCATATGGGAAAAAGCATCTTGCACCTTCACCAGGTCTCAGACTCTCCCACCCTTCACCAAGGGCCAGGGACTAGCACAACAGAGTTAATCCAGCAAGGATTTCAACAATATGCTCCTCAAGCCAATTCCTTTGGTGGCTGAAAGCTGCGTGTCAATAGAGCACAACACAGAGGAGCTGCTATGCCAGTTGTCATTGGTAAAAAAAATATGTAATTTTTAGCTTGGTAGATCCAGCTAGTTATAATGTATGAACAGTTAAGAAATTAAACATTGAAATTATTACCAATACTCTTACTGGAATCATTCCAGAGGGGAATTAAAGTCTTTGTTCAGGTCAAGGAAAGAAGGGAAAGCAGATGGCTAGCTGTAGTTGCAGTTAGGTTGACTGCTGCAAGAGATGAGTGGTTGAGCACCTCACATGCCTGACACACAGCCCTTTCAGAACCCCTGGATGAAGGTAAGGAGTGTCACTATGCCACTGCAATTTGATCAAGCACAGCTCACATGTCCACTCACTGTGACCTCTTGGCCCTTCCTTTCATGTTAGTCCTCTCTCATTAAGCTTAATTATTCCAGCTATGTGTTTTAATTGCTATACTCAAAGAAGTACTTCTCTTCCTGTTGGCCAGCCCATTATAAGCAAGCTATATAACAGGCCTGCAGACAAAAACATCCTGTTTTTCTTGTTTGACAGCAGGGGACAAATCCCAGCTATTTCACAGCCAAATGACAGACTGCAGTCATTGCTTGAGGGGCAAAACTTCTTCCTGAAACCCTTATTCCCAAAAGAAACCTTTCTATGTTGTTTTTTCTCTGCCATGTACATCAAGTCTACCAAACATTCAAGTCAGTTGGTATCTACCCACTTCCCTCTTACAGGCATCTTTGCAGATCATTGGATCAAAGCAGCTAATGCTGTTCATGCAAGAAGCAGACCACAGAGTTTAATGAAGGAGTGAATGCTGTGCTACTGCCTGGTGTCACATCTTTTCCTAAAAATCCTCTCTTTGAGATTTTTCCTCTGCTGGGAAGCTGAGGCCCCAGAAAGAGAATGTAAACAATAATTATCTGCTGCTGTGGAATGCAACAGGTGCACCTGTGATTGGCTCATGTTCCATGTTTACAATTAAGGGCCAATCACAGGACCAAGCTCTCTGGGACAGATTGACAGAGAGCTCTCTTGGTTTTAGATTCCTATTCTATTCTTAGCATAGCAGCTTCTGAACTTTTTTCTCTCTATTCATATTAGTACAGTCATAACGTATTATATATCATAAATTAATAAATCCAGCCTTCTGATCATGAAGCCAAGATTCTCGTCTATCTCTCTCACCCTGAGGAACCCTTGCAAAACCATGTAACAGCTTGGCACACAGCAATACTAGCCTCACACCTTCACACAGAAAAACAAACGAAAAAATGCACCTAGCCAGCTCTCTATTACTTAATACTTGTGGGAGGGCATATGCCCTAGGCTTTAGCAAGGATATTCATACCCATTCCATTTAGAACAAAACGTTTATTTGCTATACCTAGGCTTGTTAAAGACTGAAACACACACCTTGCCTGCTGAAAGATTCAAGCCAGTTCCCATCCTGAACTAGGGTTCTCTCCTCCCAGGGTTCCTAGGAACCCAAGCTCCTTACATAAAACCAAAACAAAGCATAGGCTTTGCTTTCCGGAACCCAGGCTCCTTACATAAAACCAAAACAAAGCATAGGCTTTGCTTTCCATCACCTGTAATGGCGAGGACCAACTACAGTCACGTGCTGGTATAACTCTGCATTTGAGGACTATGTGTTATTTCCTTTAAAAAGAAAGTTCACCTAACATGGAAATCCTCACTGCATATTCCTCAAAGAGCCAAGCCTTAAAGAACCTCTTTGAAATTAGGCTATGCAAGTTATTTTCATCACAGTATGCCTACATACCAGTTCTTGGGAGGGGAATATACTGCAGCACAGGAAGCTGAACTCACTGCCCTTTTAAGAACTGCTTTGCAGCCCTTGCTTCAGCACAAGAGATATTCCAGCTATTCTGGTTTTTCCAATCACAACTTGTATTTCCAGTCACTGTCACCTGGATTGTCCAAGGCTACTGCCGAGTATAATTTTACTAAAAAACTAAGCAAAGTATTAAGTTAAACTCCACACACAAGCAGCAAAGCACCACTGACCGCGCTTTTCCCCTGCAACAACCTTGTCTGGGGTCTTGCCTCAGCAGAAATACTGTATGTGGTAGCACACTTCAGTATTATTTAAGAATGAAGCAGGATGCCAGGGCCTCTTATTGAACTTCATCTGGAACTTTCAGCAGGAATTTTTTTAAGCTTTCTTGTTCACAGTTACTGCCCAAAGGGATTAAGTAGGCCATGCAGAAACTGCTTTCAAAAGCAATGCCTGCTTGCAGATAGTGTGTGTTCATATAGTGCCTTCTTGCTACAGCTTCATTTTATTCTCTCCTCACAAGTCTGTTCATGGCACCCACCACTTGGGATAGTGGTTTCCCATTTACCTTTGAACAGTTCAAACATGCAACTGCGCTTCTCTTAGTCAAATAGCCAGAACTAGATGGAAAACATTTTTCCATGTTCTTCTCATTGCATAATCACAACTCAGAACTTACATCCAAAAAGAGCCTTGATGGCTCACTCTCAAGTAAAGGGTGTGGCCACTTCTTGGACTAGAAAAATCTTGTTTCAAATTAGGAACTTACACATTAAGCTGTTCAAGGCCCCCAGTCCTCCAGAGTCATCAAAAAATTCATGCATACTTGTGAAGTGAGTGTAAGGCTGAGTCATGGGTGAGTTTCCTACCACAAAGACAAGAGGCTTATTCATTCCACATTGTTTGCATATGCAGCAGGAAGTCTAGGTTTTCCATGAGCAATATTCAGTGAGCAGCACAGCTCACTAAGCTGTACTCACTGGTAGCTACAGCCCTGCTCCCTTCTTCACTGAGTTTTTATACAGGACATCCAAGCCAGCAAGGAAGCCATTTTGATACAGTGGAAAAAACACTGTTCCCTTGGTTACAGTGCCAAGAGTAGGTGAATGGCAGGTATAAAAAGGCTGGCAAGTCAGCATTCATCCAGACAGCCTGATTCAAGATTGGAGTACCACAGAGACCAGTTTACTGTCCAACACAGTGTCAATTGTGTTCTGAGAGTGCAACAGAGCAATCAAAAGAAAATTACAAGAGTACATAAATCTATAATTCTCTTCACCATAAGATTACAAGTTTTACTTCTTCAGTCATTTGTTCCAGACTAATGCCTAGGAACAAAGCAGCCCAACTCAGACTAAACACACTTCTTTACTAATAGAACCAGAAGGTACACATACAAATGGCAAGGCAAATTAAAAAGGCAAAAAGAGCAAGTCCAAGTCCTACCTTGCACTTCCATGGTAGGATTGGTATAATGCTCTGGAAGGACAAGTCTTATTAGCTTTGAACTCTAAAATGCAGCTTGAAATATTTAAAAAAATCTTTTAACTAAAAAGATGTAATGAAAGAAAGAAGTATCCCACCCAGTGACTACTCTCTTTTCTCCAACTCCTCTTTTGGTATTTGTAAACTAGATTATAGCATAGTGACTGCCATCTGAGTAGGGTGGCAGCAGACTCCTCCTAAAGCAACTGTCATGGCTCCCAAGCCAACAACAGATGAGGTTGCCTTTGACAAGTTTTTGTACACAGACAGTACTCTTTTAACACAGCAAAACCTGACACTCACCTGACATTATGAAATGACTAAGCTTTTTGTTAAACACACAACAATACCCAAAAGTGAAGAGTTTATACTTTATTTTACTCATATACATGGACCAAGAAGATAGTTTGCACCATTTAATCTAGCTAGCTTGTTTATTTTTTTAAGTAGAAAAGTTGCAGGCTGCAATTTAGCCAAAGCAGTCACACTTCAATGTCTTCATAGCTGGAGATTAGAGTAGACTTTTAATGGTCTCTTCCAGCTTCTCTTTATTGGCCCCAGAGAACTCCTGCACCTGTAAAGAGAGATTGATTTTAGAACTGCATTCAATGCTTCTTAACATTAGTTGCATAGCATCCAGTCACATACACACCTATTAAACTCTGCTAAAAACTAAAATTTTTCCCACTCTCAAAACAGAGTATTTTGCAGATGTTCATATATTTATTTCCTACTCAATTCAACTCACGCAAAAGTTGAGACAGAAGACTATCAAACTTCACTTCCAGACTACCATTAATCCTGGGTCAGTATTATGTTAGACTCAAAAAGAGGCTTGAAGGGATTCTGAAGGTCCCCACATATCAAAGGCAGCTCAAAGTCACCTTGAGTTACTCAGGACCCTACCAATCAAGTTCTGGAAGGACTATTCCAAATGACCTACTCCTGTGCCTGGCTTCTCCTGTGAGAACTGATCTTCTTGCAACTTATAGAGCAGAAAGACAGGCAACATTCATCTGCTGTCTCAAAAACTGCAGCTCTGTCCTCCTGTATCTACAGGGATGGAAGGCAGAGAGCAGACTACAGGCCATGAAGCTGCTTGCTCAATACATATTGACTATCACACTGTAATCACAATTCTTCCAATGACATCACGAAGTTGCAGTTCAGTCTAACAGAACTGTCAAAGGTTCATACTGACCCCATACTGTGCTGAAAGTCACCCTACCTGTGACACTCAACTATCCAAGGTGCCATGAAACTTACACCCAGAGCACTGTTTTCCTTCAGAAAAGCCTACCTTCAGCTTGCTTAGCATACTAAAAGCCCAAAGACAACACAATCAGCTCAGCAAGTTCATGCAGAGAGCTACTCAAACTACCCTGCACAGGCAGCACACTGTGCTGTCAGAGCACAATCTGCATCCCATCTCATCCATCTCTTGGCAGAGCAGACAAAAGAGGTCTGCTCAGTCCTTAAACAGGGACAGGACCTTCACATCAAAGGTTATACAGCCTCTCTGTGAAATAAACTAAACAGCTGCTTGTTGTATATAACCTCAACCAGGTTAGAGACTTCTGTTTGGGCAGGATTCCATAGGCACCTATAGTAATTTCTCTCTTCAACACAAGCTGCACCCAGATAACAAACACCAGCCAAGTAAAAGGCAGGGTGCTAGGCAGATGGACAGGGTGCTAAGCAGTCTTAACACAGACATCTCACCCCACAGTCTCTCATGAAATTGTCTGTAAGATTGACCTGTAACTAACTCAGTTCCCTACCTGTGAACAACGCAGTTTGCATCACCAGTTAACTGCTGGTTACATCTGCTGTGGTACTAAGATGTAATGTACTAAGATGTAACTAAGATGCTTGCTCTCAGGAGTGCCTTAATGCTAGTGGTACCATAGAGACATAATCAAGAGAAAGCAGACTAAGCAGTCCAACACTCCCAATCTTCTTTCAAGTGTATATTTTGCCTGCTCCAGTTCCAAGAAGACAGAGCTTACCTTCTCTCCATTCTTGTAGAACTGGAACGTTGGCATGCACTTCACATCACAGTGTGAAGCAACATCCTGGAAGAGACAAAAAAAAAAACATCTTCAACTGGGCATTCTTAAGTATGCTAAATTTAGAACCCACTCTAGCTGACTTCTGTTTAGGTGATGGGGTAAAGCCATTGCTGTTCAAGACAAAGCAAAAGAACTTCTGCTATTTCATCACTAGCAAAACCAGTGCAGTGTTAACATCCGCCTGAAGTAAGCCTTAAAGATCTCTTCTTCAATACTTAATTAATGCAATAGCAAAAACCTTAACCTGTACTCCGTGCTTGGAAAAAGCCAGACTTCCACATCAAAACAGATGTCGGCCTGTAAGACTCAAGAGCCCGATGGCAACTCTTGGGCTTCCATGTGATATTTTTCAAGTACCTATTAGACAATGTTGAAACTGCAATACAGCAGACATTATATTGCACTTAATTCAAGACCTAATTTAATTTTTAATGAAAGAGGAAAAAGTGCCAAGAGCAGTGGAGGGACCAGACAGATCAGTAGGTTGTGAACCATTAGGTTTAAGGAAGACTGCATCAAAGCAGCTTAAGACCTCAGACCAACACTCCCTCCCAAAATAAAGGGTCATTGCTTCCAAGTTATCCAACACATGCCATAGGACTTGAAGAGTGCTGACAACCAGCAGATAGAATTAATTTTTTTGCAGGGAACACCTGAACAGAACAAACTTTCTAGCTAAATCCCTGTGTTTCAATTTTAACTTTAACAAAACTCTTGTTTTGTTTCAGATTTTGATTCAAAATGCATGAAGACATTTTGAATTCTTGGCTGTCACTTGCATGGAAGTCTTTAGCTGTCCTCCTTCAGGACCATCCCCGGACCTTACCTGGGCATCATCCACATCGATTTCTATGAATATCACATCACCATACTTCTCACACAAACTCTAGAAAGAAATAAAAAGAACTATGCAGTTACAGTGTCCCAGGAAAGCTTCCTGAAAAGATGCATTCATATAAATGGAAAGGCTAGTGGTGCTTAAACTGCTAATGAAACATGCTTTATCATCTTAAAGCAGCTTTTTACTACCAGAGCAAAAATTTTCTGTTCTGCTGCCGACTGTTTCTGGAGGAGTCTGTGGAAATACGTTCTCCCCACAAAGACCCAATATATGCTAAGACATAGGTGGAAGGCCTTCTCTTGCAGCCTTCAGCTAATCACCCAAAGATGCTACAGCTTCTCATACCTTAGAATGAGATAACACGGCCACCTAAACACAGCTGAGGAGTTACATTGAGTGTACAGAAGGTTGCAATGCAACTGGCAGGTCTCCATGTACCCAAAATGTAGGCACCAGGACAAAAGCTAAACCTCATATTAGTTCCCAACTATACCAATGGTCAGTCTATTTCACTTGGTAGACTTAAAATTGCATAAGGCAAAAGAACTTTCCTCCATGTTCAAGGAACACAAACATTTATATAAAATTTAATGCAGAAATAAACCCAGAAAAACTACTTACGTGGAAAAAGGGCTTGATCATTTTGCATGGTCCACACCATGTGGCAGAGAAATCAACTACTATGAGCTTCTCACCAGCAGATTGCAGTTCTGCCTGAAATTCAACCTACAAAAAAAAAAAAAACCAAAAAGAACACATTGATTATTTCCCCCTCCTTTCCTAAATGATACAAGACTAATCCCAGTGCTGGCTTGCTCTCAGACCTAACACACTAATCATTATGGCAAGTCTTAAACACTTAACTGGGTTATTTGTACCATCACTTGCGCTTCAGTATGAATTGGTTTTTTTGGTGCTAGCAGCAGTCAGTGTCCTATGTCTCACCAATTAGAAAACAACCACAATGCTCAAACTCACTGAATTGTGGAAACAAGCTAGAAATTCTCTACTCATGATACTCAACTCTGACAGCTCTGTGTTATCCCCAAAAAATGATCCTTAGAGATTTTATAATCCATTTTCTCATTTCATCTTGGCAGTAAGATGTTCATCTTCATCTGGAACAGACTTTCATCTGCAGAATTTGGAAAGGACAGACACAAACCTTTGTACAGTCATCCACTCTGGTGACATTTCCAATCAATGGCTAACATTAAAATAATACTGTGTGTTTTATTCTAAAGCATGTTTTTGAAAGCAACCTCATAGGATAGTTATTTTGCCAAGTGAACCCACATTTGACATCATTAGCCAAAGCAACGCTACACATACAGACTACACAAGTAAACATCCAATACTTATTCTGAGTCTTCCACTCTGTGTTGCACTTAGTCACACAAATCATCTCTGGACAATATTTCTTGGAACTAAACATCTTACATGCCATTACTCCTTTTTGCTGGTCAAAAAGTGAATGCTTTAATAGAACTGAAAGACATTAAAAGCAATAAATACTTGCATCCTAGCAAAAGGCAAACAAATATCTCAAGCAGAAACAGAAAGTGTTGATCACCTACATTCTGATACTGTCTATGTCAAAGAAAGTACAAGTCACTTGTAAGTAATTTTCAACTTTGTTGTCTTGGCAATCAAGCTTCAGAAGAGCTGTTGGTATAAACTTCAAAAGAGAGCTGCTTTAGTCCCTCCCAGCTTAATGGAGCAAAGCACTGGAATCCTGTCAGCAACAGCTGACTGAAAGCAGAATGGTTACTGCCAGACATACACAGGGGTTTTGCAGTGCAGGGGTTAACTAATTCATACCTGCTTCTGCAATCAGCCACAGTAAGTTGCAACTTGACTCTAGTAAGCCAAAGAATGCCACACAGATGAGGAGCCAAAGTCAAACTGGACATGAATATATTTAACAAAGAAGCAGAGATCCTGCATGAGCATTCTTATGTATGCATAATCCTATGTGAAAGTCTTCACAGCTTCCTGTAACTTCAAATACACTCAGCATTACATCTCCCTGTTAACAGACTTCTTCCCTCCCACACAGCTCTCTTCAGAGGCACATGGTGGTTTTTCTATCCTTGCATCTTGGACAGTCACAGTCTACTCTGCTACAAGACCAATAGTAACACTCCACACCACCTACTCTCATTCTGAAAGAGACAGGAACGGTCAAGTTTTCCCTAGGTTTCTCTACTCCTGTACTGACATAGTATGCATTCCTGTGCCCATTCCCACCTACAATGTTTAAGTGTTCCTGCACACAGCAATCCACACTCACTGCTCCCTCCCAGTACTTATATCATAAATTCCTCAATCAAGCTTCACTTCTTCTGGCCTTGAAATCCTGCTACTGATTTTTGGTATAGCTTCTCAGACATCTGCCACTGTAAGAGCACCACTCTATTGAATCCACTTCCACAGCTGCCAGTTAGACCATCCTATTTTAACCCCTAAGTCTCCTGTCCAGCTGCATAATTACTGTATTCTGTAAAAGGAAGCCAGCTTTGGAATGTGTTCATCATATGGCCACACACCTGAGGTTTGTTGTTGCACAGAACAAAGGGAAAGTGGGACAGCATCATAATTACAGCTGGTCACATATATCATTCACCACTGGTGACCTGGTCCTCACTACAAATCAGATGTTATCCTGTAAATTATCTCTACTATCAGCCAAAACTGTTGCAGGACAGTGAAATAAGATGCTGGGTCCAAAGGTGTTACCCCTGCGAGTTAAAAAATATTGAAATAGTGAGAAATTCTGAAGGTTTTTCTAGTGAGCTTAATTTCCCTGGGGGAAGACGGTAGCAGGCGCAAAACAAAAACAAGCTGCTTGACCAGTCCAACTGACTTCACTAGTTGTCTTTAATGTTAACTGTAAAGTGACAAGCTTTTTTATGAAAAACTAAATAATCTCTGTTACCAGAAGGGGAACCTCCCATCACAAGACTATTTGTCATGCTTTGTTAAACAGCATTTTCTCCAGGTAGCAGCTCACTGGGGAAAACCTCAGCTAGCATGCTGGTCAATATTGGTTTGTTCTTTGTGGTGATGCTTTTTTTTTTTTGGGGGGGGGGGGTTTGGGGGTTTGTTTGTTTGTTTTTCCCTTAAATATTTAACTACAATCTCTCTGAGCACACACAAGACCCCATTTTACTTGTATTGTCGTCCAGCAGAAAAGGGCATGCTACCTTCAACAAACACATTGGTAGCAGGCATCTGTTCCCAAGGGCCAAGTAAGAAGCTCTAACAATGAAAGCCTCTAGTGGCCCAGAGGTTCCCAGCACCAGGTAAGGCTCCAAAAAGGAGGCTGCTGGCCTCCTTCAGATGGTGCTGAAAGGAGGAGTCTGCTGCCCTCAGCAACAGATAATACAGGTCCACACTATCTGGCTTATTTGATTAAAGCTTGGTTGTAAACATTATTTTCAATACATATCAAGTCACCCTTGAACTGCCCAATCATCGGCTGACTGCCAATGGTTACTATGTAATTTAGTGAGGCTTTTAAATGCAGAAGCTAGCATAAACAAAGCAAAGGTTCAACTGCCTGAACTCCCTAGCACAGGCCACTTCTAAAATTATCACTTATAGCAAAAGCTGTAATTTTTCATCATTTTCTTTAACTTAAATAACAAGAGAGGCAGCTAGGATGAAGAGGAAAGTTTTGGCACACCAGCTTTTTAAGTTTATACACCCCATTAGCTTTGACTATAAAAGGCAGTATGTCCCATGGTCAAACCCTCTTACAAGTTACATTAGTTACTCATCTCAGGGCCACTAAAAAACGACCAATACAGCTCCTTCTGTAGTGCTACAGCAGTTACTACAGAGGGATCATCAAGCACCCTGAAAGCAGACATTCTTCAGAAGCTAGTCTGCTTCTGAAGAAGTGTGCAGGGAAAAGGGCCACCTCTATCTAGCTCTCACTCACAGAAGTGCAGACAGTGCAAGAATGGGTTTTCCCCTTTGTATCTGAGAAGAATACAAACCTGTTTTACTGAAAACCAGAATTAATCCAGAAATCCCAGCTGCCCTGTGCTTGAATACTCTGGGTGTCACTGATGTTAAAATGCTGTTGTCAGCATGACTGTTGAGTTCACACTGTCTATGAATGCGTAACCAAAGTTCACTTTAACTACAGCAGACTATTAAACAAGGCTCATAGCTAGGACAATAGTGGAAGCCTAGCTAACTTAGAGCAGAGCCAGATTTGACTTGCCATGTTTAACCTGTTCCCGTGTGTAACAAAAACCTCGACCCTTCCACCAAAAGTTTGCCCCTTCTGTGCCACCATAAACAGAGAATACAAGGCAGAACAACAATTCCAGGTTGTTCTGGAATTCACACGCCATTCTCTCTCCAAGACCTGAATGGTAAGGCATTTCGTTCCTTTTTAGGAGCTTCCGGCATTCACCGGTTTTCGAGCTGTGGTTACAAGTGTTAGTTTGTATATTTATGTATCAGATACCAACACTTTTGCGGTCCAGTGGGAGAGGTCTGACATGCCTTTCATTTTTAAAGTGAACCGACTGTAGAAGAGCAAGCCTAGAAAACAAACTTGGATGCGTGAGAGACTGAGGTCTCGAAACAATTTGAGGTGCAGATGTGTGGGGAAGGGGCAGGTCCGGCCTGGCTCTGGGGAGGCAGCGCACTGCCCACACCCGCCATCCCCAGAGCCCGTATCCCAGACACACGGCGTCCGCCTGTCATGGGCACACTGGAGGCAAGCGGTATTTAAGGCCAAACGTGCTGCTAGCATATGTCTTGACCCTTCCTCCTCTTGGAATTTCTATCAGCTGAACACCACTGGGACCCAGCAGTTAGTAGCTACATGTGCCCTTTTTAATGCCTTTTCTTTCTTTTTTGTCTTCTAATTCTCTCCTCACAGAATTTTTAAGTAACTTGAAATCAAACAAATTTAGAGTTTGCTAAGTTGAAGAGGCCAAGAGGCTTTGAGAAGTGTTTTATGTTGACTGAATGTTGCACTAAACCTTTTGCCAAAGTTCCCTGATTCTCTAAAGTCGCCAGTAAAGTCTTTTTTTTGTTGTTTTGACCTGTTGAGAATATCTTTGACGGTATTTCTCCTGTGTCTAACTTAAGAGTACAAGAACAACTCTAAGCCCTGTTAAAGACCTTGTTGAGCAACTTTTTGGGGCCTTATAGGATGCTCACACAGCATCACATGCAGATGCCTCAAAATGAGATCAAACTGATACTTGCACCAAATTTCAAGTTCAAAAAGGTGAGACTAGCCCAACAGGATTTTTCCTGAAATAAAGAGCTTGCTAAGTTTGCATGGATAATATTTTTAGAGACTTGGGTTTCTAAGTTACAGCTAACAAAAACTCTATTGTTGTCTATCAACCACATCAGCTGCTGTGCACAAGACCACATGCAATTTCATCACCAGCAGGGTATTCTCCATGTGTCGGTCTAGGCTTTATTACTATTTTGTATCTCAGAGCCACAGATGTGTTTGCATTCACAGAACTATCCAAACAGTGATGTGCTGCATTAGGGTTGTGAATATGTCAGAAGCACCATAACATCTTATGCCAGAAACTCCTGTTGTTTAAGTATGGGGAATGGGCTCTAGCAGCTCCTTTCAAGTCAAGAATGGATGAACTTTTCCATTATGTCCTGCTCCGAAATGCAACAGAACTTAGGCCAAACTCCAAGAAAGCCGCCTGGGCCCCTACACACTAGGAATACATAAGGCAAATCAGGACCGCGAAATTAAGGTACTGAATCACAAAATCAGTTAGGTTGGAAAAGACCTCCGAAATCATTGAGCTGCTCCAAGCTGCGACCCAACACCACACTGTCACGCACACTACAGCACTCAGTGCCACTCCAGTTCTTCTTTAAACATCGGCGAGGACGGTGACTCAACCATCTCTCCCTGTGAATCCCATTACAACACCTAATCACCTTGTCTTTTCAGAAATTCCTCCTGATGTCCAACCTAAATCTCCCCTGACGCAGCTTGAGACTGCGTCCTCTCCTCCTGCCGCTCTAGTACGCCGCTGTCCGCTTGAGAAACGGAACGTTTTCCTTAAGACTTTAAAGGGCGATGAGCAACGGCCCGTCATAACGTGAAATTGCATCACCCCCCTGCTCATGCCGACTCCCCGAAGCCTCAGGTCGCGCAGTTTTTTGTTCCCCTCCTCCGCTCTGGCCGAGCCCTCCGCGCGGCTTTCCCCATTCGCGCCGCATGGGCGAAGCAGGCTCCGCCTGCCCGGGCAGCACACGGGCTCTCGCCCGCCATCTCCCGCAGGCCACGGCCTCCCGAGAGCCCGGGGCAGCCCGAGCACTGATCCCCGCCTGCCTCGCTGCCCCCGGCAGCGCTCCCTCGCCGCTTGCCCGCCCGCCGGGGAGGGATGCTCGTCCCGCCGTCCGCCCCTCGCACGGCGAAAGGACATGGCCGCCCCGCCCATCGGACTCACCAGGTTGCCCACGGTCTTCACCATAGCGGCGACGGCTAGGAAAGGAGGGTCGGTGGCGTAAAGGCAAGGAACCAAGGGCTTCGCTCCCGCACTCGGCTCGGATTCCGCCCTCGCCTCCCGCCGTCCCAGCGCGTCTCCCGCGCCGCCCCGGCCGCCCTTTTATGGCCAGCGCCGCGGCGCGCCACGCATGCGCGGGGCCCGACCCGCCTCCTGCCGCTCCCCCCGCGCCCCCGCCCACGGCGCTGCTGGGGCTCGGGGTCGCCGGGGGCCCCGCTGGGGGGAGCGAGGGGTGGCGGCGCTCGCAGCCCCGGCCGGGCGGGGAGAGTGCGTCCCTGCCGGCTGCGAGGGGTAACCGGCAGCAGCAGCGGAAGAAAGCAAAGCCCAGGAAGGTTGGAAAAGTGCTGTGTAACGATGAGCAGGAAGTGCTCGGCCCCACTCCCCCCCCGCGTCCCCCCGCGGAGCGGCCCTGCCTGATGCGGCGTTTTGCTCGCCTTACGAGAAAGGGAGGTGGTGTTGCCTGTAATGCGGGCAGAGTGGGGCTGCTGCAAAGCTGGAAGGCGGGAATATTTTTCTTTTTTCCCTTTTTTCCCCTTGTTGTTTTCCTTCCCACCACCAAAAGCGCGGAGTGGCGCCGTTTCTCTGTGGGATGTGGGCCCTTCTGCAGCGCAGAAGGCTCAGCCAGGCGAGCGGTGCTTGCCCGGGGTTAAACACTGACCGTCTCTCCTAGCTCCCCTCATGGAGGGACTCAGCCAGGACTAGAAACACTCCTCATGGGAACAACTTAGCCTTCTTATCCGAGGGGACTCCTTGGTGGAACCTTGAGTTCCCATCTATCTTGTTTATTTTTCTGTGTTTTAGAGACATCCTTTGTTTCACCACATGCTGCACCACTGCCCACCCCACAGTGCAAAACAGGTCTGCCACAGCCCTGCTCTCCTGTTGGGTAGGGTTTAATGTTGGATTCTGGACGTTGCTGACTTCAGCTCCCACTGCACGGGAAAGGTTAGGCGTTGGGATATTGGTGCCGGCTGTGTTACAAGTGCAGGTTTTAGCAGCTGGATTATCAGCCTGTGAAAGATTTGCTCTGGGATACAGCTGAGCAGGAGATGGGAAGAGTTAGTGCAGGTCCTGGATAAAAAAAAATACATTTCTTCCTTAAAAAGAAAAAACAAAGGACAGTTTTCCTTGGGTACAGGTACCAACGCATCAGGTACAACAGGATGTGCTCTCATATGTTGCTTTACTTGTGGTGGATACTGAGTAAGTAATTTTAAGTGTGTGGCGTACTACTGCAGCAGAACTAGTAAGCTCTTTTCTGGCCCTGTGGTTGCATCCCCTTTGCTCAACTTTAGTTGCACCACAGCAGGCCACCTCCTGTCTAGCTCTTTCCAGACCTGATAGGTTTTGTCTGCTGGAAGCACTTTAAATGCTGCTCTCCCTGCTTCTTCCCCCTCCTGTTAGATGCCATAAGCATCCCCTTTTTTTCTTTGGTGGCATCACTAGAGGAGCCAGGAAGTAGCATCGTGAAGGCTTGGTGGTTTCTGTTGGCATTCATATTTTCTTCCAGCTTCCTCCAGCTGGTCCTTGCTGCCCTTGTGTCTGTGTGCCTGTGGCTGACAGACACAGCTGGTACACGTGCCCTGTGCTGCTTTGCGGAGGTGCAGCTGCTGCCAATGGCTCAAGAGAAAGCAGGAATTCCTCATCAGCCAAGGCACCTTGCTCTACAGCCGGCTGCCTGGCAGGATAAAATGAGAAGCCCAGACAACCTTCAAAGTCCAACTCCTGAATGCCCCATCTCAGTCAAGCATTGTGTGGCTGCTGCAGAAGCCAGTGCAAGCAAAGGCAGGGAACAACCCACCCAGATAATAAATTCTTAGAAACCAACAGCTTTCTAAAGGCAAGTGTGGGTGGGTAAGCCCTACCTAAACTAGAAGGAGAAGTGTGTCCCTTCTCAGGTGCCATATATGGCCACTTGTCTCCTGCTGTACTCACAGTCACTTGACAGGCTTAGGCATACAGCAGTTTGAAGTCCAGCATGTTGCTGTAGGATTGTTGTATGGATGCCTAAAATAACTGGAGAGTAATATAATTTATGTGATCTGTGCTTGATTCTTAGACTGTAGTAATTACTATCATGACAGAACGTAATAAAAATGGTACAGAGGATTGTGTGTCCTCTAAATGGGGAAAAAAAATCTACACCCCCAGAAAATACACCCTGTTTTTTATTATTTTTGTATTTTGTTTTTTAAACTGTGGAATGTCTCATTGTTTACCTCAACAATGCTGTAGCTGTCCCATGTACACAGTCACTCAACCATAGGGGCCTCAGCTTCTCATGTGCCCTCACTCCCACCTGCCTTCCTCACAACCACAAATGCAACATACTTCTCTCCCCTGGGCTGCTGGAGAGTGGATGTTAAAAATATGTGAATTGACTGTGGAGAAGTTGAAAATCATGTGAATTTCATGCTTCAGCAGACTGCTGCATGATGTGTCATACCCAGGAGTCACTGGATAGGATAGTGTCCAATAGATGGCTCTTTGCAAATGTGGGCTGGCAGAGAACGAGGAAGCACTGAAAACAATCAGGAAGGTGTGTTTGCTTGCTTCTGAAATCAGAAAACGTGGCCTGAGGAGGGGCAGAGTGGAAAGGCAATGTACGATTCAAAAATCAGTCCCTAGATAGTTTCTCTTGCAGGAGGTGTGGAGACATAGACAGATGCCTGAGCCACCCATGCACTGTAAGTATATATTTGCCACGCTCCTTGGACGTGTGGAACACATGTGGGAGAGGAAATCAGAAGGTCTAAATTTAGGTGCCCTCAAGAGAATTAATCAGTACCACTTAGGTGTAGGGCAGTAAAAAGGACTGTATTTTTGGAGAGCTCATGCTATGCTACAATCATCACAAACATCCAGGTGGGAATTCAATTTGCCTTGTTTTAGTCACCTTTAAAAAGGCTCTCATGATGGAAGGCATCCTGTATTTTTTGGGCTTTGCTTGTATTGATTTCTGTCACCTCTTAGGTGAGAGCAGCATGGGCAAAAGCAGTAGGGAAGCGCTTCACCCGCAGCTGGTGGTGAGCTCAAGGTGTGCTCAGGGTCAGACCTGCAGTAGGGTTTGGGAGGCTGAGCAAATTACAGTTCTTTCTGAGCTGCTGGGAGAGGTGGAAAGCAGGGTAGGAAAGGTGGGCAGCAGTAATCCCTGGATGATCAGTGAGGCAGGTTGTAAATCATGGTGTCCATCTGGATGAACGAGGCAGAGCTGTGACACATGGTCCTGGTGTGATGCTCTCCCCAGCTCCACATGGCTTTCCAGATCTCTTTACCTGTCTGTGGTTCAAAGGCTTTGGAGCCACGAATCTCCTTTACAGGGCTTGCTTTGTCTTGTCTTCTTTGTGTGCCAATGTGTGTTGGTGGGTGGAGAAAATGCCATGGAGTGGTGAGACCCAGGGTAGGCTGGAGGTCTGCAGCTGGACATCCTGAATGTGGTGTTGCAAACTATTAACCAACAAAAACCCTGCTCTTGGCAGGCTTTGGACTCTGGCACATGATAGTCACTGGTGTTCCATTTCCTCATAGGCATGCAATGGAGAGTGGGAAAACATGAAAATAAGAGGGATAAAGAAGAGGAAGAACAAAGGGAATAGAAAAGGAAAGAAAGAGCAGGAAACTAGATCCAGCAGCTTGTACCAATTTCTTGGAAGTTAACCTCTCCAAGCTCCCATGAACATATCTAAGACAAACTTCTGTCTCCTAAAACCACTCTTAAGTCTCCTGACCACTCAAATATGTCATTCAGTAAAAGGCACAGCTACAAGGATAACAATACTACAGCCATGGCACAGATGGTCAGTCATGTCCAACATTAAGAAGGGGTGCATCCAGTTGCAGAAATTAGGAAGCTGCTAGAGGCAACAAGTCCAGCCATAGCATAGAAATAGATTTTACCATAGGAAAGCCAGGTTATTTGCCAGTGTCTTACAATGGAAATTGAGAGTGTAACACCTGGCCCTGACACTGCAACACAGCAGCAACCTTTAATTGTACTTTCCCTTTCCTTCCAGCCTGCCCTTCTGGAAAATTTTGCTTTTGTAACTGATGTATTAAAGGTGCAATAAATATTTAATAATTGGATAAGTGTGCTAGGTGTTGAGCAAGCATAAGTCACAGGGGAAACATGTTTCTTTCTCTCTCCCAGGCTGATGTACTGCAGATGTAGTTACCCAGAGTCCTTTGAATGCTTGGTGTAGCATGTCTGATTAAAAATGAGAAGTTGAGTAAAATGTGGAAAAAAAAAAAAGGAATAAAGATCTTGCCACAGTTCATCTCCCCTTGCCATGGACGGGGGGTGTGGGGATGTTGGTTAACAAAGTGTTTCTGTGAATCAAGAAAACAACCATGTTACTTCCCTCACACTCAGTTTTGCTTCATTTTTAGTAAGTTCTTTGGAGAAAAGAATTTAAAAATGCTCTAGAGCTGATGAAACTGCTACTTTTGGGACTTTTATTAGAAGGAACCTCTTTTTCTTTTTTAAGGAAAGCTTCTGTGAGCTCACCTGGGTTTATGACATGTTCCAGGTCTCCACAAAGGAGACCTCCTGACAGGAGGTCTGTGAGCATAGGAATGCTCATCTGCACTCTCTGGTATTGAGGCACTTCAGGTCTCATGTCAAGACAAACACATGTTGTGTATTTGCCTTGAGTGTCTCAAACTCAGTCATCTCCTCCAAGCTGCCGGCCTCTATTTTTCCTTGGGTAGCAGAGCAGGCTGGAGCAAGCAGACCTGCAATATTTTCTACAAGACATGTTGTGTCTTTTTTTTTTTTAATTATTACTTCTAGAGAACTGCATCTTTTTCTTAGGTGATCCTTCATTTTCCTAGGGAATGATGCTGAATCTGTCTGTGCCAAATGTCCCTTGCTGCTACTCAGGACCAAGAGTCTTTGGGGCGCAGGAGGGTATTAAAAGGCTCTTGACCTTTTCACCTTGAGAATAGCAGTGGACAAAGAGGAAAAGAGAATTTCAAGGCTGTGCAAAAGCATGAAGCTGAAATTTAGCACTTTGTGGTTACTGTGCTTGTGCTGGGTATCTGCAGAATGGGAGACCAGGAAACTCCTGGAGAGGATGTGAGATATTTTTGCTTTTTTGGGACATGTGCATTTTCAGAACATTTTGTCTGGGGGACGATATCTGCTGATTTGGCCTGATAGTAGGCAAACACTGGTGTTTCAGGACATGTAGAAATACACACGTGGAGATGTCTTTGAGGAAGCAGGCCATGCAGAATAAATGTGCATGTGGTGTCTACATAGACAACAAAGTGGTTGATGTGTGTTTTGCTTCCAGGTGTGGCGGGTTGACCTTGGCTGGCTGCCAAAGCCACTCTATCACTCCCCCTTCTGAACTGAAGAGGGGAGAGAAATTATACCACAGAGAGAATGTGGGTTGAGTTGAGGACAGACTAGTGTTACTGTAATAGGCAAAATAGCCTCAGCTTTGGGAAACTAATATATTGCTGGTTAAAATCACAAACAGGATAATAAGAAATAGAAACAAACCTTAAAACATCTTTCCCCACCCCTCCCTTCTTTCCCGTGGGGGAAAGAACTGTCCTCCATGAGTTTCTTCAGTGTGGGTTCTTCCTGAACTGCTCCAGTGTTGGCTCCTTTTTTTGGGGTGCCATTCATCAAGCACAGACTGCTCTAGCTAGGGTTCCCTGGGGGGGGTCAGAAGTCCTGCCAACAAACCTGTGCCAGTACAAGCTCCTCTCTCCATGGCTCCACAGGTTCTGCCAGAAGCCTGTTCCAGAATGAGCTTCCCATGGGGTCTCAGCCTCCCCTGGGCATCCTATTGCTCTAGGCATGAAGTCCTCCACAGACTGCTGGTCCTGGAGGTTCTGCTCTACCATGAACTCCCATGGGGTGCAGTGGCAGAGACTGCCACATTGTGATCTTCACCAAAGACTTCAGAGGAATCTCTGCTCTGGTTCCTGGAGCACTTCCTCCCCCTTCTCCTTCACTGACCTTGGTGTTTTCTTAGATCTCTTACACCAGATGTGCTAGCACCTTTGCTGACAGGCTCACATCTGGCCAGTGGTAGGTCCATCTTGGAGCCAGCTGGCATTGACTTCATTGGACATGGGGTCAGCTTCTAGCAGCTTCTCACAGAAGCCACCCCTGCAGGCTCCCTATTACAAAAACTTTCACACATAATTCCCATTCACCAGGGATTTGGTTCAGTGCTTTTCATTTAGAATTTATCTGAAATACAATTAGTTCCTGGAAAATGACTAATGTATATATTTCACCAGAGATGAGTCTGTTCATTGTTGTGTGGGCAGGACCCTTTTCATCAGGGAGTTTCCGGGAAATCTACAGGGCTCAGCCAATCCACTAGCACAATTTGCCAGGTGCTCTTGTTTTTCTTTGTCTTAAATGCAAGTTTGTGAATGAGATATACTGAGTTGGTGTGTTACCAGTGAACTAACGATCACATTTGCGTTAAAAGTATTGACATCACACACAGATGCTTATGTAATATAGAGAAGTTGCAAGCTGTAATTATCTTTGTCCACCTTCTCAAATCTTGTTCTGTGGTCCTGAAGTGTTTTTTCTGACTGCCACTTTTCAGGTGTCCTTGCATCAAGCCTGGCTCTGATCTCCCAGTTGAATGTATAGGAGTCCAGTGCCTTTTGGCAGCTGGCTACGGCAGACCACGCTGGGCTGCCTGCAAGAAGCAGTGTGTGAGAAGGGGTGTGGGAATAAGGTTCAGTTCTTCATTTTTCTTTGCATCACATTCAAAATACAAACCACTGCTAATGACAAACATTGTATTTGACTGTCTGCTGCCCAAGGCTGTTTTGCTTTATTTTTCTTTCAGTGTCATCCTCTTCCCTGTCTTGTTTTTTTCCTTAATTCCTGACCTCTCCTATTTTTTTTCTTCCCACCATGCTCTGCATCTTTTCTTCTGGAAGTAAAATACTACATTTCTGTGTAGTTCTGAATCTGCCTCACAAACCTGCACATTCCTGCACCACCTGCAGGCTGAGGGACCCAGATGCATAAGCCCCACAGACTTTGACCTTCAGCAGTGATGCATTTGACAGGTCTGATTTAAAAACACGTGATGTGGTTTGTACACTGAGAGTTGTTCATTTCTTGCCTGTTTTGCACATTCCCTGGACCACTGCAGAGATAAATTTGGCACCAAAATCCCAACACTTAGTGCCTCTGTGGTCCTCTCTGCTCCAAAACTAAAATGGGTTTGGGGCACTGGGTCATCTTCACTGGCTTCAGGACAGCAATTATATTCCCTCTCTCAGGACTCCATGCACCTCTTACTTTCATGCTCCGCCTGCAACCCTGAAATGGGTGATCTCATATCTGGAGATGTAGCAGTAAAGCTGTTACCAGTGTGAAGGAAAAATGATGGAAAGAGAAAGGCAAACTAGTTTTGGATGTGCATGCCAAGGCCTTAATGTCATCTTAATTGTGGGACAGCATCATATCCCTCTCACAAGGTGTACCTCAGAACCCTAGAGCACTGCCTCAGCATTGTTTTCTGTCCTTGCACCCATGGCTGTCCCTAGGTTGGGGGATTGGCTGGTCTCTTAAAATGCAGCTGTATGGTTGCCTCTTGTGGTGGGTCAGCCCTGGCTGGACACCACGTCCTCCTCAAAGCTGTCATTCTGCTTTTCAGCTGAACAGAGGAGAGAATTCTTGTGGGTTGAGATAAGTACGGGAAGAGGTCACTCACTGATTACCGTCACAAGCAAAACAGACTTGACATGGAGGAGAAATCAATTAGATTTATTACCAATCAAATCAGAGTAGGGTAATAAAAAATAAAACTAAATGTTAAAGAATCACCTTCCACCCTATGTCTCTCTTTTTCCTGGCCAATTTCTCTACCTCATCCACCAGAATGCAGGGAGTTGGAGAAGACAGCAGTCAGTTTATCACACATTGTCTCTGCTGCTCTTTTCTCTGCAGGGGAATGGCTCCTTACACTCTTCACCTTCTCTGACCTGGATTTCTTCAGGGGCTGCAGGTGGATCTTTGCTTTGCTGTGGACTTTTGTGGGCTACAGGAGAACAGCCTCACCATGGTCTTCACCCCAGGCACCTGGAACATCTCTTCCTTATCCTTCTTCACTGACCTTAGTGTCTGCAAAGTTGCTTCTCTCACATATTCTCACTCCTCTTCCTGGCTCTCCTCTCCTACACAGTAACTTCTTCCCCTTCTATTACTCCAGAGGAGCTTCCTCCACTGCTGATGGGCTTGGCCTTGACTGGCAGTGGCTCCATTAGGGGAAGCTTCTAGAAGCTTGTCATAGAAGCCACCCCTGTAGACTGCCCCCGCCCTTCCCCCTTGAAAAGCTTGCCTTGCAAATGCAGTGCATTCATAAACCATCAGTGTCTCATTTTCTTACCCCAAACCAGCAGCACTGCATCTCTTATTGCTGGCTCAGGTCAAGGGATGGTTGTGTGTGGTTTTGGAGTCAAGTTTAAAAAACATGTAATCTGTGATTTCCTAGATACTTGTTTAACAGAACCATGATGTTCACTGGAGAGAGATGTGCCCAAGCTTCAGTTTCCGAAAGTGCACATACAATTGCATTTCTGTGCCCAAACAAATAGCGCTGAAGAACCCATGTTTACACTGAGGAAGTTGTCCAGCTGACATTTTTCAAAGCAATTATATTTTTGGATGTGCAAATATGCAGGGATGAGTAGGAAGACGGTCACCACATCGCGGAAAAAACTTAGGATCCTTGAAGACATCTCTAATAAAGCATTTGAACAGGAATGAGATGCCCTGGGGCAAACAGGAAGAAACAAAACTAGCTGGCTATCTCATGAGACATATATTCTTGCCCCTTCCACAAGCTTGGAGGTGGCTGTGATTCATGCAATGACAGCAAGGCTTGAAGAACCATACAGCCAGAGCCCCAGGACAGAGAAGCCTTCTAGTCTTAGACTTATCCATCAGACATCTCAAGCCACTGCAACATTCAGGCAGAAGCAATGCTGTGAATGTCACATCCATGCTGGTGGCAGGTGTCATCTGTTTCGTAAGGACTTCACGGCTGTTTGGCCAACATATATGCGTGGTTTGTGGGTCTCTCCGTATGACCAGGGTGACCACTGACAGGTGGTTGTACCTCATGTGACTGGCTACAAGTCACATGAGTGCCAGTGACACATTTCAAGTATCTGTCAACACCAGTTTTGTCCATTGGAGCAGAGGACTACAAGGGAACCTTTTTCTAGTCACCAGCAGGGCACAAGGAGAAGACCTGGCCTTGGCTTTTCTGTGTGCTACAGAGGAGCAATGGGTCCCTTTCCACCCTCTCTACAGCCAGGTTGAACCTCAGCTCTCCAACCAGAAGAGGTTTGCAAGTTACTTGGCCATGCCACACACAGACCATGGCCCTCCCAGTGAAGCTGTAGTCATATGCCTAGTGAAGATGCAGGGGAATGTGGATCTTCCTTTCATTTTCATGCTCTGCTGGAAAGGTGAATGCTGCTGTAGCCAGTGCTGTCATACCAAGTCCCTGAACTGCTGTAGGACAAGGGATATGACAGTGATTAATGATGCAGGGAGGCATAGCTGCTGCTTTTCCTTCCTGTGCTGGACATTAAACTCCCTCTCAGTGTGCCGTCATATCCTACAAGATCTTGGAGACAGCCCACCTCCAGAAACCTCCAAATGGAAAAAACCAAATCAGTGTTGAGCTGAGGGAGGAATCTGAACATCTCTATGCATCACATGATTCTCAAAGATAGTTAATGTTTACCACCTTTCTGGTTAATTAACAGGAACCAAGTAATTCTGCTTTATTACCATGCAATTTCCTCTCATGGCCACTCCAGAATGACTTGTGAGACATTTCTGAGAAGTGTGATAGTCATTAACAACCTTGGGGCACCCTGCCACCGGAGACAAATGGGGTGGACACCTGTACCTGGGTGCAGGTGCCCTGCTGCAATGACAGACATCGATTTCTTCTGACTACCCTGTGTTTGGGGTCTGTAGGTGGTGTTGGAGCAGTGGGGATTTCTGCAGGGAGGCACCTGGAGAGTCCACATGGGCTGGAGGTCTTCTTCTTGGCCATCTGCTTTCTGATAAAGCTGGCTTTTCCCACCAGTGTTGCAGCACTGCACCAGGCTAGCACCACTGTACAGGGATAGATGAGGCATCCTCTCCTCCAGATAGAGTTCCCTCTGACTGTGGTCTGGGGGCAATTCTTGTCTCAATCAGAAGTTTTTTAAAATTTGGACATTTTCTTCAGATTTTACCCAAATTTGAGGTGTAAACTTGAACTCTGATGTGTTGCAGGACCCTTCCCTTGAAGTTGTGTTGCACAATGATATCTATGCCAGACAAGCACTTTCAGTCCTAAGTTTGCTCTTTAGCATCATATTAATGTATTTTCCTTCTAAAGCAATTACAGCCCTAGCTTTTCTTCCCAGCAGCTACAAAGCACAGAAACTTAGCAATACAAAAAACAATTAAAATGGAGAAGTATGTTGTTTTTTGTCAAGAACTAAAAGAAAAGAGCCATCAAGCAGGACATAGGATATACAATGTAAAGAAAAGAAATTAAATTGTGTGTGTGTGTGTGTGTGTGTGTGTGTGTGTGTGGTGTGTGTGGTCCCAAATTCAGATTTCAATAGTTGTGACAGAGGCTACAATAACAGTGTCCAGACACAGAGCTGGTCCAGACAGGCCAATTAATGTTTCAGAGTCCTCTGAGCTCTTAACAAGATTAAGGTCTCCCTTGACTCATTTCTCCTTTCAGTATTGGAATAAAGGCCCAGATTTTGTCAACAGACTCTTACAGAAAGCATGCTGCCGTTGCAACAAACTGGTTTATTTTGGGGGAAGGATTGTGTGCAAAAAGAAAATGTTCCAGTGAGAAGCCTCGACTCACTCCCAAGTGCTGTTACTTGAAAGCTTTGCTCCTGATCTGCTGAAAATAAAGTCACAGGGAGACAGTAACCAGGTTTCTATAGCCTTGTGCCTCTCTGAGAGCCAGCTTGCACCAAGAGGTTTGAGACACTGATTTTAGGCTGCAATTCAGCAAAGCGCTGAAACTGGTCACTGCTAACACACTTCATTTGGCAGCTGGTGGCCAGGAGGGGGAGCGAACAGAAAACCAGAGTTTGGCTACTGGGTTTTGGTCTGGGCCCAGCCTAGGCTTCCTTCTCTTAAGAGTGAGGCCCGTGATTGGCTGTCTGAGGGAAGTCAAAGGAAGTTTGTTAAGGCAAGTGAAATGGAGAGGACAAGACTGTGAGGGAACTCTGGGCTAGGCTGTTACTGACAGCGGCTATACCTGGGACTTATTTCTAGCCTTTGTGTTTGGACCACACCCCCTACTCAATGTCAGTTGACACCAATCACTATTGTTTCTTGACTCCAAACAAAGATGGTGTTTCCAAGAGGACCTCTGTCTTAATTTACATTTACTGGGCACTGGCCTTTTGGGTGTTTTTGCTCAGAGCAGAAGAAAAGGCTTCTGAACTGCATGTACCTTGCCTTTTTTTGTGTGTGTATCTCTTTTATTGTAACTGGTTCACATTGCTTTTGTCTCCCATTTCATGGTTTGACACTGGCCAAATGCCAGGCACGCAAAAGAGTCATTCATTCACCCTTGCTTGCTAGAGTTGGGTAGAGGGGAGGGAAAAAGACTAACAAAGGGCTCATGAATTGAGATAAGGATTCGGAGGAAAAAACACTCTACGGGCAAAACAGGTTCAAATTTAAAGGTATAAAGTAAATTTGTTATTTACTTTAGAGTCAGAGGAGGACAACAAGACGTGAAAATAAGCCTTTAAAATACCTTTTGTCCTCCCAGCTCCTCTTTCCTTCCCACTGGCAGTGCAGGAAGACAGGGCATGGGGGTATGGTCAGTTTGTTACTCAAAATCTCTCCTCTCCTCAGGGAGAGGAGTCTTTTTTCTGCTATGCCATGGGGTCCCTCCCACAGGCAAACCATCTTCCCAAAACTATTGTGGCATGGGTCACTCATTCATGGGGTGCAGTCTTTCAAGGATGGGCTTTTCTAGTTTGGAAGCAAGACTCTCTCTGTCTCTGGAAGTAGGGCCTCTCTCTCTGTTTAGGTCTCCCATTAGACCACAGCTTTCTCTGGCATCCCCCCGCTCCAGCGTGAGCACTTTTCCCACAGGCTTGTGAGTGCATCTCTGCAGCCCTGTGGGCTTCATGCATTACAGGATGACAGTTTGTTTTATCACAGTCCTCATCATGGGTTGCAGAGGAATCTCAGCTCCAACGCTTGAAGCACCTCCTCCCTCTCTTCCTTTCCCACTGACCTTGGTGTCGCCATGCTGTTTTCTTTCACATGTCCTCTCTTCCTCCTCTTCTCTGACTAGAAGAAAAACTGCTCTTTATTGGTACCATTGCCAACCAGTTTCACTAATTCAAAGATTCTTGCAGGATCCCATGGTGCTGAGAGGGAGAAAATACACCATCCAAAGGCCCACAGTGGGAAACCTACTCTGAAGAAGGTTCCTGTCAGGGACCTGCAGACCCATAAAGGGAGGAGCTAATGCTGGAGCAGGTTTGCTGGCAGGACTCCATGAGGGAGCCACTGGTGGAGCAGTTCACGAGGATCTGCAGCCCATGGGAAGGTCTGACACTGGAGAAGCTAATGGAGGACTTCTCCCGTGGGAGGGATGCCACTGTGCAGCAGGGGAAGGGCTCCTCTCCCTGAGGAGGAAGCAGTGGCAGAAACAGTAAGTGATGAGCTGACCATTCCCAGTCTCCCTGCACCAATGTGGGGTAGGAGATAGAGATTCAGGAATAAAGTTAAGTCTGGGAAGGAGGCAGGGGTGTGTGCAAGCTGTTTTTAAGATTATATTTACTTCTGATTCTCCTACTCTGATTTTTATTAGTAATATATTCAGCTAATCTCCCTAAGTCAAATTTGTTTTGCCTGTGGCAGTAACTGATGAATAATCTCTTCCTGTCTTTTTCTTGACTGATGCAGCTTTCTCCCTGGTTCATTTGAGGAGGGGAGTAATGGAGTGGCTTTGGTGGGCACCTGGTGTCCAGCCAGGGTCAACTCACCACACTCTCTGAGTGGGATGCCTCTTGGAGCTTACCAGCTCTCACATGTGGGACTCTGGGAACTGTTGCCAAAATTTCCCATGGGACTGGGCTGATAACCCATCTTCCTGGAAGGTCAATTCTTTGCCCATTGAGAAATGCAAAGGCATCTGACATATTTCACTGAACTTGAGGGGTTTTTTTAAACAGGCATATATAACTTTGTACATACTTCTGGGTGTCTGTGTGTGTGCAGATGTGAGTACAGACTAAAGCAGGTGCAGATTGAATGTTGCCATCTCAATTTTACTGCTATGGTTACAGTATACCCTATTGAATAATTTTGTAAGTATTAAATTAGTAAATGACTAAGGGATATTATATCCTTTAGCTGTAAACTGTTCTAAGTTTTGGCACAGCCACATCTAGGCTTCATCAAGAGTTTAAAAAGAAAGGGAGTCTTCATTGAACCTTGTTATGCAATGGGACAGTCTCCCTCTTACCCTTTTTTGTCCCCAGCCTCTGTATAATTAATTCTAAAGTGATTCTAACACAATTTTCATTTGTGCTTCATCTAGGTAGTAAGTGCTAGAGTACACCCTGCTATTGAACTTTATTGTGCTTTTACAAATTTATATTAAACCTGCTTTTGCTGATCGTGATTTGTTAAATGACCTAAACCATTCACTCATGACAGTATAAATTTTGAGTTTCTAGTTCCCATTTCACTCAAAATGCATCTGCCCTTTGTCATCATGGCCTGTCTGTGCTGGCCCCTTAGGACTGAAGTAGAATAAAAAGAGCAGTGTTTGAGTTGCATGCAGTTTTTTCCCAAGAGAGCCAGGTCCAGGTCTGGAGAAGTTGAGGCTCCAGTTATTTATTGACACAGATAAAAATAAGTGGCCACTAAATACAGTGGCCATGGAGGGTTGCTATGAAGAATATTTTTGAGAAAACTCACCACTTTCCTGCAGTTCAAGCTGCGTTCGCATTTTGTCCTACAAAGTCTGCTTCTCCCCATTCAGGAGCAGATTTGGTTTTTCCCGATTTCTTCTTCCTTATTTTTTTCTTAAGTATTTGTTGCAATTAATAGATTTGCTCATGATAAGAAATGGCTGCCTCTCCAAATTGTATACCAAGGTGGAAATTTGAACAGTGATAAAAGGTCAGGATTTTGAAATAAGAAATGTCCAGCTAATCCTTCTTTATCTTCCTGGCAGATGGCCAGAAAACCTCTCCTATTTTCAGCAATAAAACATGATGTTTTATTTGTCTGGATTTGATTTGGATTGGCTTATCCCTCTTTATCAGCTGGCATGGATCTGGTAGCTTGAGAAGAACAGGATTGTTTCCAGAAACTAGGAATCCTTTCCAGAAAACCAAAGGAAAAGGCATATTTTTATATTTGATATGTTAATATAACCTGTTTAGCTGCTGTATACTCTGTTAGCACTAAGTAAAGTGGGCAAAGATTGGCAAAAATAGTAGAAATATACATTGGAACTCCCTTTCTTATGCGTATCTCTACTGGGGAAGATCTCTACTGAGTAGGACCTAACCTGATGTGACTTCCATCATGTGAAACTGCATTAGATGGAATATATTTCCAACAATCCTGAATAAGTGGATATTTTGGGGTGTTTTGTGCTGGACTTATATTCCAATGTACCTGAGGCTTTGGTTGTGCAAGAATCAAATCCAGGAGCAGTTTGATTCCTTTCTCATTTTATAGCAAAGCTTAGTTGCTGGAGTACACACAAGAGACTTTAGATGCCTTACATCTCCTTTGTACCCAAGCTGCCAAATATTACATGCAAATATTAGTTTACTTACTGGTCTGACCCTTGAAAAGGCAGCCTCTTGCTGTCAGCAGTACTGCCTTATTTGTATGAGTTGGTGGTGTTTTAAATTCTTGCAGTCTGGGCAGGGGGTCTTAGTAGTTTGGATTTTGTGCTCAAGACGTAATGTTGACTATGGGTCTTTGTAAATAGAGGTGACTCAGTCTTTGTTTTACAGCCCTTAACCAATATCAGACTGACTTCAAAATTAGAAAACATTATGTTGCTAATTCCTTTTGGAGTAGGTAGAATAAATGAACTTGCCACCATGACAAGTAACAAGCGCAGCACTTTTCAGAACTCTGCAGCACAGAGGCTGTGCTATTTTACCTGAGTGTGCTGTCTTCAGTACCTACACTCATGGGCGGAGAGGAGCTTCAGAATGTCCTTGAATGTTGATGCATTTTGACAGGCTGCTCTTCTGCAATTAAACCACAGCATTTACAAACCACAGCAGTTACAAACTTACAAAGAGTCACTCCTTTGAAATGCATTTTCTTGATTCCTTCTAAACCTTATTTTCTCCCCAGAAGGGATATGATTGCAGCAGTTTATTGCTGAAGCAAGCTACTGAGGCAGAGTCAGGAAGCTTCTTTAGGTTTCCACTGTGCTTGCTAAAGACAGAGGATCCTTGCAGGTCTATGGCACTGCCAGTAAGGGTTTTTTTTGTGAACATTACGCCTGAATCCATACAAATGCTTGGCCTGCTTTTGGGTGGGGGAGAGATTACTGGTGAAAAGAGAAGAAAGCTGGGCAAAGTATCTTGTACCAAATCTTCCCAAGCGTTGAGGAACTTCAGAATTTGCTCCTAAATTCAGATGCTACTTTTCACCCTGCAATTCTGTTTATCTGATCTTGTAGCCCCAGAGATTGCATGGCTTGAGCTGAGTGCTCAGGGTTTGGGGTTTGTTTCAGGATCAGAGTAGCTGCCTGTGAGTGGGACCTACAGTGTGCTGAGGGCTGACCTGCACTGGGGAAGCTTGCTCAGCTGTCACCATGAGCAATAACCCTGGTTGCCTCTGCCAGAATCAAGAACACTGCTTCAGGGTCCCCCTGCTGTGGGATCAGCATTGCAGTACAGTGTTGCTCCCTCCACCTGATCCCAACTTTTGTCTGCTTACTGTGCATTAGCAGGTCTCTGCCTGATTCTGAGGCAGCACCAGGGCACAGTGCAGCACAGCACACTAGCACCACAAGGTGCTCCCGGGGGTATGGGTTGTCCCATCAGTGCCCTCCACCTCCTGCAATGTGTGCAGGCGCCAAACCTCCCTTAGCTGTGGGGATGCTTGAAGGGCAGCCTTCTTTTTCATGGGGATGTAGAACAGCACAGCAATATGGAGGGACAGAGAGACAAGGATGAAACAGTTTTGTCTGTTTCCTTTGGACAGCCAATTTTAGGTAAGGTCACCTCTCTAGCATGCCATAGCACCGTATTTCCTGAGTTGTCTCTCTTAAGAAGAGCCAGAGGTTATTTTTGAAAATGTGCATCATCCCCCTTCCCCAAATTTTTGAGCCCTATTCACATCCTTTGAACCTTAAGTATGAGAAAAATTTGCAGCCAAAGCATCCAGAAGGACTTGGTTCATATGAGATATTTCCACTCTAGGCATTGTTCTAATCACTCTGTTGAAAGCCCATCATTGTGCTTTGAAGCAGGGCTGGAAAAATATCCATTAATGACATTCTCGTCTAACTGATGGTTGTTTTACTATTTTGTAGCATTACTTGTTTTTATTGTAGGTGGTTATTAAGTCCCAAGAGCTGGGATTCTGCTTCACTTTCATCCTAAGCAGCAAGACCAGTGTCTGGCTAATGGCCTGAGAATGAGGGGTCAAGGGTCTCTGCTCTCCCAGAGCCCAAGGAGGTGCTCAGCTGGGTGCCTCCCCACTCTAGTTAAGATGCCTGATCCTAAGGTACAAGCCAGCAGGTCATTCTGACCCAGAAACTTTCTTGTTCACTGGATAATGAGCACTCCCTGTGGAACAAAAAGGATGCTAAAAGCCAGTGTAGCTTTTCAGCTTAAAATTGCTGTCAAATTCACACTAGATGAACAAAAGAGTAGTCTGGGACAAAGTTAATAGAACACAGTTAGTGACACAGACATCCTCCTTCATCCCTCTCCCTTTCTATACTCGAATACACAAATCCACAAACCCTACCAGAGCAGGTGCAGTTGCCACAGGCAATGCTTTGCTAATGATTTCTTTTGAGGTGACAATGTCACCCTTGCTCCTTTGAGGGGCAAAGGAGCCTCTTGGGCACTGGCTGGGAGCATGCAGGATGGCTCCCCAGCCTCTACCCGCTCTCCACTCTGCTAACCCAAGAGTTTTGATAGCCTATACCTTGGTTCTTAGGAACTTGCTGTATTTGTAGGCCAAGTTTGCTCATCCAAGAAGTAGCAGATTACTACGGCAATGCCTCAGATCTGAAAAAGGTGTCCTGGTAGAAAATCTTTTTGCCATCTGGACTTTGCAAAATCTGAGGCGTCTGGCTTTGTTCATACACCATTTTTATACTAGCTCAGCTTTATTCTCAGTGCTGTGGCACTCCACCTTTGTCAACGAATGAAATCAGAAGGAGAGCTTGTGTAAATCCTCAGAAACAGGGTGCAGCACACACCCATCCACTAGGTAGTCTGTGTATTCCCAAGAGCTTTCCTGAATTTGGCAATCTGCAAACTACTGAGTATTTTCCATATAAGTCATTCATATCAGCAGAGTTAAGAGATAGTCAAAGGGTGTGATTTTATCAGATGACTCAGAAGTTGGAGCGCTTATTCCTCTGAAGCACCTTTACTTCATCCTGACTCAGCAAAACAGGTCCAGTTCAACATTTTTTTTTCTTATTTAGCGACCTTCTGAGGAATGTTTTCTTTAATGTGGACTCCATTCTGCCCATCCTGATGGTAATGCTCAGGAAAACTCCTGTTGCAGGCAAGGCACTTTGTCCAGGTGTTGACATCAAAAATGGAGTCCCAGTTTGACAACAAGACCTGACACAGGGTTTTTGTGGAGCATGGAACCTCGTTGGCTCAGCTGCACATTCCCTGTGCATAGGTGTACCTGCACGCCTGTCTGTCCGCACACATGGGTTTTCCAGTGTGTGGTGGTGTATGCCACAAATATCATTGTACCAGCACTGTAGGAAAACCCCCGAGCTGGGACAGTGGAGAGAACAAGGTTTTTGTCACTGGTCACAGCTGGCTTTCATTTACCAGCAGAAAGAATTTCTAATCTGCAGTGAAACATTTCATTTTCCTTTAAAAACTCCTTGATAATAATTTGTTCATTATTTTCTTCTTCCCCTGTTAGGTCAATAATAAATAATTCAGATTCTTTTTACATTTTGCCCCACCTGACATGGAAGTCAGGTGAAATAAAATGTGATGAGTACCAGAGAATTCTGCATCAATAACAGGAAAGCACAGACCTGAAGGGAAGTAAGGTTGATTTCTTCCCCTTACTCTCATTTTGGTTGCTTTAACAACACTGAAATCTTTTGTGACTGACAGTCTGAGAAGTCAGCTCAGGTATTAAAGAAGCCCTTTTCTGAGGGTTTTAGGGTAAAGTGTTTGTCGTGCTGGCACACATGTCCACCAGGGCATCCTTCAGTCGCTCTGATTCAGGGGACAGGGCTCAGACTGGGGAGCAGCCTGCTCCATCTGCTGGGAGCTGGCTGCAGCTGGGGTTTGGCAGACAAAGCCCTGAGTCTGTTGGATGGACATTTTTCCCTAGAGTCCTTGGAACAACAAGAGGGACATCCCCAGACAGCCTCTGGGGCTTTGATATTAGTGTTTCTGGGTCATGTGTTTTCATTTGCACCACAGCGAGATGTACTCCCAATAAACCCCACCAGGTTCTTTGGATAACCCCCAACAGGCCTGGGACATGGGGCTGTGATGTCTTCAGGTCTTCCTGCCAAGTTTCAGGCTTAGGAAAACTGGACCTCCTCAGCTGAGGATCTGTCCACCTCCTCATCTGATCGTGCCTACGCGCGTGTGTATGTGTGTGCATACGCATATGTTTGTGTGGGTGCATATGTGTAATCAACTTTATATGAGGGGAAATGTAAAACTAAGTATGGCACTGGCTGGAGAGAGGCCATAAAGGGCTTTTTGGGTTTATCTTCTTTAGCACTGCATCAGAGCAAGGTGGTTTCCTCACCTGAAAATCCAATTTTATTGTGAAACAGAAGGAAAATGGCATTTGCAAACTGAATCCAGTACAAGTCAAATGGAAAGCTGGTTTCATTTGCAACCAGTGCAGAGCTCAAGTTAGGCAGGCTTGCTCTTTGATTAAGGCTCTTGAATGTGCGATCATAATCTCTGGCAAACAGAGTATAAAAATGAGAAAGGCTCCTTAAACGAAAAAATCACATGGTGTGAGCGGAAAAGAGCTCAAGGATGGAAAGTTACTAACTCTGACATCAGAAGATGGAGGTTATCAGTTAATATTTTTGGTTTTACTTAGGCCTTTGATGTGTTCTTCAGTAGGAAACAGGTATTTTCATGCTGTCATGCACTGAGGGTATTAAATAGGAATACTAAATGCAAACAGGGAACAGGCATATTATTTTTACTAGAAAACTGTGTGTAGCTTCTTCAACCCCAGGAGTTCTGAAAAATGGGGAGGTTTCAAAGGGAGCCATAGGAGTCTGCAGTAATCCTTTACCTGAGACAGGAGCACAGAAAGGGCCATGCTGAGGCAGATCAGAGGTCCAGCTACCTCGAGGTCTTTTTGTTGCCAGTGGTGCCCAGGTGTGGTTGCAGACAGGGCACATGCAGTGATGCCTCAGCAGGTCAGAGCAGGACTGCGCTGGTGCTAGAGCCAGGTGTGCCTTTGCAATTACACATATTTCTTTGGGTTTTTGCAGAACCTTGGGGCTGCTGTTGCAATGAAGAGGCAGCTGTGGAAATAAATTTTTCATTACTAGCTTAGCCATTGATGCTTCAGCTGTTGCCCAGGAGAAGGCTAGATTCCTGGTACTCCCTAGCCACCTGCAGTATGAATCACACCCAGGGATCTGTCCCTGCCACTGAGGTGCAGAGGCAGATGAAAAATCAGTCTAAGTTAAGTCCTCCAAGTACAGCATGAGATGAGTTTGCTGCAGCAGCCATGCACCTGTCCGGCTTTCCCCTTACCACACAGCGGCAACACCAAAGGTTTTAGGTGAAAGCTAATTTATAGCTCCAAGCCCTGATAATCCAGCAGGCGTGGGTCTGCCTGGGTCTGCAGGAGGAAATCCTGCTGTTGACCTCCCAGCTGAAATTCACTTCATTCTGGAGATCTGAAAACCCTATAGCAGAGTGGTAAAATCCATGACAAACAAATACCTGCAAGAAAACAAGAAATTAACTACAACAGAGAAGGAATTCATCTGACTGATGGATAAGCTGAGCCCCTCTGACTTTGGTTGCAAAAGTGAAGGCTCTAATCCTTGTGCTGTTGGAGGTGGCTGCACACCACTCTCCTCCCATTGGTTCTCCCACTGCCTGGGTTGGGGCAAAATAAGTCAACCCAAATGTGCAGCTCAGACTGCAGCTTTTTTTTAGGAAACATAAAGCTGCTCTGCTGCTTAGAGAGGAGTCCTGTCTTCTGTAGGAGCTTTTGTGCAAGAGGTTTGAAAGGTGAGTGCCCCCTCACTTGGAGTGGCATCTCAGCAGCTGATGACACCTGAGGCCAATTTCTTTCTCATTTTTTAAATTATGCTTAATGTTTTTGTACCTGCCAAAAGCAGATTATGCCAATAAAGGACAACTCCTTTCATTGCCTTTGGGCCAGATGCTGAGTCTTAATGGCCTTATGCATCAGGGAAGGAGAAAAGGGCCAGGACTGGTCCTTGCAGATGATCCTATCTACTTGTGTCAGTGGATCAGTGGTTCGCCAGGAATGAGTGCCAGAGTGGTGCTGGAGTTCCCTGTAGTGCTGGGCCTGTTGGTGGGGTCTGACTGGAAGTACCCAGCACCTTTGCTTTTGGTAGAAATTAAATATCCTTCGTGGCATTTTATGTTTAAGGGGGCAGGGCTAGCCCTGTTGAATGAGAAGGAGGGGTGCAGGTGCCACCCATGATGAAAATTGGCAATCAAAAAAACCTTTTTCATGATAGAGCCAGAAAACCTGTGCAGTGTACAAAACTGGACATTGGGTAAGCAAGGCACACAGCTGAAAGAATAGGTGAAAATCACTGTTTGGGATGCTTTTCATTATCATTCCCTTTTATTCAGTAAGAACTCCCAAGTTAAAGTCAAGGTGAGAACATATATCATCTCCCTTCTCTGATCCATGTTCACCTGTATTTATATTATTTGTATTGTATTTGTCACAAAAACAATTAAGGAAGGCAAATCCCTTCCACTTCTCTTTTACAAACCCCACTTCATGCTAAGCTAATGGTGCAAGAGATGGCTGCCATCACCCATGGTTACACCATCCCAATGTTTTCATGTAGTTGTCTAAATATGTCTGCCCAATGCAGCAACAGGTCTTTATCCTTCAACGACATATTCCTTGTAAAGCTTCTTATCCTACTTGTACAGTCATGAGGTAACAAAACAGTGCCTTGTATAAGTAAAACCAAGAGACTCTCTGAGAATCTCTATTATTTTACAGCTGATAGGGTTTTGGACATGTGTTTCTGCTCTGCATGCTTCTGATCAAACCATTTTTTCTGGAAGAGTTGTTTATAGAATTGTAAGTCCCAGAAAGAAGTTTTCAGGAAAATGGTCAGCTGAGACCACATCCACCTGCATTGTGTAAGTTAAATCCTTGGGTTAAATCCTTGTTGCTGGAGTTAAACAACACTATGTAGTTGATCTGGATGATAGGGAGTGATTGCTGGCTGGCATCTCAGAAGAATGTGGGTTGCACCCTGAGAGGAGCGTTGGGAGAGAGTCCTGCCTTCCCAGAAGCCCCTCACTACTCCAACAGGAAGCAAGTGGCTGGACAGTCTGGAGACAATGCTCTAAATGTTTTAAAAGAAACAAGGCTGCTGATTTCTCAAGTGGATGGTCTTGATTGTGCAGCATCTCTCCAAATGGAGGAAGTGTTTTTAGGTAGACTTCACCAGTGCCCAAGGGTCACAATCAGCCCAAACATCTGGCTTAAAGTGGGGCCCCAGACAGTCCAGGACGTGAATTTACCTTCTGTTTTCAAACCACTTCCTTTGAAAGATAAGTGGCTCAAAAAAATGCAGTTTCATTGGATAAAGACTTTGTAAATGAGGCACAGAGTTAATTTTTTAATTGTATCACCTGTCCTAGTAAATACTTATAGTGGTAGCTGCCTGTGAGACTCAAAGTGGAAGACCAGGCAGCAACTTTTGGCACTGGTTAATTCTGTATTTGCATCAGTCTTAATTTTGAGGTGCAGGCTTCATTTTGTGCTAGTTGTTAAATGGTAAGAGCAACCAATGAGATTTCAGCCAAGGGGGGAAAAGAACCCACAGCTGTGAGACACTGACAGGTTGTCATGACCTGACAAAATTAATCTTCGAACAATGCAAGAGTTGGCTCAGTCAATCCCAGAACCATTTGTAATTACCACTGAAAATTTGATGAAGGCAGAAAATGTAACAGAAGACTCAAAATGTGCATCATGACACCTGCACAGCAGATTGTACTATAAAAACCTGATTTCCCCTGAAGGGAGGTAAAAGGTGATGCTGACATGCAGGAGCAGGACACCTGGCACATCTCTTGGCACTTCTGAGGCTTTTTATACCTTCTCCTGTGAGGCTTTCCAGAGCATGGTTTAAATGAGATTACTAGAAGGTGGGTACAGATTTTGCTGGACAAATGCATCTGGTGACAATCACTTCTGGGCACACAGATGAGGCACTTCAGGCAAACTCCAAAAGTTCTTGATTTATTATGATTATTTTTTTTCTCAGTCTGGTCCCAATTACTGTTTTTATTGTTGACCTGAATGCTGGACTGTGGCATGTGCTTCTGACATCCACAGATAATGATTAACTCAGGAGATGCACTGCCCTGAAGCACTGGAATAATGATAATGATCTTGGCAAACTGGAAAAGTGGTTTGGTTAATAAAAGGAATTATTCTGAAAAAGGACAGGCGCAAACACTTGTTTGTGCAAACAACTTGTTTGCATCCCTGCAGTATGTCTGGGAAACTTCTTCCCCTTCTGATAGCTGGCAAGCTGCTTTTGGACGCAGAATAGAAAAGGAGAAATATAAATGCCTATATCATCCGCACAAGGCATGAAAGATGTTATCGAATACTGCTCATGCATGCTGATCAGAGATGTCTGGGAGGTGGCTGAGGCAGGGGGTGCTACATGAGGGTGCCTGTTGGGAGTCCTCATCCATGAAAAGGGTAAACACAAGAACACCTTTGGATGTTGAGTCATTGGGTGCTGGGTGGCCCTGAGGCCATCTGTCCCTGGAGAGATGGCCTTGGAGATGCTTGGACTTGGACGCATGCACTGTGGAGGGTAAGAACAGATTATTCTCTTCTCCCTGTCTCCTTACCTCTCCCTCATCCTTCCTTGCACCTTGTTTTGTACAAATAAAATTAGGACAAACAGGAACCAAAACACCCTGGGGGACCATGAGCAGCTGTGATAAAGGATGTAACAAATACAGATTGTTTTAGAAGGTGTGGGTTTTCTGCCACCTTCCTTTCCACAGAGACCAATGCACTGGAGGGGAACATGGGATCAGGGATACCCCCATGTACAGTACTTCCCACTGTATTCTGCAAGGGCTTGAGGCTTTAAATAACCAGATTCTGGGTGCTGCAGAAAAAACAAAAACCAAAACAAAATCAGTAGAAAGTGGAAAAGTGTGTTTTCAGACACCTTTAAGAACAGGATCTATGTCCAAACCAGGCCTGGTGGGCTATGGGCATGGCAGCCATGGAGACACACCAGCATTGTGATGATGGGAGGGATGGAGTTGCAGGCTGGGATTCAGCCTCTACCTGGAGCTGGAAAAGGCTTTTTCCCCAGTGCAAGTCTCCTTGTGCAACTCATACTTGGATGTGGGCTTGTCTATGCCTGCCCAGGAAAGGCAGCTCGTGTCCAAGGTGTGCAAGGCAATTGATGGGGGATGAGTGGTTTGTTTGGGAGCACACCATGAGCCCACAGCAGGACTGGCAGGAGCCCTGGCCTGGCTCACTGGATTGCATCACTGCTTTGAACAGAGGTTGCTGAAGCACTTGGTGGGGGGTACACAACTGCTTATACCATATGTATGAAGGCAAAAGGCTCTGGCTGGATATGGTTGCTGCATCTCCAAGGGAAAGAAAAACACAAACAGGTAAAGGTAGGGGAAAAAAGACAAAAACGCTGTGTGAGATGTTACAGAGATGGGAGAAAGATACAGCTGTAGTTACACAGAGCACAGAGAAAGTGAAACTGTGTCTTGGGCAATCACTCTATGGCTGCCAGTTCAACTCTGGAATGGAGAGAGTAGGGGCAAAAAGGTTTCTGCAGAAAGTGGCAGGGCACAGGCAGCTGTTTCAGACTTGCAGGAGATTCACTATCCTATTGTGAGATTTAAGCTAGAGTTCAGGAATGTGGCCAGCTCATATGAGAATTTTATTTGGACATATCAATCATACTCCATCAAATCCTGGCTGAAACATCTGAGGGCTGGCAGGGATATAGTCATCTTCATCTGACCTTTTTTTTTTTTGCCAAACTGGAGCAGTATGTACTTGCTTTGCTCATATGGTAAGGGCAGTACTTCTTCTTAAAGATGCTTTGGAGGAAGACCAATGAAAATAGCCTGTTTTAGGACAAAGACAGCAGCTAAATGTTGGTTTTCATCAAGAACAGAGCAAAATTCCTTTAGAAAAGGACTCTCCAGGACTGTTTTACCAATGGTAGCAAAGATTTTCAGGTACCAAGGTGCAAGCATCATTTCAGGGAGAAGGTAAAAGAGCTTCTCATTATGGTGCAATGTAGACCTCTTCTACACTGGTGTGGGAGCTGCACATTACTCAGATGTAGGATCCAATGCCCCAACAAAAATCCCAGTGTGAGGACCCTCTCTTGGGAGGTTGCCAGGATGGTTTGAGTCAGAACCTATGTCTGCAGTCAAAATACAGGCTACTGGGACTCCAGATAGAGAGATTTGGGGTTGTGTAGCTATGGGAAGTATCACCAGGGCTAAAAGCCTGTTCTCAGCCTTTCTTCCACTGTTTTTGTCCTGGGCAAGGGTGTTGGAGGTGATGGTGACTGCTACCCACTGCTTCCTCCTAGAAGCAGGGATACACCAGGTCTGACCTGAATCCTTCCAGACAAGACTGAACACCATGAAACAACATGTCTGGCTTTCTTTGATTTTCTCTCTTTTTTTTGTTCCTGTATTCTAACAGGAACTTTCAGCAGAGAATATGCCGTTGCAGTACTTCAATTCTGGTTGCGTCAGTCTTGTAAACTAATCTGGTAGGCAGTGCTGCTGATGCAGTGGCTAGAGCCTGAGGGAAACTGAAATCCTGCCATTTTCTAGAGAAATTTTCTGAGGACTAAGCAGCCCAGGGCCCTGAAGAGCTACAGCAGGCAAGGCTCTGCACACTCTTGCCGAGAGGTAATGGTAAGCCTGAAGGCCCAAACCCTGCTAAGACTCAGCTTTTTGCCCACTCAGTTATTTTTTTATGTCTCAGTGCTTCCAGTTATTTGCTGCTTTTATGGTCCTGATGATCTACTGTGTGATTGGAAAGTGTCTCTCCTGAGGTTTCTTGAATACTCCTCTGTCTGCGTTTGAGGCACCCTGTACATGTGGCACTTTTCTTCCTGCATCCTCAGACACCCCACCACATCTCTGAGAGCCCCCAGCAGCCACTGACTACAAGCTTTGCTTTGGAGACATGGGCTGGCAGCGGTACAGCCTAAGGGAGGAACTGAGAAGTCCCAGCTCCAGCACAGACTGTATCTCTCCATCTCCAGTGCATGGCTGGGCAGATTATCTGCTGCCTGTACTTTAGTTTCCCCATCTTCATAGATGATATCAATACCTGCAAGTCTTGCTATGGAAATTAATTACATGTGGCTGTGGTCTGAAAACTGGCCAAGCTCACACCCATCTCTGCAGAGGATCTGCCCTGTGACACTCAGAACACCAGCCTGGCATCACACCTAGTGACAGCCACACTTCATCTTGTCAAAGAAGAGTGGCAAACCAACCCAGCTGCAGCAATGCATGGGTGCAGGTAGAAACTGAGGATGGCAGCAGCATCCATCTCATCAACTCATCATATCTAGGCAGGGATGGCAGAGGAGCCTGAGCTTCTGGCGCCCTTATGTAAAAGCATGGTGTGCTGCCCTGGCAGCCAGCTCCGCCTTTGCGTGCAGGGGACAAAGGAGTTTCTGTAGCCCTGTTACAGTATAGCAGGATGCCCTACCGGATATAACATTCCTCTTGGAGGTCAAGCCTGGATTTTGACGTCACAGCTGCATAATTCAAGATATAGGGACCAGTGCGACCAGTGCAGCTTCCTGCCAGTCTGCCTTCTGCCAGAGGGACAACAGCTTTGTTGCCCTGGAGACTGACTTTCCCTCACAAGACCTTCCCCCCCACCCCTCCCCTGATGTTGTCTGCTCAGGGTCCCATTTGCCCTGCTCCTCACTGGGTGAAGGCACCCTGCTCCCTGCAGGATGTGTGGCACTCAATTTTGACCTTAAACCACCCTGCTGCAGGGCTAATTGCACCCGAGCACTGTGCAGCACTCAGCACCCAAGGCAGCTGAGACAACATGCTGGGCATTGCTTCTCCACGTGGCTGCTGTGTGGAGCAGTGCTGCACCTGAAAGACTGTGCCAGGCTGTAGGGCACTGGCTGCTGTGCATCTGGCTCACTGCTTTGTAGTCCTGAAGATGCCTCTCTGCCTGCCTAGACAGGGCACAACTAAATCTCCCACCAATAGGCTTTTGACATTTTTAAATTAGGGGAAGTAATTTTAACCATGGGCAGCTGATCTGCAGCTCATTCTCCATCCATGCCTAGGGAGATGTGGAGCTGGCACAAGAGGCCCAGCTACTTCCCCTCAAGTAACAGAAAGTGGCTCCCCTGTGCACATGTGTGTGTATGAGGGAGGTATAGAAATAACTCATCTCTTGGGGAATATTGGCAGTGAAGGTTTTCTGATAGCAGAGATTGTCTGGATTGAGTGATGTCACATTATTTCCCAATGGAACTTTGGTGTGATGGACAATGTGGAAGATCCAGCTGTGGTCCTCTTATCCTTTTACAGCTGGTTACCCTGGCTGTTACTTCCTGCGTTAGCCCACTGATTCCTCATAGAGTTCCTGATCCTTGACTTGATTTGAATTTCACTGAACTACAAGGGCTGTTGCCTAGTAATGATTGCTAGGGATATTTGCAGCTGCTTTTGATTAAAAAAAAAATCACTGGTGATAAGGACAAGACAGAGAGACAATGCACCCAACAATGTATCAAATGTGACAGAGCCCTGAGCCTTCTTGGGTCTGACAGGGAATCTGGCATCAGTGAAGGCAAGTTCTTTTGCAAGCCTACTTCAGGTGTTCTTTGCTTCAGTCTTTAATACTAAGATTGGTTGTCCTCAGGGTACTTGAGCTGAAAGGCAGGGATATGGAGTAGAATAAAGCCCCTACAATTCCCAGGGAAGTGGTTCCCACTGGTGTATCTCAGGGCTCAGTGTTGGTGTCAGTTCTGTTTAAAATCTTTACTGATGATTTGGATGAAGGGATTGACTGCACCTGGAGTCAGTTTGCAAATGACACCAAGCTGGGTGGGAGTGTTGATCTGCTGGAAGGGATTGCAGAGGGATCTGGACAGTCTGGAATGGTGGGCTGAGGCCAATTGTTCGAGTTTCAACAAGGATAAGTGCCAGATGCTGCACTTGGGTCACAAGAACATCACACGATGAAGGGAGGAGTGGCTGGAAAGCTACCCAGGAGAAAAGGACCATGAGATACAGGTCAACATCTGGCTAAACATGAGCCAGCAGGAAGCTCAGGTGGCCAAGAAGGACAATGGAATCCTAGCCTATATCAGCAATAGTTTTGGACTAGGGCTGTGAGACATCACTGTCCCCTTGTACTGGGCACTGGTGAGGCCCCACCTTGAATACTGTGCCCAGACTTGTACACCTGACATTGCACACCTAATGTAAGAAAGACATTGATGTGCTGGAGCATGTCCAGAAAGGGGCAATGGAGCTGGGGAGGGTTCTGGAGCATAAGTCTCATGAGGAGACTCATAAGGGAGCTGGTATGTTTATTCTGGAGAAAAGGAAACTACCTGAAAGGAGGTTGTAGCCAGGTGAGGGTCATTCTCTGATCCCAGATAACAAGTAACAGGACAAGTGGAAGCAAGTTGCACCAGGGAGGTTTAGATTAGATAGTAGTATTTTTTTTTTCACTGAAAGGGTTGCTAAGTATTGAAAATGGCTGCCCAGAAGTCACCATCCTTGGAGGCATTTAAAAGACATGTAAATATGGTACTTGGTTTAGTGGTGGTCTTGGTAGTGCAAAGTTAACAGCTGGACTCAATGTTATTAAAGCTATTTTCCAATCTTAACCATTCTATGATTCTGTGGTTCACTTTTGCTGCATAGCTTTTACCTCTATTGCCCTAAGGCTCAGTTACAGATCTTCTGGGAAATGTAAATGGATAGACAGTGCTCCCTTTTCTAACTCTTGGTCATTAAGTGCTTGATGGTTTTCAGAGTGTTGGTGTCTGTGTACCAAGTCATTTATGCCCAGCCAAACTTCATTCTATACTATTTTGCATCTTTTCATGAATAACTTGAAAGTCTCAAATACTCCCAGTAGCTTCTTGAAAGCAGAAACATAAGAAACCTTTTGGATTTAGCTCTCTGACTGTACAGTATGCTTATCATGCTGTATCATGCCGTGATTTACACTAACTCAACTCATCAAATCCAGTGCTTCCTTAAAGCCCCACAGATAACCCAGAAAACTCATATGCTTCTTGGTGCAGTGGGATATCAGTTCCACTTACATTCAATCCTTTGTTTTACCTACCATTAGTGACTCCTGCCTGAAGTGTCCTCAAAAGCGATATTTATACATGGCAGCCATTCATATCTGGTTTATGTAATCCTACCAGGGATGAAATCAGAAGAACCCCCTGCTTCTGGAACATTTAGGCTGCAAAATCACACTCTGGACAGGTGCTGTGCAGTGTGATCCTTGGTGGCACGAACAGGGTCTGCTTGCCCCCTGCCCCTGGCTAACTGTGTCTATCTTCCCTTATCTACCTGCCATTTCAGAGTGTTGCGACTCAAGATTTTGTGATACTCCTCCTCCTCCCATGTGGATACCAGCTGCCAGCACACACAGGAATGGCAGGAACATTATTTCACTGGTGCTGGCCAGAGAGAAGTCATACTACCAAAACTAAGACAAATTAAATTTCTTACAAGCTCTGTTGCTGCATCTCCCCAGTGCCATAGGCTCATCTTGGTTTTGCTCTCCTCTCATCTGCCTAGGACTCTGCCAGTGTTGCTTGTTCCCAAGCATGAAATCCAAAGAAAGTGGGGGTAGGAATAGCCAGGTCATCAGCCTGCCTTCACACTTCCCTCTCTCCCCAGGAGCACATTCTTTTTTAATTTTTTTTTTTTTCCTCAGGAAGCACTGACTTGTCATTTCTAATGTTAATTTCACATCATTTCCCTTTATTATGATTATCCTTCCTTCATGTAATTTATTCTCACAGGCGCTTATAGCACTTCCCTGCAATAAACATGATTAACTAATAAGTTGTTTATCCCTTACCCTACATTGTTAACCAAGCTATTTAATAAAATCATACCAGACATCTGGCCTAGCAATACTTGACTGGGCAGCCACCTCTTTTATCAACTTTCTACATTCAGCTGATGGCAGATATTCAGTGCCAGGCACTTAGCAGCCATCTCAGGAGTGTCTACAGGGCTGACCCAATTTTTCATATTTCCTATAATCTTGCACTGACTAAGGGCTGTAGCCCAGAAGAATGCTTAAACATGTTTTTAACTGCATAGGTGCAATTAAGTACCCTTAATGGTTGTACGACATGACTATGTACTTAAGTGCTTTCTAAACTGCAGCTTTCTTGAGGTTTCCATTCTTGTCATACCACAGAGCCTCCCATTTTGCCACCCCTTCTTTTCCTGCATGGAGAAACCTCCCCTCACCTTTGGGAATTCCCCAAATGCCCCATGCTAGGTGAGATGGGTCTGGAGTTGTGCCCAGGTTCTCCCAGGGCACAGCTGTAAGATGATCCCTGTTCAGCATGACCAGTAACCACTGCAGGCATTTCTGCCCCCATCCTACTTGCCAGGGATGGACTGTGGTCCTTCCTGGGCTCTTATATCTGTTTCCTGGTGTTACTGCCTAGCTCCACCCTCTCCCTGTCCGGGGCCAGGACAAGGTCCAACTCTGAGTCTTTGGTTTTTGCAGAGTGTTGTGAACCTACCTTTTCCTTGAAGAATTTTCTGCCTCCCCAGCTAAGCCAGGGACAGGCATGCAGCCTGGCTTTGGTGCTCTGTGTGGCTTGGAGGCTATCAGTTGATATTGCACCCTCCAGAAGCAGCTGAGAGCAGTAATTCCTTAATAACTCCTTTGGCACTGAACAATGTTTGGGACCTGCTTACGGTATCTCATGATGTATGTACACATGAGGTAGATGGGGTCTATGCATATTGCTGGACTCCTGTGTCCTGTGCACCAGCCTAGGACCCTGCTCATGACCTCACCTATGAAATTGTAGCTTCCTGGAGAGAGCTGCACAAGGACAGATGCAGAAATTAGTTGTGATTTCCCCACAACAGTGGATCAGATGTCAGGGAAAAGGGCAACCCTAGGCTGCTGCAGTGCAGTCAGAGAAGGCAACAGCATCTTCTCCCCAGGTATTGCAAGCTGATGTGGATGTGCATCTGCTCTGTGCCTTTGGTGTCCGCCTGGAAAATGCAGACACCCCCCCCCCCCCAGCAGCTGCAAGCATAACCTGTATCTGTAAAACTAAAAGCATGGCCAAGGAGTGCAAAAGGAAAGGATGGCAAGGCAAGGCGAGGCAGCAGCAGATGAAGGAGTGCTCAGCTCTGTAGGGCTGCCACTGTGTATTGCAGAGGCTGCCAGCCCTGCCTGCACTGGCAATTGCAGAGCTTCATCACTCTTCACACTGTGCTTCCCTCCTAGCCAGTGAGGCCGTTGGTTTCACATCCAATGAATCCTGGTGACTTCTGAGTTAGCTGCAAAAAATCATGCCACTCCCAATTGAGAAGGAAGTACTACAGCCAGAATATTGAAAACAAAGTGGAATAAATGTACTGAGGAAGCAGCTAGGAGGAGATAGGAATGGAAGGCATGACTAAGAGGCAGCTAGGAAAGTCCTGGATTTGTTTGCGGGGTACAGGTGAGCTGGGATTGGTGACTGCTGTGATTGTTCTTTGCCACTTGGTTGCATAACGACAGACTGATTTCCTGAGGCTGCTGGGATACAGCATGACAAAATTGTCATCCAGGAGAGAAGAGCCTTCAGTCGAGATCCAGGATCAGTCCTCACTGTGCTCTTGGATTGCTATGTGATGCAGGCCAGCAGCACCACAGTGACAATCTGTCCCTGTCCATTAGCCTCCTTTTCTGGCCTTTGCCATGCATGCAGGCTCTGGGTCCAAACAGAACTGGTGCCAGTCTGGACTCAATGACATTGTCATAGCTTCAAAGCTTCAGGAGACAGAGAAAGAATTAGAGTTTTCAGGACAATCTGTTCAGCAGATGTTGGTTGCAAATGAAAATTTGAAGGAGGAAGATTTACATTCAGCAAAGATACAAGACTGAAAAGATTAAGGTTAGTGCTGGTCTACTGAGCTAGCAATGAGGTGAGCAGATGACATCTGCATAAGGGCTATCATTAGTAAAGATGATAACGATGCTTAAATCTCATCTGTCATTTTAAAACTGCAGCACCTTGGGGGAGAAGGTGGGGCTCATCTGACCCATACATAAAATGGGAAGATTTGAAGTGAGTTTCTTGTGGTGGCACAGTCTGCCACTGGCTGGGAGAAACTCAAATGCCCTCTTCATCAGGCCATGCATGATACTTTTAACAGCACAAACAAGTATGTGGTCACGCTGGTCCATCTACAGGAGGGACATCTGGCATGAAGGACAAACCTACGCTGAAGGACCATGTCATTAGCTTGTGAAGAGCACCAGCTTTTGTAGTGCTCCAAGCTCAGCAGGGAGAGGCGGCAAGCCTGCAGAGCTTGACATTAGCAGGCAATAGCAACATGTCAGTCTAGAAAGCAAGGATAATGGAAGAGCAGCCCTGCTCCTGGAAGAGGAGCTCTCTGTAAATGGGATGGATATGTAAAGAAGTATTCTGCATCATGTGCATGAGTGGAAATAACCTTAGAGAAACAGACCAATAATGATACTGTATATTCCACCTGGCTTGCCTCTGGGGACTGCAATTCCTGTCTCTTGGTGCTGGTAATGTGTGGTCAGGGTGTGTTCTCCCAGAATACAATCTGCAGTGCGGTAAAAGCAGCAGGGATCCTTTCTGCAGTGAGGATCCAAACTGCTCTAAGACATTTCAGAGGTGCACAAACTGTTCCTACTCTGAGATGCAAAAGAGATCTCTGGTCAGACTGTTAAAGTGCAAGGGTGACTCCTCATGTTAACAAGTGCTAGCACACACTAACCCTGTCCAGTGCCCCCCCAAGATCTGAGTCAACACAAACATTTCCCAGTGTACTTCCAAGCAGCGAGACATAGGTGTCAGTAGACTCTTTTAAGAGTTTTAGCTTGTTTAATGGTTGCAACAAAGGGAACAGGGGCAGGGAAAGAGCCTGTTCTTACCACATGTCTCTTTAAATAAGGCAGTTCTCAGTGTTTCCAGAGCATGCACAAAATCTAAGCCCATGTGCACAGGCATCCCAGCTGTTCCCACTCAGGATTTTTACCCATATTTCAAGTACTGCAAATTTTTATATTTTCATAAGATACACATTGAATTTCAGGGCTTCATTAACACTATCAGTTACCTCATACCACCTTTTGAGTTGCAGGCTCAGGGGAAGGTTTCAAACATTGACCACATTTTGCACTTCCAAGTCTCCACTTATGCCTGTGTATCCAAACATTGTCAGGTTTACAACATTATCTCCAAAAACTTCACATTCTAAATGTTTTACCTGTTATGTAATATATGCTATTTGTTTAGAGGAGTTGTGTTTGAGTTAAAAAATTTTCTTCCTGTTACAGTGATTCTTTACCTCATTTGTCCAGGAATATGGGCATTTCCATACCTTTAAAAATTCCAGTACTGGTGCCAAATAAAACAAGTAGTATCTCCTTCAGTAGTGAGCGAAGCAGGTTTTAATCTGCCTCTTCAAGCCAGTGGTAAATTTGGCCTTTACAGGTCTGCCCTAGCAGAGCAAAGGATTTGAAAAATGAGGCGCTAACTGCTTTTTTATCTGCAAATCCAAATCTGGACTAATCCATTACAACCTCTTAAGTTTGCTGGCAATTGTTTTGTCTTTTTGTTTAAGTGGAGGTCTATTTTTGTAGTCTTTTCCATCAGATCCTAAAGATTAATAGCTTAATATAATTGTTGTGAGGGTTTACAAAAAGAATACAATGTTGCCTCTATATAGGTACTAAACAGGGTGCAACTTTATTTACAGTGTAAAGTGCATCACATGGAAGTTGTTTAAAACACACAACAAGCAGTGACATAAATGACAATACAGTACTGGGTAGGGTGGGGAAAATATTCCAGCAAGTATCAAAACATCATCAATAGCACTAATATGACAGCCTCTAGTTTCAGCTATTCTGTCCTAACACCATATCTCCTTAAAAAACGTGTTGACTGGGTTGATCCCAGGACTCCATGTACAAGTCACTAGTGTGAAGCTGGGGTGCTAAAAGCTATTCTCCAGCCCTAAACTGTCCAGCAATGTCCTGCCAGATCTAAGCACTTTCCTCACCACTGCTGTTCTGCTCTGGACACGACCAGGACAGAGTCAGAGGACACACCAGAGAAGCACACTGGAAAAGGGACAAAAACACGAGAATGACATATAAATAAAGATCTACTTTTCTCACCTATCCACTTTTTCCCTTGAGAAGTCCTGTGTTGCTCAATGCAGCTTTCCTTCATTTGCTGTTAAGGCAGCAAGGAAGTCAAGGAACAAAGTGACTACAAATGGTGATGACTGTGTGCTGAAATGTGGACATTACTTACTGAACACCAACTTCAGTCAAAGCTGTAAACGTCGATGGCTGTGGAGCTGGGAGACAGAAGATTTTTGCTACATGCTAGCAGAGTTCATTAGAAAAAGAAGGTTGTGGGAGCTAAAACCACAACTCTTCAGCTGGTTGCAGCTCCCGCTGGGAAGGAATCTACATTCACATTAATTTGATCCCCTAATGACTCCTATTCTTTACTATCTGTTTTTCTTTTAATGGGCTGAAAGCTCCTAATGGCTGACAACTTTGCTTGTTTCTTTCTTCTCCATTTCTGGTTTTAGGCTAACAGCCATCAGTTATGTGTCAGTATTTACTAGAGCCCTGTTACTGTGAGCTTGTTTTGGTGTCCTATCACTTTCCTGTATCAGGGTTCATGCATAAAAGGAAGGTACATCCATGAAGTGGGGTGGGGCAGTCGTGCAGACTCTTAATCTGGAGGGTAACTAAGCAGGAATAGGAAGCTACAGAAGGTAAAATTTATTTCTCTTTCTTTCCCAATGATAACTGCAAATTACACTTTTTTGTTATTATTGGGGAAAATGGAGCTTCTGATCAATGACTCTTGTTCTGACTCTAAGATCTTTTCTCATAGATCAGACTTTTTGCTAACTGATAACAGTTACCAAACATGTGACTTTGAAAGGTGCAATGCATGCGATTTCTGTCTTGTCCACCACTCTACTTAATCATAAATTTTAACATTTCAGTTCATCAGAGCATGACTTAATGGTGGAACTCATGTGTGTTTTCCTCAGACACAGTGGGATCACCAGTCTGAGAATAAGAAATCTGATTATATTTGCTCAGATGTATGCTCTCAGTATTTCTCAGTGAGCTGAGCATTTCTGCCGGTGTGTGTTTAAGAGAGGTCTTTTCCAATTTTTTGAGGATTCTGCATAACAAAACCACAACATTTTTGCAAGCAATAGCAAACTTTCACTCATAAACCTAGCTGGTGCCTTCTCTCTCCATCTCAGGGACAGTAAGATATTGGGACTCAATCCTAAGATATCAAAAACATTCACCTAGCAGATACCTATGAAGAGACGTACCTCATTTATATAGGAAAGGGATGGTGGTTACAGGCAGATTGTGAATCCCATGGCAAATGGAAGGTGCAAGTTTCAGAGATCCATCTGCTTCCTACTGCTGGATCCTGGATTATTCAGCTTAGAGCTACACCTGAACAGCCTGTAGGTCAGAAAGCTTCAAAGACTCTTGTTGGCTAGACTTAATCCATTCTTCTCTGAATGAGATGGTGTGCCCTCATCGCTTTTACTAAGAAATCTCATGTAAAGCTCATGCTGATGCCTCCCATTAAGTAACTCTCCAATGAAGTTAATGTCACATAAACTACACTACAGAATCTTCTTCTTATGCTCACCAGAAACTGTGGTTGCAATGCATATCTTATCACATGCAGTTATAATTTTTATCAACTGAAGTTCCAAGACAGGCCCAATGCAGACTTTAGAGGCTCATTCAGCCTTGTGTAACACACTTTACTGTTGAGTTGCTGGACAGTAGTATTCTTTGAAGCTCCTAAGCAGAGTTGCCATATTCTGTTTAATCACATCTGGCAGTATAGTACAGTTTAATTAGCTTAATTAATGTAAGAAATGGGAGGGACTTCACCTTAAACAAGCACTTCCGCAGTGGATTGTAGGAATTTTTACATTTGTATGTGTATGACACCTGTGTAGCAGCATATATTTGATAATACTTTTATAAATGAAAAATACAGAGGATTTCTTTAAAAATTGAAAGATGTATCACAAAATAAAATACAAAACAAGGGAGCTGGGGAGGGGTGGGGGAAGGGAAACAATGGATTTGATTTACAATGCATTAGAATCCAAGCCTTGGTGCCTAGGCTGAAGAAAGATATCTAAATGCAGAATTGCTGCTCTGATGTTAAAAGGGATAGAATCCAGCCTTCCGCTTCCTGCATCAAAAACAAAGTAAAATCAGTGGTGTGCTGAACATATGAAATGATCAACACTGAGGCACAAGAGGATGGTGTCTGAAAGTATACCATGGATTAGAATGCCACAGCTCAAAGAGGTGGAGAGAGTGCCATGGGAAATAGAAATATCTGACATTTAATTTAAGTCATGGCTTATCACAGAGTAGTTTGGAACTAGTCTTATTCTGCATGCTGATAAAAACTTTGGGACCTTTTAGCTTCCCCTTATAAATCCACACCTTGTTAACTGCAGCAGGGAATCTCTGGTATCATGTTATTTGCCTGTATTTTTTTAGAATTCCTAGGTATCATATCCCATAAAGAGCCACAAGTAACTGAAGCCAAAACTTAACAAAATGTGAAACAGATCTCAGAGCTCATTTCTTTCTTCACCCATCCAGTTATGTTTGGGAAATGTCATCTCAAACACATGTCCTCCCTAGAAGGAACAAGCTGCTAGACCCCAATCCTCCAGGGCTAATGACCCACCTTCTGTACTCTGCTGCACAGAGCTGTGGATTTGGACAACAAAAGAAACCAAGGATAATCTGGTTTGGGAATAGCCCGAAACTTTTATCATGAGATAAGCTCCACTATTTTTGGCTATTATGCCTGCTGAATTTGGGCTTTTCTACTTCATGTCCTAAATGGATATACTACCTGACTTCAGATGCATACCTTTCTAAAGCTGAAAGGTACTACTTGTTGGCAATACATTTAAGTTGCTTTACAAAGGCACATATAATCACAGCTGACAATTGAACACTATTTGTTTTGGACAATGTGATTTGTCAGTCAAGCATCTCTTCTATAGTTTTAAGATAAACTGTCTATCAGAGGGATAGGAAGAAATGTCTGTCACTCTCTGCCCAGAAAGAAGAACAGAAAAGATTACAATGTCACAGGCTTCATCTGTTCCCTGCAGAAAAATAGTTATATTCATCTGGTTCTTATTTAGCTCTCCAGAATAATGACCACTGTGTTCAGCAAGAGGCTGTGTGAGTTGAGGTATACACATTTTTTGCTATCATGGCCCTAGAGCTGCCAGGAGATTTGAACTTGGACTTGCCTCAGGGGCACCTTGTTGTACTCTTTAAATGATTACATCACTCAATGCTGGGTGTAAGATGACTTACATAAGTCATAATAAACATTGCATAACCCCAGTTTTAAACATGGACCTAGCTGAGGTGTATACAGCTCAAAATGAACACTAGTAAAGAGTAAGCCACCAAAATTTCCCAAAGAACATTCTGTATTACATGTTAAAACTCCACCTCCATTTACATAATGAAAAAATCAGTCTAAACATTGTGGGTTTGCCTCTCTGATTACATGTAAAGATGGAATTTTCAGAGTTTGCTACAAGTTTGGCAATCATTTTGCAGAGTACCCTCTAAGGTCTTTACATATTGCCCATGAAACTTGAGGCATCTAAAGGTTACTGATTTACAGAATCTAGAGATGCTCAAAATGTTAAAATTATTTGCTCATTCCTCAGATTTAGAGTTCAGTAGGATGTGATTCAGTCTAGCCCTGGGACAGTGCTCACTGACACTTACCTAGAGCAGTCAGGTCCAGTCCAGGAAGAGGGACAGTAGCACCGGTTTGGTCGTATGCACCTCCCACCATTTAAGCAAGGCAAGTGGCAAACAGCTGCACACAAACACACACAAATTTGCATTAATGAGCACATCCACAACAAGCTGATTTGTTGAGGAATAGTAGCAGGACACTGAAAATCCATCCTGCCTTATTCTGTTAAGAATGGGAAATGCAGCCTGAGAAGCATACGTCTGCTAAGTGTGATTTGACTCCTTCTACTGCTTTTGCTGTCTGATGCATTGTATGAGCTGCCTGAAACAGCCAGTGGGTAATTTCACATTGCCTTAAAAATTCTGTTGTTCTTTGATTCCAATTAAGACAACAAAGGAATGCAAGCAGAAGTAGGAGCAAGAATTAGAAGAATCATGAAATGAACAGGAATAAACTGTGGATTTTTTTTTTAAAGGTATGTGACAGCTTAACACTAGCCAGGACAAACAGACACCAGACATGGGAAAAAAGTATAGAAAGAGACAGCAAAAGCAGAGGAAGCTGAAGGTGAGAAAGCCATGCACAGATCAATAGCAAGCAAGGAGGAAGACTTCACGGAATGACACCCGTATGGAGACAAGGAAAGGAATCAGAGAATGACAGTAAGATCCTGAAAGACGCTGGATAGCCCTAAGAGGTGAGACTAGCTGCAACAGGGCATTAGAAAAAACACCCTTGTCTGCCTTACAGGTCACGCTGAGCCTGGCTGAATATGCTTTTTTGTGACAGTCTAACCCAAGGGTACCACGTAACCAAACACAAGTCAAAGTTTCAAGTCTTCCTATCAATTTTGAGATTGAAAGGTAAAGAACCACACAGTTTATAGAACCAATTTAGATATAAACTTAATGAGGTCCTTCAAACACAAACATTTATATTGCAGGAAATATGTGAATACTTTAAAGCATATAATGCCATAGTGTGGACAAAGTCTGGGTTATATTTTTGCAAGGAATATGCATTAGGGAGCACTAATTATTATGGAATGACAGGAAATAGAAATGAGTAGTCACAGGAATGCAAAAAACCTACTCCAGTTCCTCTGGGCCAAACAAGAACAAACAATGGCAGGAGGCTATTGTGATAGACCATCCATATACAATTAAGTGCACCAAGTGCATAATGTTGAAAATTACTTCTGATTTGGGAATGAAGCATATGACCAAAACATCTTTAGCTGTCACTGAAGTATTTCTCTATCACAGCAAAATGTCAATATCAGTAGCTGAAACAACAAATGATTAAAAAACTTCATAAGCAGTGTTTATGATGCAGATGCAGTTGTTCACTATAATTTTCCCTTTAGCTACTGAAAAGCAAGTCAAGCCTGTACAGATTTGAATGGCTGGCCAAAAAGCCAAGAAGCCATCTATCCTCCTCAAACACCTATTATAGCTGCAAAGCTTGTGAAATATGAGAGGAAATGATGCATTATGTGTTAGGTAAGAGTCCCTTCAAAATACAATAGTTCAGAGTGAAAATGTTCTCTCTGGTATTTCAATTTTCTGCAGAAGGATTTGGTTTGCAGTGTATTGCACAGCTTATCCCTCAGATTCACCATGCTTATCAGTTAAACAAATACTATGAACATTCATTACCAGAGGCATGAATTCCTTCCCAGCTCACCCCATCAGCTACTTCAAAGTCTTGCAGGAAGGCAAAGCGGGGCTTTCATGTTAAGCTCCTATTGTAAATCAGTTAAGGTACACCTGGACAATAAAAATACTGAAGAAACTGAAATACATGCTTAAAAATAGCTAATATTTGTAAGTGTTTAAGATTTAACAATGATTGAAAGATGTTTCAGTAATCAGTCAGTTGTTGAGTTTTATTGTCTTTTCACAGGGAATAGTCTTTCAAAATCTGGTGTTTGTTCAGTCTTCATATGAAATCCCATATTCTAAACTCAGATTCAAATATTTTCCATAAGTAGAGCCAACCTCATCACACATAAACGGACTGGTTAGGCCACAAACCTGGACACTAGAATCACTCCCCTCCTACCTCTCACTATTTTTGTGTGCTCCATGACCTTCACCTTCGGTTAGGTGCAAGTAAGAGATCCAGTAAAAAGAAGTGCACATTGAATTTGCTCAAAGAACTTAGATGATACTTAATGTAAGGTGCCTCTGTACAATGTATCTATTGAATTCAATCACCCTTAAATCGTTGTTTTGCTGTGCTCTCTGTCCTGATTCAGTACCCACGATATCAGTGGCCATCCACCAAACCAGACAGCTATGTGGTGAAAAACCTCTGTAATACCTGCAGCTTGGTAGTGAATTTAATGGTGACCTGCATTTCCTGAAGATGGAAATGAAAATCATGCACCTGGAATTGAGAAAAATAGTTTTATTCTTCTCCTTGGAAACCTTTTCTCCTTTGCACTGCTTTTTGCAGAGAGTACTTTTGTGAATACTGTCTGTCCTTTTTGAGAGCAAGCTTTTCTGTACTTTTAAAGACTCATCAGGGAGGGACTAGTCTGAAGGTAGTTTACAGCTGGGAACAGCAAATCCTCCAGGAACCTTATTGTAGGCCTGGGTTTTCCTGACGAGCTCAGGAGTTTTATGAGTCCCTAGAGAACTGTGCTAGTTATTGCTAGCAGTCTCAAAAAGTGAGAAAAAAGGCAGGTGAGAAGTTTTACCCATATGGCAGCGTGATCCAGTCCATCCGAGGGGGCAGTCACATTGGTAAGGGGCCACACAGCGACCTCCATTGAGACATGGCAGAATGCATATTGCTAAGGAGAAGAGAACCAGAAAAAATAATTATCTCCCATGAAAGCAAAGAATAGAGTGTGCAAGAGATGAGCTTATGTTTAACCAGAAACTCTACTGCCCCTTTAACTGTTTGCATGGAGAGCAGAGCTGAGCAGGACCTACCACCAGGCATGAGCAGCTTATACAACTGGCACGACAGACAGATATGACAAAGAGTAGGGGCAAAGAAATGGATAGGCTGGAGCAATTGCTGGAGTCCTTCAGGTGCTTGTAGGCTCTGTGTTCATGGGAAAGGAGCCAGGGCTGTTTGTATCTCACATGTAATATCCACAGACATTGGCCACTTCTCTGATGATGCTAACGACACCAGTTCATGCTTTAATCACAAAAAACTGGATTGTTTGTGAATTCTCTGGGCTTGCAGATGTAGCATCCAAAACAAGTTAATCTGTGCCTTGCCCATAGAAAAGCACTTTGTCTAGGCCAGTGAAAACATGCTGAGACAGGTGAAACTATATGCCCCTTGGGAAAGGCAGCTTGGATATAAGGCATTTTGGGTGAAAAAGGCTAGGGCTGGAAACTCTGGGGAAGAAACAAAGCACATACCAATCAGCTGATGACCTCTGGACAGAGCAGCAATTGAGCTACACTGCTCCTAGGAGCAGATCTGCAAAACTCCCAGGTGTTCATGCTTTAAGTATCTTCACAAAACTATCATCCCCACTATGCTAAGTGAACAAAGTACTTGAGTGTACCTGCTCTAAGAAGAGCAAAAGTTGAGCTGGGTCTCAAATTTGGACCCTCAAGAGGCATTTCCAGTAGAGTTTAATACTGGGACGGTGGATGGGGGCTGCATAAGACTCAGATAGGGGTTCCTCTTCTGCTGCACAGCAGAGATCAAGCTGAGCAGGTACAGTCAGCTTGGATAAAAAAATAATTGTGAACTTCCACGAACCTCACAGGACTAACTTGTATCACCAGAAAATACTTCTCTAAATCATTAAACTTGTAGTACCATGCAAGTTCTTTAGAATGGTCAGGAAGACCATTCTCTCTCTCTCAAGAAGATGAATCCTATCTTTTTTGTGAAAGGTACTGTGAACTACAAGGTGACTAAATTCTCTCAGTGTGCTTTTTGTGGCTTGATACTGACAAGTCAGTGCTCAGTGCTAGTGCTCAAAAATTCCTTGGGCTTCCAGAACAGGCCCTCAACTTCAAAGACTAAAACTGTTTTTCTGTTCATTGCTGCACCTTGTTTGACAAGCAATGCAAAATTGGTGTTGTACTGACCAATTGTGGGAATTCTTTCCCTTTTTCTAACTATCTATATTAAAGTAAAACAAAACAAACCAAAACAAAAAAACCAAACCAAACCAAACCAAACCCCTAGTGCCTGTACCTTCATGAAGTGTGACCTGCCTGGTCAGTTGCCAGTCTGAATTGGATGATGACTGAAGTGGCTGGGATCATAAATAAAATGTCTAGTTCTAGAGAATACTTCAAGTGTCATTACTGATGAAACTAATAAATTCAATTGTGGGATACCAAACACAATTTTTCAGACACAGGGTGCAATCCTCTCCTGCTGACTGTGAGACTTACAGGACTCAGTTGCACAAATGGCTGTGGTGATACTGCCAGGCACAGGGACAGAAAAAGAGGAGCTGTGTGAATACACTACATAGCTGGAGTTTCCATAAATGCAAAAAGATAAAACTTGCTGAACCTCTTGTTTTCATTCTGTATCTACTACTAATTTCTGCCATGTGTAACTGATACTGTCACAGAGAAGACTTGAAAGCTGTAGAGATTCAGAGGACCATTTTAACACATGATACATCTTAAATACTTGAACCGTATTCTTTTCCAAGAAGTAGATGAGAATGTGCACAATTTTTGTAGGTTTCCATATATATTCAGAGTCAGAGGCAGTGACTCAGATTTGGGGACAGTGACACCACCCCTGCTGTAGATCTTGGACATGCTAAAACCTTACATCAGGGCCATACTTGTCGCAGACATTTTTTCATAAAATCCTCTCTTTTAGGATTTGTCCTTTCTGGGAAGCTGGGGCCCCAGAAGAAAAATGTAAACATTAATTATCTGCTGATGTGGAATGTAACAGGAGCATCTGTGATTGGTCTTCTGTGAGTGTTTGGATTTGCTGACCACTCATGGGAGAGTTTGTCCTTGCTTTCTGCTGGACACAAAACTTTGTTATGGATTCTTTCCTATTCTATTCTTAGCTTAGCAAGCCTCTGCAACTTTTCTCTCTATTCCTTTTATTATAGTTATAATGTATTATATATCATATATCAATAAATCCAGCCTTTTGATCATGAACTAAGATTCTCGTCCATGTCTCTCACCTTGAAGACCCTCTCAGGTCACTGTAATACATACTGAATACTAAATACTAAATAAAGGCACCTCCTTTTCTCTCCACATAGGCTATGCCTTACTATATGTACAGTAATAAGGCTCCTCATGCAGCAGCTGTGCCAGGCTGAAAGGGTTAAATCTCCCAAATTCCTTGTGCTAAGACCACCATGAAGAGAAACGTGGATCAAACTGGCATCCCAATGTCACCCAGGGAATCTGATTTGAGAGTTAGATTTGGCTCTTTTCAGTGACAACAGTTCCAGTTCTCTAATAATTTGGAAATTCATGACAGGAAAAATCAGTCTAGAACTTGTGAGGGACAAGTACACAGGTCAGGAGGGACAGCCTGGAAAATGTGACACATTACATTATTTGAACATGAACTGATGAGGTTCATAACCACAGACTGATAAAAATGGAAGCCAAGAAACTAATGTAGCCACCAGCAGAACGCTCACGTCTCTTCTGTTCTAATCACTGTTCATTCCCCAAAACTATCAGGTATTGCTATTAGAAACAGACTTTGGAGAACTGAAACAAGGTGTTCTTCAACCACAGTGAAAGAGCACCGAGAAACAAAATCACATCAATTTAAAAAGTGCTTATTTTGCTTTGAAGATGTAAGGGAACAGTTATTTTTCTAGAAACAAGCCAAGTATATACCTTTCTGTTCCCTTACATTTGTCAAGCAGAATATATTAATGATTTTTATGGTTTTATCTGTTATGCCTCTTCTGGTTCACTGCAGTAAATTAATCTTCATCATTACCAACAAAACCCTTAGGATTACAGTTAGGGATGGCATACATACGCTCTTCGCAGAGACGGCCCATCCAGCCATCGGGACAGGAGCAGGCATTGGGTCGCTCACAGACGCCGCCGTTCTGGCACGGGAACCGGCAGACAGCTGGAAACACCGTGACTTCATTACAAACTCTGGACACTGAATTAGAAGCCTAGTAACTCAGCAGTAACTTGCACAGACCTTTGCAGAGTAAAGCTTAGAGCAGAACAAACAAATGCAGTGAAGTTCAGAAACATTGCCTAGTTTTGATTTCAAGGGCTACATCATCTTCTGGCTCTATGTGTTTGATTAAGTACTGTAAGCAAGAGTGTGGAATCATTAAGATAATCAAAAGACTGTCCACAGAAAGAATGAAAATGTAGACATATTTATAGTTGAATAATTTATTTGGATACTGTTTCAAGGCTGACACTATTCTTTATCTGATTTTCCCACTAACTTTTGTAATACAAAATTAAAATACCCATACAATACAGCCTCCTCACCCCTTCACCCAGGCCTTCTACATTGACTCTGGAATAGAATCAAGCTTTCTTCTAATCTTGGTATGAAACACCAAGATAATGCCATCTGGCATACACTGTCTAAAGTAAGATTAACTGTGTGATAGAACAGGCAATTTTTACTGCACTATCATCCACCATAATGAGAAGTGACCAAAAAGGGTGCAGCAGTGGCACAGTAAGTATTCACCTCTGGAACTCAAAGTATGACTACAAACCTCGCCAAGCATTCACACTGACTGCGGCTCCTCGGCTTCCGTTCCTATTAATATGCACCTGATCATGAAAGTGAGGAATTTGGAGTGGAGTCTGTCATGCTGGGCCAATGTGCTGCCTGGGCTGGACAGACTTTGGACTTCTTTGTCACTTCGATGACACTGTACCATCTCTTGTCATACACATCCAGGGAAACCAGGTCTACTTTAGAAAACCAGGTGAAAGCTATGCACAAACATGTTATATTTAAAGATCATTGGAGAAAGCATGATCTTTCTCATGTTGGTGTACACACCATACGGAGAAAATAAAAAATTGCAGCTTCAAGACAATATGACAGAACAAATAAGTAATAAGATTGACAGTAATCTCAGGAAACTCAATCTGAACTCCTAATTGCATTTGAACTGCTATTGTTAGTTAGTTATTAGGTGAGCAAAATATGCATTTAAGCTTTGAGTGTTTGTTAGCATTCAATACAAACAGTGGACTGGCACACTGAAACACTGTTCAGACCTGAAATCCTCATTGGGAAGAATGCAAATCTTTCCCTCAGAGAGACAAACTTGAGTCACTCCTGTAGCTAAGCCATGCCAAAATGCAAGATACAGCTTGGAGTCTGTTGAAATGAGGCCAAGGCTCTGCCATGTTATTTTTCAGTCTCAAGAGCCTTCCCATCAAGTGTCAGCTGATAATGAGAATGGGAAGAGATCTCTGAAAGATTAATATAATTTACAATATTTTAACAGTGATTTTGAAAATTTTTGTTGTAAAAACTATTACTACATAGACAGCTTGTCTCTGGGTGTTGACTAAAGCAGAATAGTGTGCCAAACAGGTTTCTTTTCTGCAATGGAAGAACCATTTAAAGCTTTGTGTGATCTACACCACTTAAACAATATTCCATGAATGTATAATGGGATGTGAGGTACAATATTCATGTATAAATGATATCCTACATTAAATTCAAAGCCCACAAAATAAGGTCTCTGAAATATTCTTCCTCTCTGTTAATGTAGAAGATGCAGATATTTCATGAGTTACAAAAATTGCTCTGGATGGCAACTCCTTGCTAGTCAGTAATCAGATGTCAGGTAGAGATAGGCTTTTCCTGGGTTTCTGCCCAGGTTCTGGTTGTGAAACTGAATGAGAATGTATCATCCCTAGATGTGCACTTGTTATACACCAATTTAGGCAAGCAAAGACTACTTGTCTGTATCTGTGAGGATTACTCTTATCAATGGACAAGACTAGAAAAATGGACTGGAAGTTAAGCTGAGATCTCTTTTTTATTTTTTTGTCTATTGTAAAAACCACAAATGCAGTCCTGATGTGCTGGGGAGAGAATAGAAAGTATCAATTGTGACTTTAATTTATGGTAGCAAATCTCACATCCATGGTATCAATCTTTTGACATCCCCTTGTAAATTTATTGACACAGGACACAAAAGCATTACTCTGCTGCAAGTCAAACGTGTCAGAAGGGGAAAAATAAATTCTGTTATCTGTTTTCAGCTTTGCAAAATGCTTCCTTGTGGTTGCAAGTGAACAATTTCCCCAGGCCCCAGCTTCCCTCTCATAATGTTCTTATTTGCTGATGGGGTACAAACTTTCTTGTTGACAGCTCCACATGGACCACTCAGAGTCAACAAGATGTGAAGAGGGCAAACAGACAAGAGTTTTAGAGTGCTTCAGAAAGTCAGGTAAGGAGTCAGGTAAGCTGCGCGCATCTGAGCAGCCTAATGAGTCCTGCAGATAATTACTATCAGCAGATCCAGGCTAATACTTCTCACCCCTGAAACTCAGATCAGAATCTGGCCAGCAACCTCTAACCAGTGGTGATTCAGGCAAGTGTGGCTGTGGTGAGAGCTCTTCCAAAGAAGTCTGCTTTTTAATTATAATATTTACATTAACAAACCCGTTCAGCTGGGTCAGAACGTTTCAAGCAGGCTTAGAACATATTAATAATCAACTCACACAGCCATAAACAAGAAATGCAGCATGAGTCATTACAAAGAGTGCTTTCATGTAGTTTCTGATGTAGACCACAAAGGCTTGGGTCCTGTAGGACTTTTGTTAGGAAAATCACTCATATGAATCATAAAGCAGTTTTGAAAGATCACTTTGACATATGTCATGAAAATGCAGGACAGTCCTCTCAGAAACTCAGAGCATCTTTAGCTCTTTCAAAATCTCCTTTTAGAAAAGAGGAGGGAAATTTTTATTCCCCTCTCTTAATACACAGGTTATTCTGCTTTGTTTTCCACCTTCATCATGTCTCCACCTCTTCACCGCATTTTTTGAAATAATTTTTCCTTAATACTTATTCCTCTGAACAGTCCCAATAGATATTGCAGTGTTGCAAACAGAATGTTTGACAGCGCTTTGCAGATCAGCCCTTCTTGGTCCCTGGTGACCTTTCTTAGCAGACAATTGCATCCCTTGGCATAAAGGAGTTCTTTGTAACTAATAAATATTAAATAAGAATAAAAAGTAAAGCTGGTGATATTAAAAGGACAATTGAAAAATCCAAAGTGCTACAACTGGAACAAATATTATCCAAATAATTTTGCTATTGAATTCTAGCTTAAGTAAAGTAGCTATTATGCAGAGATCCCTTGAATTCTGTAGCTATCACAGTTTAGAAATACAAACTTCTTAGAAACAGCCTTGTGCTTTGGGAGCGCAAATATCCAAAAGCACTTTTGGACACATCATGATAACTGAAGTAACTCAGTTGCTTTTCCTTCAAATCTTCTCTACTTGGCTGCATGATGGGTAGTTGTTCATGCCAGTGGCAAGCCATGGCCACAAGTCCAAGACAAACCTGTTTCTCAGGAAAAGCTACTCTACTCCTGAAATATTCAGGAGTTGCAAACCCTCTTCTTTGGTTCTGGTTCTCCTCAAAATGCTCTACTGATCCATGATTTTTAGTCAAGACATTGTAACTATCACATACAGGAATTTAGGGGAGTGCCTGCTTTCATAGAGTAGGGTAACTCAACTTATTTAGCTATTAACATTCATAATATTTTACTGTCAGAATTCATATAAAAAAACTGATGAGGGGTCCATGATTTGTCAGGCTTAGCACAGTATAGAATCCTCTATCTCCAAATGGCTTCTAACCTGAACAGAAACTCTCTGAGGAAGGAAGAAATGTTGCTTGTATTTTGATATGGGGAGCTGAGACTTGCAGGAGAGGCTGACCTAACAATTCTGATAATGACTCCAATGCTCCCAGGTGAGTGTCCTTGAACTTTTCTTCTTCTGTGTGAAGAGGAATGGGGCTGGTTGTGACTGGCCACTGCTGTGTTGTAAGGTTTTCTGTTTTCTCAATAAAATACCTAAAGCTCAATTTGTCATGGTGGCTGTTCCACAGTCTGAAATAAGACTTCAGGGTGCAGCTGACTCCCTGCTCCACAGCTGCCCAGCAGCAGAGAGCAAGCCACGCTTCTGACATGGAAACGGCAGATGACAAGATCTCTTCCACCAAAGCCCTATGACCCTGAACTCTTTTGCTGTGACTCATCCATGGCTTTAAGTTAGTATTTGAATATGCTTATATATGTTTTTTATTGTTGAGCTTATTTTCTCTTCAATTCTTTGTTTCCCCCATTTTCTGTTCAAAACTTTTTATTTATTTGAATCTTCTAAATTGAAGAGTTAACTCTTGGCTTTAAAAAAGTGAATGTTTTAGCTCAACAGACCAAGAAATAACAAATACCTGCTGATCATCCAAGTGTAGAAAGCCTGGTATATTGTTAAATCTATGGATTTTCTAGAGGGCTCAGTGTGTATTATTTAGTGAGCTATATCAATCTACCTCTTATTGCAAATTGAATTTCAGGAGCTGCCACACTTTAAACATAGTGAGGGACTAAGAACCCATTTGTTCTATTTTGGTTTCTGCAGTGTTCAGTTTTTGACTGTGAAAAACTGACTGGCAGTGCTTTTCTGAAACAGGTCAGCTTGTCAAGAAGATAACTAGGTCTGTCACTTTCTTGCAAAAGATGTCAGGAGAAAAGATACTAGGTGTGGGATACAACACTGTAGCAAAAGAAACCCTAACACTAGCTAGGACTAAAGAAAAAACTATGGAAGCCTCCTCTTTAAACTGGAAATAAAGCAATAACATGGAATTAAGTGCCCTGAGTGGAAATATGACTGCACTAAAACTAGCAAAAATTTCACTTTTTATTGCACCTAGGATGACACTTCTGTGTTTATGGCAAGTTAAGCTATCATTCTGTAAGTAAAAAATACTTACCTTTGCAGGCAGGTGGTGTTGTCCATGTTCCATTTTCCAAGCAAATACTCCGCAGGGGCCCCTCCAGCATGTACCCACTGTAGCATGAATAGGTGATCATGTCTCCATACTGATAGAAGCTACCACGAATCAGAGCATTCTCTACATGAGCTGGGGGACCACAAGATATCTCTAAACAAAAGAAACCATCCAGATGTTGGTGAGCTGCAGAGCCTACATGACACAGATTTTAACCCTGGAGACAATGCTGTTGGGGGCGGAGGTGTCACGGACACCTTCCAGATGGTCAATCAGCAATGGAGTCCAAGGATCCAGACAAACTTAAGAAGTGGGCTCATGAGAATCCCATGATGTTCAACAAGGCCAAGTGCAAAGTGCTGCACTCAGGTCAGGGCAATACCAAACATGAGTACAGACTGGGAGAAGAAGTCACTGAGAGCAGCTCTGAGAAGGGCTTGGGGGTTCTTCATGGTGAGAGGCTGGACATGAACCAACAGATGCATTTTTGGACAGAGCCCTGAAAGCCACTGATATCCTGGGCTGCATCAAAAGAAGTGAGACCAGCAGGGTGAGAGAGGGGATTATCTCACTCTATTCTGCCCTTATGAGACCCCATCTGGAGTGCTGCATCCATCTCTGGGGTCCTCAGGACAAGAAAGAATGGGTCCAGAGAAGGGCAGAGGGATTCAGCATCTGTCCTAACCAGACAGGTAAAAAGAGCTGGGATTATTCAGCATGGATCCAGGAGAAGGCTTCAGGGAGACCTCATTGCTGCTTTCCTGTTCCTTAAAGGGTCTTATTAAGAGGAGGTAGTATTTATATGGGAAGATAGAGACAGAACAAGAGGCAATGGTTTTAAACTGAAAGAAGTTTAGTTTAGATATTAGAGAGAAATTCTTTACCCAGACAGTGATGAGGTGCTGGAACAGGTTGCCCAAGGAAGCTGTGGATACCCCATACCTGTAAGTGTTCAGGGCCAGGCTGGATGGGACCCTGAGCAGCCTGATTTAATGAATGGCATCTCTACCCATAGCAGAGGGGTTGGAATTAGATGATCTTAAACATCCTTTCCAACCCAGTCCATTCTGTGATCCCATGAGTCTAAACAGTATTGCTTACAAGAAGTCAAAAGGCTTTCCAACATGCTTGCTAAAGGATACTGCCTGCTGTGAGTATCAATAAATAAAATAAAAGGCAGCACATCTTTCTGCAGCTCTTGTCTCATCACCCATAATCTCATAGAAATCATTCTTAGGGTATTTAGGGTATCCAGCAACCAACCCAGCTCCAGGGCTTGCAAAAGGTAAATGAAGAATACATATAGAGAAGGGCCTAGTAAATAGTAGGATGAATACTGTTGAAACACCAACCCACACAGATGTATTGAGTCCTTCTAAAGGAACACCTTTGTTAGAAAGAAAACATAGCTCTTCTCTAGAGCTTCTTAGAGCCCTCTGGAAAGTACCAATCCCCGTGGAACAGCATGTCTTGTACTTACTTTCACATTTAGCTGTGGCTGGAGTCCAGGTCTCATCAGCATTGCAGGTGATCACAGCCTGCCCTTTCAGCTGGTAGCCTTCCCTGCACCTGATGGATACATTCTGGCCAACATGAAAATCCACCTCTGACAGAAGGGCATTCTCTGGGATTATGAAAGGCACAGGACAAGGGTTTGCTGTTAAAAGTAAGGGTGTGAGGGAAAAGAAGGGAAGAAAAAGAGACGGAAGGAAGAGAGACCACTTTAGAATAGTTTCTGCAAATTTCAAACCCAAAACACCCGAGAAGAAATGGATGCTGAATGGATGTGAATCCAATTTGTAATTTGATTTGAAATGATGAGATTTGGGTCATAAAACAGTAATTAAAAACTTTCTAATTCACTGCTGCCTCATGGCTTGCTACCATGTTCTGCTGATGCCATACTAAGGACATACTAAGGATTTAACTTGTTGCTGTGAAACCATTCTCTCTTGTCCTTCCTGTTTTCCATAACCTTCCTATAAAAGAGAATCAGACCTATCCTAATTCATGTTCGGAGGGGCTGGATCAATAAAGAGCAGCAAAAATTCAGATGTTTGATTAGAGACTTACTGTGTCATTCATTGGGGTTTAGAATCTCTCTAATTTTATTTGTTGCTGGCTGTAAGCTTGCTGGGCTATTTTTGCATGGTCTATTGGTGATCTCATCACCAGTGTGGAAAATATGGGCTTCATAAAGAGCAGAGATTTATGTCAGTGTCTTGATACTAAAATGAATAAGTACTTTGCAATACAAAAATTAAATGTCTAAATTAACCATCCTTAGACTACACTAGGTCTTAAATTAGTTACAGACACATACAGTAACAAGAAAGGCTATTGTGGGTGTGTGGGTGCAGTGAACATGTACAAAACACACTATTTCACAGAATTGCAGAAGAATTTATACAGCCATTAAGTCCAACCTTCTTCTCCAAACATGGCCAGCTAGGTTAGAAGTTGCTCTGGAACCTGATCAGAAATTTGAGTTAAATTTGGGTAACTGTGGATGGAGATCTCATGTCCTCTCTGGGTTTCTTCTCCTCTGCTTGACTCTGTTGATGGCAAAAAGTTTCTTCAAAAAATTCACTGGAGCTTTGCTTTATTGCAACTAGTGTCCATTGCATTTCACTCTACCACTGTTGAACTCTGAGAAGAATCTGGCACATTTTCCTTTGCACTCTGTCAACGTCACTTGTGGATGACAATGAAGTCTCCCTTTCCCTTCTCCTCCAAATGACTCTCTCACCTACTTCTACTATATATCAAGTGTTTGACTATAACAACAACTCCATTTTATGTCATCTTTCCAACTAGAGGGACCTATGCAGAAGGCAGCTTGTTCTCTTACTGTCACAAAAATACACTCAGAGAAATTAATGCTTTAACTTGTAGCAGTAACTGCCCCTATTGTTTCTCTGCAAAAACTTTTCCATTACAAAGCAAACACACACGTTTACAGAGAGGCAAGGGATTACTCCATCTTCCATCTCTTGTGCACTCTGCTGCTGGTTCTCCTTCCAAGCTGTATCCCCTCTCACAGAGATATGTTACTGTACTGCCAACTGTATTGTTTTCATAAATTGCTTTCCCATTCAGCAAGGAAACTGGAATTTTGCATCTGGTCTCTGCAAAGGAAGGGGTGTTATTAATTCAGCTTGATATTTAGTCCTGGACTTCAAACATTTCCTAAATTAATAACACATTATGTTAAAAGTCAATATAGACTTATAAATCATGAAGAACATTGATTCAGTAACCCTGGGAAGGAAATGTAGCCAGCCTAGAACAGAAGCTTCTTCTGGTGATGAAGAAAAGCCCCAACAAAATGGGGAAGTGAGGACACATTTATGACTTCAGACTGGGGCCAGTAGGGCAGAAAGATGGAAATCATTCTTTCTTGCCACTGATAGGTTCTCCAGAAACCCCATATTACAGAATCATTTTTCAAAAGCAGCTCAGTCTCTGGATTATATGATATCCATGCATAAGGGAGGAGCTATTGCTTATCCCATATTGAAATGTTCCAGGACATGAAACCAAACAGTTACCTTCACACAATGGCAAGGGCTTACTCCAGCTCCCATTGGCAAGACATGTGATATTCTGGGGCCCAACAAGATGGTATCCAGAGCTGCACATGTAGGTTACATTACTTCTGTATGTGCTTCCAGTAGAAATGGCCTCTGCTTTTTCAATGGAAGGATGAAGCCCACAAGTAATTTCTAGGAGAGAAGAAAACTTTTGGGTTTTATACATAATGAAGACTATTCCTTCTATGAGTCACACACCATCTGATAGCTCTGTTCTCATCCTGAATTAACAGAAGGACAGCAGGAAAGAAGCTGTGAACTGTTTCATGGAGAAGAGTTATACAATTCCTTTCCCACCCTTTCTCCTGGGGTTCACACCGCAGACACCTGAAAGTGTGTCTAACTGTATTTGGTGGTGTTATAAGATATGAGGTGTGTTCAAACCAACAGAGGACCCAGAATATTTCTTCTGTGCCTGAGGCTGCATTTTCAGTCCCTTTTGTGCTCCTACAGTGGAAGATGACCTCAAAATGTGCTCCAGAACAATGGCAGTACTTAAGAAGAATCTTGACCCCTGTCCCACACTTTGGAGACCAAGTAAACTCATCAAAGGTGCGAGAGAAGAATGCAAGGCATAGGACTATGACACCAGCAAGAAAAGATGGAAAATTATTTATTGGCAAAGACTATAAATATTTGCATTTTATTTATAAGCCGTATGAAATACGTCATAAATCCTTCTTCCTAAACTCCTTCAATTAGTTATTTTCTTGATAGAGAGCCAAGACTTGATCCTAGGGAGCACAGCTCTGGCCAAGACATACTCAGTGGCCAAGATATACTTGCTTTGGCATGGCAGGGGTGAACATGTCCAAGGCTCTGCACATCATAATTCAAGGCAAGTCAGATATAGTAGGCCACATTCCTACCCTACTGACTTCAGCATGACCCTCTCTATGTTTATGCCATTTCAATGTGCCAAAAGGAGATTGCTTCTGATCAGAGAAGTACTGCTGGCTTTTCCTCTTGCTGCTCCTCTTACAGCCCTTTGCTGGAGGGAAAGACAGGGAGGAAGCCAGACAAAACACTCTCCTCCTGCCCTAGCTTTCCTGGACATAACATTGCTCTGCATGCTACTTACGTATGCATGTCGGGGCAGAAGGGCTCCACTTTCTGTCAACGTGGCAAATCCTTCTGCTTGACCCCTGTAGCTCAAAGCCAGGGTCACAGCTGTAAAAAACTTCACTGCCAAACAGGAACTCCTCTCCCTGAACCGATCCATTTTCTATCATATCTGGGGGTCCACATGATATTCCTGCAATGTAAGCAATACTTTCCAATCAAACAAAATGCGTATGGCTTGTTCTATTCATAGCTCCTCCACAGGTTTTACTCTGAGAAACAGGAAAGAACACAGCAGTTACCTGGTCATTGCCAGGAATTTGTCCCTGAGTAGCAGAGCAGAATCATACTTGGTGCTTCCACTTCATGCTAAAAGTAAAAAATCTATTGCGACTGTGCTGGCAGGAAGCCTCAGGAAACTGCTGCCTCCTTCAGCCAACAGCTGAAGTCCATGTAAACATTTGTGTAGAAATTCCTATTTCAGCACTGCAATCAATGACATCTCAGAGAAGTGAAGTGCCTTTGAGAATGACATCCACAGAGTTACATTGGAGGATGCTAAATATGTGTAATTCCTGGCAACTAATGTGCTCAGAGGCCCTCAGTAACCGCAGAACCCATGACCTCAAGTGTCAGACTGGAAGCTCTCTGCAGAGGAGCAAGGCAGAAAGGTGTAGAGATTTTCTTCACACTGCTACCTGCACACACCAGCAACTCTGCCCTTCCAGGTTGTTACCAGCAGTACTTACCAAAAAACCTTAGGTAAATGCAGACAGTATGGGTTATAAAGCAAAATGAGCATTAGTGATTTCTGTTGTGTGACATCACCCTTGACCAACATTAAGCGATAGATTCAGGTAGAACATACTTCTGCACACTGGCACACTGCCACTCCAAAGCTTGTCTTCTTGGCAAGTCCGTTCTGCATCACCCTGTGAAACAAGAGAAAATGTTCAAAGAACAACTTTGCTTTAATAAACTCTTTTCTCCCATCATCTTTAGTATCCAGTAAAGTGAGGAAGCTTTTTCTCCATGTGCCACCCATCCAAAGAGAAAATGAAGTGCTACAGCCCAAGGCTACTCTTAGAGTTTACGGCACAATTTTCTGCAAAATGATGGGTGTCTTTTATAAATCAAAAGTTTGTGGGGCCAGTTAGTTCTCTTGTCCTTATATCTCTGGAGAATCATCTTTTTTTTTTTTTCAGTTTTATCATTCTTGCTCATAGGAATGTGTTGTGATGACAATTTTTCTCCTTTCAGGACTTACTTATAGGAAATTCAACTAGGAATTTTTTCAACAACTATACAAGCTTGAGTTTGATAAACATGATGTGCTGATTTAACCACATCCCGAACACTCATTCTTTATATTTGCTATAAATTACATTATTTCTTTCTTACATACAAGTTTTATGGACAGCCTAATAGCCCAGGATTTAATTCTCCAGAGACATGGAGGACAATATTTAATTATGTCCCTTGCTGTAATGTACTTTTATTACAAAGCAGACCTATCGATAAAGAGTAGATGTTTGACATGTTGTTTTATGGCATCACACCCAATGGAATTTGCTTCCCAAAGGAAGAAAGCAGGACTCCTACAGTGGGGACACAGTTTGACACTAGGTGGCGAAACTGGACTACGAAGCTTGGAAGAGCTTATTACTGTAAAACAACACTGGTTTACTGCTTCCTAGAATTATTTGAAACAGCAACTCTACCTTTTTGTCTAAATACCAACACCTTCAACTCCAGTGCATATTTGCACTATTTGACAACATAATGAAAATTAAAGTCTTTGTTACCTAAGCATTCTCCAAACTCTAATTTTAACTTGGCTGAGTGAATTAACTTCTGACTGGGTGATTTTACATGCATGAAGTTCTTAATTAGTTACTGGTGTTACAACAGTACAAAGGAAGTGCAATCCTGCACTCTGCTTGACCCACACAAAACCGGCATTAAGAGCCAGCCTCTGTCCTGGAGACATCTCACACCTCATGTCTCACTCATCACCTGGGAACAGTGGAGATCATGCTGTGCCTCAGCAACCTACTGTCATTTCTGAATTCACTGCAGCTTTTGAAAACACCACTGAGCCAGCTCTGAACTTGCTAGCCTGAATCCTGATACCGGGAAAGCAATGCTGTTTCAGAGCTCAGGTTGGGATAAAAGTTGTAATAAAAACAATGGACAGGAAAGAACTTTGATTCCTCCTCCATCAGGGAATAAAGCTGTCATTGAACAAAATGGAATATCTTTGATCTATCACTTTAATACCATCTGGCAATGTCATAGAACTAAGGGCAGTGGAGTTTATGAGGAACTTTAAGTCTGGAAGGCACAACTCTTGGCACACAGACAATGATTGGGACACTACAAATCAGAAAAAAAAACCTAGTCTAACTCTGGCTAAGGAAGTACATGAGAAATTAACTCTTCTGTGACTTATGATCACAAGCATATGTAATGCTGCATTTGCAGAGGACTTCAGTTAAGAAAACTCAAATATTGCAAGATACCTGCTGGACATATACCTCTGAACAGGATATTTGCTTCAACTACACCCTTAAACCATTCAAAGACTGTCCCAAACATAGCATGAACTATCTACAGACAATAAAAAAAACCAGCAGACACCCAGCTTCCATGGTGTCAAAATGAATGAGGCAGTCCATAGGAATCACTCAGGAACAGAAAATGAGAACTTAGAGTGTTGGGGATTTGAGCTTGCTTACTTGTAATTCATAGCCAGAGTCACATTTATAAAGAGACACATCTTTGAAATTGTATTCAGTGCCAACCACAAATCCATGCTCTGGAGACTCTGGAGTTCCACAAGACACAGGACTGCAGATGTCATCAGAAAATGGTGGCACCCAAACACCATTTTCCTGAAAAATAAATGTAATTAAAAATGTAACAGCACTGCTTTATATGTGCAATCATATCTAATTGAAAAAAAAAAAATCTTGGTAGGAGCATCCAGTTGCTGTGGGTGTGCAGATATAATATTATCTGTTCAATCCTTTATAGAACTTGGTAATTTAAGTAACATTTTCAAGATGTTAACATAGACTAGAGTTATCTTTGGCAGGAACACTTAGCTTGAGATTTAAAAGGCAGATGGAATAAAAAAAAAGGGGGGAAAAAAGCTTGGAAAAGCAAGTTCACTGGGGCAAGGTCACCTAACCACTCAGGGAACAACATATCAGAAGAATGAAAACTTACATCTGCCTGATTTCATGTTTTGTATTTCTCTCTTGGTTGAATGTCTAACACTATGACTAAGTGCTTCAGCAGCCTTCTCTGACTTACTAAGGGAAGTCTGATACCTGAAGAAACACTTGTCAAAGACAACTTCTCCTACAGATATTTGAAACAGCAAAATGAGGGGAAAACATTTAATAAGAAAGACTTACTCTGCAAACCCACACATGGTCAGCTTTTCTCATACAAGTGTACCTAGTGACTTTAAAAGTCTATTTACAAACTCAAGATGAGGCTGTCCACAGCTAATGTGACAGGAGGTTACCAGTGGAACTGATTAAGATGTTTGTTCTTTAACAGAGGATTCAAGTTTCTACAGATGTACAGTGGATGTCAACTGCCTGTTATTCTGGAGATAAAGCTCTGCCTGCAATCCTCAAAATATATTAGAAATCTTGAACATAATTTTTTTTAAATCTCAGACATAGTGATTTAATGCTTGGCATGTGATAAAATGAATGCTTTTCTAAAATGAATGCTTTTCTAAAAGACAGCCTTTTGATGGAAGGAGAAATAAAATATTTTTAGTTCTGAAAGTCCATACATAGAAAACAATTGTTCTTATTGGGAAACAACTAAACATAAAATATTTTGCAGAATATGCTTTGAAATTTTTAGATGTGCCCAGTTAAGGGCCAAAAGGTAAGGAAGATATGAGAAGCACTCCTGAATTCAAGAAGGCCAGCAGAATAAAGCAGTGCTAATAAAACTGTACCTTGCATGTAGATGTGCTTGCTCCCACCAGAGTGTAGCCTTCTACACATGACAAAGTGATGCTTGAATTCACAGTGAAGTTGTTCCCAAGAACGATTACATTAGTGATATTTTCTGGAAGTGGACACTTTCTGGGGCAACAGGAAATACTTTGAGGGGACCACTGTCCATCTTCCTGGCAAGTGCATATATCCACTTCTGTCGCCATTGTGTAGCCTTCCAGACATCTGCAACACAGCATGAAGACCTGACCAGAGAGACACAGCTAGGAATAACCCATAAATTAAAAAGTCAGGACAGTAACTTTTCAGCATTAGTTGTTAATAATACGTCTTGAGATTTTTCTATTACTTCAAGGTAAGCCTGTAAGAAATATGTCTCAAATGAATTAATTCTGTTGCAAGAGCTGGAGACTTCAGACTTCATTTCCAGCTGTTTCATCCTGCTGTAGCATCACAATGGAAAATGAGTTGGTGGCTTCAGTACTCAGAGGGTACTGGAAGTTTTAGAGCAATTTCTACACTGCCCATCTCTTTGCTAGGAGGGCCTCTGGTGAGGTAGAGAGAGTGTGTGAGCAGCAAGCAATTCTAAAGATGATCTCACTTTCTTCCAAGAACAAACTAAGCCTTAGCCTTGCTTAGACACCCAAGGCTGACTCAATGGTGCTTCACCAAGAACAACTCAACTGGCTTGCACTAATGGGTTTAGTAGTAGGCAGCAAAAGTACTCCAGGAAATTTACAAAAACCCCCCAGTTTCTCATATCTATCAAAGGAGTAATTTGCTCCAGTGCTCCAGACAGCACAGTGCTGCAATGCAGATAATGGGAGAAGAGGGATATCAAGACTTTTGTATTACAAGAGGCACCTGAAGCAGAAGGAAACCATAAATACAATGCCAAGAGGAGAGAAGCTGCACACCCTGCTGACTGTTGCTGTCACTTGATAAAAAACCCTATATGTTGAAAACACTGTTTCAGTGGAGAAGAATAAGAAAGCAAATGGAAATGGGAAATTAAAGTCAGTGGAAGCATCAGCCCAAGAGGCTGAAATGCCTTTCTGGAGTTTTCCAAACAGTATTTTATAAAGTGCATGGCAATGAGGGCTGTGTCAATCTGAGTATGTAGAAACTTGCACTAACTGAAGGTACATGAACCTTCCATCTTCTTTCCTTCAGAGACTTTTAATGAAAACAGAATAGCAGTATCATCCTTACCTGTACTGGACCTTACTTCCATAGGTGTAAATGTTCCCAAGAACCTCTGCATTTGGGATAGATGGTGGTGGGCCACAGCTTAAGAGCTCACAGCTTGGGTATGGCTTCTTCCACACACCTGTCTCCACACAAGTCAGTTCTGGAGCCCCCTTCATGACAAAACCTGTCAAGCAGGTATAGATGATTGTGTTCTCATCTTCAGAGCTGCTCCCATTGATAAATGTGTTGGGGATGATGGGTGGAGCACCACAGGAAATCTGTCCGCAGCGAGGAAACCCAGAACTCCATTTGCCAGCTGCCTCACACGTGACTTCAGGAGGTCCCAGCAGTTTGAAGCCCTCCAGGCATTGAAACTGCACACTTATCCCACAGCTGAAATCTGTACCAAGAACAATCCCATTTTGAATCTGTGGTGTAGGACACACACAGGGTAGGCAAGACGGAAGGCTCCCACTCCAGGACCCATTGGACAGGCATTGCCGTAAGGGATTGCCATGCAGCTCATAACCAGGGAAGCATATATAGTGGACAAATTCCCCAAAAGTGAAGGCTGAGCCATTCAGAAAGCCATGGGAGATGTCTTCAGGGGGTCCACAAATGACTGGCTCACAGTGTGGTGCTTCTGAGTCCCAGGTACCGTCACTCTGACAGGTAAGCGTCGATGCTCCTTGCAGGCTATAACCATCATTGCAGTGATAGTGCACTTCTTTATTAAAGCTGAAATCTGAGCCAGTAGTTCTCCCATTGGGAAGAGGCAGCGGCACAGGGCAGATCACAGCTCTGCAAACCGGAGTGATTCCACTCCAGCTTCCATTTTCAAGGCAGACTCTACTCCTGTCCCCATCTAACAGGAAACCTTTGTTGCACCCATACTCTGTATGTCTCTGGTATGTGTAGTCCTCTCCAGTTACCTGACCATTCTCCAGAACTGGTGGAGGGCCGCAGGAGACAGGAATGCAGATTGGTTCACTGCCATCCCATTTCTGGCTCTCTTGGCATCTCCTCTCTGCGGGGCCATTTAACTGGTAACCAGGATCACATTCATAGTAGACAACACTCCCATATGTGTAGTTTTCCCCTCTTACCTTCCCGTTCAAAGGATGGGTAGGTGAATTGCACATTAATGCTTTGCAGTAAGGAGCAGTGTGACTCCACTGCCGACTTGGCAAACACAGCCGTGTGTCAGAGCCAACCAGTGTGAATCCTGGCCTGCAGGTGTACCTCACTGCACTGCCGAGCCTGTTCTCTGTGACGTGCAAAAAACCATTCTCTGGGGGGGATGGCAAGGCGCACTCTATTGAAACACAGGCAGGGGCAGTGCCGTTCCAAGCCCCATCTTCTTGGCAAGCTAGAACAGGGTTTCCCAGCAGCTCGTAGCCAGAGTAACATGTGTATAAAATGATAGTTCCAAATAAGAAAGTGGTGAGCTGCATTGCACTGTCTTCCTTCAAAGAACTTTTGAAGTCCTTCATGTTGTCAGCCAACAACACATGAGAAAGGGAGGGGTTCTCTGTAACACTCTCCTGGTCAGGACGCCTTTCCCCGTGTCTCAGCTGCACGTACTCTCCGAAGTCAATGTGAGGAGGCAGGCCACAGTCTGTTGGAAGGCAGGTTGGTGTAGAGCTAGACCACCCAGATTCTTCACAGGTATGCATGGCAAGGCCTGACAGCTGGAAGCCTGGCACACAGCTGTAAATGACCATGGCCCCATAGCTATAATCCGCACCCTCCACAAAGCCATTCTCAATGGGTTGAGGGGGCTGGCAATTTATGGCCTTGCAAGAGGGAACCTCTGTACTCCACTCTCCGGTTTCTAGGCATCGCAGTGTTTCCTCCCCTTGGAGCTGGAAACCTCTGTCACAGAAATACCTAACTGTCTGTCCATAATGGAAATTTGTGAATGAGTATTTGCCATTGAGAATCTTCTTAGGCCTTGGGCATTGAATAGGTTTGCAAACTGGCTTTCCCCCAAGCCACTGTCCATCTTCTCCACAGAGGACAGTTGTGTTCCCTAGAAGTTCAAAACCTGGTTTACATGTGTAGAGGGCTGTGCTAAGGAAGGTGAGGCCCTGCACATCAACTATGCCATTCTGAATTTCTTCTGGTTGAGGACACTCCACGGGAATACATTCTGGCAAAGGCAAGCTCCACGAGCCATCAGCCTGGCACCTGATGGTGGACTCACCCTTCAGCAAAAACCCATCCACACAGATGTATTTCACAGTGCTTCCAAAATGAAGGGATGAAGTCAAGGGGTCCCCAAAGGGGATATAGGGAGGTGCAGAACACTCTACAACTTTGCAGTAGGGAAAGGAATCATTCCACTGCTGGGAGGGCAAGCATTTCAGTACAGAGGAGCCATGCAAAACATAACCCTCCTTGCAGGAGAACTGTACAACACCGACTTGGTAAGACACTTCTCTCAAGACCAGCTGGTTTTCTGCCAGGGGTGGTTCTGGACATTTTGCTGGCACACATTTGGGACTTTGCTTTTTGCTCCATTTCCCAGACTTTTGACACGTCCATGAAACATCTCCAATCAGCTCATAGCCTTCATCACAGAAGAACTCAACTTTGGAGCCCATTTCAAAAGTTTCTCCCTTGGAGTAGCCATGCTGGATGGATGGTGGTTTTCCACAGCTGAGGGGAGCACAGTAAGGGGGCGATTCACTGTACCACTGCCGGTTTGCTTGGCAGATAAACACTGGGCTCCCAACCATCTGGTAGCCAGAGTCACACTGATAATTTGCCTGATTTTCAAAGAAGTGCCCAGTGGTGTCCTGGAAAACAGTTAAGAGAGAGACATGTCTGAAATGCAGACGCATGATTTGGCAACAGGAGACTGATTTAATTTCTTGTGTTCTCCTGGTCTAGCTTCTAGCTGAATCCCTGACAGCAGTAAAGGCTGTCTCAGAAGGAATGAAGGCAAGTAACTGGCACAAAATATCTTGCCTCAAATAATGCACTCTTCTCTTCAGGAAATCTGAGGCCAAAATAAAACAGAAAATTCAAACCTTAAAAGGTAAAAGCTAGAAAAGAATTCCTCTGCTTTCTCACCTCCTGAGCCATGAGACCAAAATAGGTGGGGAAAGGAAGATGGGAAAAAAATGGATGAGGGGAAGCTGCCATCAAATGGCCTATTATTGTCATGATTCTTTAGCTTCTGTGTATATCTGAGCTTGGAGCCCTCAAATCTACTGCAACTAGGAGACATTTATAAATGCCACATATGCAGCTGCATGGCCTTGAGCAGGCAGCTGAGAAGCAACTAAAAGTTGCAGTCTGGGCTTTGACTGAGATAATAAAAATTTTCTCTAACTGTAAGGAATAGATGAGGGAGCGATCCTACCTAAGGAAGACAAAACAGAGTGATATGCATTAATTAGAAAATGCATCTATGTGGGAGTCTGAACAGAAACTGCTGGAAACTCATGTGGGAACTGGAATGTCAACCTCTACCCTCCAAATTTAGCAAATGCAGATTCTCTGGTATCTGGTATCCCTAGTATCTGGTATCCTGGTATCTTAAATCCCTGGATTTAAGGAAGGAAGAGGGATGCTCAGAAGAAAAATGTTTCAAAAATTCAATGTTAAATCTTTATAATAGCGGTTTTGATCTTCCTTACCACAATATTGTCCTTGTGCGCCTAATGTGCAACATTGTTGCAATTTAATTTGATAAGGAAAGGGAAGTTCTGACTTCAGTAAAGAAATGTGCTTGCATCAAAAGAAGAAAAAATATCTCAAGGTGATTTATCTATTGCATATCAGATTTTTTTATTGCAATGAAAAAAGCAAGGTTTGTGAACTGGCATCAGTTCTTCATATCTAAGAAGGCACTTGAAAGCTACCAAAGAACCAAACAAATGAAGCCTAAGACATTAAGGAAATCAGTTGAATATGTCTCCTAAGTGATAAACCACTTTATGATAGGAAATCCTATGGAAATAGTCATGCTTTTCAGATATGATTTTGATGGGAATCCACCTGCTTTTCCTGTTCTTTATCCTATCCAATCACGTACTTCCTCAGTTTTAACAGAAGAGCAAAACAGAAGGAAGAAAACTCCAACAGCAATAGTTGTGAAGATATATTCAGTTTCCCATGCTATCAGGCAGATGAGAAATCACATTCTGTACCTTAATAAAGCCATTCTCAAGCTGCGGTGGCTCTCCACAGGAGACTGGGTGGCATGTGGGCAAACTGCCACTCCAGTTGCCGGTGGCCTCACAGGTCCGCTTCTTCTCTCCCTTGATGTAGAACCCCTTGTTGCAGCTGTAAGCCACCACTGCTCCAAAGCTGTAGTTGGATCCGCTGGCGTAGCCATTGCTAATGTGGGGAGGCTCTCCACAGCGGATGGGGATGCACTGGATGCTCAGAGGAGAAGGATTCCACTGGCCCCCTCGCAGGCATTCGATCTTGGCTGAAGTGTTCAGAACGAAGCCTTCCATGCACTTGAAGCTCACAACGGAGCCAGCTGCAAACTTGGCTTTACTAATGGACTCCAGGATGCTGTATGAGACAGTGGATGGCTTTTCACAGAAATCAGCTATGCAGTGGGGCATGTCCCTGCCCTCTGGAGGCACCCATGTCCCTTCTGCATTGCAAAGCAGCTGAGAGTTATCAGCCAGGCTGTAACCATCCAAACAGAAGTAATAAGCTATATCACCAAAGAGGCGGTGGCCACTCTCTGGTGATGCATTTTCCACATGGGGTGGTTCATCACAGGATACTGCCAGGCACTGCTGGTGGCTCACACTCCACTTGCCACTGGCTAAGCACTCTATGGTTTCAGGGCCAACTAATGTGTAACTGTGGATAAGGAAACCACATAGGAAGTCAAAAATACAAGCACTGTCAAACTCTACCTAAGGTTTCCTGAAGCCCTTGCAGTATGAGCTTGTTGCTAGAACCCCAGAACAGCAGGATCTTTTAAATTAGCTATGATCAACTTCAAAAGGAAAATCCTAAAGTCTACATGTCCATGGGTGATGTATCACAAAGGTGGACATCCTAGCACACCTTGTGCATCTTACCTCTCTCATCTGTCTGAGAGAGAGGTAAGATGTCCAATGACCATTTCTGAGCTTCCATTTTGGCCTCAAAGTACTACAATAAACCTAGTATTGTGCTGTAATGGTCCATGCAATCCTCAAGGAAATGATCTCACTCAGAAACTGTTTCTGTTTACCAAAACTGATTAGAAAAGAAAGAGATGAAAAGCCTAGAAAGGCCTTTTGGGTTTTTGTATTAGCCCTTTCAATCTATTTTCACACTTGCAAGCAAAGTGAAACCTCTTAGTGAGTTACCCAGAGATGCTCTTACCAATAACACATATAGCAATTTTAAAATAACTTCTTCCTGAAAACTCACTGTTAAAAAATATTAGAAAGTCAATAAAAACAATTAATGCTGACTGGAAAATACCCAATGAAATTATTTATAATAAAATTCTACCACATTAATACTGTTAGTGTACTTGCAGTTCTCCAGTCTGTCTTCAGTTCTCCCTGGGATGCAGGGACAGGCATTAATCCATGCAGCTCATCATCCCACTTAAACCTCTGCTGCTTAAATATGCAACAGGCAGTAGTGTGACTGTTTTCTCAATTTTTTTTCTCTGTGGTGTGCTCTCACAAAGAGCAAAGAAACAATAACTACTGCAAAGTCCCCATTGACTTTCCAACTGCAGGCTGTTCAAATCTTGAAGCCACACCTGTAAAACTGTTTTGTCATGTTTGCAGAATTTGTTTTCAAGGCCTCATGACTGGACCCCAGAAAAAGAGCCAATTATGTGCCAATGTTTAAAATAATCCACTGTCACAGGCAAACAGCTGTGACAGTCTTTAAATGCTGCTATCCTACCCCATTTAAAATGCTTGCCCAAGAAAGAGAAGCAGCTTTTAAAATCACTATACAGTCTAGAAAACATAATAAGGATGCTTTGTGTCAATTATGTTTCAATTAACATTGCAAAGCCAATTTATAAGAAAAATGCTGGCTTCTCATTTACCATTTTACACCGAGAAAAAGCAGAAAATTCTTCAGTCACTTTGGACCTAAACTGGCAAAACTCTGCTTATCTGCTCTGCCTTTTAGACAGAACAGTTTCAAGAAATTTTATGGAACTGCTTATAGGCTGTAAAGATTACTGTGTGAAAAGGTTCTTGCAGGATCAGAGTCCAGCATTATACTTTCATGCTTGATGTCATCAAAACTGAGCCTCCTCTTTGATGAAAATTTCTCTACATAGGGTAGATAAAAATAAATTTAAAACAATACACCTCAATAAACAAAGAGTCTTAATTTTAAGGAAATAGAATTTGGAACACCACAGCAGACAGTTGTGGTAACTGCATCAAAAGCATTCTTACACCCTGATGGGACATAAAGAATTTGCTATGATTAGAGCCTTGAATTTAACACAGAAGTACTGGTTCTCTAGTAACTCCAAGCAAAACGGTTTCCTATTGAATTGTGCTACCATTCCCCCAGATTCCTCTCTATTCTTCTCTTCCTGAGTGTATTCAGTTCCCCTGAAACTACTTTAAGAAATCTCTGTCTCATACTAACCTGACCACCCACAAAAAAAATCGCCATTGCATTTAACTTCCAAAAAGTTAAGACAGAAGTAGCAAACATGAATTAGTGTGCAGTTAGAAAGGACTTGTCAAACAGTGCACCAGTTTTACTCAACCTGATCCAGTAGTGCTGATCCAGTAGTGCTGATCTACATACCCTTCCTTACAGGTGTAAGAGACTGTGTTTCCAAAAGTAAAGTTATCTCCTTTGATGACTGCATCTTTGATGGCAGGAGGGGGACCACAAGACACAATGTTGCAAGCTGGTGGTGTGCTGTTCCAGCTCCCTGAAGATGCACAGACAAGTACAGAAGGTCCCTGAAGGCTGAGACACAAAGACCATTATTAAGGCATCATTTCATCCTGGGTGAGGGATGGACCTGTGAAAGACCTGCTTTGCTTTCTGGCTCCAGTGAAACTAAGGAGTCTTTCTCCCTGACTTTAGTAGAGGCCACAATCTCACGCTTTGCTCATGGAAAAACACCCCGATGCTATTAAAAAAGGCTGGTCTTCACATCACTTTGAAGAACAAGCTGGTGGATTTTGTGTGAAGACTCAAGGCTCTCAAGACAGACACACACAACTTCTGCTGCAGCTTTGCCCCTCTTTGAACACAAAAGAAATACTTGTTTAACCTTAAAAATTTACTTGTATGCCATCAACAACATGCCAGTCTTGAGAATTGCAACTATGCCTCTGCCTGAGACCTCATTCACTCAACGACTTAAAACACTATCTTCAGCCAGGACACTGAAGGAAAAGCTCCAGTTCAAGTCTGTTCACAAAAAGGCATTCAGTTCCTTCAGGAGGTAAAGGGTATTGCTTGAGTGAATGGCCATACACATTTGAAGTTGATGATATTTTTTGGTCTCATTATCTGAGGAAACAGGATTGGTTCAGATGGTGTGACTCGGATGTCTGAACAGAGTGTGAAACACTTCTCTGAGATGACTCTTGTCTCCAGCTGCTATATCAGCTGTCTATGGGTTCCCTGTAGGGCCCACATCATATCTGAGAGCCCTACATGGGAGTGTCTGATTCCCTACAATTTGGTGTCAAATGGCATTAGACCCCCATGTTTAGCTGAAATAAGTTAATGGAACAGAACAGTGACTTGTAATGCTTTTACAAATTTGGTACAGGCCCTTGTGAGGGAAGTAAGGCTTTGCCTACCCGTGGCAATATGTTTAAGACTAAAAACATCTCAAAGGTGCTTGAAAGAAGAGATTGGGTCCAGAAAAAAAGCATAAGATGGACACTGTTTGAGAGGGCTTCCTCTGGAGTGGTAACCAAAGGAGAGAGGACCTCTCTCACCTATGGTAGACAGGTAAAGACAAAGAATCAAAACTGATGTGGTATTTGCTGTCTGTATGTCCAAAGTCCACAGTCAAAAAACTCATTGCACCGCCTGGTTTAGTGGGGTACAGATAAACCCACAATGCAAATCTATGACTTAACACTACACTTAACTGCAGCTGAGTTATCCATTTGTACTAACAAAATTAAAATATTCACCAAATGAACACACTTCATCTACCTGCCTGCATCTGGACAAGGAAATGATTGCAGCAGGAAAATGTCATCCCTAAACAGGTCCATATGGGACCACTTATGTCAGAGCATATCTGCTATAAGTACAAGCAGATATGAGGGGAGGCAGAAACCTGCATGTACAGTCACATCCTTGGATATAGCATTAATGTGTTAATTTTTAATCGCAGCATGTTAAAAATATGTTTGCAGTATAATTGCTTACAAATGTAAAACAGAACAAATACTTAGAATAAGTTACTAGTACAAATTGTTAAAGGAGTAAATTATTAACTTCCAGAAAGTTCCTTCACAAAAGGTGCTGAAAAGTAACAGCAAAAGTAATATGAACTACAGTTGTAGAGGTATAATGATCTTTAAAGGCAAATGAGAACTTTCAGAAATAATAAAAACTATTTTTCTGAATATTCAAAATATTTTTGTAAGTTTAATGGTAAAATGAAAAGCATAACATATGTATATAGCAAATCCTGAGTGACTTTTCTGAACTGCTCCAGTTCAGGATAAAATACAAAAAAGTACCCTCAAGGTATAAAGAAGTCTTTTCCAATTCTGTTTTAGTATTTTATTACTCTGAGCAATGATCCCAGCTTTTTTCTTTCAGATATAAGTCAGACCTAACAAGTATGCCACCTGCATTTGGCTCAGGCACATTCGTGCATTTACCTGTATCCATTGTCACAGGTGTATGATACAGAGGAAAGATAGGCTGTGCCACTGAGCGTGTACTTTCCATTGCTGATATCCTGTGGGCTAGGGCACGTCACCATTTCACAGGAGGGGGGAGCATGACTCCAAATGCCACTAGCAAGGCATAGAATTTCCTTTTCACCCACCAAGTTGTATCCATCATTGCATCTGCATTAGAAGAAAAGAAGTGCTATCAAACACAGGGCCTTTTGTGCACAACATAATCAGCCATCCCTTTTTTCTCATCATTCACACCTGCATAAACCATCTTTCTTTTCAGGAAATAGAGAAGTAGTACTGGAGGTACTACTTCAGCTCTGCTAATGAACAGCCACTCTATAACCAAATGTCTTTCCATTATTTTAATCCCATCTTGCTCCTCTCCTTCATTTCAACCAATCTCTCAATTCAGCCATACTCTTATTTGCTGCCAGATTGTCAATCAGTTATTAATACAGCACTTCAAACATACTGAATTCCTACCTGTACACCACCTTATTATGGTATGTAAAATTTGAGCCAAAAATGGCACTGTTCTCTGGAATAACTGGATCACCACAGGATATAGCTTTAAAAAGACAGGAATACAAGAGAGGTTGATATAACACAAACAAAAATGAACAAGATTAGGATTTGCTTTCTTTTCTCTGAAAAGATTTGAGGAAATATAAAGCCCTAGGTAACAATGAGTTCTTGACTAATCTGTAAGTGACATTTAGGACTCTTTATCTGAATTCACCTTACTGAGAAACTGAACTAATTGGAAGTAGGCAGTTATAACCACGCTACAAACCACATGCTTAGTTATCAAGAGGAGTCCATATCTACCTCTCTCTATGGACAAAGTAATTGTTTTTTTGCTCAGACATTCTTTGTCAACTCTTCACTTTACCTGTTGCTTCATCTCATTTGTTCTGGTTTTCTAAAGAAACAATTTCTGCTATCATACCATGACTATGTACATGCATCAGCCTGTCCTTTCAGGTTGCTTTTAATCCACTGAGACAGTTAATGGTCTTTAAGTGATTAATTGCTTGAAAATGGAAAGCTGGGTGGAGAAGAATTAGAATTAGAAGAACACTTCTAATGCTTGCATTAGACTGAGTCTATACCTCTGACGCACTGGAGAATCTGCGTAAGAGAGAACCACTACAGACATGACAACTGTGCTTATGTCTTAAGAGAGCAAAGACTTCAACACTGACATCCAGATCTGCTAGGACAGGGTTTCATAAGCTGCCATGGTCTCTAACGGCTCTTCACTATTACTTTTCCCCTCCCATCTGTCTAATGTTAAAGTCACATTTCAGTATGCATTACCCCTAGGAACCAACCTTCACAATAGGGTGTTGGGTTGCTCCACTCTCCGGACTCCATGCAAGTAAGTTTCATCACTCCTGTCAGCTGGAACCCTTCTTTGCAGGAAAATGTTACTTGACTACCAACACTGTAAGTATCCCCATGTAAATGACCATGCTCTGGATTTCCTGGATTATGGCATTTCACGGGTTCTGAGGAAAAAGAGGGAAACTACAAATAACATACTTATGTGTCAGGTTTTATGAATAAATTACAAGAGATATCCTTGGGAATTTGCTGAAAGTAGAAGGCAAAGCATATGGAAAACACTAAAGTAGTTTACATAAGAAGTTTACAGCCTTTTCTCTTTTATATGTAAATGACTGAAGACTCATGCAAGTAAGCTAATCTCCAAGTTTAAGGATGTGGAAAAGCCCTCTGTAACGGAGTTTGCATTCCTTGTCAGAAGCAAACATATCTTACAGTATTTTCTCCCTCTGTGAGGGAAAGCCCATTCTAGCATGTCCATCCCCGAAAATGAAAACTGCTCAACTACCTTTTATGCCAACCTATGCGACTGTCTAGTTATCTTCTTCCAAAGTTACCTTGTTTAATGTTTCTACAGGTAGCTCTAGCCCTACTCAGAAGCCTGTGTTAAAATGTTTCTTCACTCAGCTCTGCTCTGAGAAGTGAAACACTGTGGCCTTCCCAGGTCTTGTGCTCAGCACGCAATTAGGTTTTTGCATGTGTGTATGTCTTGGAGCAGCATCCCAGTGACAGCTGTATCCTTACAGAGAGGTGAGTTTTCAAGAAACAAAAGGAGACACTATCACAGCCCCATCCAGACTAAACCGACCTGGAGATGAAAGCATGCCTGTCCTAGATATCAATTGTTGTCTCGCAACTGGAAGGCAGGATACTGGCCTATATAGAATCTTGGAAAGGCTAGCTGGATGTTTTTCTTTCCCATACCTGCACATTTTTTACCATCTCCCGTGTAAGGAGGGATGCAAGTGCAAACATAGGATCCATTTGTGTTGAGACAAGATGCGTGCTCATCACAATCTGATCCAACAGCACATTCATCAACATCTGCAAAAAACAAAACAAAACAAACCCACAAAACCCATGTCTCTAGTGTGTTATTTGTAGCAAGCATTTCCTTTAAATTTCTGTCTTACTGTCAAGAGGAATTACTTTAAGTAGTACAATTAAAAATCACTTACTGCAATCACATTTTTCATCCATTGGTAAAAATACTTAATATTTAAACAAATATTTATAACTCACTGTAAAGTTTCATTGTAATTTTAATTATAATTTACTCAGCAATATTGCACAACATGAGAAAATCAGAGATACATGTTACTAACTTTCAGTCACTACTTCCACATAAAGTATCTGGTTTCCAAACTGCAAAAGAACAGATATTGTAACTATTGTACTACTAGTCTGCGTAGACACTCTAAGGAAGGATTTTTGCATTAAACTCTTGCTTGGGAAATCCTCTTGATCTCAACCTTCCTACTTATAAGACAGGAAAGCTTAGTCTTGTTTATTGTATTTTGTCTATTAAAACTTGTCTATTAGACAGGAAAACCCATCTTTGATGAAGGCTCTAATATCTTAGACTACGCCCAAAAAGAGCCTGCAGTTGCCAGAAGTGTTAAAAATAATTCAAAACATATTAGTTATTATAATTAGCTATTTACATGATAGTAGTACCTAGAAATCCGAACTGGTAATTTATGATCCATGTAGTTTGATGCCATGCTGCAAAAAAAAAAAAAAAAAGCAAACAAAAAAACCCCAAACAAACAAACAACCCCCCCCCCCCCCCAAAAAAAAGCCCCTCACTGCAGAATACTTCATAAAATCTTTTAATCTAGACAAGGATTAAGTAAGAAAACATCCCTGGTATGAAAACAATGAGTCAAAATTGCAAAGAATGAATTTCAAAGTATCTAATTGAAAAGTGCTGGCATCAGGGATTATTCTTCTCTATAAAAATGCTTGTTTCATACTGTTAGAGAGAGGTAGAACAATTCTTAATCTAAATGTCCTGCTACAGGACCCTTGTTGATCAAGGTATGCCATGCAGACACACAGTTTGGGTTCTTTGCCCATTTCCAGTAAATAAATCACTGGTTAAAAAAGCAAGAAGATTTACTGAATTGGAGGGTTTATTCTTCACTACTGGATGAGTCTGATCAGCATGAAAGGACCACAACACATTGAAAAGAAAAGGAGCTTCTTTCTGATATGCAGCATGACAGCTGCACTGTAATACCAAGACAGTTGCCAACTACACAAATTGGCACAACTACCAGGAGGATGCAAAGTGCTGCCATAGCAGAACTGGAATGACTGCTTCTTCTGTAATGTCTTGTTAGGCAAGAGACTTCCAGTGGGGTGGAACTACACGGTGAATCAGATCCTAACAGAACAAAAGGAATGCTTCAGGGCATAGGTGTGCCAGGATTTGCTAGCACCTCCCTGAAGCATGAGTCAGAAAGGTAAATGGTGGGTCAGGGTGCCAAATCCACTCTTGTTTTCATTTTCCCATAACGTAGCTTTAGGAGAGACAAAGCAAGCTGGAAGGTGGGGTGCAGGCTTTTTCCTTCTGAACGTTGTGACTCCTACAGCATGGAAGTTGAACTATTTGGACAGCCTTGATGTACCTGGGATGATGTTTGTAGATTCTGAAGAAGTGCTGCTGGACAAGATGCTACAAAACTAGAGGGATCCTACTCCAAAGTGAATTTTGGCAAAACTAAAAGACTTTGGTATTTTCTTTTGCTTGTCTTGACTGAAAAAAATATGTGCTATACCTACAAAGAATTAGGAGTCAAACACAAATCTTGCTAGTTTTTTACTGCGCAATTCCCATGGCTATGATCCAGCACAACCAGATGCAGCAATCCAAGTACAGCTAGGTAGTGGATTTCAGCAGGAGAATGCTGGAGACATGGCCCTGCAAGGCCAGTGACATCCAGTCCTCGATACACAGTCCAACGCCAGCCTCTCACACCTTTCAGCTTGTGCCACTGTACCTGGCACATCAGACCCAACTGACCAGCGAGTAAGTTAAGGTGTGGCAACTGTATGAGCTGCGGTCACAAGTGTACTCCCAGGGCTCTCAATGCTGCAGCTGCTTCTTCCTGGCAGGCATATCTGACCCAGCAAAAAATCCCCACAACAGAGAAAAAGTTCAGAGAACACTGGCAGAGGTGATCTTCCCATTAAGTTAGGGACTAAGGAGACAGCAAGGTGGCCTTTTGTTCAGGTAAACATCAACTAACAGTTGAGTGGATCAGCTGACAGTGTAAATGCTTCTCCTTGAGCTCCTTAAAGAGTGTGAATGTTTCTGAGTTAGCCAGACCAACACAGAGGAGTGGAAATGAACATATGGTCAACATGAGGTGTAAATGTCAGACAAGTACCAATGGGCTTGAGCTGGCCTTAACTCACACATTCATTCCCAGCTACTGGGGATGTTCAAGGTATTGAGGGTGAACATATTACAGAGCTTGATAATGCAAAACACACTGGAATTATACCTAAACTGTGTATTACAATTGCTGTATTTTGTTAAGTAACTTGAATTTGTTTCTCTTGTGCTATGCAGTACATTTAGGTATCACTCAGCTTGATTGGAAATCCTGTGCAGTATCTACTGTCCTCAGGTCAGTAAATCTGATATTAAATACTACAATGTCCATGTGTGAAATTTCTAAAAGAACCTGGTCAGAGAGCATGAGACACTGACAGCATGCTGAAGAGCAATAAAATGCACAGGTCAGAAGCACAGAATGCAAGGATTGCAGGACATGGAAGGAGAAAGGTTGGGAGTGCAATGCAGGCCTATATAATTTTATATATATTTGATAAAAGCAAGATATGGGGCATACAAGAGGATGGACAGAAAAAGGTGATAGAATGTAGTTTTGGTTTCATGTAAGGCTGAGCATGTTATTTCAGAAAAATGAATATTTTGGACTGTGGGATTGTGGTTAGCCTCCACAATTTCAGAATGAATGTTTGCTCAAACCTAAGGGCACAGGAGAGCTGTGAGATTGTCAGCGTATGCAGCCAAATGTATGGCACTTCTTACCAAGGCATGATGGTGAAATGCTGTTCCAGCTTCCATTGTCCAGGCAGAGCATCCTGGAGTCACCCAACAAATAGTAGCCACTGTTACAGTGATAGGTAATAGTACTGCCAGCAAAAAAGTCCTCAGCTGAATAATATCCATTTTCTAAAGTTGGAGGCACTCCACAGCTGATTCCTGCAAGATGGGTGAAAAGAGGGCACAGGCATTAGCAGAGCAAACACACATCATCTTCAGAATAATTCCACATGAGAGCCATTACTGCATGTTTTTCTCTGCAGCTGTACAATCCCATTAGCAAGAGGGCCCAGTCCTTTTCTGAAGTAGCTAATCAATTCCAGGTCTAGTGGAGGGTCTTGTTTTCTGGGCATTTTTCAATAAGAGTCTTAGAGGACTTTCCAGCTTCTGCTAAGAAAATTTTGCTAGCACTTGAGGAGACATCTGTGGCTGAGATCTGAGCAGATGCCCTTCAGTCACAGAACACTTCTGATAAGAAATAATCCTTGGTGAGTTATAAAGAAAAAAGAAAAGTGAGTTTGCCTTGTTGTTGTTACTTCCCTTTGCTGAAAATCAAGCTCAGGATTGCTGTGCTTAAACACTGCAAAAGTAGCCAACAGAGAGTGCTAAGAGTTACAGTCCTGGCCTGAGATGAGGGAGTGCATGAATGATGGAGAGACTGGAGCTGACTTCACATACAAACCTGGCCATCCCTTAGATTGACTATAGTAAATAATCCCATCTGATCCCAATTGTGACAGCAGAAATCATCCCTGTACCTGCCTACCAGAGGTTTTTATTTATTCTAGCAGAGTTTCTTCTATGCATCTTTACCTCAATCAAAAAGGCTTAAACTTATTCCAACAGCTACACAGGTCATCTTTGTAGATACACAGGTTACAGCAAGTCCTGGTCCCCTAGCTGCATGCAAGGATCATGCAACAAGAATTTAAAGCCTATAGTTATGGAAGCCAAGTACTTGCTGGGAAGGAATAGAGCTGGAGAGTTTGTAACAAAGACAGGCTCTCAGGCACCTGTGGTTTTGGAAGTATTTAGCACCAAGAAGAGGAAAAGGATTCTGGTGGGTGAAGACAGTGATTACACTGAGCCTGATTCAGTCAGTACTTTTTCAGGCCTACACCATTAGTATAAACCTGTAGTTCATTATGCAGGAAATAGGTATCTTCAAGTAACTTTCATTCATCATGTCCTTGTAGAACAGGTACCTTAAAGGCCAGTGGGCAAGTCTAGCCTTCATCTACTCAGCCTGTTTGTGGCAGGTCAGCCCTCTTCTGTCTCAGTTCTGTGCTCTGCAGGTAAAATTGCTTGGCCCAATGCAGAGAAAACAGAAACACTAACAGGATTCTGGTGGTTGTCACAGCTTACATGCCAAGAAAGTGCAAAGCTGTTTCTGCCAGTGAGCTTTCCTTCTGCCCAGCAGGACTTGCTTTTGGGTAAATCCTCATGGGCATGCTCTAATTTATACAGAAGATGAGACTTTTGCTACAAATTACTGAATAAAGAGGAAGACATTAAAATTTAGATAAAATTATTTTAAAGGCATTTTTAACAAATTTGATGATTTCCTCCAAACTACATATAAATTCTAGGATTATGCAATATCATAATTTCTGGAGCTAATTTTCTATTCTGCTGAAATGAAAAATGTAATCAGCTCCAACACAAGCAACTGCAGTCATATGTGCAGTCACAACAGAGGAGGACCAAAGGAAAGGGGAAAGAAGGAGCAGGAATCATATAATCAAAAGAAACTTGGCAGCCTGAATGCATACAGCTCAGTTTCTTTGAAGAAATCCGGTAAATCTTGGAGCACTTCCAAGCCCTAACAGAAATATATGCAGCCTATAAAGAAATTAGGTCATAATTTCCTCAAGTCAAGGCTTCTACTTCAAACCAGACATTCTCAGTGACATCCGAAAATCACAGAGATATTTTAGCATTTCCTGTTCATCTTCCACACTCCTAATGCCACTGGGGAGGAAAGTACCAGATTGCTGATCCAAATGGACTAATTTCTCTAACAGCCATGGATGTTAGAAACTGGCTGAAAAACATGTAAGAACATGGTCATGATACAGTTTCTGCTCAGCAAAACATGAGCTTAGTTTTAAGCATACATGTTTATGCTGTAACATGAATGGATTCAAGAGCATGATAGCTGCAAAAAACCCCCAGGCCATGAATAGTGATAGGATCCAAATAAACACCAGGGTTTCCTAATCCTGCCAGCTCACTAAGACAACTCACTTTCACATCGGGGAAAAGGCCGTGTCCACTGTCCCAGGTTAAGGCAGTGTTGAACAGAGTTTCCCACTATCTGGAATCCTGGGTCACAGGAAAGGCTCACTTTTGACCCTGGCTTTAAATCAGCAGAAGAGGCCCGCAGATGAGGTATGGATCCTTGCAAAGATGGACAATCTGTGAACAGAATATATGCATTCAGTAAGAGGTACAGCTACATGCTGAAATGAACAAACTGGTTATGTGATTGATACCATATAAGTTTACCCAGGAAAAAGCTTTCAGAAATGTTATGCACGCTACATCCCATGGGTCCAAAGGGTATTGAGAATCATCAACATATAAAATCAGAAAAGGAATCTACAGAAAAAGAAGCAAGGAGGCAGCAAGTATTTTAATACCATACAATAATTATTAGAATAAAAGGCAGGAATTTTTTTTCCTGGTCCACTACTATCTTCCCTCTTTTCCCATCTCAATTCAGGAAGCAATAAATTTTTGTCATAGATTTCAATGAACTTTTGTTACAAAACCCTGGAATTTGAAGAATGAAGGACTGCATGTTCTAAGTGTCAAACAATCAAAATAATTTATTCAAGGTCAGTAGAGCAAAGGCTGCAAGTTTGCTAGTTGACCCCATAAAAGAGCCTTATAGTGTTGCTCAGAAAAAAATGGGTTCTAGGAAGTAAAGTTCTAACCAGCACAAAATATACTCTTGTAATCTATCTTCACTCTTCCAACAACTCCTGGCAGGAAATCTGGCCAGGCTAGTACATTTCCTTTTTGCAGTTCTTCTGGACAGGATGTAGCCAGAGATTCTACCTATGGATTAAAAAAAGTTGGTTAGATATGTTTGAGGACAGTGTAGGAAAAGAATATTAAAAAAAATATTCCCTTCATGAGTGTATGCAGCACTAGAACAGATCCTTGAGGGAGTAATGCTCATCTTTTCTAGCACAAGAGGTTCCTGGCTGAAGTACTTATTATTCTGTTCTTATAAGCCACCTAGATATGGCTGAGTCACTACCTGAAGGACTACTTGACATACAAACAAGGTATTGAACACAGCTCTTGAGACACAATTGCATTTGTTACTGTAAAAGAAGAACACATCCACATCACACCAAAAGACAGTAATGAGGCTGCAACCTGAAGAGAACACTTATCTATTTGCAGAAAATGTCAAATAGGAGCCAAAAAGAACTTAGTGTTCAAGATCTGTATCCTGAAAACTGCTAGCCCTGCACCATATATAAAGGACAGAAACACAAAAAGAAGAAGCTTAATAAAGCAATTAGTTGTTTCCAGAACACAAGTTTTGTGAACTGAATTAACTAGACTCTGTACGACACTGTAGGCAAGGCCCAACCAAAGTGGGATGGGGACATAAGTAATGGAGTATAGAAACAGGAACTATATAGGCCAGCTAAGTACAGGAGAAACAAAGGAACACACTATTAGACCAACAGCAGATTAGTATCTTGAAAGAAGATCTGGTCATATGTCTCTGATAGAAAAGTTTTCTCAGATGGGTGATTGCCTTCTGTCAAGTTTCCAGCAGATAAATTCAACCAAGAATAATATTCTACAGTGTCTGTCCTGGTGAGACAGAAAGGTACATCATGAACTTTGGAGTGATCTGTTCTCCTATTGTCCCTACTCTGAACCCACAGAGGCCGATTGGACTTTTAGCAGTCAGTTAGACTTTTATACTGTCAGTATAGCTGGAGAAGGAGCCAACGTTCTCTGTTTATTCTGAGGCCATTTCAAAGTTCTCATTTCAGCAATCTGTGCCAATGGAAGATGCTTAGGCCAAAGGCTGCAAACAAATTGTAAGGAATCTGCATGAAAATATTTCCAATGTAGGAAAAACAAGTTTGGGAATCAGCCCTTTCAAGGCATGTGATGGATAGTAGAGGGCCAGAAAGGACCTCACTGTTTCCTATACACAACTCATATTTCTGTTGCTGTCTATTCAGCAACAAAGCTACCAGAGTGACAGTTTACCTATACAAAATTAATGTGCAAGTGAATAAACAACTAAAGCATGCGAGTAAAATCTTAAAGCCTAGATTCCACCATCCTTTATTCACTAAGCAACCTATTCTGTCACCCTGCTTTCCTTTATGGCTGAGAATAGAAAGTTAAGACTTAATGAATAGTTCCAGCTGGCCAGAACATACCTAATGATTACAGATTACAATAGCACTTTAATATTCCAAGCTCTGAAATGAATGAGGTAAAAATTGAATAGGAAGCTTGACTCAGCTTCCTGTCTGGTGTTACATCTGTCTTTTCAGATGAGCAACATGGATACTATAAATGAACAGCAGGATTTTCTTCCTTGTCCTAACTGTTGCGTCTCAAGCAAGTGGGAATTCAATCAAACCTGTCATTAAACAGGGGCAACTACTGAGAAAGTTTCAGAAAGTTGTACTTAAAACTCTTTACCCTGTAAAATCACATGTACACTTATCATCTTCAAAACTGCTAGTGAACAAAAACTTGAAGATCTGATTGGCAATGCAACAGTTGGTGACCCTAAAAGTCAAGAACTGCAGCAGGCAGTTGGGTAGCTTTAAACCTGTCAGAGAGGCAAAGTAGTAAAAATACAGAGAAATAAATGGAGGAGACATATGGGTGCTGGAAGCAAAGATTCTGCTTTACTTTTTTTCCTATTCATGCTATTATTTCTTATTTGGGTTAGGGACAACAAACAGCTATAAACCATCAATTAGTGATGCAAATTTAAGAAAAATCAGGAAAAGAGCAAAACTTTGTAATCCAAAGATTCTTCCTCAAAGAAATTTCTCTAACTTTAAACATTTGTCTTTGTTGTTCAAGTGTTATCAACAGTTTAGCACTTCTGACCTTCAGGATTGAAATAGTAATGAGCAGGAAGCAGTGATGGAGTGTCGGGTTCAGGTATATATGGGAGAATATATGTCCAATTGTGTCAGGAACCCACGTTTTAAAACAGGAACCCACTTGCCGCGGCAGAATGTCCAAATATGGACAACACTGGACAAACCAGACCACTGAAAAGCTTTTTTTATTTTTTGCACATCAGTCTCAAGACATTGTTAGACAATGGAGACAAGATGTTAACAGCTCGCTGATCCACAGGGAATGCCCGAGAAGGTGGGGTAATACAGAATGACATAAAACCATCTCAGTCTAGATTTCAGCCAATCATACATAGAACAACACATATTGACAAGCATTCTATCTAATCTTATAAAACACATGTAATGGTAGTTAAAACAAAGACTGGTTCATAAGAGACAAAGAACAGAGCTCTATTCATGCTAACCTTCTAAAGATATACATTAAATAATCTTGTCGCCATCTTTAAGCCAATTCTACAAAGACCTATTGTTGTCACGTATGCTCTACTGCTTGAGAAACTTTTCTGCTGTATCTACAATGCTAACAAAACTTCAGTCTGAAATCTATACTTTTTTAACCATTTCCTAAAAACCCTCTAACTTTTTAAATTCCAACAATGGAGCACTGTCCTCAGGTTTGCAGATAATATCAGGCTGGTGATAATATCGCCAATCAGTGTGCTCAAGGACAGAGTTGCATGCAAAGGCACTTTGACAGGCTGGAGTAAAGATAGACTTCAAAAACTCAACAAGGAAAAATGGGAAGGAAAAAAATTCTGAACAATATAGGTGAGGAAAGCCAAGACCAGGAAAAGAACTCTGTGGAAAAGAACTTAGGGACTCTGGCAGGCAGTGAGCTGAGTATTAGCCAGCTATGCACTGGGCAAATATTGAGGACCAACAGCATCCTTGGCTGTGTGAATAGGGTTACCATCAGAAAACCAAGGAAGTGATTATTCTTTCTCAGCCCTTATTAGATCACATATGAAGTTACTACATTCCATTTTGGGTTATTCACAGCAAGAAAGATGCTGACAAGCTGGAGCAAGCTCAGAGATGGGATGGAACTCTTGCCTTGGGAGAAGAGCTTGGCTCAGCCTAGAGCAGAAGCAGCTATGGGGACATCTCTCAGCAGTCCTGTGTGTATTGGGAGATGATCAGGTACAGACAGGCTTGTACAGCAGTGCATGGTGGAAGACACAAGCAGTAGTCATAAATGGAAGTGGGAGGTCCCAACTAGGCGTAGAGAAACAAATTCCACTTGAGGATAACTGAGCACTGAAGCTTGGCTCTCAGAAAAGTTGAGGGATTACTGTCCTTGCAGACATCTTTCAGTCTATATTAATTTTTAACTCAGTGGAAATTTGGTGCTGCCAAGCTTTTATTTTAGGTACCTGATTAGGTGCAATTCCATATTAAGTTTTGCTGCCCTTTCAGACTTTTTCTGAAACTATAAAGCTCAGATTTTTCAGTGTCTAATGAATTGACTGAAATTGTGATGTCTTCCCTCTGAAGTTTTAACAGCAGAATGAGGAAACTGTATGTAGTCTGTAAAACAAGCACTTTACTTATTTCACTGGATTTCTCTCTCTTCTAGCATTCTCTCTCTTCTAGCAATTAATTTTTATGCATTATTTCCTTCCTGTTTTGAAGCCACGTACTACAGAAAGGTTCAATCAAAATAGAAGGTGACTCAGTGTTGATTTTACCAGGCTTAGTACTGCTTAAAGCTACTTTACTAACTACATTAAGCTTATTACCCTAAGCCAGAACTCCATCTGGTCCCACTGACTTCTGTGGGAGTAGGGGTCTCCCCAGTATGCTGACCTAGAGTGCCTTCTCTATGTTCAGAGCTCTCTGCTCAAACACCGCACTCAGGACTTACCTGCTGTGGAGAAAGTACATAGTCCCAAATGTTGAGCTGGCTGATGGAGCCCACAAAAGATTCAGCTGGGTTGAATCCTTCTCCTTTTTGATCTTGCTCTTGACCCAGCACAAGTGCACCGCCACCTAAACTCAGAATTTGAAGAGGGGTAGGAAACAAAGCCTTACCGCAGGGATCCCATAAGAAGATTAAAAACTAAACAAAACAAAAATTTTTGCTGCCCTATGTTACTTGGATTTTGCAGTGAAGACCAGCCACCTTCAAACTCTCTCAGCAAAAGCTCTTGGAATACTTATGTTAGACTGAGAAACGTCAACATAGCAATTTGGAAGTGACTGTCAAACTCATATGGGAGCAGAAATCACCTATGGCTGCTTCAGGAATGATATTCGCTCAATGAGATCACTTATAGTTCAGTATTTGAAGCATAACACACAGCAACATAAAATGCAGTTTTGAGCAGGTGGAGCCCATTTTACAATACCAACTTACAGTTCCTGCTTCAAACAAAAGCTTACAAACTCATACAGGTCAAATGTGATTCTATACCCCCCTTGTGTGCCATGTCTCAGAGCATTAACTACCTTCAGTGTGGGAGTATGATTCCATACTTAATTAATGCTTAGTTAATGCTCTGAGACATGGGTCACAAATTAAATTTATTCACCTTGTCCATTAACCTGTGAACATGCATCTTCTACATCATAGGGTATGTGGACAAGTTCAAAAAGTAATGGACACAGCACACTTAGGTCTTATCTCTGGAGAGAACTCCAATTTAAATGGGAAAGACAGGGGCAAATGTAAGGGTCATGGACTAAAATGCTTTAATACTGTATTTTTTTATTTTAATGAAATAGTATTTTGAAATTCTATGTAAATTTGGATGGTGGCAGTACGCAAACAGTACCAAAACAAAAACTCTTTGCAGCCAAATGATACCAAGCTTTTCATTGCTCTTTAATTGCTGAAGATACTATTTTTTGTGCCCTTGGATATTATGCTATAGATAACTGATGACAAGAAATGATGAAATAGCAAACCTCACCTTGTTAGAAAAAAATACAAACATAACTTCAAATACATGCCTGAACAGTCAATAAACCCTGAACATATATATGTAAGGGAAATACCAGATAAACTGTCTTTTGTTGAGTGAGACACTTACTCTCACAAAGCCATTCCAGAACCAGCCCTGCACATGTTCCTTTGTGGACTAAACTGTGATGTCCATAAAACAAGCTACCTACCACTATACCTCAGAAATGTGCATTTTGTCTTCAGTGATGCTGAGTTGGGGGAACTGTCCTCACAAAATAAGAACAGCAAACATAAGCTTTTCAGAAATGCTGAACATGTGCATATATCCTAAAAACACCAAAACATTTTCTTGCATATTCTGCAATAAAAACAGAATGAAGGCAAACAAATGTGGTATAATACAAATAAAGCATACCAGGGATTTTTGATCCGACAGAGAGCCCGCTGCCTCCATCGGACAGTTTTCCATCAATGTACACCTTCCACGCTCCATCCCTGCATGTCCACGTCACCGCAATGTGGTGCCAGTTACCATCATTCACTGAAGGACAGTCTGTTATCTTCTCTTTCCCATTCACATAAAGAACCCAGCTGCAGGGAAGACACAGGCATACTCAGCTGCATGCAGCTACCTTAAAAGCACGGTCTGTCCCCCATGACTCAAAGAAATGTTATTTGACTAACAAGATAACAGGCATGTAATAACTATCGTGTGAGAAATCTCTCCTGAAAGATCATCACAGAGGACTTGGAAGTTGGCTATCATATGCAAAGCATGGTGAAATGAGTGACATGCTTTTGTGACAAAATATGAAGGCTCAAGTCATGGCTGCATAGTGGATTCTTAAATTTTTCTGTTGAGTCACACTAGAAGTCACACTACAAGTCACATTGCTTTTGCAAAAGTGCAAGTCATACTCTGCATTTAGAATCATGCCAGAAGTACTTTGACTGCTGAGCTCCATTTGTTCCACTAATTGTCTCAATGAGCCATTAAGAAAAGATGTGAATATAGTACAGGAAAAAAAAATCATGTTGTCTGAATTCATAGCTCTCTTGTCATTACTCTTCTATAGACCAAAAAGTGATAGGAACAAAGCAAGAAGAAAAACAAAACAAAGAAACAACTCTGTCAAGGGAGTTGGATGCAGATTTTTCTATTCCAAAGTAGGCAAAGCTTACATTCAAACTTCTGTTCTACACGTCCTTGATCAATCCAAGACATCTGTAAGCTATAGAAAAGCAAACCTGTGATTTACCCATTGTAATCAGTCAGAAGAAATGCATTATCACTTCCATTTTCTACTGCATAAGAAATGGGAGTCCCATAGTTTGTGGTGTCAGTGGATTTCATCCAGAATGTACAGGTGATGTCACCAAGAGATGGTAAAATGCCATCAAGCATGACATATCCATAGATACCAGAGACTTCGAAATCAAGATTGAAACCAGAGGACTGTTCTGCAATGAAGACAAAGAGTATTCAGAACAATAGTCACACAAACATGGAAAGAGAATCCAATGAAATCTAAGCAAATGCAATAAAGTGGACTGCAGTCCTGCACAAAAATATTCAATAACTTGAATAGAGATAGAAAGAACTTTTAGTAGTCTAACATCAGCCAGCATACAGAGCTTTCCAAGGCTAAGATACAGTGCTTGAAGACAAAAATCCAGAAGAGACGCTGTTTATCTAGCAATAACATGAACTGAATCACTGAAATGACATATCCATTTACCATCCAACAACATAAAGACGTATAATCACCTGGTTCCATTTAATCAAGCTTTGAAGAAAAAACCCAAAATAACTAAAGATTTTTCTGTTCTGGACTTACTGAAATACACTGCCTGGTATGGGACAGCACTTCTGTGCTACTGTTCAATGCACAGTGACATGCTTTGCAAGGATGCTACATGTAATGTTATATAGTGGAGCTCTCCTGAAAGGTAGGCGTTAAACTCTGACATAGGATGGCAGGTGTAAATGTCTTCTACTGTCTTTGGGAAATCAGCATGGCTTCTGTTTAGAGATTCACTGGCTACTTTATAATTTTTGGGGAGAGGGATTTGAGCCTTGTGGTCTCCAGTATCCCCCAGGAAGTTGTGCTATGGGTGTGACCCGTGCCACCTGTCCACAGCAAACTTGATACTCTTTTGTCTGTAGGGAACTTTATGCCTTTAGGACTTCTGAAGCTAAGACTACCCCTTACTAATCTCCAGCCCTGTGATACAAAGCCCTACACAAAATACAAGAAACAGAAAGATCTACCCAGATACACAGAGCAAATACAAATTAAACTCAATAGACCTACGGGGTATTAAAAAGCTAGAACCATGCCTTAGAAAAGAGAAATGACTCAGACACATGCTGTTACTTGTCTGCAATTACACTTATTAATGCTGCAGTCACACACACATCCTCTCACAGTCCCACCATCCTAGCTACTTTCTGGGGAAGCTGTATGAAATCAGCCCAGCCAGTGAAAATCTTGCACAGAGACTTAGTCAAGCCACCTTTTTCTGAGACTTAGTCCTGTGTACCTGTTTCACACCTGCTGCCTGTAAAGCCAGGGGGACATTTACAAACGTACGAGTTCAAGGCATCCACACAGGTGGCTTGGTTTAAGCAGGGACTGGAGGCACAGTCATTGATGTTCACTTCACAGTTCTGTCCTGTGTACCCTGTCACACACAAACACCTATGGAGGAAGAGAAGCACACTTCAAAGGTGACAGCCATCATAACAAAGAGTTCTGGCTATGAGGCCAGATCTGCCAATGAGAACAGTATATAACAATACTAAAAAAAAAATTCAACAGATTACATACTACAGAATTAATGGAATTTTATTTTGGTCATTCCTCTTTAAGCATGCATAATAAGCATGCTTAAGAGGTCATTCCTCTTAAGCATGCACTCTATTAACTGCATAATAACATGTCTAGACAGGGACAATACAATATTTAAAGAGCCTACATTTTTTATATGAAATTGTGAGACATAACCATTACACTTCCATGAGTAAAACATACCTCTTACATACACAGAATTAATGATGAGAGGTATTCAACTTTTCAGATAGTCACCTATGTATATAGGGAAAACCAAGCCAGTATAAAGACACCAAAACTGATACTTGGAAAACCAAGGTGCTTGAAAGGCACTAAAACTTCTGGGGCTTTTGGGAGGGAAAAGACTAAACTAAACACAGATGTTAATAGCTGGCCCATCTACCTATACAGTGATCTAGGATATGACACTTCTGATGGCATTTGTAGCTTCTGATCTGAGTTCAGATACCCTAAATCATAAAATTAAATAGCTGGAAGTTTCCACTGGGGTTTGTATTTTAACCTCTATAGGCTCAGTATGTACAGCTATCCCTGTCTTTTCAAGCTACAGAAATGTAGTATTACCAGGTGCATAATTGGTCATCATGTATTATTCCAATGGAAAGCAAGATACGCCTCTGAAGTTTGGGAAAATGGACGTCTTTTGGAAGATCAGGACTAAAACCATGCAGTCCTACCATGCTTACATTTCAAACTCTGCATATTTTCTTTGCTGTTTTCCTTGGAATTTTTAAGAGTCAAGACACTAGGATATATTTTCTTGTCTTTTAAGATCTTCTTCTTCATAAAGGGACCACTTATTTTGGATCGGGCTGCCAAAATATGCTTGTTGAAATCTGAGAAGGCTGAGGAACCTCAACATGTCTGACTTTCCACATTATATTACATCAATCATCTGTTTTTCACCTGAAGCTGTTGATACCATCTCTGCATGTAGCTCCATTCCTACAGGGTCTGCTGAGACACTCATCAATGTTTCTTTCACACAAGACACCAGTAAAACCTGGCAGACATTTGCAGGAGAAACTTCCAACTCGATCTTCACAAACAGCCCTATTCAGGCATGGGTTGGAGAGGCATTCGTTCATCTCCCTTTCACAGTGATCACCTGAGGGGGAAAAGAAACCAACAAAGTAACAGCTCTGGATTGAATTAACCTAAGAAAAAAGATTATTAACCCATCTCCTTTTTTTAAAGGATGTAGTGATCTTCTGAGAAAAAGCAAACATCAGAGTCACCAGGCAGGTTTGGAATTGACTCCATTAACAGAGGTTAAGTAAACACAGAAGAATTATGGGAACCATCTTAACAGTTACAGAAATAACATGTAGCAAACTGTCAAATTTAAATGTGACTAATTTGGGGTGAACCAGGAAATCACCTGAGAAACTATTCTGAGCAACTAATGAAAACCTACTATAAAAGACATTTGGCTGAAACCCTAACTCAAAGTAGAGATGTGAAAGCCAGAAACATGTGATTCTGTGATTTATGATGTGAAAGAGGCCCTATGTCACAAGCACTGAAACTGCATGTGATTTTATAGTGAAGATTTTTGGCAACATGATAATGAACAGATATGTGTATTTGTTATAGAAATCTGTAAAAGCAGACTATGGGATTGGGGAGTAGTTTTAATATAGACCATTTTATTTACTGTTAAAATATTTTTATTTTTAAATGAAATTAAAAACAACATTTTGAACCCATTAAAATGCTGCTATTAGCTCCTTAACATCACACAGCAAGTTTATGGCAAAATTAGTAATTGAAGATCTAGCACTTAGAAAATCCTTCTGAAGTCACATTTACACTATGGAGAGTCTGAGAGACTAGATGGACCTAAGGAACATCCATAACTAACATTCATATCAACATATAAGATATATATTGCTATATAGTAGCGGGATGGAAATACTTTGGGTAGGGTAGGAAGACACAGTTTTTGGTCAGAAAGAGTAAAACTGACTTAAAGAGAACAATGTGTACCTGTGAACCCTTCTGCACACGTGCAATGGTAGCCATTCTTGCCATCAACACAGTGGGCTCCATTCAAACATGGACTGGAGCTACATTCATTTATGTCTTCCTCGCACAGGAGACCTTTGAACACGCAGGATTACAAGGCATGATCAAGACAGTCACAGACTGCATGCTGCAGTGACTGGATGTAGACAGCAGAACAAAACTGCACCACGAGCATGACAAAGGTTACTGAGAGCAGGTGACAAAATCACGTGATTGACGGCACTACTGAAACACTCCAAAGATAATCTGTGTTATTTAGATGCTGGGATCAATATGCAAAGTCACTGTGTATCTTTATAATGTTTAAAAACCTATCCAGCTACCGCTGATGTTGACAAATGTATAGTCATAAATATGAACGGTGGGGGGGACCATTTCTAATGAAAAACACAGCACCTTGTTTTTAATCACACAAAATCAACCCCTCAGTAGTTTATTTCCATATTTAGAAATCAGGCGCTGTTTTGGCTAGCTATTCGAGTGTGTTAGTTTCCCTGCAAATTTCAATACCTTCAATGCGCATGAGAAAAAATATAATCACAAGTCCACTCACTTATTCCTAAGGCTGCAGTAAAGCAACCACATAAATGCTGTGTCTAGTTTCACAAGCACTTCCTCTGTTAGTATTCACTAATTCCCTAACCCTTATCCTTCTTTTCAGACCAGAAATGTCACAAAGGAGAAGGGTACATGCACACACACAGACACACACACTCCCACACCCTGTCCTTGGATGCTTGCCCTTTTATTTCAAAACCCATTCACATATAGTAGAACCTTACTCTAAGCTGTAGATCATATTGTTTTCCTGTTATAATTGGATGTGGAATGACACAGCATTTGTGCTTTGTGTTACTTACTTGGCACAGAAACCAAGCCTGTCTGAAGAAAAGCTATGAAGTGAAACAAATTACCTGAATAGCCTGGTTGACAGTGGCAAACAAAGGTCCCAATGCCGTCTTTGCATATTCCATTGTTTTGACAAGGAGATGATTTACACTCATCAACTTGTGTTTCACATTTCAAGCCTAGAATGCAAAATAAAGGACTTAAAATTGGAAGCCAAAATTTAAAATTCTTCAGAAAAATGGATGCCATGACTATCTAATGCAGGAAAACGTGATTAATTGCCTACATTAGCGGACATTCAGGTTTATAATCTTTTCATTAGGTTGTGCTTTAACACAGACCTAAGACAAATGTTGTTAGAAAGGTGTGATGTACATTGGGCAACAGACTTCAGCTTCAGAGAGGGGCAATCAAAAGTAACTTCTTGATACAGCTGGATTATAAGACATCTCTTTGATTTAAAGCAACTGGGTAGCTAAAACTGAAGACAAGTACAGACTCTGTACAGGTGGAATTCGCTGTCAAGACTGCAAATTTCTAGCTTTTGTTAATCATAAATATTGCCAAGTCATAGGATTTTCACATCCACCAATTCCATTAAAAGAAATCCCATTCAAAACCTTTTCTGCAAAACACAACATAATTCAGCAAGGACATGAAGAAGTATCTATTTTTTGTATATTCTAAACATGTGATGCATAGTCCAATTAGTTAGGCTTATACTGAAATGCTTTGCTCCTTAAAACATCCTCATTTTAAGGGCATCATGAAGTAGTAGCTACTTCACCTGCTTCCCAGTTTTTTTACCTGTATATCCAAGTGGGCATATGCAAATATATCCACTTCCTAATTGCTTGCATGTCCCATTATTGTGGCATGGTTCCAGGAAACACTCATGAAAGACCTGCCAAAGGCACAAATGATACACTTACAGCAAAGCTGGTGCACAATACTCTAGTTTTAAACCGTATACCCCACTAGTCACTCTGGAAAGATGGGATGAAAAAGTCACCAGCTTTAGCTTCTAGCTCCTCCTTTGTATTCTCAGCATGCTAACGATTTGTGGGCTTTTTCCTACTGAAAAATACAGCAAATCTGAATATTATTTTAAAATTACATTTTACTTAACAAAATCTCCTTAAAACTGTCTGAGCTATGATTCACAGTTTATATTAAACTACATTTATATGCAAGTTCTCCACTTTGCATCCCTCTACATCAGCTACTGCTTCCTGCTGCTGGCCATTAGGTGGCCTGGCAGGGAATTTCACCATGTGGCATTATTTCTCCTGTTCTTGCAAACCCAAATTCATCAAAGCCCTTAAGTTAATGGTCAGCTAAAACCACAGGAGATTAATTTGTCTCCTGTCCCTGGGTTATATAATGGTTCAGGCCAAATTTGTCACGAGTCAACTTTGCTCCTTTTTACACAATTCCAAATTCCAATTCAATCAAAGCAGTCTTGTCAAAGTTACAGACTAGAGGTGAGAGGCTGGGGGCAAGGAGGCATCTGTAGCAAGCATTGTCACTACACTAATTTCACTCATATTTCAGAGAGGGTACTCACAACAGAGGGAGCTCTGCTTGCCTCCTCTCAAGTGTATCTGTGTTATAACATGTAAACTCAAGATTTTACATCTGAGCCTTAGATGCTTGGTAGAATTTTCTGGAACTCAGCAAATGGAAGTCCTCAGATGACTGAACACAGTCAATATATTTCTTCTAGATTGTCTGAACCTCTTCCATGTAGTTTACTTTTCTTTTACAGATGCAATAGTTACTTAATACATCAGGTGAAGGCTGTCAACAGCTGATGCCACTTCCTCTGTTCAATGAAACTGCTTCTATGATTACAAAGAGAGTTTGAGTGTTCCCCTCTTAACTATTCCTTTCATCTTTTCAGTCAGCAAAAGAATTACCGTTAAAAAGGTCTTACTTGTTTACTGCTGCATGAAGTGCTTTTTCTTTCATTTGAGATAGCACTGGAAAATAACACTTTAAAATAAACAGTCCTTACCTGACTGCTGACTTTATACTGCTTGCTGATATTTTCTGGGAAGGCTGGTACCATCATCATACTTTCCTCAGCTGCTGAAAAAGTAGAGCCAAAACCTAAAGAGTAAAGATATGAAAGCACTGTTAATAACACTCTGTAACAAGGTCCCTATTCCATGGGGGCATTAAAAGTGCATGTAAGCAATGTGCCTAAAGAAACTCTGAAAAAAGTGAATTTGATAAAAAGAAACTTTACAGTACCCATTACAAAAATATGTAAGGACAAACATTTCTAAAACACATACATGTATGTACACATAAAAATATTTTGTGTCTTTTTATATACAGTTACAGGCATGCACATACGTATTAGTGTATATTTCTATATATATATTTCTCTCTATAGTATATTTGTATAGTACACATAGGAAATGTACACACACACTGCTTATGTATACTCTGTTTATTGAGCCTTGGCATGCATCAGAGTTAGTCTTAAAGCCAGAAGCAGCACCAGTAGGCAGAACCAGCTGAGAATTTCACTGCTAGAAAACAGAGAGTCCAGAGAGTAAGTGGGATGTTTTCTGTTAGCACTATTTCTGGCTATATGTTTTAGATGTTCCCCTTTATCACTTCATGCAGCAGAGATTATTTGGCTTACTTGAACAGTCGGTGATGGATCTGGCACCAACAATGGTTGTTGTTCCATAAAAGGGACAGGACAAGCAGTAGGACTTCCCCGGGTCTGGTTGATAGTAGTCTCTGGGACAAGGGTAGCAAGGTGTCAAACCTGTGCGAGAGAACTCGCCTGCAAGACATGGTACTGCAAGAGGAAGGAAACCTTTTTGAGTGGCCTGATCTCTTGCATGCGCACCTTACTTCCCTCCACCTCTTTATTATCATTTTCCTCTCCTGTCATAGTGCCTTCTTAGATTTGAAAGGAACAAGATGAAATCTGCCGGGAATTCACAACTCTGGGAAACGTTAATTAAAATCTTCTGTGAGATGCCATCTTGTTCTCAAAGGATTATGGCAATATCTGGGAAGTATTTAATTCTACTACTTTTGCTGCTCTGGAGGCAGCTTTTAAATGGAACTTCCTTTTTGTCTTTCACACCTGTTTTTTGGTTATTGTTTGGTTGGGGTTTTTTAAAAATTTGTTTGTTTGATTCAGTTGTTGGGTTTTTCCCCTTCAAGAAGAAGTAAGGACAAAGACAAGACTTTTTTGCACCTTGAATCCTTACAGACTATTTTCCTGGGAATTCTTCTGGCAAAGCTTGCCAAAGACAATTGAGGAGAACTTCTTTGAAAAAATTACTGAGCAAACTGTGTAAAAATTCAGAACTTTTGTATAGAAAACAATGGAGAAATAATAGTGACAATTTCCTTTCTCTTCTGTAAGGAAAAATTTTCATTTAGGTACCCATCACATATCTCATTTTATTCCTCATTATATGAGAATCAGAAGGAGGGGAATTGGTAACAGGAAATGACCTATCATTTTAATGGAAATATTCCTTGGTCTACACTTAACCAGAATAGGAATTCAGTCTCAGGCAGATGAATTGGATAACATTAGCTGATATTTAAACAACAATTTACACATTTTTAATATTTAGTATAAAAAAAATTAATTACCCTTTTTGTTACAAACCTCCACAAGCTGAGACATCCACTGCACCTCTTTTTACTGTTGATGTATTTTCTGGACAAGAGATGCAATTCCTGGATCCAAATGAAGGCTGATATGTTCCAAGTGGACAAGTTTCACACGTCTCAAGGCCATTAGGTGAATAAGTTCCCTGCTTGCACTGAGCTATAAGGCAAAACAGTTCAGAAAGTTTGAGCAATGTCCAACAGGAAACAGGGCTTCTGATCTCTGAAAATAATGTTGAAATCACAATACACATCACAAGGAATTTTATTTCTGGACCACACTCTACTCTGAAGGACTTAATGGGTACAAAGAGCAAAAAAAAGACTGTTGTGGTAGCGTACTGATAGTGCAATTATGAATTATTAACAAGTGACTTCTCTGCAATGAGCCTCACAGATTACTTACTGCAACTCAGTTACTCATTTTAATCAACAAAACTAATGGCAATAAAGACAATAAAAATGAAATCAAACTAGCTATTTCCTTTTCAGAAGAACTCATGAACATATAGCGGTTCTGTGCTGTTCAATGCCTCAGCACTGTAGGGTAGGATGGAAAGTGGCTGGCAAGGATGACAATGGAATTATTTTAAGTGTATTAGTGTCTGAAAAATGCAATCACAGAAATGAAATACAGAAATGAAAGACAGAAATTAAACAAATCATCAAAGGCCAACTCTTCTCAGAACCTCTGCCTGGGCATCCTGCATGGTAGAGCAGTGATGAAAACTTATATATTTCCATATACATTAAGGTGCAATTAGGACTGCTCCTCATTTCACATGCTAGCTTCATTCCAGTACTTCCACCATGGGTCCAAAAGGATGTCACCAAGAATTCACAAGTGGCTGTCCCAATAAGACAGAAGTCCCTACCTTTGCACTCGGAGATGCTTCTAGAGTGTAGATACTCGGTATAGCTACCAGATGGACAACTTTTGCATTCCAGCTGCCCTTCCTCATCTTGATAGGATCCAGTCCAGCAGCTTTCACAGGTAAGATGTTCCAGGGAGTAATACGTACCCAAAGGGCAGTTGACTGTAATGTAATATTGGAAACCTAAGTTTCCCTCAGAGTGAAAAATCTTACATACCTCTCTTGCCCCCAGAGTTCCCATTTAGTCAAACAAAGTTTTATGAAATGTGGCTCTGTTCCCCAGCAGGTAGGGAGATATCTCTCTGGAACACTGCAAAGATTTAATTATCCACAAGAAATGGAATCCAATATCCACCTTAGCTACACATCACTCATAGGACTAACAGGGTTAAAAGACTGCATACCAAGCACTGTTTTCTCTGCATGGCCAAGCAAGGATATGCCTGATTTCCCCCTGGGAGTGGAATCCTGGGTACAAAGGATCCCTTTTCCACAGGCCTTGGTTAGGAATATAAACATCCTTTGGAAGTCAAACTGTGCAAAGCATTTTTGCAGTTTATTGTTATGGGAGACCACAAACACTGGACTGTGTCAAATCATAACCCTCTGCAAACATCCTCTAAAAGCTTGTTTTGCAAAAGGATTTTAAATACACATAAGAAACAAGTTATCTGGCTTACCACACATTCTCCCTCTCAGCACAGAACCAGGCCTGCAGAAAAGAAAGGCTTTCTCGGTCTCCAGTGAGTTGGTGTCAGCTACAATGAGTTCAGATGCAAACTGAAAAGAATACATAGGTTCCTTATTGAGAGTTCTATTCAGCCTGTTTGTGATCGTTTCCAGAGTTTTAAGGAGCCGTCTCTGGTTTTCCAGTTCCACTGTATCATTCCTTTCATCAGGCAGTGGCACGCTAGCTGGAATATAAACAGCAAACACAAAAAACACACAAATTTTGCAGTCAGAACTTCTGGCATACTCTGGAACTTATCAAGAGTGTGGCACTAAAGCTTGTCAGTGGAAAGTGAAAAGGAGGCCATGTGCACAAAGCTCTCCATGACAATGAGGCTGTGATCTTTCCCTCAAGAAGAAAGTCTGTGATGAAATGGGGTTATCAAATGTATCCAGAGAACTGCCATCTGCATCTTCACCAGGCTTCTGTGAGCTAAAGAATTTTTACTGAATCTCTTAGAGACACAAATTTTAAAAAGAAGGAAGCAGAGAAGTTTGGTGCTTTGACTTGTCTCACCTGTGATGTTAAATATTAACTTGATTTTTTGGTCAGTCATTGGAACATTCAGCTTATGCCTTTTGACCCGAGCAGGTGCTGCTTTTACAGAGGCAGAGAGATGCTTGGGTAAATCCTCTCCTTGTACAGCATCAACAAAATCACCATAGGAATAATCCAGGTGGTTTGCTGTTCCCCAGCCAGCAGGTCCTGTGGGACATTAAGAAAAAAACAAAAAGAAATCAACATCATGTGGAAAATAAGTACCCTCACTTATTTCTAAAATACAACTCCAATATAATCTGTCTGAAGCTCTGGATGACATGTGTTGGCTTTGAATCTGTACAAGTGGCCACTGTACCTGAGTTTTTGCTAACAAAAAATTTTACTCCTGACTGATACTTTAGAGGTCTCGAGTCTGGTGAAATTAGTCAAAGCTTTAAAGAACTAGTTATAATAGTCACATATTGCAATTCTTTCTCTTCATGCCTTTCATGAACCCCCACATGCACCCTCATCTGCCAGCAACTTCTTCAACAATTCCATATTGCCTTTGATTCCACCTCTTGCCAACTAACACTATGCCATGTCTCCACTGCATCTTCTACTAACAACTCCTGAACAGTTCTAACATTGTCTGGCCTCTCAGAAAAGGCATCACCCTGTCTGTGTATTACCCCCAGACAGGCATTTCTTGTTATACACAGTGAGGCAAATTCACCCTTCTCTAAAGTCCTTCATCACTCTAACATGATATTTTGTGTATGTAATCTACTTTTTCATGATTACTAAATCTAGAGGGATGTGGTCTATTTCATTGATCTAGATTATTTTTTTAAAGATATGAAGAAAAAAAAAATCTGCCGATTATCTGTTAGCATCACAAATATTATTTTGTTTACAGTGGTAACTAGGACAAGTTAACTCCACAGTTTAATACTGTGTGTTTCACAACTGATTTTCTAAACTGCTGTCTCTTATGCCTTGAAGTGAGTTCTCTCCTGCTTCCATAGTGTAAAATTAGGAGAAAGTCCTGGCAAAAAGAGCAACAAGGTTATTTTGGTAAGAGGTTGACATGAACCAGAAGAGAATAGGACACTAAATTCCACGTCTGTAAGTGTTTTTTCCACATGCCTTTAAAGATTAGTTCCAGCTGTCATCAGCATTCATTCTTACCCTGATGACAACTGCAGACTGAATGTCCAGACCTGCCCCATGTCTGAGCACAAACAAATGCTCTGCGAGTAAAGCATTATAAAAGGTGAGCACAAGCAGGAAGTTCTGCCAAGTAACTCCACTATAAACCTGTGGAAGAGACGCGGTCCTATGACAGATTCTGATGTGGATCTGCCAAAATGTCTCCTGCTAAGATAGGTAATGTACGTTCTCCACTTTCAGCTTTTCTGCTCCCAGCACCCTTACAGGACTCAGAAAGGCCAAGAATAACAGCAGTACAACACAGTCACTGAGCCATACAAAAATGGACTGAAAATGACAACATACTTACTTTGGCATGAACCAAAGTGGGAACAACCACTAGGATGGTTAAGGCTTTCACTCAGATATTGCCACAGTCATGGTGCAAAATCTGCCTGTGCATGCAGGAAGTATTTTCACAGCAAATAAGCCAACTTAAGCGCATACAACTTTACACAGTGAGTATTCTGTGGAGTTCTGAACTGGCATCACAGATGCTCCTCATTTTCTTAACAACTTCCAAATCTATTTATTGTAGCTTTTCAGTATTTTGCTTTTAAACTATGTTTTTAAGAAGTTCCTTCTTTCTAGGCTAACCAAGCAGGTTTCTAGGACTCTGTGTGTGTGTGTGTGTGCTTTTTTTCCCTCCCCACCATAAGGCATCCCAGGAAATTCTACTCCACATTATATAGGAAGCAGCATTGATACAAGACATCAAAAAGTTCCACAATATTTTTATAAAACCTTTTATGCAATTGCTGATTATCTTATGAGTACCACAGTTACTTTAAAAAAAAAAAAAGAAAATCTCACTAAAGACATTGTGACAAGAATCATGCTGCTTTAAACCTGGATTGCTAAGAACCTATGGAATCAATAATTACCAATGGCAAATCCATTTTCGTAATCATAATTATATTCCAAGCAGTGTTTCTGTGTCTGATCTTCCAATCTGCAGTCAATATCATCAACATCATTGCAGAATGATGGGACCTTTCAACATAAAGAAGAATAACTTTAAGAACATAAAACCACATAGCTCTCTCCCCTGACTTACAAAAACTTCTAATTACAATGCAAAGTACTGGTTCTGCCAGTGACACTAGATTTCCCCTTTCATGTCTCTTATAACCCTGGTGAGGTCTGCTGGAAGACCATGTTTTATTGATACAGCTTGGAAGTAAGAAAGCAATTTACATGAGTACAATCTCTTAATTATAGATTTTTTTTTTTTTTAAGAGAAGATGTCAATTCATTACTCTTGCAATTAACCACTCTTGCATGCCAAATCTAAGAATACAGAAATGAATTCAGGCTTTTTTCTCCCTGCCAAAGAGGACTGAAGAACTCATATTTATAAAGCACCTGTGTTTTCTCCAGCTATGTTACTTGTAATTCTGTCAGGTTTAAAACAATGCTGTCACTTTTTTCTAGCTTTCAAACCTTACTTCTTCAAATTCTTGGGAATAGTAATAAGCATATTCAAAACAGCCTTTCTAAATGTTTTTCAAGACTGTTGCATTTAGACGTAAATGCTTGGATAAGTCACTACCCACTTTTTTCTTATCTTTTACATGCGAATAGGATCGGTCCAAGCACTGGAACCTGGCGGCACCAGGGAAAGAAACAGAAATAAAACCAATCAAGATTTCTCTACTGGAAAGAAAAAACCCGATTAAGGGCAAGTGAGTAACAGACATTTATGTCCAAGTGTTAGACATTGCCCGACATGTCACCTAACTTTTCAGCCACTTGGCAAGTGTTACTGACATATGTTCCAAAGTTGCAGAAGTTTGCCCATTATCTGTATGTGCTAACAATGATTTTTTTAGTTAGTAAACAACCTTTTATTAGAATATGGGCTTTGTTCTTCAAAAACACCTGTAGATGCCCAGTTTTCTCTACTGGAAAAATGATATTGCACTAGGCCTGGACATTCACTCCTGGGATCAGAACTCAGCATTCAGCTGGTTCTGCTTCTCAGATGAGGAGAGATTTGTGGATTAACGGGGAGATTGTGATATTGAAGTGGAGAGCAAGAGTCATGGCAGAGAAGAAAGACAGGGCCTCTTAAAATTCAGTGTTGCGCAGTTCTTAATGATAAGAGTGAGAATTCAGAAACTCATGAAACCTGACCAGATCACTGCTACTGGATTTCAGTGCCTGGAGGTACACACCAAACGTGGAATGTATCCATTTGTACACGTGTGTGTTAATTCATACTATTTGGTTATATATCATAATATCCTATACAAAATGCATTTATTTTATGATCCCATCCGACTTTCAAAAACTGAGGGGACAATTGATTGGGGGTTTCAAAACAACAAAGGTTCTCTTTGGAAGCCTACTGAAAATCTTGGATACTTGCATAAATTCTGTCCTGTAAAAGTCCACATTGGAGACCAAACTGAATTACATTAAAATGCCAGTGAACCATCTTAATTTTTAAAAATAGCTTGTTACCCTCTGAAAAATCTCAGATTTAACTTCAAAGCTTCTGCTGTCAATTTCCTTCTAGAAAATTACATATTTGGAAAAAGTAACAATATTTTTCAAAAAGTATGCAAAGGGAAGGAGTATTTACTAACCTACCATTTTACCAAGTGCACTCTGAAATGCTTCAGTAAAGCTGTTTAGAAGATTGTTGTCATCACATCGTGTTGCTTTGTAGAACATTTCAAAGGATTTGAATCCATGATTTGCAAAACGATTTACTGAAAAATGTTGGAGAAATAAATTTTTATTGATCAGTGCAAGAGTTTCAGAACTAAAATCAAGACAATTTAGGCTAAAACTGAAATACAAGAAGGTAAGTGCAGTCTTTGAATCAGCAATCCAAATGGATCACTTACATCTCAGTCAATGACTTGACCCTTTGGCAGGCACAAAATTTACTAGAAAAGTTTAAAGAAATTAAAGCCCAGGTAACTTTTCTACTTCAGCTTTTTCTCAATGGAAGAAAACAATGAACTGTCAACTAAACTCCATACTGACTTCTGAGAAGAATGCCATAAATATGAAAGTCTTATTACTAATGTTGCTAGACTAAATATAAAAATTCTTATCCAGAAATTAAGCCAAGTGCTGAAGTGTCCAAGTTACGGATTTTGAATTGGCAGCTCTGAAACATAGCTCTAGTTTGTTCATAGCTGAAACACTGATCTTTTATTGCTAAAACCAATAAATTGACTCTGATGGAAGTGGATGCAACATGGTACCAAGACTGGCTTCAAATGTAGTTCTAATACATATATTATAAAAATGTCACTAAATGTGCAAAATTCCACCACTGAAATTTCGCATGTGTCCCTCTCAAAGAGAACAGGTAAACTCTTCTAATCTGGTGGTAATTAGATATGTAAGGCACACACTGTGAATTTCAATCAGTAAATTGCAAAGACTGTTGTATTCCTATTAAAAAGACACTGATGTGTTTGTTAGCAAACTGTTTCAATTAACCTGTTTGTTTTGCCATCGTTGCTATTTTGTGACTCCTGGAATTGAAATTCACTGCTACTTTTGTGATTTAGACAGCTTCTGAAAAAACATATTTACAGACTTCCAAACATTATTTCACCATCTTTGTAACAATTCAGAGGCAGAGGACAGAATATATTTGTTATATAAATAAATAGAAGTCAGATTTTCTAAAATATTTTAAATTGCTTTCTCATTAAATTTAGTGTTTCATGAGTTGCAAATCCATTCTAATAACAGTAAGACTTACAAGAGCAGCTAGGCCATTCTGGAGAATAAGGTGGCTTCCAGAGACCATCATCATATGCACAATAGTAGTTTTCACTTGTTCCTTCTGAAAGGCTGTAACCCTCTGCACAGTGCAATGTGCAATTAACTCCTGCTTCATCTGATGTGCATACAAAATCACCATGCACAGGCTCAAAGGAAACATCACAGGGAGAACCTATGAAAAGTACAAAGATTTATATATTGATTAATGTGGTGAAATAAGTGATCCTGCATGAAAACAGCACTGATAGGATTTCCAAAAGTACCTAGTATTGATTTGATCTTGCCTCTGTTGAAATTTGTGGCAGCATTATTTGCTATATCCATAAAGTTAGGATCAGGCTACTGCTAAATAATTCTCAAATTCTGCTATTGCAATCAGAAAACGAGAATCATGAAGACTTCAAAAAAAGTTATACATATGAAAAACTATTTATTAAAATAATTTAAAACATCAATCTCAGTTTTCACATAAACTTTATACAATGAATTCTAGTAAAGTATATTACATCCTGAATTCTGAAATTAAACATTAAACATTCTGGACCCTCACAATAACATATGAGTTCATTAGAATCATTTTAGGATACCCTCATGACCTCAGTTATGATGCATGTTTCAGGCCTGCTGTGAAGGAAGTTGTGAATGTCTGTAGAAACTGTCACAAACAGGGAACCACAAAAAGTCTGAGACGCTATAGAGCTTCGTACAATGCCAGTTCTAAGCACAGGTGGTTTTTGCTGAGCTTTAGAGCAAATCAGAGACTAGCACATTCATCTTCAACTTACCTTTCCTGAAAGCTATACCAAAATTCCAGTCTGCATGATTTTAAATTCTCGCTTCACTAACAGATATTTTTATACAGACGTCCAACTGAGACATAGAAAGTAGAAAGCAGATATAAAGTAGATTTTTCATTCTTAATATAATTTATGTGCCAAATGATTTCTTTGATTTTTAATGAAAGAGTGAACTATGGGGAAGAGATGTCTGTGCAATAAACAAAATGCAGTAGTATATCTAAAGATAAAGGCATATTCCAAAATCTAAAGAGTGTTTTATTATCTGCTGCAGTATTTGCATGTAATTAGAGAAAAATTGGCAGAAAATTCCTTTCAACTACACATTTGAAGCAAGATTTAAGTAACACCTATTAATACATTTAAATGGGTTTGCAAAAACTGTAAGTTTTACTGCTTAATGAATCATAATTTCAATGCTTTTATACGTAATTTGAATTTACAGTACCAAATTCACTGCTGCGCTGATTCAGTCGTAGATAATTTATTTGTTGGTACTGGCAAATATTTTGACTGCCTTCAAGTTACCTCAATACAAAATGGGAATAACTAAATGAGGAGGTGGAGCAGTCTTGCATCCTTCATGATATTCAGGTAAAACAACACCAGGTCTTGGCCAGAATTTGAAGACAACACACCTTTGATGACAATGTGGATCTCACACGTCCTGTTGTTGCCAGAAGGATCCACAGCTGTGTACTGGACTGTTGTCTCTCCTTTGGGGAAGAGATCTCCAGGTGCATGACTCCTAGTGATGGCCAGTGGACCACCTAGAAGAGTTGAAAGATAACCTAAAGCATCGGTAAGGAGAAGTGTTCCTTATACCCAACTCTGACAAATGGAAAAGGAAATGGCAGCAAATCTTCCAAATTATTTAACAATAACTAAGAAAAAGGAACCTCAGCAAATCTCAAACTCCAAGGGATCAAGGGCAAACAGGAGCTCTCTGGCCTTCCACTGTCTCATGTATATTTTGGGGACCACTGTCTTACCTGAATTGTCCGAAAATTCTGGTTCTTCCCATGTCACTGAGTAGTCATTCTCTGCTGCTTGCACGGGTGGTGGAGATCTGCACCTGTCAACAACAGGAGGTTCTGCATCTGCAGAATTTGAAAGGATGGCATGACATTAGCTTGCAGAACTACTGCCAGACTCAAATAGCATCTCTAACCAGAACGGCAGCATTAATTTCATATTGGAAGATACAACAAAGTTGCATACTTGGAAGTTGCTGCAATTGGAAGATGCTGAGTGAATGGATAAGAGTAATTATTCTACTGAATTTGTGGTTTCTGCAGTGTTTGCCTTCTCTGGAGCCAACCTTGGACTACCTGCAGGATGCCTGAATAACACAACTGTCTGACAGAAATACTTGAATAAGGATTTGCATCAGTGCAATATGTGTGAACTTTGGAAACTTTGTTGGAGTCTTTCAAGAATTAAATAGAGATTCATGATGATGGCAATAACTGACAATGCAATAATGCATTTAATAAACCAGGGTGAGGAGAAATCTTAACAGTCAGAAAGAACAGCAGAATACAATGCACCCCAAACTGAACATTGCAAGCAGTGACTGGACATATGCAAAGCCTTTATGGAGATATGCAAAGCCTTTATGGAGATGACAATATTCCTTTGCTTATAACTGCACACGTGAAGGCCAGTGACTCACAGTCTCTTTCTGCACAAATAAGAAGGCTTCAGCTATGATAGACAGCCTTCCCAGTGATTTTTACCAGCACTTACCAATAACCTTGACATTGAATGTGCATCTTGCTTCATTGCCTGACTTATCAGTTGCTGTGTAAGTAATGTCAACTTCGCCAATTGGGAGAAGAAATGGTGGTATGAAAGCTGGGGTAACATGAACTGAGACCTGTTACAGGAAAATACTAATTATTTAAAAGCCAAAGCTGGTTACTAATCATAATATTCATGTTTTAAAAAGTGGACAGAATAGTATCCTTCAATGTCAAGCCTGTTCATTCTGAATGCAAATAGCCCCTCAAAGTAATGAGGACACACTTTACAACAGAGTGCTCTATGCCCCTTCTTGAATCTGCCTTCCTTACAGCAACATGGATTTCCCTAGTCAGGATCTTGACCCTGACCTGGTGCAGATTACAGCACTGTGCATTAAGAAAATTCCACACTGACCCTTGTTTGTCAAATGAAGGCACACTACGTCAGCCCAGAACCTGTTTGCTCTGCTGACAGTTCTCCAGCTGCAAAGGCAGCAGACCTGGGAGAGGAGTGGAGCAGACAGTGGTGGGCCATAAGAACTTACATGTCCACTTTTAATCTATGTACCTGCATGAGTCAATAGCCCACAGATGCTTCAGTATGGCACTTGGCTTGTACAGTTCAGTGAACGACCCTGTGACAGCAGAGCTGTAGTATGCCATAGAAAATAATGTCTGAACTTAAATCTCTTTTACTGAGATAGCTCAGCTTCCTAGTGACAAAAACCTCCCGCATTAAAAGCTCACACAGACTTGCTGCTCTTCTGCTGACTCCTGATAAAGCATACAGTTGCTGTAACCTGATCATGCCTAAGCCTGTAGGGAATGTTGCTCTTTATGAAACAGCTCTGGAGCAAGCTTTCCTGGTAACTCAATTTCCAGATGCCCTAACAGGCATAGTAGCCAATGGCCACATTTCTGAACCCTGCACAGGAAAATCAGATTTCTCTTTCTCACCCAGGAAGCTGAAATTGGTCTTTACTTATCACAGTGTGTACTTGTTAGCCCTTTAGAATAATGAACTGGTTTACTTCCTTCTGAGACGAGTTTATTAAACTTCTTCACATTCTAAGTGCTCATTTTTAAGGCAGCTGTCTTCATATTATAAACAAGAGCACATTCTTTCTTTTGACCACATAAATTAACCATATGAGGTTTTATGCACTGATACTCCATGCAGTGTTCTGTGACTGTATAAATCTAATTGAGACAGAAAATGCTGAATTCTCAAGATACAAACTTTCTAAGAGATTTTTCTTCTACTTCTGCTTATCAGAAGAAAGAAATTCTAGTGGATCATAAAAGTATTGAAATCAGACAGATTGCCTCCAGTTAAATAGATACAGATTTTGACTTGCCTCTTCACCAGAGTTATCCTTAGCTGTTGGTACCTGCCAGCTGATATTAGCAGAGTTATGATGTTCCAGAGTCACAGTCTCAATATTGTCTGGGCAGTGAATCTGAGGCGCTTCAATATCTAAACCAGAAAAAGACAATCTGGTTTTATGTGAGGCACTAAAGAAGTAAAACCTTATAATCATTCTTTTTTGTACTGCCTTTTTTGTAAAATTTATGTCTCTACCCATTTGTAATTCTTTCCTAGAGATTCATACATGCACAGTAAATTCTCCTGTGGAAAGGACTGATTTCTGCTGTATTTTTGTTTATTACTGACTACAACACTATTCTACATAGAACTAAATACCAAATAATAAATAAGAATAATTTTGTTTCTTTAATTACCCATCCCTTCCTTTTCCATCCATTTCCTTTCCCTGCCCAGACACAGGACACACACAGATGAAAACACTTGTTTGTGATAGTCAGCAATGAAAAAAACCTGAAAGTAGTTGTGACATACTATAGATACTATAAACAAGACAATAGTGACTCAAATTCTCTGGAGCATGCTGTGGAATTGACTTAAAGTGACAGTGTCAAGAATTCAGACAGCAGTTGCTGGAAATGTTCCTTAATAAACTCCTGTTACAAGGTATTATGTAGGGCAAATGGAGTCTTCTTGTGACATGTGACAATGCCAGAAGTTTCCAGAGGACTGGTGGTACAATATGGGTAACACCACCACCAACATCTACACCTCAAGTTTCTCTGACAAACTTGAAGTACTTCTTCAGTTCCTTGGCACAGGGTCCCCCAAAACATTTGTGGTCAGGTTTTTTTATTGCTGTAGTGCTTGATATATAGTCTCTAGAATCATAAGATAGGGATACATTTGGCTCTGAACTCATCTATGCCCAAGAGGCTTTAAAACAACTCAGAACTGATATAACTTATATTTTTATTATGAAATAGTTCCAGTAAAAACATAACTTGGGCAATTAAATTACATAATTAAGAAGGCAAAGCAGTAAATACGTGGGACTTTGCCTTCCTTTGAACTCATTCAAATGAAAATTTCATTAGAAATGCACTCTTATAAATAACTACCACTTATGGTTCACACTCCCTTGACCACAGCCTTCAGGCTGGGGCAAATTCCACTTGAAAGTGAAATTCTCTAAAAAGGGTAATAATAAATAAGTCAGAAAGAAAATGGCTCTTTTGAACTGGCCAAATATGTTGGCAGCAAAACAGAGAAAGACAATAACAAGAATGTAAGCAATTGAAACACAACTGTTCATTTTTATTAAAAAAGAATAAGCTTCATAGTTTCTCAGTGCCTCCTACATTAGAGGTTTATGCACTGGTAGTACCTAAAAGCTTGAACCCAAGCCATGCTCTTTTATCTTGATCTAAACACTTCAGCTTGTCCTGGGATCCCATCAAATATTAAAAACTGTGGTTTGGCCCAGGTTTACACAAGAGATTCAGAAAAACAATGTGGTACATCACAAAATGGGAAGCAGTATGTTTAAAGAGAGAGAGAAAAATCTTCCTGGCCTGTACAGAGGAAAAAAAAGCCTCAGTTTCTGTAGCGACCTGGCATGACAACTGGCGTGACTGTTTTCTGTGCTGTTCCAGCACCCAGGGGCTGGCCAGGGCCCCAGTTTGGGGCGAAAGAAATAATTCTCAGAGCACAATAGTTCACAAAGAGGTGAATAGCACATTCCCAGAGAAACTCCTGTTTTTATCCTACTATAATCCAAAGCCAGACCCTTTCCAGTTCAGTTATGGCTGTGTGTAAGGGAATAAATAACCTAGCACTTCTAGAAGAGAGGGGGGTAAATATGGCAGAACCATACTGAAATGCATGCCACCTCCTGCCCAGCTTCACACTCTGTGCCAGCCACTGCACTTGGTGTTAAAATTCTGGCCTTAACTCTTGTGCATTGTTGCTTGGGGCATATCAACAGCTGCAGCCCCTCAAAGACAACTAAAATGAACTTTTCTCTATAGTCTTTCTATCAGCCAGGCCTTACACAGCCTTTACAGCATTTACATAAACTTGTGCTAAATCATAAGTTTATTTTATTATTACTTTATTAGAAGTGTGGGTTCCACTTTGAATATCTTCAAGCTATGAGCTTTCACCTCCTCTTTGTAATTTGAAATTTACCTCAGGCAGCTTCCTAACAAATGAGAGATGGAGCCCAGGAGAGAAACTTGATGATGAACACTACAAGATCACACTCAAGGGATCTCTGAACTCCACATTTTTATTACAAACTACAATTAAATCTGACAGGCAAGCTGTAAAGGTACAGGCAATACTTCTTGCACACTGTGCAAGTTGTGCTTCCCCCACCCCAAGCCTGTTCTCACTCAGTTATTTGCTGTGCGCTTCCCCTCAATTCTGCACTCGTGTATACGCAGACATGATTTTGTGCTCTACCTTTACACAGAGCCTCCTGGATGTTTGCACTCCATCTCCCAAATGAAATGCACCTTATTTCTTCTCTAGCTCCAGACAAGATGAATCCCTGGGGACAGCTCAGCTGGCACACAGTCCCAGAAATGGCAGGCTCCAGCCCACATCTGGGAGGGAGAACTGTCACACCTGCTGGTTTCTGGAGGATGGGACAACGCTTTTCTGCAAGACAGCAGCAGAACATGACTTATAACTGACATACACAAAGTACACATTCAGAAAACCTGCAAATAACATTATGTGGAAAATTAGTGGGAACAAAAAATACACAGTCTTTTCAAGAGTCTGTAGGGGTGTGAGTGCACCAAACATTACAAGCTGATGAAACTTTGCTACTTGACTTTCAGTTATGACTGAAGTAAACAGCAGCCAGTTTATCAGTTCTTCTATTTTTTGCTCATGCTCTTCACTGAAACCAAAACATGATAATTTTCATGCAGATCCACTATATCTTATTCTATAGATTTGCCTTTTTAAAAATTTCTTCTTCTTCTCCATACAACTTCATCTTTCATGGTTGCTTTGCAGTTGCATTTCTTCGCTTCCATGAAAACTAGACCATAGCAGGAGAGAGGGCATTGAAGAGGACCTGTAGCTTTCTACATCTTCTATACTTTATCTTGAAATAAGAAAGGGAGAAGAAGAAGGATATTCTGCCATGAACTCTTTATAGGTTAGGGACATGACACATGATTTTGCTTACTGCATTCCAAACCAAATTAAATTTGACTTGGTCTTGTCTGTGTTCAAAACAGCTGGAAAGACTCAGGGTAATCATAGGAAGCAGCTGAGCTCTGTAAAATCAGGGAGGGTCGATGGTTGCTTAAAGGTTTTAAAGGAAGTTTTGAACTACTCCATTAATAAGGTTCACTACAAATCCTGAAGACAGTTTGCATCAAAGCAAAAACCATGATGTGTTTAAACAGGTTCACAAAAGCTTTGTTTTATTCTTAAGCTGTTGTTTTTAGGAATGTTATTTTTACTTCAAATATGGAGACATTAACAAAGGGGCAAAAAGGGACTATCTCATGAATGCAGTTTGCACACTTTCTGTACTGTTTCTTAGAACAGTTAATAGGCAAACACACAAGAAAAATGCTCCCTTATTCAGAGCCAATGAGAAGACCTGTAACTCTTTACAACTTGCCAGTGCAGAAATCAGACAGGTCTTTACACCAAGAGAACACAAAAACCAACCCAACCCAGCTACACAGAGGGCAAGTTCTACTGAGCTCGTAGCAATGGTTTAACGACACAAAAGTGCTTCACATTCGAAATACTTCACATTCCTTTTTCCTCCTCTCCTTTCCCAAAGCAAGTAACTGAAAACTGATTTTTTTGCATAAAAGAAATTTAAAGATTCTAAGCATTCTGTGTATTTTCTGAAATTTAAACCCTCAATGCTGAAATGCTCAAAAGCCCAAGCAATTAACAACTGCACTTCATTTCAAAGGGATGCACAGTGCACAAACACTTCCAACTCATTTCTATAGTTCAGGGAGACACTGATGGCTCTGCAAGGTGGAACAACTCCATCAGAGAAAAAAACCCCAAACCCTAAGTTTTGGTTGCTTACGACATGAAGGTAATTGACAAACAGCAAAAAGATAACAAATTTTAAAAACAGTATTTGTAGAGTGAAGCTAAAAGCATTAAAATGTATATTAGTGTGGGAACAAGTAGAGAAACTGAAACATGTACGCATGAAAAGCAGAGGAAGTTGCAGCTCTAACTCAGGGAAGTAAAAACAGCTGAGCCTCTTGCTTGAAATACATCCAGCTATAGTAGAAAAATCCAACTACAGCACAATCCTAAAATGTCTGACAAAAATCAGAATAAAATTTGGTGTATCTAGCAAAAGGGAATTTCTTTTAAGTAAGACAGGTTTTTACCAGGAAAAGCAACTACAATAGTGTTGTTTAGATTTTTTATCTGTGCTCAACTCCAGAATTTGAGCAAGCTGATCCAAAAGTCTGGAATTCATTAAGGGTAGAGGGATTTCAATGACATTAGTCATATTGGTAGGAAATTATTACAGGAGTATTTCTAAGGAGATACAAGAACCTGCTTTCACCTGCAGGCACCTGTGATGAAACATAACACTGCATTGTAATTTTCAACATCAAAAGGAACTTGGCAAATAAGAACATTAGGCAAAGGAGGTAAATCATGCCTCCTTCCTTCAATCCTTTGCCAAGATTGCTGCAGGAAGTAAAACTGGCCAGCAGCAGTTAGGAGTGTGAATTAGCAGCTCTTCCAACGCTAGATGGCATCAACACCCTGGAGGATGTCATTTGTATTTTTACTTCACTAAACCTTGAACAAAGAAAGGAGAAAAGCATCTTACAAAATTTATTTATTTAAAAGTGATTGATATTAAACTTTTGCAGATGGGTAAGAAACAAAAGAACATGACTATGGAGCTTTCCCAGTTTTGTTTTTTTTCCCCCCAAACTGGACAAATGACCAAGCTTTCCTTTTTCAGCAGATATCTTGTTTGTCAGACACCTATAAAACACATGTAGCCTCCTCAGAAGTAGCTAATTCATAACAATATCTTTAATGAAAAAGACAAAAATTTTAAACTTGTGTAACATCCAAACTTGTATTACCTTCCAGTCTCTTAGAAAGAGATGCATGACAATAGATCTCACAGAAATGACTGTAAACAATCCAGGAAATGTTATGTTTTGTGGCAGTGTCAGTTTTGGTTACACATGGCTCTGGTACAGTCTCAGTGAGCTAACTTGCAAATATGGCAAACTTTGCACTGATGAGCAATCGAACCCAAAAGCATTCAGAAAATCAGCAACAAGGATATCCTGAGTCCAAGAAATGTTTCAAGGTAACAGACTGAAGAAAACTCCATTTCAGTTTTCTAACAGAAGAATATGAAATTAATAAATTATCAATTGCAAATGCCTAAATACAGCAGGATTTCCAGTACCTTTTATATAGCAGACTGTAAATAATAGTTAGGAGCTATTTGGACTAAAAATTAACAGATAATACATCTATGACAATGATGATATTCAGAAAATGGCTACAAAGGGTAGCTTCAACCTTCAAGAGGAGTATACAATATCAGTGTTCTGATTTACATTTCTCCCTGAATAAAACTCCACACATGAATATTGAACCAGAATTTCAGCAAGCTTGTTCTAAACACCAGTCACAAGAAGCAGCAGAGATGCTTCCTAGCTAAGACTCTTTCCTTTCTGACAATCAAAGGTAACTTTCTCACTAAATTTTTCAGACTCAGCAAAAAAGATATTGCCATGGATAATCCAGGAACGGAGGCAATATTGCATGGTGTGAAGAAATCTTCTGATAGAAAGTAGAGCTGGATTTTATTAATCAAAATGCTAAGCTAGGAAGGATGAATTCAACTGATGAATATAGTTAATCTTCTAATTATAATATCCCAACCGGATTTCAGGGTCCCTTCCTTTTGAAGTTAATTGAGGTTTTTCCACTGATTTTAACAGAAGAAAGATTAGGATCTCTTAGCAAACTGTCTTGTTAAATTATTTCTTGTGGATTATTTTCATAATTTCAGAGAATGTACTTGCAGTTAGAAATTCATGCTTGTCTCATACACGTCCACATTTTTAAGACTGCAATAAAACAGTAAAGAAATAGCCCGAGGTTCAAGTGAAGTCACCCTACTGGCACTGCATTTACTGGATCCAGGTGACATATACTTCACCCTAACTTTAGTCAGCACTGGATCAACTTTTGTATTGGTGGACTTCAGACTTTCCCTCCTGCTTCAATCTATGCTTAGAAGTGTTTCAACTGCATTTCATCATCTTCCTTTCCAAAGTTAATTCAATACCTGTCACTAGTCCTAAACTATAGATAATTTTGAAATATATAGTCCTTTATTTTTTGGAACACAATACATACCTACGCATCCCTGCACAGCTGGTGTGACCTCTGAATCCTGATGGTGCTTGGCTCCTAACTTGTGTAAACTCTCTTTCCTTCCTGTGAGTTCCAGCACAAATGACAACAGCTGCACCTTTAGTCAGCACTCACAGTGCCTGGATAACATAAGCTAGTCTTTGTCTGCATGTCAACTTTTGTTTTATGATGGTAACTCAAACTGCTGGTTGATCATATTTAATCCCTAGACCTACAGCTTCTATGTTTCTTGCAACACACTGTGTGACAGTGTCTGACACTAACGAGATCCAACAGCCTTTCAGTAATCAGCCCTCCACTGTATTTAAATGATAATCTGTCCACTTTCTCCATTTACAAATTCCTTTGCCCTTCCCCAACTTCTAAGATGTGTATGAAACATCCATTGACAAATTCTCATTTATGTCTTAGCTTCACCAGTTATTAAAACATGAAGAATTTCTCACCTGTGACAACATGTCAGAAAAGGCTGGACTCTAACACAGACAGAGTTAGATCAGATACCTACCCACACACTTTGGCTCCTTTGAATCCCACTGAGAGGTTCCCTGGCAGGTGAGTTTGCTGTTTCCTTCAATTTCATAGCCCTCATTGCAGATCACAAAACATACTGTCTTGTAGGAAATATCAGCTGTTGAACAGTTAATGTGTCCGTTTTGAGGAGACCGAAGTCTGGGACATGTTCGAACTGCAAAGGGGAAAAAACACCAGTTCACTCTCAGCAGCACTGAGGATCAGTGGAGTTACACTATGCCCAGTTTTCAGATAGGTAGGAGAGATACTGTTGTACATTAGTTACAGTAGTTTGTATGAATTTAGGGAATAGAGCTAGTACAGAGTAGATTTTTTCAAAGGCTTGATACCTTCCTCTTCCTGAAACACAGAATGTATGCACACACTTCCAAGCTCACGTAAGTATTGACATAAGTTCAAACTAACAAACTAACTGTGCATCTGGTACACAGTGTGCAGCCTGAGCTGGTAATGCCTATTGGCCTCCAACACAGGGCAGCTACAGGCACATGGCCCCCTGTGAAAAAGTGTGTGCTCTTGGGAGTTTCTAGTCTCCAACAACATCTGAGAACTTTTGGGGGATTTTGAACTGGCAGGCTGGTAGGGGCTGAGTACACACCAGGAACAGGCTAAGATCTTATGAACAGGTTAGATGACAGTGTCCCAGTATTCAGAAATTTTCTCAGGCACTCTGGACTGTATTCATAGAATATAGACATGTGAAGGCCCCAGCAAATCAGAAGAGAAGATGTTCAACATGCTGGAGGAGACAGAGAGAGAAGGAAGGAACACAAGCTGTTTATATGGCTTGTATAGCAGGTCCACAAGAGACAAAAAGGAACAAATCAGGTTGTTGCTGATACAAAAGAGACCCTTTCAGGTGTCAGGCATGGAGACATCCTGGCTCTGCCCAGCTCAGAGCCTTTTCCCCTGTAACATCCTGCAAACACTGAAAGCAGTGTGATTCTAAGGAGAATGCAGCCCTGTGCAGGATGTGTATGCAGACAGGGAAGCAGGGAAGTGAAGAGAGATTGTCTTACGGTTTTACTACTGAATCCTGATGCTCCAATACAGCACAAACCTGCTCTGTAATTAAGATTGATCCCAGAAGATCTGAATGATTGTAATAAGAAAAATGTAGCAATGGTATGACCTGCGTTTATGTTTTTTGTTTCAAAGTCATAACCCAAGACTTTATAGTAGGCCCTATTTCCTCTGTACTGTCTTTTCAGTGCAGTTCCTTTTCAGCTAGGAGGTCATGCTCCAGGATTTGTGTCTTTGATCCCCTCCAGACAAAACTCTGAAATACATATGCACTACCTGGCCTTTGGGTCCCTCAAGGAGCTAAGCTATGCACACCTGCTGTCTGGAGATGAGCATGTGATGATGATGATGATGATGATGATACACCAATAACCAGCTACTGGCTTTCCAACATGAGTGGAAAACTCTGATCAAAAACTGAAAACTGACCTCAGCTGAAGTTGGCAGATACAGTCCAGTATGTTCAAAAGAGGGATAAAAACAAATGAGGACAGATGGTGTTATGCCCAAAAATATAACCAAGACTGCAGTTCCCTAAACTCACAGAATGGCTACGATTCGAAGGGACCACTGGAGCATTTCTAGTCCAACCTCTCTGCTCTGCATTGGTCATTCTAGAGCACTGGACACAGGGTTGTGTCCAGACAGCTTCGAGTATCTCTGCTGAGGGAGACTCCACAGCCTCTCTGGTAGGCCTGTTACAGTGCTCAAGTCACTCTCCCTGTAAAGAAGTTCTTCCTTCTACTCAGGTGGAACTTGCTGTGCATCAGTTTCTGCCTGTTGAGTCTTGTTCTATTGCCTGGCTCCCTCCTCTTCAGGTACTTATATACATTGATAGGATCCCCTCTCAGTCTTCTCCAGGCTAAACAAGCCCAGCTCTCCCAGCCTCTCATCCCTTCCTCACAAGAGGAGCTCTGTTCTTATTTGATTGTTTTCCACAGCTTCTGTTTACCTTATTGGCAGGAGGGCAACCTCTGGTGATGGGTGGTTTCAGAGAGTTGCTTCTCTGCTGTGATTTGGGAAGCTGATTTTACCAATTAACCTTATCTTGCTACTGCCAGGTAGGAGGCAAAACAGGATCTCCTCTATAAATGCACTCAAAGGGAAACCAACTTGGCAACCTCTCCTTTCTCCATTAATTGCTTACTCTGCACACAAGTGGACACCACTAGACACCTCAAATTAATTAATAGGCATATAGGCTGAATGATGCCTCAATTGCAAGCCAGCTCTATAATTACCACTAACTGCACACCCTCTGAAAACTACAAACAACACATGTAAAATAATGTCTTTTTTAAAAAAACAAACAGCTATGGTGGCACCTAAGTGGAAAAAAAGCAGCAAAACCTCTGTATATGGGATAAGAAAGAAGGGAAAGAAGACATACAAATGTACCTAATATGTCTTTATGTTACTACTGTCTCACATTACTCTCTGAAGGTATTACTACTTTTGTGCTTGCATATGCACAGGCATTATTTAGGAAGTGTATTTAAAAACAGCCTTGAAATGCTCATTTGTGAGGCACTCTGAGCTTCAGAGTAGCTTTATAATATGCTGTATCTTAACTCTAATAGGGGGAGTAAGAAAAACATATTTACAGCTGAAACTCAAATGCTTTATCCACAAGAAAGGAGGCTTGCTATTAAAAAAGAAAGTAGGCTTGCTCTTCTACAGAAGTAGAAATACCCAATCTGCAGTAAAAAGAAGAAAATTCTACCAAACTCTACTACTTAGGAAGCCGGAATGAATTAATAGCAGTGAGGAGGCTCTTGTGCCTACAGAGGAGGCAGTTCCTTCACTACCTGCTGTCCAGCCATTTCTTCTGGAAGGACTACACAGCTGGAGTGCTCTTGCCTCCTCACGTGTTTCAGTGTTCATGCTTACTCAGTGTCTCAGCACGGCTTTGGCAGAAACCTGTACCTGAGCGCATGTTACCTCAGTCACCGTTCCAAGCATTAAACACCAGCCCATCCTCTTATCAGTAACACGTTTTCCATTTCCAAAAAGCCAGTGGAAACAGGAACAACAATAACAGGATATTCTGCTTGCTCTGAGGTTTCTCCTAATAATTTTTTTCTGGACTAAATATGGGGTTTGCAGGTTTTTTTTCCCCTAGGTCACTGTTAATTGCATGACATATGACTGCATTAATCACTTTCTAATAGCACAGCAGATTTTAGCTAGCAAAAGAACTGAGGACTACTTAATGTCAAAATCCAAAGCAGTGGAAAGGGATTTTCCTTCCCTCTCCTCTTCCTAATTTATGTGATAAAATACTCTTGGGATTAACAAGACAGCTATAAACCATGCCTTTGATCTTGCTCCCTTTCACAGTCTGAGTGAATCAAGACTAGCAGATCCAGCACATGTAACAGTGGTATTTTCAATTTTTTTTTAATTGGAAGTAGTCTTCAGGATGATGGACAACAGCACAAACAAAGCCAAGTCAAAATATATCCTTCTAATGCTTCAAAGTATATTAGCTCAATATCAAGACAGTATCTCAATGCAGAATTTTCCCTCACCTTCCAAATGCCTTGTTAAAGAAAGACCACATTCCAAATAGACAAATTCCTTTAAATGCTCCAGCAAGATTTTCAAGTACTAGAATCTTCCACTTCTCCATGAAAGAGAAGATAAAGGATCCCTTCTTTGTGCCTGACTGCAGCTTTTCCCAGATTTTTTGCACAAAGGGTGCCTGTGTGACAGAAGCTTTAACAGAGGTGCCGTTTCCCAGTGTCCCAGTCTGCTTGAAGCAGCATGCAGTTCTGACTGCTGGAAAGTCCACAGCTCCAAATTCTGCTTCTCAAGATACCCTCATAGTACTGGCCAACAACTGATTTTCTATTGAAACCTTCTCCTCTTGTCAGTGGAAGCTACAAAGGAAACCTAAGATTTCTGTGATTATTTGAAAAGTTCCTATAAATCTAAGCTGAAGTAAGTTGCTATACAAAGAATACCCTGAGAGACTGATCTCTAGCTCAGATTCCTCCTTCCAGAACCATAAGTTGCTGTTCCTTTCAGGGCTGTAGTGTTTGCTGTACTGTCATAAATTGCTAATTCCACCAAAGATCAGTCCTGCCTTTTGCCCTGAACACAAGGCCAGGAAAGAGCTACAGAATGAGCTGATGGCTTTTATTTTCTAGCTTCCAGTGTAGCACACTAATGTCAAGGGCATTCAAGTCAAATTAAACATGCTGAACTACATCTTGTGGATGTTGAGGAGATAAAGGCTTCTACCTGGTTAATTTTTTTTTCATTCTCTCCTTGGAAGACATATGAGACAGATATACAGGCATGGGATTGGAGTTTTCATTCTAAATCATAAAAAATGCAAACTCAGGCAGTTTTGTTGTAGCAAAACAAAACTCTGTTCCTATCAGAAAATCTAGAAATGTTTTTTTCAGGAGCTCTTTCTTGTGTCTCAGTCTCACACCGTATTTTGGGCTGATATTTTTTCATAGTGAAATTCTAGGGTATTGTCAGTCATTCCCTTTTGAAATTCCACTCAAAAGACTTCCAAAGACCCTGCTCAAGTCCCAGGCTTTCCTATTTTTGATAAGAAGAAATTGAAAGAAAACAAAATGGAATTCTTCCATGGCTAATGTCCCCCAAGACCAACAACCCTCTATGGTGACAATGTGGTAGATGATCTAAAACAGCCAGGTGGCAAGATCTTGTTACATATTTAAATACTTGGTAGAATTTCACTGAATTTATACAGTGTAGATACAAAAATTCATAGAAATTAGGTAGAGAGGTGAAGAGAGGTTTAAGGAAGGAATCTGTATATTCACTTGCAAAAGACTTCCATCTAGTCAATCTTGCTCTGCTTTTTCTATTGCAGAAGTCCTTCTTGCAGTTTATAAAGGAAGGAAACAGAGTGATCGGGGTGTTAGCCAACCTTTGGAACGAACTTTCACACAGGGCTAACAGGACAGATCTGCACAACCGACCATGTAATGAGTGAAGAAAACCACTGCTAAGAACAAACAACAGAAAAAATGCTTATCAAACACATACCTCTGCAAGTAGCCTCTGATCCAGACCACTGCCCATTTGGTTGACAAAGCCGGATGCTGCTTCCAACGAGATCAAATCCTGTCTTGCATCGGATTCCACAGGCAGCATTAAAGTAATTGTTGCAGACATTCTGGACAAAGTGACCATTTTCAGGGGGCTTCAGTTCAGGGCAGTGAACAACTAAATAATTAAACAGCCACAACAAAGTGGTTACTAGCTGGAGTGCAAGAGGCCCCTGAAGGAAAACAATTTTTTAGAATTTCTAACTCAGCTTGCACCTCGGCATTTTTGCTGGTTTGGAATGACAGAGAGAATCTTGTATGCAATTTGACATGTCCCTTACAGTACAAAACCACATTAAAAAATTGTCCCAGCACTGCACTGTGCATTCCAGGGATATTCTGTTTGTCGATGGAAACACTTACCTTCACAGGTTTGTCCTACAGCACGATAACCCTCCCGGCACGTGCAATCCTCAAGGGAGGTACTTCCCGGTGGAGAAGTGTGATTCTCATCAGGACACGAGATGCAAGTACTGATTCCACCTGGTGAACCTTCAGGCTTGTACGTTCCTGGTGGACAAGCTTTCAGCAAAAGAAAACAGAAAGGAATCAGGGCATTCATCTTTCACCTAGCGTATTTTTTCAGGTGTGTTGTTTTACGCTTTCTACATTTTCATTTATATATTCAGTGTCACCTAGGGCAGGAGCATTCTCCACTTGAAGTACTGCAGACTTCTTAACAGGTTTGAACTAATGCCTACCAGACCTGGTGGAGTTATCTATAGTGACTGTCTGGGGACTGACATTAAGTCCATGATTAATTATCTTGAAAAGAAACCCAGTCCCAGAAGACACACCAGATTTTCACTGACAAAACCTGTGCAGACCTTATGCAGACATTCTTGATTCAGAGCTGTAAAAAATCAGTTCAGACTTAATCCTTGCCATTCAAAACTACAAGATGTTTAATGCATAGAGATTCTTAGCTGAAAGCTAATACAAGCCAGTAAAACTCCTGCCTTGGATTTACGCATTATGGTCATATGATATATATGATCTACATACTAGATGTGCTGAAATGTGAGAGGCACAAACAATGAAGGAGTTAATCATAGCAACTACTGCTTGAGGCCTTTGCACTCATTTACATTGCATTTCATATTATTAATTCTGTGCAACTGCACACACAGGCTTTAAAAACATACAGGTGACGTTTTTCTAAGGCAGAGAAAATGCACAGGGAAAAGGCACCTCTCACCAGAGAACTTCAGATGGGTTTGATAGCTCTAAACCTTACTGCTCTCTGCCTTGAATTCTTGTCTTCAGGAAATCACTGTAATTATTTGTGTTTCTTTCACAAGACGTGTGAATTAGGGGAGTGACTAATCAACAAGACAACACAGCAACTGCTGCTAAAGTGAAATTTTGATTGACCAGATTACCGCTTGAAACGCAAAGACACTTGTGCTGAAAAATGTAACTGCTAATGAAAAGTTCAGGAAATATTCTATTATGCAATAGGAACACTGAAACCTGGCCAAAAAACTCTCACTCCATTAACTTAATTGTCAGCAAAATGGCCACATTTTCTCCTTCAGACTGCAGGTCAGGCCCTGTCATTCTCCCCTCAGCCAATTGGTACCATTTGATGCAGCTCTGAATGGGATGAAGAACAGTACAACCACAACCAGGCTCCAGTGACTCCCTCCTTACACAGTTAGGTGTGCCTTGCTTGTGGAATTGGTCTCTCCTACGGAGCTGTATTTACTGGAGCTCAGATATTCTGGCAGTACCAACCTCCTCTTTGGTAGCTATAAGACCAACTTGGTCTATTCTCAGACTTGGATGCAAAGATACTCTGCCTCTTGTCTTCCTAATTAAAACCTACTGCTTTCTAGGCAACTGGAAAAAAAAACAAACCAAACCAAAAAAACAAAGGCAAAAGAAAATCCATTCTCCTTTCTCCTCACCTGTCATGAGAGAATTTACTTACATAAGCCAATTTTTGTGGAATATACCCCCCCAAAAAATCAGCCAATATGAACAGGTGGCACTTTCCAGAAGGAGGATGATTTTTTGGATACCTTCCAGAGAAAATACTTTTGTTGGTTTTTCAAAAAACTTTGAGTGGTTTTTTTGAAGAAAGCAATGAGTGGCTTCCAGTTAAGGGGCAGTTTTGGGTGCTGAAATTGGATTCACTAATTTGTATTTTAAACACACTTTTAAGGAGACAATGACAATGCCTATTCAGTAAGAGATATAAATACAAAAGAAAGCAATTCAGGAATGAAATAGGCAGAAAAATCCAATCTGATTTAGAGAAGGGATTTTTTAATTTTTGTTTTGGGATTTTCAGAAAAGTATTGGGAAAAAAAGTCCCTTTCATATAATTCACCTGTTCTTCCCATCCAAGACAATCTTTTTGGACTTCTGTTTCTATCCTTTGTTCTGTGCAGAAATTCCCATCTTGGACATCACATGTCTCCGAAATAATCTCTCCTGCTTTAGATGATGAGAGTATCAGAGGCATTGCTCTGAAATCTCTGAAATATTTCCATCTGGCACTTTGTGAAGGTCTCTGTGCATCCTTTTTAAAACTGTATCCAGCACAAAGTGATGAAGTGCATCCAAGAGGACACAGGAAAGAGTGTAAATTAAGCATCACAGGGGACCTGCTCTGTGACAGAGATGCCCTCCATATGCCAGTTGAAGTAAATTAGCCTCTTCTTTTCCATGTATGGCATATAAAATGACATCTAAACTATTGGTGTTCCAGTCCAAATTTTTTGGAATGGTGTTCCATTCCAAAAAATCCCCCCCATAAACCAACAAACCCTCAACCTAATTTCTCTTTTCCTTTCAACCTCACCTAAAATAAAACAGCAGCAATTTTCTCTCTGTTTTAAGAACTGTGGAATAGAAGTAATCATCCATTCTATGATGTGAACATTTCTAACAATAAACCCAGTAATTTGCTTAGAGCTTTGAATCAGTCTGGCTTTGAAGAAAATGATTAATTCTGAAATTACACTTACAATTTGCTCTTTCCAGTCAAGCAGCAGGAGGTAAATAACACTGTTAAGATCATTATTAATGTCTCTACTGAGAAAAACATGTTTTCCCAAATGTCCTCGTTCTTTATGTATGCTTCAAATGCTTATCACTGCCTTTACAGGAAGTTGAAGTATATCCTTAACTTGGCATTTGATGTGGAATTTTCTTCAAGTCTGAATCCCTGCTCATTGATCCCACATATGCCCTAGACATATTCAAACTACGAAACTCCACATGAGTTTCATTCAGAATCTTTGCCAGAAAGCACTGGCTTACAGCGACACTTCCAAGTGTGTGAGATCACACAGCCTATCCTGAGAGGTCAAAGAGATGATTTAAGAATAGAGCATAAGCACACTGTGCATTTCCATCATTTCCATGACAGTCGCAGAGGTTAGCCTGGCCACAGCTCACGTTAAAACCATCCAAAATCAGCTGTGGATGAGCAGAGCCCTGGCCATCTGCTCTGGACTGTCCGCATTTGATCCAGCTAGATGGCAGATCCATCCTAGCCAGCACTACAGCATGGCCCAAGCCCACACTCAGTGATGGATTCAAAGCTAAGACAGAGCCTAAGGGACAAACACATCTGAAGAGCACATGTGGCTCAATCCATGACTGATCATACAGCTGGGAATCTTCTAGGATCAAGCAGTGCCAAATTTCACTCTAGTCACCTGTATGCATTCAGCAACTCTGTACCAGCAAAAAACTTACTACAGGGAAAGATCATATTCTTTGGTCCTAATCTGTAAAAATAAATTTTTTTTCAAGGTTTGGTTCCCTTTCCAGCAATGTCCAGGTGTAAAAAGCCTCAAAACAGTGTGTGAATAAACCCATTGTAAATAAGCATCATTTTAGCACTATCAAGAATAACAAAAAGAGGCAAGAATTTAAAAATGGGAAAACAGTTTTAACAGTATCAGTCTTTAAAGAAGAAGAAACTCATATGAACATTGCAAACATGATTTTGAAAACAAAAGATGTGAATTTCTATATATGTGAACCATGTTGTTCTCTGCCCATAAGCAAGGAGAGGAGCAAGGAATTGCTTTTTGTTTAATGTAATTCTCCTCTTGAGACCAGAATAGTGAACACTGAGCTACACAAGAGGATTACCTCTTTGTTGGAATATATCTGGAAGCAGAGATTAATGTGTGAACTTGAAAAAGTACAAGGCCCAAATTCCCCAAGCACAAAAAGACGAGTCATATTGAAGTTGTCATCAACAACCTGCTTTCATAAAAGGGTAGATATTCATCAACAATTCACATGCATATTCTACTGTCTATACTAAGGACAGTGCACTGAATTTCTGACCAGAAATGAAAATGAAGGAATACATGGTTACTTCAGCATGCCTCCTGCCTTTTCCTCCTCACACATGCTCTCCTAGGGTGTATAACTGACTGAAAAATTGTAAGAAAATCGAGCATGTCTCTTCTGGTTTTGAACATTACTGGGCCTGATGACATGTTGGGCCACCAATAGAATGCACTTTCTTACTTATACTTAAGTTGCACATAGAAAAGAAATCACTAGAAAAGAAATATGAGAGGGGTTTGCTAGAATCAAAGACCCACAGGACAGACATAAAAACATTTCAGTCAACTAACCATACTGACAGCACACCTATATGTCAACATGTTGTTTGAAGATAAACAGTGAACATGGAATGTTAGAAAAGACTATTTAAAAAAGTAAAGAATAGACTTCTAAATTCAGTGGGAATTTTATTCTGCCTTCCTACAATTATGAAATAACTGACATTTTAATCTTTATGCTAGAATTTGCTATTGCAAAAGTGAAAACAAAAACAAAGGTTTATTTCAGAGATTCATCAAACAATTCATATGTATTATGCACTTTGGCTTTTTTAAAACTGCGAATACTAAAGCCATCAGCAAAGTTAAACCAACTAGCACTGAACTCCCACAATGCATAAAGTCTCCAGTCTGGACTTAAGCAGGTGGAGATAATAGGACAAAGTGTTCATCTACTCTGTGGCATGGGATCACAATTCTTCCTCTAAGTGTACAAGTACAAATTTTAAGGATAAACATTTCTGCCTTAAAAATATAAAACTTTCAAAATCCTGGGAGAGCAGGCAAACTCAATTCCCTCTCCAACTAGTCCAGTGCTCTAAGTCACTGAAATGGAATTATTCTTCAATTATCCCAGTGTTAAGAAAGAGGCGACTCAAACTTCACGTATTTCAAAGATTGAGGGATTTTGTATTTTTCTTCAATGCATAATTTCTTCCACTAACTACCTTTACTAAGTAATCCCTGGCATGAACCGTTTTTTCCACACTATATGCTAATGAAGGATCTGATTAAGGATTTATCTTTTGTGGGATATGGCAGGAATCAGCTAGGCAATATCCTGTTCTCTTCTGCATCACTCTGAGTTCTATTGATACACAGCTACTCTGGTAACTGTAGTCTATAATTCTCACTTTTTCCTCAAAAGCGCAAAGCCTAAATGAAATGACACCTCCATGCAAATCTCCAATAGTTTTTGTAACTCAGCCTCCAAACACCTTCAATGAGGAAAGAAACCCTAGTTTGCCATTTAAGCAAGTTTTGTTTATGGTACTGTAATTATTTTTATGATATTGATTGCATGGATAGGTACTTGACAGATCTGTCCCAGAATCACAGTACAACATGGCTACCTGCTCTTACTTGGTTTCCTGGTGCCCCCTAAAAATGATGGAACCCATAGGTTACAGAATCTCCGGACACTGGACATGGAGATTTTTAATTGTGCGGATCCTAGACCTAACATGATTCCTTGTGTTTCTAGTAAATTTTTTGGAAGTTATGTGGAAGATCCACAACCAAAGCCTCAAATTAAGTCACATTTATGTCCTTGAAGAACTGCAGTCTGAAGCTGTGGGTTCTCCCTTTCACTCCTTTACTTCACCTATTATTGCTATGCATTGGCAACAGTGGGAAAAAAAAAAGAAGAAGTTGTCACTGGAGCCTTCAAGTGAGTGAAAAAAGTGCTCTGGTAGTTGTATTTGCAAATAGTCATGTATTAGATTTGCCACCATGAATAGATCTGACTATAAAACTTATTTATTTTACTAATTGGGAATTAAAATTTTAATAATTGAGGATATATGGATAAATTACAGTACAGTATCATGCTACACCTTTCTACTTTCATATCTGCCTCTCTCAACATGACAAAATACTGCATGATCAGATTCGTCTAAGAGCCAAGCACTCCCTTGCTTAGAAGCAGCAGTAGGAACAAAGGGCTGGTATGAATTTCTTTTGACAATAGCCGGCCAAATAAAATGCACTTCACAATGACAAGCCATGGTGTTATGTAGGAAATGGAGATCCCATTCCACACCAAGCAGTCAAAGACTTCTTGGGATGTCCGACAGTACCAGCATACAGTGTTGCTCATAGTGCCTCTTGCCTCCAAAACTCCTTCTGCTGCTGTTGCACACTTAGAGTGTAAGCGACCTCTGCAATGGAAGAATGTGAATTACATATGGGAGGCCACAGCTGCATGGAACTCCCCAGACCTCTGCCATCTCTGTGTATTTCACAGTGACATCTCACGGCTTTTGCTGCTACCATCTTATGAGTCCTTCTTAGCTTGGGCCAGTAGGATTACTGGCCAGAGACCATCCCGGCCTCTGAAATATATTGTACTGCGCCAGCACACAAAGATCTTTAAGCTTGCTTCTCTAAGACTTTCCACATGATGGGTCTCTATTGTAGAGATTACTTCCAGAAATTACCGCTTTTGTTGTCAGCTTTATTATCTAGGAAGATGGTTTTTCTTAAGATCTTCTGTAGGTTTGTCAGGTTGCCCACACTGTGATTATGAAATGCCTTTAGAAAGATAAGGAAAAACAAATCTAAACTTTTCACAGATGCAGTAATCTACCTTTCTGCAGTTTGCAACATGTATGATGCTTCAAAAAACCCTCAAACAAAACAACAAACAAACAACAACAACAACCAACTAAACAAAAAACCAAGGCAGGAGCATGCTAGGATTACAAAAAATAGGCAAGGAAGTGGCTTTAGTTAAACATTTGACATGTATGACTTGTACAAAGATTGCAAAGGAAAACCCTGAGCTTGCCTTTATGTGTAGGGATCAGGGAAGGATTTCTAAGTCTTAGCATGTTCTCCAGCTCTTTAATATCTCCTATTATCCCCAGCATGTGCTCTGCATTAATTTCAGATGGCATTGAACCTGCTCATCCATCTGCACTTTGTCAGTATTTTTTAAGCATCCTTCTCAAAGCAACATGATTAGCAGTTTAACAAGCTAGATGTCTCTGGTCTTATTTTATGTATTTTCCTCCATCTCCTTAGTAGTTCCACAAATTTTCTCTCAGGCAAAGGCAGCAGGCTGAAACAATCCAGAAGTTTAGCTGGCTCTACATGATACATAGGGGATGGCTCATTCAAACATTGAAGTTGAGGTTGCATACAGCAAAATTGAAATATTCCACTGCCAAGTAGTCTGCAGAATTTGCTACAACACTCTGAGATGACTTAGCTCTAGATTTTTAAGCACTTCAAACAGTCATAACAAACTTTCAGAAGAAAAAACGGTTTCTTGATAAAAATGAGAATCTTGGCTCCCCTCCCACAGGGCAGAATATGTTGCCTGGAAGGAGATGCAATCGTTGGGTGAGCATCTCATCCTGCTGCTGCGAGCATCCACAATGTGGAGAGCAATCTGCCTGCTTGAAGAATATAAGCCCAGGAGGCATCACAGCTTCTACACGTTAGGATGCCAATGAGAACCTTCTCCACAGGGAGGTCTGGCTGTGCTGAGCATCTTTGGGTAGGCTTGGGGCCAGCACATTCACACAGGATTACTGCAAAGCAACAACTCTGAATGCCAAACACGCTCCTTGGTCACAGCAGCAGTATTGACAATATAGAGGGAATGCATCTATGCTTACTTTCAAAACTTTTTTTAACAAGAAGGCCAACTATTACATGTTACAAGCAAGATGAGTGCCTTAAACAGATTCATACTTGATCCACTCTTGCATTGTAAAGACACAGAGCAGTGAGATGTATTTTATATATTTTACAATCCTAAAAACAAAGACTACTGATAGAGGTTACTAGATATACTTTTACAGGTTACTTCTCTTTTTGTTTCAAAGCATGTGTCTTACTTAAGAATGAGAAAAAAAATCCTGATTCCATGCACTGTAACTTTAAAAGAAGTCTACTTATGCTTCATTCAAACTACAAAAATCACAAGATAGATCCTGACAACTTATCTATATATAGAAGTGACATTCAGGTATTGAAGTGAAGCTCTTTGGGTTTAAGTGTCAGTGCATTTCAGACAGTTACAGGTTTGCTGCTTGCATGGACATAAAAGCCAGCCTTGGTGATTCATTGGAGGAGATGCCCAAACATATACATGCCTATCAGTGACAGATATCAGTTCATACCAGCACTTCTGATTTTTAAAACTTGAATACTGATTTATGTCCTCATGTCCCCATGTATTTATAGAAGTTATCATGCTAGAAGTGTAAAACTAATTCCAAAACTACAAAAAATTCTTTCTGGGAAATTAATTCAGTTAATATTGTTAAGTTTGTTAAGCAAATAAAGATTATGTATGAATTTATTTACATGCAAGTGAAGGGGTTTTTTTTGTCTAAAACTTCATGTAGAGTGAGACCCTTATACAAAAAGGGGAAATACAATAAATTCTGAAAATGCTTTGCTCAGAGCAGCACTGCTATACAGTAGGCTTCTCCAGACATGGTCTTTATCATAATCACAGACACACATTCCTCAGCAAACCTTGATCACTGCTGATGTGATAGCACATGCTACTCTAAATACAACTGTTCTAAGTGCCCTGGATGGCATCCTGCTATCTAAATATATAAACACGGAAAAGGAGCTTTGCCATCCTGTACTAGCTGCACTTGTTTGCCATTTTGGTATTGTTGCTGTGAAGTTGCACATTCTTTTCTAGAACAGCAAATTCAAAATACCCCAACAAACCGACTGACTGATGTAAAGAAAATTCCATTAAAGAGAATCCAAACATTTTGTTTCATTTGTGCTGCACATAGATAAGCAAACACCTGCTTGAGAGATCTAGTATCTCTCTTGTCTGAAGGCACTGGAAGCCCAGGGTTCTCTAGGCCTGGTCTAACCATTTTACCATCTATCAAATAATTCTACTTGTCTTTTCATCCTTTCACAAAAGGTTATTGGTCAAGAAGGAAAAGAGAAGGACAAGAAAAGGACATGTTTGCACCAACCTATCACTTGCCTCCCTAACAGGAAGGACTAATAATCAGCAACTAGGAGCCTAAAGAGCTAAAATTGTCCCTAGGTTAGATCCCAAGTGATGGCTGTTACATATGGAAGAGCTGAAAAGTCCACTGGGCTGTGATCTGTGCTGCTCAGCTTACTGCAGTGTGACCTAGAGGCACACACTGGGGAACAAGAAATAGACTTCCTTTATCCACAGCTTGCAAGAGGGACAACTTGGCAAGCGAGGAGTCTGAGCTGGGAAGAAAAACCCATTCTTTAACAACTAATGTGCTACACCCAGAGGAATGTGGACATAAGTGAGAATCTCCACTGCCTGCAACCCCTGGGACTCGCTGAAATTACCACAATCCAGCCAGCACTTGCTCAGCACAGCCTGCACTTTCTTCCAGAAGCAGGGAGCAGGAGTCTCATGTTACAGCTAACTCAACACATCACCTTCTCCTGGGATTGCTCAGTTTAACAAAATAAGGGAGAAGGGTTTAGAAGCTGACAAAGCATGCATCCCAATCTCCACAACACTAATAGGTTACTGCAGGGAAGAACGTGCCTGGTGGTTCAAGATCCATTTCCACTATGTTCACCAACTCAGCAACTTGAAAAATTTTGTGTTCAGTGATTCTCGGGACTTAATAGTAACCAAAAATTACTCTCTGCTCAAACTCAGTGAGCAAACTGGCTTTCCTGAGAGAAGCCAGTTGTGTAGGGAATCCAGGAGTAGTCAAGAGACATTCCCAGATTTTCTCATTCTCATTGATACAAAAATTGTAAATTTTCTCTCTGGCAAAATATGAACAGAGCCCTGTATGTTCCTGAATAATTTTGCTAGCCTAACATGAAATACTCCTTTTCTTCTGTTGTCTCCAACACCCACTCCTAACAGCTTCTGGTGCATATAATCCTGGAGTTAAAAAAAACCCAAACCAAAAAATCCCAGATACCTATTTCTGCCTTCTTTCTCTGCAGATCAGAGCAGTGCCAGTGCTCAATCACAGATGGGGAATGCAGCAAGTAAAAGTTATTATAAACAGGAAAGAGAAGCTATTTCTGCCAGACCCTCAATAAACTGTCACTACTGCATTAGGTGCCAAACTTGGCCTCATTTCCACATCCCTTATTTTTATCATTAAATATACTTTTCAACAACAGTGATTATACTCCTATTAAGTAACATTTCTGAGCACTGAAGATATAGCACATGACTATGCAGATGGAGAACATATGTCACTATTTCCATGTTTATTTACTTAGCAGCCCAGATAGGAAACAGAGCTTTTGGTTAACTTAAGACTGCTGGAGGACATGCAATGGCTCAGGCCAGTAATCAGGCCATAAAAAGTGATGGTTTTGCCAACTATTTTTTTACATATTGTGAAACTAGCCCAACTATTCCTGCATAGAGTTCAGTAAGCTGTTGTAATCCTGATGTTATAGTTCCTACTTAATTCCTGGAATCACCACTGATACTCCTGATTTACCGTGAAAAATGCCATAAATCCCACTCCTCATTCCTCAAGCAAACTCTTATGGAAACTGACAGGATTCCCTGAATTCTTTTAATATTTTCCAAATATGTATACCAAAAAAAAGTCTTGTTTATGGAAAGCCAGAGCACTGAGATAACAACTAAGTCAGTATGCTCACTACTAACTGCTGCTTGCTCAAGAAACATTTGGAAAACTGACAGCGTTTCACTTCATTTTCTCCAGTTGTCCTTGTCCCCCCCCGCCCCCATTCCTTTGCAAGATATAAAAGATGTCCTTAAGAACAGATCTGACCCTTGCTAAAGCAGTATCTGCTGCAGGAAGAGCGTCACTGCAGATCTGAATGGAAGAAAGTATTTTTAAATACTAAGTACTGTGGCTGTCAACAAAGTGAACATTACTGCTGCAAATTAAAGGGGTGAAAGATAAAACAGATTATGTTGCAGTACCTTAACCAAATATAGAGCCTCAGGCCTCAGTCTAACACAGCTTCCTTCTCTGAAGAACTGCCATTTAAAACATTTCTGAACCATGCTTTTCATCCCCCACTAGACAGCCACTCTTCAATGACCTAATTTTCTGCAATGCAGGAATCTTCCTGTAAAGAAGGAATTCCAGCGCAGTGAGTCCTACATTTCTAAGGCCCCCATCTTGCTATCAGTGTTGACAGAAAGTGCTAAAGTAGCACCTGTAAGATCCAAAGACTTTACTGAAGAGCAGTTGATTAAACCAGAATGAACCCCCCTGTGGCAGCTGCCAGAAAGGGAGCAGGGAAACACCAGAGTGAGGTTGTCTCAGGAACTGTCAGGCTCTCAACCTCTCTACACATTTAAGCAAATTGGTGCTCTGTGTCTCGCTTTTCCATCTTTTTCTCTGCTTGAAAGGCAAATTTTCCACCTTAAAAATGTAGAAGCTTGTTCTCTTTCTAAAGGGCAGTAAGATTCTTTGCATGTTTTGGGAGGAAAGGACTGCTACATTTCCAGTCCTACCTTCTCCTTTAAATACATGCTCTCCTTCTAAGCTCTTTTGCCATAAACAAGACTATACACATCTTCAGAGATGGAGAATAAGAAGGAGGGAACACTTTTAACAGCAATCTGAAGCAAAAAGGAAAAAAAAAAGGTAAGCAGTAAAAATTATTAAATCACTGCTCAATGTACCCAAGACTCAAAATTATCAAATCACAGAGTTTTAGCTAGAAAATCTATTTCTAAATAGCACTTGATTCGAAATAGTTATCTTCACAACATAATTAATGCTACCTACAAACATCCAATTTTTTCTTGAGATGGAGCCAAATTCTAAGCTAGTTGCTTCTACTTTTGCAGACTGTGAACCAGTGAGGGTGCAAGTGACATTTTATAAACTACCACATTTTATAAACTATGAATGTATAAGGCACTGCACTTTCTATTTCAATGTCGGAGGCCTCCCAAAAATTACCTTAAAATAATGAGAAAAAATCAATATCTAACATCACTGGGAGTGAAATTCAAGATGTTACAGACAGCTTTGTGAAACATCACATTCATAGACCTTGAACTTACTACCATTAATACTTGCCTGTGCTACAGCCTTGAGGCAAAAACCAGACAAGTCACAGCTGTAATCCATCACCTCCATCTGGACGGATAAGTAGGTAAAAAGAAGCAGGGGAGCAAGAAAGCAATAAGGGCCTTCTCACAGGCTCTCAGAGTGCAAAGTTGCCTTCTTGTCTGAGACAGAGGGGAAGGTGTCTAGGCAGCTGATGATAAAATGCTGTTGATGGTGAAGCACTATCAGGAGAGTGAAGACAGTAAAGAATCCTGGAGGTGCACAAAGCAAGATGCCTTGCTTCTTAAGCTGGAATTGAGGCCATACATATGCTCTTGGGGCCACAGGATAGTTTATTACTGCTTCCAGGCCAAACTCCTCTGGCACCTGGGCTGGGAGAACAATTATCATGGGTGATTTTGGGCCCTTCGCAACAAGAAAGACACTAAGGCACTGTAGTGTGGCCAAAGAAGGGTAGCAAAGATGCAAAAGGGTCTAGAGCACAAGTAGCTGAGGATGCTGGGCATGTTTGGCCTGGAGAAAAGGAGGCCTGTGGGGGGAAATTATCGCTCTCTACAACTCTCTGAAAGGAGGCTGTAGCCAGGTGGGCGTCAGCCTCTTCTAAGTAGCAAGTTATAGGATGAAAGGAAATGGCCTTGAATTGCACCAGGGGAAGTTTCAGTTGGATACTGGTAAAAAATTCTTCACCAAAAGGTTAAGAAAGTCAAACATTGGAAAAGACTGTCCAGAAAAGTGGAGTCATCAAACCTGGTGGAGGTATTACTAGTTGTGTAGGAATGGTACTTAGGGACGTGGTTGAGTGGTGGACCTGGCAATGTTAAGTTAATGGTCAGAATCAATGATCTTAGTGGTCATTTCCAACCTCAATAGTTACATGATTCTATGAGTATTGAAAAGGAGTATCACTGCTAAGTAGTGAAAAAGGTAGGCATGATGGGAACCCTCAGCTGCTGCTACACTAAAGAGACACTGGCAGAGGGTCCCTCAGTGTCCGAGGCAAGCAAGAGCCTTCTCAATTCAAATTTTGATCACACTACTTCTGTTCTCAGGGGTTTGGACTGTGAGCACAACTTGAGCTACTGGTCCACATTAAGAGCCACACATGAACGCAGCTTGGCTACTCTCACTATGAAATTAAGCGACTAATGAAAACTAAGTGTCCTTGCCTCTGTGCCATGACCTAACCAGAATGCCTACTGTGACTTGTGCCATGACCTAGCCAGAACCCCTGTGCTGCCACTGGGACAATTTTTTAGTGGTTTTGGCCCACCAGGAAGAATATGGGTGCTCATAGAAGTGCCATGTTTCAAAAAAGGTGTTGCATTTCATAAGGCATTTTGAATTTCCATTCAGAAATAAAAGAGATAGCATTTTATATATGTGTTTTACTCCTCTACAATTCACGATGACATAAAAAACGCAAATGTAGGGATTTGCAAGTGACAGCATATTTTGCTAAAAAGTTGAGGCAAAAGCTTAGATTCTAAAATAAGGGAAAAATTTGCATTTCATGTGATATTCTTTGCAAGCTGACAACAGAAATAGGCCTAAAGGATCGGAATGTGCTTAGGCATACATATTAATGCCTCTGTGAGACAAAAAATAATGCAAGTCCAAAAGAAAACACCAGCTTAAGAACATGTAACTCTTCTGGTAAATGACTATGATGCTTGGCAAGCACTACTTACATCCTGTGCTGACACCATGACTCCTCAGAACAAGGCCACTCAGCCTCCCACTTTCCTCCTTGTATTAGAAAACCTTAGTCCTGTGAACTGAGTTACCTGACTGACTTCTGCAGTATTTCACACTCCTGCAAGAAAGCCCCTCTTCCATACCTTCTTTCTTGGGACTCAGGGCACCACTGTGTCACAGGAATAACAGATACAGAAGATTCAGACAAGTTACCTACTGCATTTAAATTTCCTAAAGCACTTCCTCACTGCACTGGACTCCCCGAAGTGAGCATACACAGTGTGGCTGATGTCAGATGGACTGGTCTTGACTGCTAAGATGCGAAAGTTATTGCAGCAGGCTTTAGCAGACTGGCATTCCCATGCCTGCACAGGCTTCATGGTATGTTCTGAAGTCAGCAGGAGGGCAATGTGTGAAACAAGGCATAGATAGAGAAAACACAGTAACATGCCAGGGTTTTCTTCCAGAGCTCCAGATATTTTTATACAGGCATAAAACTCAGAATATATGTCTTTAAATTCATGTGACTTAGGGTACTCCCAGCCCATCATGTAGGTGCTTCTGTGTTCCTCCAGAATACTGCCTCTATCTCTACACAGCTTCTAATACCACCTATGTATATTTCCAGATATGAGTTGTTCTAGGGGAACACAGTTAGAATGCAGCAAGCACTTTTCTGCCATAAAACCAAAAACTGGAGCTGACATGGAGCCTGACAGTAGTCAGAGCAATGCTATACTCTCAATTAACCTATGAAGTACTAACCAATAAACAGCTTAGAGTTAATGGCAATAAGTTTTGAAAAAAGACATGTAGAAAGATGTAGAAAAGTTCTTGTACTTTATCTTTTGGAATTTTTGAGAAACAAACCACACGCCACAAGGACATGGCAAGTTTGCATGGATACTTACTAGCATTTACAAGGGAACACCATTTCTTTGAAGTTTTTTGGGGCAAAAGTTCCCCTTCCACCCCTTTTTGTGTGTGTGTTCAGAATGTTTCTTTTGATGTCAGGGGAGAAAACTCCCAGCAGATTTTTGTTAATGGCCAAGAGAAGGAGCCAGTTCTTAAACTGTTACAATAAGTGCAGGTCTGTATAAAATCAGCACATCTGCCCATATTGACACAGATGGTAGATTTTTGCCATTTCTCCATGCTTTACACTGCTTAAAACCTGCAATTTAGTCCCTAATTTTATTGTGTTTTGTTTCAAATCTTCAGGTCCAAATTGTACCTATAAGATATGGCTATAGACCATATACTAGGCTAAACCACATATTTAACTACATTATACTCTCTTCTGTAACACCAGCTTCTCAACTCCCCACCAGTCACAAGGTCCATTCATTCTTCCTATGGAATAGGAAATGACTAAAACATTTCCTATTCAATAAATTTCAGACCAGGGAGAAAAAAATTTAACTTCTCAAACTACAGTCAGGTGTTAGTTTTACTAAAACATCTGCCCTGGAATTGTTGAGTTGCTGCTCTGTCTTTGTTTTGCATGGTTACAAACTAAACCCTAGGGTTTTGGCCTGAAGATGTTTCCATTTTTATGCAGAGTCCTAATTCTGTTTTCATCAAATCACCTACAAACCCAGTAAAAAACAATTTCCTGTTTGATGAAATCAATCTGCGCTGCTGCCTTCTCATTCCCTAGGGACCGGATCACACTCCACTATGCAGTCAGCATTGTTTCAGGTTGAGAAATTTGGGCTATCTGCAGCAGATTTTAGGCTGATAGAAGAAAACATGGCAGCTTGTAAGACAATCAACCAAATATCCTGGTTGCTGAGTACTTTGCAGGTATAATCAGCTTATAATAGAATATCTATAAGCTATCTGTAACCTACATGCTGTAATTCTTCTCCAAGTTGAGTGGGCTTTTGAACCCTTTTCATCACAGTGATTTTTCCACCACATCCTTCTCACTGTCCATGGTCTTTGCTTGAGTTGTACGAGAATCTGAAGTGCTTCTGGACCCCTGTGGGTCTGAAGAAGCAGAGAATGTGGGAGAGAGCGAGATCACAACTGCAGGGGGCAGAGAGGGCTCTTCCCTGAAGCAATTGTGAAATGATCTGAGGAACCTGCCAGACATTTTCCACAGACAGCACAGAGAAGTCAGCTGGAGAGGACTGAGCCAAAGAGGGAGCAGAAAAACAATCTTAGCCCTTCCCACTATAATGTTTATGCTCTTGTGATAGTGGTAGATGAGTGAATAGACAGTAGTAGAAGAAGCCTCTATATTGCCCTTTGGATACACATCCCTTGAAAGGCTTTGCATAGATCAAAATCTGCAAACAAATAACTTAGATGTGGGTTATGACCTGATAAGCTTTGTGCATTTTTGCTTCTATGTTTTCTTCTCCCTCTGAGCAAAACAAAGGCAAGTAACAGGTCACCACCTCTGAACATTTGCAATTGCTGCAAACTGCACTTTATACACAATATTATTGCATTGGGAGAGGAGTAGATAATTTTGTTTAAAATGTTGAAAATACTTTTTCTTACAGGGAAAGCACTTTGCAATGTACACTGGCTTGGGGAGAATGAATTTCACAGCAAAACTGAAGAGAAGGAATTAAAAAAAGGAGAAAATATTCCTACACTCCATCTTAATTTGAAACTGATTCTGAGAACTAAAGTCAAATTTGTTTGACATGTGACAAATACAGTGTGTACAATCCATTAAAATCCAAGTGTAGAGACACAGGGGATGCCTGATTTTGTCACAATAGGAGTGCTGTGCTCAAGTCCAGTTAAAGGAATCATGTTTGACAAGACTTCAGGAGCAATTTATGATGCTAGAAATCCTGATGCTTATTCACAATCTCACAGGTACTAAGACTGAAACTTGTAAGTTAATTGTAGCAGAAATTACTTTATAGGAATGACTTAGGTAGTTAAATGTGAAGCTTTGGAGCCCTGAAGAGCCACCAGGAACAAAGCAGGTAATTAAAACTAATGTTGAGTATTTTAACCTCTCCTCACTTCAAAAATTAACACTTGCTTTATATTGCTATCTCATTTTATCTTGATGTACTGTTTCAAGAATTTAAATATTTTCTTCTCTAGGAGAAAACCTACAAAAAAGCTCACAGAATGATAAGTTGTCTGCTTTTAATTTGTGAGATGGTAACAGTTCAGGACCAATATGTCTACAAAAATATCCTGGCTATGTGTTTCTGAAAAGGTAGTGAAAGTAAGACTACATTACGTGATCCACAGAGGTAAACAAAGAACATTGCAGTAGAAAACTTTTGATTAAGGGTTTCAGGGGACAACTATTCCAATAAGAAGATCAGGATAAAAGAGTAAGTTGTACATCACTTTCTAATATTAATATTCCAATAAATGTATTATAGAAACACTTGTGGACTTAATAGGAAAGAGCCTGATTTAGCATAGAAACTTATTTTCTAAACCCTCAGATTACATCTAGATGGGAAGGATGGATGTTTTTGTACAGGTGTAAAATTACATCCCTGTTTTTCTGGTCTGCATATGTCAAAATTGAATCTAGGTTTTCACCTTCACCCTACAACTTCATTTGTTAAAGAAATTCCTCAGGAATGGTGCAGAAATACAGAGCAAACTTTTTCGTTGGTTTTGTTTTGGTTTTTTTAGCTTCTGGGGTTTCTTTCTCTGCCACAGTTGAGTTTAAAATTCAAGGAAGACAAGTTACATGGTACAGAGTTAGGAAAAAAAAATACCATAGAAACATTGCTACCTATATTAGCTATCGTGTTACCTACAATTTTTACTTTTGCAACAGAAGATTTATATAGTTGGTACATAAGGCGAAGAACCACTCAGTTCCAAAGACTTGATCCAGATCTCATTGATACTAGTGGAGATTTGGTAATCCACTTCAACCAGCTTGTCAAAACTATGGATATGGTGAAAACCCACCAGCAGCTTCATGTGCCATTTATTTATGTGAAAAATTTGTACCAAACTGACTGAGAAAAGATCCTTTTTTACAATTTTGCAGGTAAAGCCCCTGCAGTTAGATGTTAAAACTCATGCTTGTCTTTTTTTTCTTTTTCTTGGAGAGCTCATGGTCTGACTCTAGAGTTTGTTAAAGAGCTTTTCTGGTGGACTAAATCTTGATTTAAATTCACTGCCAGAAATGCCTCATCTTCATAAAGCGGGTTGTACAGATGGGAAACGAACTTCTTTGATGTCAGAAGTCACCTAAAATAACAACAAAACTACCGTAGGATCATGTAGCAATCTTCATCTCTATCAATCATTCACACAAAAAAAAAACAAAACAAAAAAACCCAAAAAACTCAATCAAAAGCCTCTCCTGAGATGAAGAATATGCTGACAATATATTTTAAATTTTCAATCCAAAGGAATTAACTTCTATGGTGTGCTACATTTAAAAAAATCTTGCAGCATCCAATTAAGTTTTCCCCTCAGCTTTGCTTTGCTTTCTATAGCAACAAGTAGGACAATCTCTATCTAATTTCCAGAAGCAAAGTACACAATACTGGGCTTCAGGGGACTAATTTTTAAGAAAGCAGATTTAAATGTAAAAAATCTGGAATAGCATGTCTGCATGATTCTGGATGTATTTATTTTGCACACAAAACACTTGTAAAAGCCATTTTTCTCCAGTCTTCATGAAAACAATAATTATTAATGCTTTTACATTATTGTTTTAAGACTTAAAAAGACTTTTAAAAATATAATTAACGTGCTAAACTTCTGTAGCCATGTCTATAGCATTTGTTTTTTATACCCACCTTTCTGATCCACTTTTCTTCCAGTACTCTCAGTGGAAAACCACTGGAAAACTTAGTTACTTTTCTCCTGTAGTCACCCATCATGATGTTATGCTACCCTCACTGGAAAAACACATTTACATTTCTTTTGTATTTAACCATTACGATGTCTCCTGAAACCCATAAAGAGTCACAAGATTTATAAGAAACAGAAAAAAAGACACAGAGTGTCAGGAAGGAATATTTTTGCAATTATTAATTAGGCATCGATTCATCATTACTTAGTTACAGGCATTTTGCATCCTTCCTCCTGGTTTAACTCCCTCCTCATGACAGCCAGGCATTTTGACACAGCATACTCACAATAGAACCTCTGTGTATCATCACAGATTGAAAGTCACTTTTGTGTAACAAAAGCAGATTAAATTACAAATAATGAAGTATACAAATGCATCTCATCCCCCCACAGGTTAGAGAAATGGGATCATGATTAAAGAGCAGTAAAGGGGTGAATCACAGGCTGACAGATGCTGTACACAGAGAAAGGTCTCTCTAGTACAGCTTTTCTGTCTCTACAGCAGGTGAGTCTAACTCCTAAGTCTTTCCAAACTGTTCAGGTTTTGAAAGCATTTCATTATTGCTTCATTAAGCATGTGCATTCCAACTTCCTTGCACAACTGTAATCCAAGTTATTTGAAATCATCTGATGTAAAATTTTTATTTGCTTTCTTGTTTTGGTATATCAAGATTTGCAGGATTATGTGACACAAAATACCATACTTGCAGCCATTTAACACTTTTTTCAAAGAAATGCCCTTTTTTCAATTTGTCAGTTTTTAATGGCTGCAGGTCTTACAAGGAACCCTCTTTTAGTGACAGCTGAGTTAGAAATCAAGAATATTTTTCTGATTTAGAAATTGAAAGCAAAGGAGGAGAGAGAAATCAAAACAAACTCCCACCCAGTTTCAAGATGCAGAATCAATGAATGAAAGCATAAAATAGCACTGCTTTGTGAGACAGCAAGAAAATAAGTTCTAAGGGTTTGAAAATCTGCAGTTCCATGAACTAATTCAAATCTTCAGATGCAACAGGCAAATTTAGCCCAAGATCTTACTATGCTTGAAGATATTTTCCACACTCTTTTTCACTCTCCCTTTCTTGCTTTCTTTTCCCTCCCTGTATGTCAGAATCTCAGAGTGGTGGTTCTCCTCCAGATCCGTGGCAGGCACCTGCTGAGGAGTACAGCATATGTTGTATGTGGAAGCCTTGGAGGAAGACTTGAAAACTTGGAGGAATCTTGAAAACTTAGTTAAAATTTCCAAGTACCATCTGCCAAGTTTCAAGATGGTTGGCAAGGTTTCATTTAGTCAGTAACTCCTCCAGGGTAGCTAAAGAAATACCTCCCATAGAGAAATACTGAGAAAGGGTGATTCAGCTTCCGGGGAGTGGAAGCTCCTATCAAAAGGAAGGGAGACAGGAGACAGCATGGCAGGAGAAATATTTAGTTTCCTTTGACTAGATGATTGGAGTCACCACTGGAATCAATGTTCTTCCTGTGTGACTAAGGAAAGAACTGTTAGTAGTGCATCAAACTCAAAAGCTTTTTTACTAACTAGAAAGATATCCACTTTATGAATATCAGGTTTGGTTTTGCATTCTCAACAGGAACAATCTAGAAAATCTCATGGAAAAAATGCTCAGATGAAAATTAGGTCCATAGTCCAAGAAACCACAAAATGCAAATCCTCCCTCCCTTGCTGGACCTATATACCCTCAGTTTAAAGTCTTTTCAGTAATGTGTTATGAATTAATATTTGTAAAAAAAAAAAAAAAAGAACTTTTCATATGTTTTCATGTTTCATTGGAAAGGCTCTTTAGAAATCTAATCCATGTGGTGTTTTGAAGCCAAGACTTGCCCTAGTAGCTGTGCATATAATTACTGATATGCTGCATATTCCTAAATAAAAGCTTAGGCAAGCGATTAAATATTCATGTGGATGGTGGAATTCAATAATTATATCCAAGCAGAGAGCTAAATATAAACAAAAGAATGAATAACCAGCTGAGAGAACAAGGAATTAAGTTACTTGTTCTGCCCTGTGAGCTGAACATCATCTTTATGGACACCTTGTTCTGCAAAAAATAGGGTCTACATGTTAGACAAAAGAAACTACTGGTTGAAAGACAGCAGTTTCCTAATCTCTCCAATAACAGTGGTTGTGCTTAGGAGCAACTGATGAGGTGAACATGATGGGTACTATCTTCAGTTGCATAATCTTGATCCTAGAAGGTCATCCAACCCAAGAGACCATCTAAACCAGAACTTTCTGAGGGGAGTCTTACTCAAAAAAAATTGTGAAAACAGCATATCAAAGAGCATATATAGAGCATATCAAACAGCATATAGTCTAACCCTGTAAGAAAGAGAAAAAGATACCAATGGAGATCTGAATTTTTTTTTAACTTTCCTATGAAAGGTGCAATTGATTTAAATAACTCATCTTTTATTGATGAAATGGAAGAAAGTGTCCTAATGAGAAATCACAAGATTTATTTTTGCTGCCTTCTGTGCTTTTCTTTGGTTGTCCCTAGTTTGAGCCTCAAGGAATTTGTGATCAAGGAAAAGGAGGAGAAGAAAAAGTGAAGAGTTACTCAAGAGGAGGTGCTCATGTGCTCTGCAGTACTCAGGTACTGGTTACAATCGCGTTTTTCCTCTCACTCCCTTCCTTTGCCACAGTTATCACAGATATCTCTAGCCACATGAAGTACCCAGTGTGGGCCAAGAAGTTTTGTTTGGTTTGCTTTTTAAAGCAGAGAACAGTCAGTCTGTTCTTCCTTTAGTGGCACATCAACAATACTACAAAGAGCGGGAGTGGGACACTGAATTTCCGCTTTTCAGCACAAAGCACGTGGCTCCTATTTTATTTCACAGAAGATTTCTAGGGTGTTTTCTGGTAATTATGAAAGTAAAAAACTGCAAGGATTTTTACGTGTTATTCTGATGTCTCACATTTAAAACATAAACAACAGTAAGGTTGTTTATGAAAAGCAGAGAATACAGAAAATAATCACAGAAAATAATCACAGAAAATAAACACAATAGCAAAACTAACAGATGCTACACAGAAAAGCTATTTCCCTCTTAATTCAAATTCTTTTAAAAAAGCCTTACTGTATTAGGGAAACACAGACCAGTGGAGTATCTTCAAGTTTTGCCAAAAACCCCCTAAAGATAGTCCAAATAAATCGAAGTCCTGTCACTGTAAACTTGCCACAAATCTTCCTGCACATTAGAGAATGAGGAAAAGTTAAGATGCATTCTTAAGATTCCTTATGCTTTACAAACCCACGGCTATGCTTGGATGCGAAATGTTAAAAAAAGGCTGGAATCCTTTTCAGAATAAAAGATTTCAAAATAGTCTCTTTTTCCTTTAAAGAACACATATCTGTCTGTTCAAATACAAGAGTTGAACAGAGCATACATAAAAGGTTTGAGTTTCTTAGGTCAAATTCTCCCTAAAATACATGTGTGCAACTTCAACTACCATCACATACACAGCAGATGGCTGCAATTATCAGCTTACTTGCAGTGTATTTAATACCAGACCCTTCTACAAGTTTACTCCAGAAGCACCAAGGAAGCAAAAATGAAACTTTTGTCTGCAGCTGCAAAGTACCCATTTTAAGAAATCTGACTTTTACCATTTTTGGTGGTACCACCAAAAGACTGTTTCATGAAGAAAAGGCAACTCTAAAATGATACTCCTGCTCTCTTGATAAATAGCTCAAAACAACATTTAATGACACAAACTACTAGTAAAGGCAGAAATGCTGTATGTATTTTATTCGATATCTTACTATGGCACTCAAGGTGAAGGAAAACTACTTTATGACAAAAGGAAAAATATGATGAAAAGGTGGTTTTGTCTTAAATAAATTAATATTAGAATTGAAAATAAGAGAAATGGAATAGCGTATTTGTTTAGAGTTAGTCAAGCACAAAAGGGAGCTGCAACCACTTGCATAAAATACAATTCTGATCCATTGTGCCAGTGCTGATATAGGCTCCTAACTGCATTCCTGTACTCATAGGTTGCTTTCAAAACTCAATGATTTCCTGCTTACACAGTGAAAAAAGGAAAGGTGTTCCAGAGGCACAAGGAGAATTACAATATGATAATTGGCAGGGAGTGTAATGCAACTTTATGGATCAACTCCTGTAAAGAAGTATAAACTGTTATTTTAACCATACTTCAAATGCATATGAGTAAAAAGGACTTGTCCAAAAATTAGTAACAAAACCAGTATTAGCAAAATGTCACAATGACAAGTCTCTCTTTAGTGACTCAACTGTTTTCTTCCTCTATGGTAACTGGAAGTCATTATGGGAGAATTAAAACACATTTCCATGATTGTAAGTTTCACCCAGAATTTATCCTGCAAAGATCCACATATATAGCCCCTCTCCAAACAGGAGACTTTATGGAAGTTCAAAAAGTGATCAGTAAAACTCATGAGGGAAGAATGTACTATGAGCACTTGAGAGTAAAAGGTATTACCTCAGACTCTGTAAACTTGTAGTCACAAATTTCAGGTGTGCTGTGTTTTAGGAAAGTTTTACTTTGTCAGAACATTTGCCCTACTCTTACCTCTTTCCTGTGCATCTCTTTGACCTATTGCTGAAGACAAGGTGTGAGGTGAATTTTGCTGCTACAGCTATTCTATGTCTTCAGCCAGAGAGCCTTCCAGCAGTCTTGGATGCATTCTGATCCAGGTCTATAGCCATTATCCTCAACAGATCTTTTAGCTCTCAGATAGATTAGCCATGCATTCAGAGCATGCAGAGAAACCCTGAAAATGCTGAGACATGAGACTCACCTGTACACTCATGTTGTAGTCCTTTCCCATAGTATCCCTTCTCACAGATACACTCGAACTGGCCCGTGTGAGTGCCACACTTACAGCTTGCCATGATGTCACAGCAGTTCTCGTTTGCCTCGCAGAGATATGAACAATGAGATATATCTTCTTGGATATAGCTGCCAGAGGGCAGGTCTGAAATAATATCAATTTATTAACCAAGAATGCAAACAAGAGTAATGCCACAGTCTCACATTATACCATTAGGGAAACACTTGTTAAAAGCCCTAGGTTCCAGCTCTAAGTAGACAGTATGGAGCAGAGCCCTGCTATGCTCTACATGCAAAAGATTGGTGTCCTTATTCCGGAAAAGGGCTCACAGAAATCCAGTGGTGCACTAAGGTTTTCTCCTTGTTTGAGTCTAACACTGCCAGAATGCAGACTCACTCCCAACAGAAGCTGTTGGGACAGGTTTTCCCAGCTTTGGTGGATGGTTCTTCCGATTTGGCATCAGGAGAACATTTGGTCATGGCATGTAAAACCATTTGGTCACATTATAAACTAAAAAACTTCAGCACATTCACATAGACCAACCTTACCTGGAACAAACAGGTGGCCAACAAAGCACCAGAAAACCTTATTTTACACTGCTATTTTAAAGTAGTATGTCTTTAAAAATTATAGCAAATAAATTCAAATGACTAGTCTGATGCCTGTTCTAAGCCTCAATCAAGCAGCATTGTCAAACAAACGTTTAATCGTGTGTTCTCTCTTGCTTGTCTAAATCTACCCTCTATTTCAGAAGGAACTTTTATTTTAGGAAATAGCAGATTAAAAGAGGAATTGCAGTCTGAACTCTCCAGTTTTGCTGCATGTATAAGTTCATGAACACAAATTGTATTGACTCTGACAGTGAGGGATCTAGATTGGTTCTGAGCAGGCTGTTGCTGTGTGAGACACCCTAAAGGTATTAAGTCCAGTTCTAAAGTGTACACTTGGTGCCTCTTGTACCTGACTACGAGGTTCACTTGTTCAAGCACAAGATACATTGGGCCAAGAGCACAGTCTGCTCTTCATAGAGAAAATGAAGAGCTGAAGGGATGTAAGCATGTATACACATCAGTAAGGAGAATTTTTCTCACATCCTGTTGATGATGAGTTAAGTTAAAGAAAGTTTATCCTTTAACTGAGGGACAAACACCTCTGCTAAAAAGTAGGAGAAAAATAAAAAGAAAATCAACACTACATGAAGTGCAAATGCAAGACAGTACTGGAGAGCTTTCTATTCAGACCTCTCTGCTCCCTGTAGATTTCTGAGGTTAGGACATTAATACCTTCATGAAGAGCTCTGCGTGCCAGAGCTTCAAACTCAGTAAAACTGTGAAGGAGATAACAGTGATCTTCTTTTGGGTGGGATGCCATATCATTCAGTTCTCGGATATTCCCCTGCCATATCCCAAAGGTGAAGATCTCCACTCCAAGTTCACGCAAGGATGCTGCAATGGGTCTCGGGTCTCCTCCATTGGAATAGCCATCAGTAATGAGAAATATCACTTTTGTAGCATTTCCGCGGGCATGCCGTAGTATTTGCTGGAAGAGAAAATGAAATTGCACACCTCAGCCAAAGGTTGACAGTGGTTGGCCGGTACATTACTTCCTCCATTGTATGACTCCTATAACTTGAATTATACAGCTAATAAGGCCCTTGCAAGATCATCCACTATAACAAAGATCAAACAGCTCGTAGAGCCTGTGGTTGATGAAGGCAAATCATCTGAGTCACACTTTAGGTGGTCACAGTTTACACAACCACAAAAATCATCACATCATAAGAAATAAGACACTTTTCATGCTGATTGATTAAGTCACCCATGCATCAGATTCACAATGATTCTGAGGAAAGCTTAAGTGACTTTGTTCAGATTGAAGTTTAAATAGGTATGACAAACATTGAAAATCTAGTGCAAGACCCAAAGTACAATCTAACATATTTTAATGCAATATTATTTTTTGACCACTAAATTATAAACCCTACTGCTGATTTATTGTAAGGCTTCTCCTAACAAATATTTGGACTGTTGGTTATTTTAAATTCAGCATAAAATTGCCCATTTGTCCCTGTTGAATGATGCTTTCCTCCCTTACAACAGTTTGCCAAGATCACTTTGGATTGTCCATCATGGCCTAAAAAACGCCTGTAGTTCCTTCTACTCTGCTGCTTGCTCTTCCTAATAGTTCATACAAAGCATGAATGATACTGTTCACAACTGCCTGAGCGAGACCATGCCCCACAGATTCCTGCTCTTTTCAGAATTCCAGTCTGACAATGCACTAGAATTCCTAATCATGGCCAGGGGCTGTCCACAACCCTAAAGCAGGGGACTGTGACGATGTATTTTCTCCATCCTTGGGGAATTTACGCAGAAAGAATTAGATGCAGACTTCCAAATAGGTAGCAGGTATTATGCCCATGTTTTTTTCAATAACAGATTGTACCATGCTACAATTAATGCAAAAGACCACATTTAATAGACCTTTGAATGATATTCCAAAAGACATGTCATTGTATGACAAGGAGGTAAATGAGATTAAGACACTCTTAACAAGCACAAATTCCAAAACCAGAGATCAACCGAGCTGAACTGTTTTATTACAAAATCTTTATGTAAGTCTTATGAAGTAAAATCATCTGGCTTTCAGCTGATCCAAAAGGTTACTATCTAGGCCAGCCTAAATAACCTATAGAGTTTTTATACCCCTTCTCAGTAAACCAGGCCACATTTTAGGACAACTGGATTTTGATTTGTCAGTTCTCTGATTTCAGGTAAATACTATGCAAAAATAAGCACACACACCATAAATCAAAGCACATACCATTGGCACTGTGGTCTGAGAGATTGCCAAGCAATATTTTGCTGTTGGGCTTGATTTTATCACTACTTGTTTGCAAAACCCAAAGGGAGTGAAACCAGATTCTCTTGCAGTCAAAAATACCCTTCACAAATCAAACTTATTGTTCCTCATATTGCTTAAGTTATAAGTGGAAAACCAGAACGAAGTAGGAAAACAGAATGAAGTGGGAAACTAGAATGAAAAGAATCAGGAAGAAAAAGACAAGACAAAGGGCAACATGAAGACAAACAGTAAGAAAAATGTACTACTGCCTAATTTCAAAATGCATTCTGAAACTGATGCTCTAATACAAGTGACTGCAGACAGAGACAGTAATGTTATTTATAATTCACATGTATAATTAACATATTTACCATTAACTGTGCTATTTTAAAACAGAATATAAACAACTTAAACTTCTATCCAACTTCTCAAATATCCAGGCTGATATTCTCTACTCGGGATGTTTGTCTAAAGCTATTTTAGTAAAAATGGTCCTTTTTTGAAAAACAAGACAAGGAAAACATATGTTCCATCCCTACTCAATTGGTTTTGGCAACTGTAGCATCTCTGAGCTTTGAAAAAAGAACATTTAATCTGCAAATTACATAATAAAGGTGGAAAACTATGCCCCAAATACATTCAAATTGAGGAATGTGTGTAACTGAGGAAGAAACCACAACTTACACAGGGTTAAGAGACCTTATGGAGATTGCCAGTGCAGGCCTCTGAAGATCCCACCTACAGGCAGATTGCTCTAGCAGATTATTATTTCAGCTTGTGATTATGCCATAACATGTACAGAAGGGGGAACAAAGCTTAATTTTGGAAGTATGGCAATTTCTGTAGTATCCTTCAGCATTGTTTCCCTCAGTGCATAAATAGGGAGCTTCCCACACTTTGCAGATGAAGGCAGTGGATAGCATTCCAACATTGCCCTGGTTCTTCAGCAGTTAATGGTCATAATCAGCAGCAGTTATACTTCCACATTTTCCCTAAACACAGAGACTTGTCTGTCTGCATGGCCAGGGAACAAATGAGCTTGAGCCCCAGTAGTCTAGACAGGACTACAGATATCTCAGGACTATTTAATTCTGACTAGCAAATAAGCAGGGATTTTATTTTACAAAATTAGACTGCTACAAATGCCCTTGGAAACTCCTGAAACAAAAACCTCCATGAACTTCCAAGTAATCAAGAAAATTGAATGTTACTCCAAAACAGTTTGCCAAGAAATTGCCTGGTCCCGTGAAAAATTGCTTAGCAAGACCTTTTAAAAGATGTGGGTTTGAGTAAGTGGAAAGCATCAGTGAAAGACCATCTTTGAGGAGTAAATGACTATTTTTGAGAGGAAAATATGCCTTGGCTACACAACCCTCACATAAGGCAAGAGCCGACATCTTTTCTGCCCTCTGCAACCACCTCTGCAAGACGGCACTTCTGTCACACAGACATGGACTGAGCCCACAGGTAAGAGAGCATGAAGACATCTTCCCGCTGCCCAGAAGACTTGAATATTCAGGCACCAGGGAATGTGAGTAGAGAAACAGACAGACAAACAGACAAGATTGCTACATATTGCCCCTAGAAATCAAAACAAAACAAAGTGACTGACCAGCTTGGCCCTCATGTCTTGCAGCTGTAACTCTAGACACAGAATCCCTGCTGCACAAAAACAGAGGAAAACAAAAGGGAGGGAAAGAAATATTCAGCATGGAGGGGGGGGGGGGGGGGGGGCAAGGAAGAGGTGGGAAAGAAGACAAAAGTCTATTATAAAACAATTTGTCTATGTCTGCTGGTCCACTTAGTATTATTTTTCTTTTTGTGAGAACAAGAGGACAGGCCACCAGCCTGTCAGTGCTGCTGACAATCCAAGTATCAGTCTCCATTCCTCTTCTCTGCAATATTTGTGCAGCATTTCACATAATTTTTGTTTTCTCTAACCCTGACTTACATCCCTCTATTCTAAGTAATCTCTTCTCCTTCCCTCTCCAAAAAGCTGTTTTTCCCCGAAGAAAACGTTGATGTATTTTAAAATGTTTGTTCAACCCCTAAACTTGTTTAACCCCTAAACTTGTAAGTACATGCAGAGATTGTTCATCAGCACCTGCCAACTTAATGGACTGCATCTACATAAAGATTACTTTTTTTTCATGATAAGGCTTTCCAGTCCCTTCATAAATCATCAGGTTCTTCATAAATACAGTTTAAAACCCTCTAAATGGTACTAGTAAGTTTAAAGGATCCTGAGAACCTGTTTCTTTCACATGAATATCCACATCTGCTTCTGATTTTACCATCAAAAAACTGAGCACCAGCCATAACTCAAATTACAGGGCTGAACAGCCTGTTAAATTGAGAATTTAGACCATTTGGTCAATACTATAAATTAATAGGGGACAAGTATTAACAAAACAAAACAACTAGTGCTATTGATGATTCAATAGAAATTCATGGGGCCACTAAAAATACCTAGTATTTTACCATTTCAGTAACTAGTTTGTTGTCTACACTTCCTTCAGAGGAGTAGTAGATCAGTCAGTTTCAGTAATCCTTACAGATTTTAAATAAAACATTCTTTTCACATTAGCAAAAAGTTATTACCATCTGTATTGTGTTCAGTCACTGTTTGGTGTGTACAAATATCTGGCAGTCTAACCAATTTTTTGTGCCAATAAAAGTCCTTAGAATTAAAATATGAAGTCTTGTGCAACAAAAGAGTTATCATACAAAATCCTTCTCTAGAAATTCACTACTGTAATGGAAAAGTAAATCCTATCAGTACAGTCACAAAACCAGATAAATCCTAACTTCTGCATTTTTAACACTAACATGGGTTTGTACCACAAAATTAGGAGATGAGCAGTATTGAAGGGCGAGGACTTCTTCAGTCACTTGACAGCCACAGCAATGATGTTGTCAAAGGTTCTTTGTTACTCTCTCAACTACATCTTCTGCATGTAATCCATAAACATATGATCTTGGGCCTGATTCCTGTCTTTACTCTCTCTTTTGATTTTAAAGAAGATTCTGATCATACAGAATTGAATATTAATATATCTATCTAGAAGGAAACAAATTGAAATGGGTTACCCTCTCTCACTTTACAGACCAAGCCAGGCTGTAACATCATACAGCCCCAGGAGTAGCTTGCCTGAAAATGCTTAAGTTGGAGCCTAACCCTCAAAATAACATTATTCAACATTCACTTTGCAGGAAAAAACACTACAAAGCAAATATTATTTCTTATAGATCAGGAAGAACCACCACTGCATCTCAGAAGCAAACCAGAAAGCTTTCCACTAGAGAGCCATTCAGCTGTTCTAGCCCAAAAGACCACCTACACTGGATTTCCTTTCACTTTAGGAATGACTTAAAACATACACATCAGGGGGTGAGCTCTGAATAGAACGAAATTATTCTTTTTCCTATACAATCACTTATTCAATATAAAAGAAATAATTTCCATTTTATAATATTATAGAATTAATTTAACTATCCATAATGAAACATATTTGTTATTAAGCCTATATTAAAATGAATGAATGTTAGTTTATTACAAAAAACACTGCACAGATTTGTTCCATGTATTCATAACAATACTAAAACAGTACATACTAATTTGTCATAGGTGGCCTCAGAAGCAGATCAGCATTCCCATTCACAAAGGGAAATGGCAATGCTAAATATCTTTGCCAAGCTCAACTCTATTCCAAGATTTCTTTGCTTTCACCCCTCAGGTAAAAATGTTCAAATCTGACAGGAGATTTTACATAAATAAATATTCTATAAAGAAAAAAATAACCAGTACTGTGACCAAGCATAGCTTTTGGTGAAGCTGAGACATCTTATCACTGAATCCAGAGCACTCCTGAGGAATCTGGTCATCTCCCAAGAATAATGCAGAGCTAGAGTGTGACAAACACAGTTCCCCTGCATCAGGAAACTGTTGCCAGGTGAAGAATTGTTTGCACCTGGTAGGTGGCCTATGGAGGCACACAAGGCTGATTCTGTAGGAAGAAGATCTGGAAAGCAACCCAGACCAATTTTGCAAGCTTTTATGAGTTCACCAGGCAGTCAGGTACAACTTTGAGGTTGCCCACCACCAGGGATCACCAGTCTCCCGGGACAGAAAGCATGCACAGAAGGAAGGGAATATAAGGTAATGACTTTGGGAAAATTATTACCATATGTATAGTTTTTTCCCTGGGAAAATCTATGGATATGTATGTAAAATATAGTATATAAACAGGAGCTTTTCCTGCACTCAGCAAGCAAGATATTTTGGAGGAGATATCCCCTCATGCATCCAACTGAACAAAGAATGTCTGCTTCTTAGTGTTGCATTGGTGCTAAGGAGTTTTGTTTTATTGACTTTGGGTGCATGAAAGAACTGTCTACACCTCCTGAGCTCCCTCTCTAAAACAGCAAATACAGTTATTCCATCACATTTTCTTTTGGTCACTATATATTGCTCTTTTCACTGCTCAAATTGAATGAATCTTATCCCCTCTTTAGGTTTCAAAAATTAACTAAAAGATAGTCCCCAGTTAGAGGTTTTGGCTTCCAACCTTTCCCACTCTTCTCTGCACTGCTACACAGGCCCTAGAGAATAAGCTGTCACCTACCTAGAAGAAATTAACTAATTTTAAAGCTTCCCTCGGATATTTCACTAGCAAGAAATGCAATCTTGATTCAAAGAAAAGATGTACCTATAGAAATCTGGATATTTAAAATACTTAAATAGTTCTTTCAGTAACTGGAAGGCATGATCTGAGTAAATCTCACAACTATGTCAGACAACCCCACTATGTGGATGAAAGCACACAGGTGAAAGAGCCAGGCAAGTTCATGGCCAGGAAATGTACTGACAGGACATCTGAGTAAAGACTGACAGATCTAGTAATGTTCAGATGGGGGAAAAGAAGGTTTAAAGTCCTCTTATCCATGCATATTATATAAATACTTAATGAGGGGGGGAGTAAAAAAGATGTATACAGAATCTTCTAATTGGTAGCAAGAGGCAAGAAGCATATATTTAATTACCAACTTTCCACTTAAAGAGAGGAAGCAATATTTCTGCTGCAAGAGTAATCAACCACTGAAACAGGTTTCCCAGAAAGTTTGTGGGCTCTCCATCCCTGGGTATATTCAAACACAAACTCAGAACACAGTCTTGAGCAGCCAGAACGAAAGCAACCCAAAACCGTCACTAAATGGTTTGAGTGATAGTTTTTCACTTTTTAACCAACTAAACAACCCAAAACCATCACTGGCTGTACAATGATAGGAGCTATAACACAGAATTTTGACTCACACAGTTTGTTAGGACTGCTGGATATTGTGATTTGAAATTCTGTGGCTTGCAGTTTTGAGCTCTGAACTACAAAGAACAGAATGCACCTTGTTTCCGGGAAACAACTAACCTGCATATCCTTCATCTTCAATAATTCTGATGTCTTCTAAACAGGACATTAAAAAACAGGGCATGTTATGAACATAGATATTTTCTGAGCTCTTGTGCTATATAACTTTTAACAACTTCATCAAGACTTTGCAAAGTTGCTGGAGGCCTTTATATGCAGCCATGTTGCGTGCTATACTCAACACAACAGTTGGTTATAGATCTCAGTTTGATTTAAGAAATGAAAAATCCTAGTTTTCTTGTCTGTGAGCAGTCTCCATCATTAAAATTACACAGATGTTATTTGATTTCTTTAGTACTGCTCTGGTCTTCTGCTAATAATAAAAATAGGGACTCAAAAATATTTTACTAAATACATAACCGATTTTCGTGTATTTTCAGACCAAGCACTCACATCACTATTGACTAGTACATCTGCCAAATATTTGTTTCTTTTGTGTTTGCTTTAAGCATTTATTACTTTAAATATGCAGGGGGAAAGAAGACAAGCAGAACCGAATAATTAGTTCCAAAAGGACAAACACAATTCATGACCTGGCCCATCTACTGCCAGCTGTCACTGCTCAATTATCATCTGAATACTTCCCCCCCCCCCTCTTTTCTCCAGGACTGCTAGAATTGAGCAACACTAACACAAAGTTATCACTGATAAGAGATGTCCCAGACCAGCTGGGTGTGGGGGAGTGCTTGGGAGAGAAACCCAGCTTTCTGCTTAACTGTTCATACTGCCCACGCTTAGCAGAGCACCACAACTCTGAACGTTACAGCTCTTCACAGACTGCTGCTTACATTCAAGGATGCTCTTCATCTTCCTGGTTGAGGTTGCCAGTGAGACCTTGAAACAGAGGGATTATTATAATTTTAAAAGAGCTTTTGTTTTGGATTGTATTAATGTCATAGAGAAGTAAGCAGTTCCAAAATTTAAGCAGTTTCCTAGTCCTACAAAGAACCTGTTGCTAAAAGCAATAGTGCTTTTAATTTCTGCACCTAGTAAAGTCAGAAAATTCTTAGCATCACAAACATGCAGCCTCACCTGCAAAATCTGACTCACAGATTCCAGTAGCATATGGAACTGGGAGACAAAGGATAAAATATGTATCACAGAACATGTAAAATAAACATTCAGAAGTTTAATGCTGAGGCTTTGGTCAGGAACTACTGCTAAATATTATGTATTTTGCTGCAAAGACCTCTCATAAGCTTAGGAAATGAATTAAAAATGAACCAACTTATTTTGTCCTGACTTCTTCAAAATTTTAATGTTGTGAATTTATTCCTTCTCTCAGAACAAATCACTCAGCAGTTTGTCTTTGTAACTCTGAAGTAAAGCACATGATAAGACTGATTTCTCTGTGAGGGTCATAACTTTTAAGGACTGGGGATCAGAAGGGGCTTATTGTCAGACCCTTCCAAAAGAGGCTCTGAGATGACAACAAGAAATGGTTTTCTCATAAAAAGGAATCTCTATTCCTGAAACATTTGGGATGATATAATCCAGACACCATAATGGTGAAATGTATCATTCATTGTATTGTTGGTTCCGTATTACATCCACAAGATTTGTTTTATTTTGTGCAGCAATATCTACACCCGGCTTCCAAATTACACACTTCTCATTAGACTAAAAGGCAAGGCACAATTTTGTAAGCACAAGAATTCCAAAGAACAGGTTTTCAACTAAAGAAAGTATTAACCCTGATTAGGCAGACACAGATATTATGCTAAACAGAGCACTTTTTGTCTGTCCTGACCAAAAGGTCAGAGAAAAATGAACTACTTAAAAACCTCTAAAGATAGGTATATTTCAGGCTTGGTCTAAGGGCAAGGAACAATGTGCAGATGTGTATCTTGCCTCTGACCCTGCCTTATTAATCTTGTGAACAAACCCCATGCAAGGTTGGAGTTTGCAGGACCAGTACTCTTCACAACACCACACTGATTACAACTGGACACTTAGAGCTGACGCCAGTGATGGCTGACAGGAACACTACTCCCAATTCGGTAATTCCTAACTAACAGCTCTGCAATTGCAAGGGTGGCCACAGAGGTAAACCAAGTTGACTTTTTGATTTTTTTTTACTACCATATCTTTAACACAGACTTCCAAAGCCATGTCAAAAACACTGTCAACCAGTCAGTTAGCTCTAGTTGACCTAAGCCATCATCGGATATTTAGAACATGATGCCAAAGATAACCTAGAATCTGCTACTCTCTCATTATTAGCTGCAGATTTTGCAGAGAGCATAGGAACAGAAATCCACAAACATGTTTGATAACCAGACAATACACATGATTCTGAATGTTCATCTTTTTAGTGAGAGGGCATTACTTTTTTTCAAATTAAAAAAACTTAACCAAGTACATGGTAAGAAAAGATTTTTAGTTCTTTAGCTCCAATAAATTTTTCATTTTAATTTGAAAATGAGATTCTGAATCTGAAAATGCATTGAAAACAAAAGCTAATTTTCCTAGTGGGTAACAATGTTGAATCTTGTACTTTTGTCATGCAGAAGAAACAAGTTACTTATTTAGAAACATTCTTAGAAACAAGTTACAGAAGCCACTGTTACTTATTTAAACAAGCATTAAATAAGCATTAGAATTGTTTATCCTAAACTGATATGTGCTTACATTCTTTTGGGGGACATTTTTTTAATATTTATTAACTGTAACACAGAGCATGGTATTTGACATGCTGGTTGGACATTCATCACACTCCCCCAAAATCACATTAAATACAAACACCAGATTTCAAAGACCAGATTCTCAGAAATGTGTAACCTTGCTCTAGGTGACAAACCTTCCAATTGCATATACCTATACTTATATTGACTTCAATGGAGTGAAGATGAACTACAAAACCAAAAAATATTACCTTTTTAATGCAACAATTATTTTTATAACACAGAACTCCCAAAGGCTCCCTCAGCTACTCCTTTGCTGGATTTTTTACAATTGACTTGGCTGAGCCTGTCTGAGTACTACCTCTGACTTCTGCTTGACAGTAGTGCACACTTATAACTTCCACTTCAATTACGAAGAGAAATTGTTCCCATTTTACTTCCACTGAAAGACAGAAATTAGACTATCTTCTTTTTAAAATTGTATCTTTTTAGAAGATACAATTTCATCAACACATTGCCACGTGGAGTAGTTTAAATAATTTTATTTTCGTCTTTTGTTTTTTTAGACCACCAAAACTAACGTAGCTTCAGGATGTTTAAACTGTCCATCAAAAAAGATAGCACACCAATGGAGGCATATATGTAACTGTGACTCTCTGCTGCTAAAATAAGAACCCATTAAGCTTCCATAATTGCATGATGACCCCTCAGTTCTGTTTCAAAGCCCATCTGGTAACAAATGCACATCCTTCTCACAAAACATAATGGTGGTGTTAGCAGTGGCTATCTCTCAGAAGCTCCAATAGAGTTGCCTATAGGTCTCTCAACACTTTTCACCACTGAGGTCTTTTGGCTTTAGTTGCATTCCTTAAGCATCAAGAAGAACACTTGCTTTAACCTGTTTGTCTTTTCAATTCTGCTTTGGTTCTTTCTTGCTGTCACAACAGCTCTGTAGCTTTCCATAATGCAATAAGCAATCTGCTTAACATAAGCCGCATGTGGTTTGTGCTGTCCCACCAACTTATGCTGTGAAAAACTGAAGCCAAAGAGTTTTGAATTAATGAGCTCAGCTTCTTCCCCTTTTTAAGACTGTTTGCATGTGCCTTAAAAGAAAGACTCCAAAAATGAGCACTTGCTAGCTCAAGCATGGCACAAAATCACAAACAGGGTGGCAAACCCAAACATCAATAGAAGTTCAGCCATTCCCATCAGGATTCTGTCTCTTGCCACTGTCTCTTGCGGTATATTCGGCATATTTCTGTGAATCACATAGAATTTATCTTTAACAGGCAGGGTAGGAATGCCAAAGTGTGGTCTACATGGCAAAAGTTAGTAAGGACAGCTTTGACAAAACACAGAAACTCTGCAATAAACTTGTCTGCAAAGTACCTTTGGAGAGGATGCAAAGCTGCAGTGTCAAGGAGAACTCTCTTATGTTTTTCAAAGAAGATGGACGCTGTGTGGTTGTGCAACTGCTTTTAGGATGATGTTTTGCTGCCACAGGTTTTGAGACAGCTACTGCTATGTAAATCTTGCTCCTGTTCACTCATGTTCCCAGGTCAGACACTAACTGGCCTGATGACCTTGCAGAATTCACTTATCTCTCTGCCTCGGTGGTTTCAGTGGAACTGTCACAGATGTGAATTAATGACTTTGAGACCTACCAAAGAAGAGGGCTGCACAACGATTTAAGTGCTGGGTTTATTCTAACAATGCACTTTCCTTAATTTTCTATTACTATAACACATAAGTGATACAATCACAGAGACTTTGTAATGCTTTGCAGATACTTTTGAGTTTGGAAAAGCAGCAGAGGATTCTGGTCAGAAGAATAAGGAATCCCAAGTTAAAGTGTAAAAGAAAAGGAAGAATTCAAAAAAAGGACACATTTTAGAAAAATGAAAGAAGAAATAATTATGGTTGTACCAAAGGGCAGTTAAAAACATACGGCAGCACTCTAAGAGTCCAGAGGGAATAACAGTTTCATTATTCTTTAAAAACTTTCTAGATTTATTCCAACAGTAGTATTTTAAACTTAGAACAGTAATTTTCTGAAGAGTGTCTAGAAAGGAGAGTATTCTCTGAAGATGTTAATTTGTCTGACATGAAGAAATCATACCAAAGAAAACCACAGTACAGTATCTTTAACCAAGAGCTAGTAAACAGATCGGAATTTAACCTTGTCATTCTATCTTAATTTTCCCTGTCACCATGTGAATATTTTTCTTCCCACATTCTTATAAGAACACAGTGTAAAATGACAGTCATGCTGTTGCAGCCATAAAGTTTAGTTCAAGAAATTAAATTGTAGGTTTCTGAAGGGATTTTTTGTTTATTCCACTTTAAAGACATCATTAGTCAAGATTTTGTATCAAGACGACAGATGGTATTTCTTAAGCTTATATTTTGTTTTTAACGGTTATTTTTAACTTGTATCATTAACTTTTTCACACAACACCCCTGGGATGGTTATATATTGAAACATGGCTTCACACTGGAAGATCTAATACAGGGATGTGTTTTCCTAAAGCAGGTTTGGCATGTGCAGCTCTGAGCACATTTTAAGTGAACTTGCTTTCTCCTGCCAAAAGTGAAGAAGAGAATAATCTCTGCCAATTTCATATGCCCAGCAGTGACGCACCTCTTGCAATCTCGCTCCTCAGCTCCAAATGAGAATGTGTAAGTGTTTCAAGACAAGTGCACCCAATGCTCATCTACAGGACACTACCAGAAATAAGATTAAAAAAAAAAAATTAAAAATTGCAAATGAGACTTGGTTTGGTAGTTGTTTATGAACACAGAGGCCAAATGACAAGGAAGAGCTGGGCCTAGCCTTGTGAAAAAAGCTTCCTGGGTAGACTGGCTGTCCCTTGACCATCAACCGAGAAGTCTCCCCAGTATGACCAAGTGCCAACACATGTCCAGGGGCTGCCTAGACCAAATTTCTGCTTTGGGTCTGTATGACAGCATGAAAAGTGATTGTGTTACGGTGTCTGGAAATGCTCCTGGGGACATGCTCCTACTTACTGGTATATTGCACGCAGCTTAACGCGACCTTTGTAAGTCATCAGCAATTAACAGACACCTGGCAGGCAGGTCTGACAGCTAGCAGGCACTCAAGTCCCGCTGCCATGAAACCAGGCAGGCATTTCAGATGCCAGACTTGACTCATGTATCACTTCTGAAATTGAGACACGGGCTCCATGTCCCTTCAAAGAGCGAATTTCACGCGTTTGCTTGCAAGGGCAGCAGAAAACATGGGAGTTGCAGGTGCAGATAGCACGGGAAGATAGTGACTAATTGCTCCGACCAGACTGTTCTGCATCCCACACCCCATCATACAGCCCTACACCGCTCGTCGCGGAGCACCCTCGAGCAACGCAGAGAGCCACATTCCCACACCCCACACTGCACAGCACAGCACACCGCACGCCCCAACACCCCACGCGCTATCGCGACTCGCATCGCCGTGCCTTCCCTCGATGCCGACACGCCGCCCTGCCACAGCGCACCGCGCACCGCCCGCCGCTCGCTCCGCTGCTCCCGGCGCACCGCGCACCGCGCTCCGCGGAGCCGCCCCGTCTCACCGCCGCCTGCTGGAAGGCGCCCTTGGTGTAGGTGCCGCCGCCGCGGTAGGCGATGGCGGGGATCTCCCGTCCCAGCAGGGCGCACTTGTGCTGCTGCGGCCGCCGCCGCGAGATGTAGTCCACGCGTGGCACCACGTTGCTGCGCGAGGAGAAGGTGACGATGGCGACGCGCGTGGCCGCGGGCACCACGGGGAAGTCGGAGAGCAGCTTCTTGACGAAGCGCAGCTCGCTGAGGAAGTTGGCCGGACCCACGCTCGACGACTCGTCCACCAGGAACACCAGCTCCAGCCGTCCGCTGCGCGCCCGCAGGCGCCGCACCTGGCGCTTGAAGGCGCGCCCCAGCTTCTCCACTTTGCTCTCCGTCGTGTCGGGCAGCGGCGGCGCCTCCAGGGACGGCGACGCGAAAGTTGGGGCGCGGAAAAGGGCGCCCGGCTGGCCGCCCGGCCGGCCCTGCGGCGCCGCCGGCGACAGGGACAGCGACAGTCCCCCCCAGCAGCAGAGAGCCACCAGGGGCCACATGGCGCGGCGGCGGGCGCCGGGAGACGCCGGCGGGCGCGGGAGAAGAGCTGCTGGTCGCCCCCTGACGCCCCACCTCTTCTCCACTCGGAGAGGCGTCCGGCCTGCCTCTCTGCCTCCCTGCCGGCCTCCCCGCCGGCCCTCGCAGGTATCCGCGCCCTTTAATCCCCTGCGGCTGAGGCGCTGCCCCTCGCACGCCCCTCTCTCCGTTTTCCCCTCCTCGCCTTTCGGTAGCGTTCCCCCCCCGTCCCTCCCCGCCTCCCGCCGCCCCGTCCCGCCCCGATGGGTCCCACACGGCTGGCGGGGGCCAGCCCGACCGCGGGGCGGGTGGCGGTCACTGGGAAGCGAAGGGGGGCGGAAAGGCAGGACCCCCCGAAAAGCGAGGAGCGCCTTTTCCGCTCCCTCGCCGCGTGGGTTGGAGCTGCTGCTCGCGGGGATGGAGTGAGGGCTTGCACTGACACGTGCTGAATTAGTCGTGGTTAATTCAGCCCTTTGTTTTGCGGGGAGGATGCGCCTGCGGCTGGGAGGTTTGAAGGGTCCATATGCTCAGGTCTCGCTCCTGGCTCTGTCACAGTCTCCCTCTCTTGTTAAGGGGCGCACTTCAGCCGCCTGAGGACTCTGCTTTTCAACTTTCAAGATGTAGCAATACTTTATTTATGTACGTGTCGCACAGTGACAGCGAGGTGTCCAGATACGTGAGGTGAGTGTCCACAAGGGTGTGTGCATGAAGGACAGGGACAGCACTTGCATATGTACATCAACATGTGTTTGCAAACATATACACTGACGTAGCAACAGTGACAATAAACTGTGCGTGTTATGAAAATTCCTGGTTGCCAACTGTGACATTACTGGCCATTTCTCTGAAGAGATCCTGTGCTGTCTTACTGTCTGTGAGTCACTTTAGGAGAGAGATATACTCGCAATGAGACCTCCTGCCAAATTCAGAACCCACTACCCTTCAATCAGTCTCAGTACAGGTTTAAATCTCAAGAATATTCTGAGACGAGAACTTGGGTTTGTTTTAGCCATTGATTTCAAATGGAACAGTTTTCTACTGTTTCTTTATCAACTGCATTTTCGGGAGTAACTTAGTCTCAGAAAAATTCCCCTGGGACAGATTAGCCATGTAAACCTGTTGATTGCAACTTTTGGCCTTTTGTTGGTATTTTCCTTCTTTTACATATTTTCTACTCCTCCTCTCGAGTTTGCTTCTGTTGACATCACAACATGATGGAATACGCAGGTACATTGATTCATTTGCAAGTTCAGCCCCACATTTACATTTACGTTTGGTTGAATTATACATTCCTTACACATTGAGGCTTTTAGCGGATGGAAAATTGTTCTGATACTGTCCTTTTGACTTCCCAGCAATACTCAAATTTCACTGCAAATGACAAGAGACTAAGTAACAGAAAATATTATTTAATTAGGGAAATGATGCATCTGATGTACACATTTTACATGTTTTAGATTTATGGAGTAATCCAAGTGCTTCACAAAAATCTGTTTCTTGAGTATACTTCTGCAACTCAGTGCTTGAAGAGAAAATAGAAATCAGACAGTTACAGAGGCACATGTGAAAAACAGTTCTGGTACCAAAGGGTATGCTATGTGATGGACTGATCTGTTTCTGTTCATGTTATAGTGAAATGAAAGAGACAACATCATACTTGGGCTACTATGAAAACTTTTTGTCTTGAAAGGGTAGCTGAAAATTGCTACAACCACTGAAATCCTCAGCAAACTGATTTGCTCCATTGGTCTTTGGAAGATTAAGGAAATTATGCTCCAATTGCATCCACTGTGGTCACACCACACCACTAGTACACTTAGTCTTCTCATCTATATTTCACTAGGCTGTAAGACTGTGTTGGTCTTTGCACAAACCAGAATGAAAGAATGGAAAAGTATAGGCAAGACGAGTGGTTTCTCAAGGTGCTCCTAACCGAAGAGGATCATTGCAGTTACAATGTTCTGCTATTACCCCTGAGTTTTCAGATCATAAGAAGTACTTTAGTCTGGGTTTGCTTGTTGGAAAGCTAACTGTCAGTTCCTCTGTTTCACCCATATTTACATATTCCCAGATTCATCTTTAGAGATGCCACACATTTTAGGACTCAGAAGCAGAGGAAAAGAAGACATACTGAAATCACTTTTAGCAAAAGAAGAACAATTCATGTCAATGGCCCGTTGCCAGTGTGCAATCAGGTATGACTAATGGTAAAAACACAGTAGTTAGAAATTAATAGTAGTTAATTTCAGTCTTGGTGATCTCATCAGAATTATGAATGCAAAAAAAAAAAAAACAGGGAGATTCTAAATTAATCCTTGATACATGTACAAATTTCAAAAGCATGTATTTTCTTAAGTCACACAGACTCTCCAGTCATGCTGCACAAAAATTCTTACTGGTTTAACAAAAATAAACGTGTACAGGGCTGCAGAGTGAACTCATCAACGCAAGATGTAAATATATCTATCACACAGGGAGTTTGTAATAGTGGAGGGCTAAAGAGGTGAACAGCTAAACTTTGACTATGGATGCAAGACTGAGACGCTAGCACAGTGCTGATGTGAAACAAAATCCAGGAAAATGTAAATGGCAAGAGGAAATTTCAGTCCATGGATAATTAGTATGCAAAAGGCTTTGAAAATAATCAGTAACTTGTATTTAGTGAATAATTCTCCTAGTATATTTTCCCTTGTATATAACACGGGTACATCTCTTTACATTGAATGGCATTCAATCTATTTGTGTAGAGAGGAGACATTGAAGCATTACAAGACACTCAGAAATTAGCATCAGCATCTGTAGTAAAGGAAATCCAATGGTAGGAGGGAAAGACTGAGGGCAGCCAAAGAATTCAAGTCTGCTCCTAATGTGATTTAACAAAACCCTAGAATAATATCTGGAATAAACTGAAACTTAAAAGCTCAGACTCAGCATGCAAAATCCTCAAGAAAGCATTTTATCCACGAAGATGTACTTGCAAAAGAAAAAGTTGTCTTGCAGATGGTGAAGGTCATGTATGTATGTGTAAGCAGCAAGCATTCTGTTCACTGTATGTTCTCTAAGCTTTTCTGAAAGCAGCATTTTCAAGGGAAAACTCTGTTGTAATGAAACTGCCTTCTCCAAGCCTGCCTGCCAGCTTTTTACAAATCCTTTCCATGTTGGTGTGCTTAAGCCCTCTTCTTTTGATGGTCTTTTCCCTGTTGTATTCATGCATATTATTTGCTCTTTGGTTCATACTGATCTGTGGCAGATGGGGAGGTGGAGAGCAGAAGGAATTTTTTCCCACTTTAAGTGTCCCTGAAGGTCAAAATATCTGCCCTGGGCTTCATTACTTGAACACAAAATGCAGATTTAATGCAGCTTCTGAAGACAAGATACTTAAGGTGGTGCTGGACTGTGACTCTATTCCATTAAAAACAGCAGGTAATAAAAAAAAAATTAGATCTTGTGAATAAACTGTCTTTGTCATGTGACAGAAGAGGACTGACCAGCCCTGAAAAGGAAAGCTTACGAGCACCACTTCAGCTGCTTTTACAATCACATTACCGTATCTCTTTAATTGTCTTATTAAAATCCACAGACTTGGTGAATTCCAGTAATTCTTTACTGTCTCCCCACAAGATCATATGGTCATTTAACACCAGTCTGATTACTAAACAAAAGGGAAATCTTTACCCCCAGTTAAAAACCCTTCTGCAAACAAACAGTCTGAGGATTGCTGTCCTTTAGCCAAATAGCTTTTTGCTTGAATTACTCAATGAAACATGGCCAAGCATCTTTCCAAATATGGAGAAGAAAAGCATTGTGTTTCCACCCCTTCATGTTCCCCCAAATACAGCTGGACAGAGCACATCCTTGTATTCAGCCCACACAGTATTTGTGCCTGCAGAGACAGCACCACAATATTACATACCCTACAATTTTTGAAGGAATGCAGGTCATTTTTGTTTTTACAGTAAGGATGTTCTGCTAGCAACTTTGTACCACAGTGGAAAACCCAGCTGCAAATGAAATGTCTTCTGCAGGAATTTTACAACATTCTAAATTTTAGCTAAACTAGAGATAAAATGACAGCTTAAGAACAGAAATCAGAGCCTGATGTTAGTTAAGCTTGTTCTAAGACTCTCTTTGTGCTCAAGCATGCAGCGTCCATCTGGGGAAACCTAACACAGTATGTAGCTAGCAGAGCTAGGCTTTCTTCCCCTTCAGCCTTTGCCAAGGTGCAGGATTACTCTGTGCTGTCCACTTCTCCTTGCAGATGTCAGGGGAGTATTTCAGCAGGGGGTGTTTAAGGAACTGTATGAGGAGGAAAGCTTTCAGGAACAGCATTTACAGAGCAGGGGTAGAAATACTTTCAATCTCTTTACATGAAAGCAGCAGAGCTGTTCTAGGTAAAGGGGAGAAAGAAAGGGCTTTGGGGAGTTGCTTCATCCTCTTTCTTCCTGTGCCTTTTAGGAGAAAGAACACATCCAGCTCCTGAGTGTATCTTCTCCTCTTGGCTGAGAACCTTCACCTCCCAGTGCTGCTTCATTCATTGCCCCCAGACTGGAGCAAAGATCAAGCAAGGCTGCAGTCTTGTTGCAAAGCAGGGTCTGCTCTTGGAAGCTCCCTATGTTAGAATGCATTGCTGCAACACACTGTCTCAGCACTTTTGGACAGTTAAAATTTAATTTTTTTTTTTTTTTGTGTGGCAATAGTGAAAGGAGGAGAGCATTATACAGGATGCAATGTGCATTCAGTTCTGAGGAGCCAAAGCTGGGCTATCAAGATCTTAGTCATAAAATCTGAGAGGATTTTTTTGGCCATTTTAGGCCTCAGTTGTAAACAGAACATATGGAGGAAACAAAGAATTTTCTATAAATATAAGAGTATTCTCAAGAAGGAGGAATAAAAGGAGATTAAGCTCTTAAATTATCACTTTTTTATCATCAAAAGTTGGGAGAGATACTTTGCAATCCTTTCAAATACCAGTAATTCTCTGGCTGTAATTATTTTAAGATACATTTTCCAGGGCTAGAAACTTGAAGTCCAGACTTCCCACATAAATACTGTTTAAACACACACAAATTGAAGGCAGTCAGTTTTGATTTACACACACAGATCCCATTGACACCTCTGGGAGTTCTGACACAGACTGAAGAGAATACATAGCGCTTAAATGAGAGCAAAATGTCTGTCCACATGACTTTGGAAAAAGATCATTATGTAGGAGGAGAAGTGTCAGTCTGCCAAAAATTGCTCCTTTCAGGCAGAGGTCTATGCATTTTAGTCTTCAGCAGAGCAAACAAGCATTTGAATGAGCCAAATTATGGGTTATTAGTTCAAGTTACAAAAAAAGAAAAACAAGATTCGTATTGCTTCTCAGTATTCAGACAATGATGAAGTTTAGTCATAAGAATTTTGTTTTCGCTGGTGGACAAGTCCAATGCACAATAAGGACATCATATGGCTAGCTTCCAAGATTAAAAAAAAAGGTAGGCAAAATCAAAACATCTGCTGGTCTCTGTTTGCACAGCAGATGTTCACTACACTTCTAAGCTAAGCTTTTCAGAATTCATGAAGCATACTTTATCCATAAGCACACAGTCAGTCTGTCTTTGATCTACAACATTCATGCTAAAGTGAGTGTATTTTGCCATATTCTACACCCTGAAGTATGTGCTGTATGATTTTTGAAACATTCAGGCAAACGCTGAATGTGAGAAAAACATGGAAGGCACCTTTGGTCATAAAAGATAGGTTCATATTCAAGGTAACTTGAGATTATGAAAACTCCAGTGGGACAGGACAAAAGATGTAGACAAAGTCTGTAGGGTGAAGCCTGACTTTTTTCCTCCTGAATAGGCTGATACAATTAAAAAATAGTTTTGGTAGGCAGACTATTCCAGGTTGCTTTTTCAAACCTTGCTGTATATTTTAGCCTTGAAATACAAGGGCTTTGTCAGTCTTTCACTCTGCTAACTTATAGCATAGAGGTACTGCTGATTGAGCATGTGTCCTTCTCAAGATGTTCTGCACTAACCCAGCAGAGCAGTACTCTGGGATAATGAGGGTAAATTTCTAAACTCTTTTTGCTATGTCCAAAACATCTAAGAAATGCCCTTCACAGACATGACTGGAAAGTGCTTTTCTGAATGAGTAGTGCAGTTCTATAATTTCCAGAGGTACTGAAGTTTAAGGAGCAAGGGAAAGAAGGTTTGGGGCATGCAGAGCAGTTCTTCCCAATTGCAACTGAAATGCACAAGCAGGAGAAGTGTGACTTTTAGCTGTGGTTAAAGAAAGGACTCCAGTTTCAAGGGAAACAGCTACCTTATTAAAATTCACACAACTTCTAGTATTGCATATGATTATGAAATATTTTGGATGTGCATTTAAGTTACTATGATGAAAATACTGCTCTCAGACAAGAAATTATCTTCAGCTTGGTAGCAACAACTGAAGAGAGGTGTGATGGTGTCGTGGTTGCAGAACTGTGTGAGTGCCTTTGCCTGGGGAAGCCATGAGGTTGTGGCCTACCCATGCCATCATGGTTTTTTTCCTGGTGGTGAATATCTTTTTGTGGGTAAAAGACCTTCTCTTTTTGTTACTATTATTAATATTGCTGTTGTTATGGTGCATGTCTTATTTCACTGCTTTGTACTTTCTAGAAATCATTACCTCAACCCATAGTCTCTGCTTTTGTCCCTCCCTTTACCAGAAGGGGTGGGGGGAAGGGGAATCGCTTACTTGGGGTTTAATTTCCAGCTAGTGGAAGCCAACACAGAAAAAGGGATAGGATACCATATTATGAGGAAAAACAGAGTTGATGAACAGAGAGAGACTTCACTATCATTTCTAATAAAAAAATTACATGATATTAGCTGAATATGTTGGGACCTCTCTTAAAAGGAGATGCTTCACACACTAGTGTGTAGTGAAACACTTGAACTCTAAGCCATATAGAAATACAGAGGATGCCTCAACATTTGTGTGCAGAAAAACTGTGGAATAAAAATCCTCCCAGTGCCAGTGCAAATATATCTCTTCCACCTCTGAAAACATGAAGCACTGTACCCTAGATTTTAAAAGAGTATTTACTATACTTGCCTATCTTTAAACTGTTTACAGAATATGTTAGTTAAAAGACTTGCACACAGCCAGATGCTTATTCCAGTCTGATATGAGTCATTATATTCATACTACCTCACTTTCCCTCTGTATCGGAGTTTTTATTCATATTACCCACAATATTATTTTGAAATTAAGCCAGCCCAGGACTGAAGATATGAGAAATTGAAATGCTTTCAGAATTACTGTGATACACATCTAGGACAAAGAGCTCTTACAATCACAGTGCCACAAGAAGGAAAATATACAAGGTTTCTTTTACAGAAAGAAGTGTGAGTTCCTTAGCTAACTTCAGGGACAGCAGTAATAGTTGGTGGAGGATGGGAGCAGACAAAAATTGAAATGAAAGCTAGATCAGCAGAAAGGTCCAGTTACCTGTTTTACACATTAATGAGGGTAGCATTGGGGCATCCCAGCCAGCAGTCATCTCACAATACTGGACAGCTGGAAGAGTGTCAGCCTCCATCCTGTACTCATCTAGACATCTGCTGCATCTTTTCTGTCCTAACAGCAGGTACACTCAGCACCCCAAGAGCTTACGAGTCTTGTTTGAAGTCATTCACGCAACCATGCCACATCCCTCTTGTCAGCCTATCAGAAGTTAAAGCAAACAGAAAGGAGGACATGCTGTGTTTTGCATTTGCCTCCCTCGCCCACTTAAAATCACACTAAAGATCTATGTGTTTGCAGCAGTTAAACTAAAAAAGTGTTTGGAGTAAGCTTAAGATGTCTTTAAGCAGTCTGACCTATTTGGTTCATGTGGGTTTTTTATTTTCTGGTTGAAGGGACAATCAGGTTATACCCTCTTATTGTTAACAGTCCAAAGTGTCTCCTTTCCTGCCTGGTTAAGGAAGGCTGGATAATACTAAGATTTCAGCAAAAGAAAAATAAACATCAGGAACTCAAACTGAGACTCTGTGTTCTAGGACTAATTCTTCCATGCATATTCAAGCATAGTTCATATTTATTATTGATGGAAATTTTGTCAAAGTAAGGTCTAAGAAAGACACCAAAATTTGGATGGACTTTGGAAAGCAGTGAAGCCAGTGGAGATATGGTAGTTGACACCGTTTTGGATTCCCAGATTTGAGTCTGAAGCTAATCATCTAAATGTTATACCTGTATTCTCTTGTGTGGAGGAAAGAATTGCCTTTTTGTCTTCACGCCTATATGTCCTTGTAAGTGATGGCCCTAAGTCTGTCTGTGTGGTGCAAGATGACACATCAGTGTGATGAGCTCCACACTTAATGTACTCCTCTCTCTGTACAGTAATCATGTCTGGAACCATATCTTGCTTTTTACCTTCTCCATGGTCTTGTATTTTGTCTACTTGTCACAAAGATTTTCTGTGCATGTGTCAGCAGATGAGTATTGCATGGCTAAAAAGGAGATAGATTAATCTAGTTCAGTCAGCATATGCTCTCACTTCTATTGTTTCTGATATTTCCATTAGATGAATTTTCTCAGCATGTAAAGCATGATCCTCAAATGAAATAAAATAATAATTATTATCAGAAAGGAAATCAATAAATTTAATTGCTATCTCCTTGAAAAGCGTATGGTAGAAGATGATTTGTACCATCTTTTGTCAATGGACAACTAGTAATAAAAACTCACATACTACTTTGAAAAAATTACTCTATGTGTCAGCACTGCCACTATTCATAAAAATATATTGGGAAAAGAGATGTAGAATATATTTCTTGGAATAAATTTACTGTATGTTGTATAAAGCCTATTTTTGTTATAAACAGGAATAAATTTTTTCCCCACTGAAATTATCTGAAGTGTGCAAAAATTAAGTAATGATGCAAAGTCATATCTAATCAACTTAGTGGTACTACTCTTTCATTTTATAAAGCTATTCTACTTATGTGTACCTTTGTACTCTCTTCTTGTTCCAGGCATAGTTAACTGAAACTGTATTTTAAAGCCATTGTAATTTCATCTGTTTTTTCAGTGCCATGTTCACTGAAGTCTTTATTATTCAATTGCTGGTTTATTTTGCGTTAGACAGCAAGTTTTGGGAGAGATTTGGTCTAAGGATCTCCATTCTCCATGTCATCCGTGAATAAACAGTCTGTCCCTATAGCAAGTGCAGTGGGCAAGGACAGCGATGCCCAGGGAGGGAAGAGCTTTGGCTGAGGGTGGCTAAGCAGAGAGGATTTCAATGTGCTTCAGCAGTGTCTCATCCTAAGACAGAGCTGTTATCAGCACCATGCACTTAATCGTGCTGCAGGACCGAGATCAGCTTCAATTAGAATCTGCTTCTTCTTGCAGCTTTGCAGTCTCCATCATCAGGGATGTTACAAGCCCATTGTCGAGGTGAGTTATGTCAGCTTGGTGGATCCTGGTGTGACTGTCATAGCTTATGCACCTCTAAGAGAATCAATCAATTTAGAGTTGCCTCAGATCAAGTCTCTTAAGATTATATGAATTGAAGCTTTAACCACAGGTGTTCACCGGAAACCTAGACTGGAATCACCTTACAGCAGTGTGGAGAACTTATCTTACAGGATATAAATAATACCTACTCACATGCAGGAAGGAAAATTCCAGGGCTTGTTAGCAGTAGCCATTAGGTAGGAACTGGAGATCCTGAATCATGAATTCTATGTGGAAGCATTTTGGCTGTTTTGCTTTTTTCTTTCCTTTCTATTGGTGGTTCTCCTTCCAAGCTTTGCATTTTCCTTCCTCATCATTTGACTGTACACACAAAACACGTGTGCTTGATTTTACTCCATCTTTTAAACATATAAGTGCAGTACCATGATATCAGGACTCAGAAAACAGGTTGTGTTCTGATCTTTCAAGTAGACCCTTTAGGCCTCCAAATACTGAGGCCACCTGTGCAGGCTTCTACACTGATTTTAAATTCTAATTTTAAATTTGAATAGACTCAGGCTGTGGTGATATACATACACCAAGGAAATGGGGACAATTTCTGTTCATATATTTAGGATACCATTATTTCCACAACAAACTGACAATCCTTAAAAGGTCTTTCTTGGATCAGAGGAAGTGCCATAAGAGAACATAATTGGTTTGAAAATTCTCTCTGTGAATGAAAGCAATGGCTTATTTCACCCCAATTTAAATAGTCTTTTATACTCAAAGCTTCTTGCTTATAAACACCAATTTTCCTATTTATTTACAATTGATTAAACACACTTGCAAAATCATTCCACAAGGAATGCTCTTTTTTTTATTCTTCAGAAGTTCAAGAATTGCTTCACTTTTTTTCTGCTGTGTTGTTTTGTTTGTGCATGTACAAGTGTCAGCCCATGGGTTACACTTTTTAGATAAAGCTTGTTAAGGTGTTTACAGGTTGCGTCATATAATGTAATTTAAAAAGGAAAGAGTAAGGTATTTAGAAGCAATTTTGTTACTTAATAGCAGTGATGGGGGCACACAGTCTTTGTCCATCTCAAGAATGGACAAGCTCCCAGAAGTGACTGTCCCTGCCCTTCCAGATAAAGACCGTAGGTTAACTCTTTAAGAACATTGTAGATACCCCTAATGACTAACAAAAACAATCATTTATGTAAACTAAGCACCCTTAACAACAACAACAACAGTCATTTATGTAAACTAAGCACCTTAAAACACACCAGCTTCACTGGGACCCAATCATAAAATGGTTCTTTTTGCTGAGCATGAGATCAGCTTTTTCCTCTGCTTCTATGTGCAAGACCCTTGCTAGCAGAATCTTGCTTTCTTCTCTCTTGTTGCTGTTGATGAGGATTTTAACTTTCATGTAGACATGGTGGTTTGGATGAAAAAAAAGTGGAACATATCTTATTTACTTAAAATTAGAGGAATGAAGAAACAGCAGAGTGATTTCCACATGTATTTCCAGACGTCTTGCCACAACCACTGAAAAACTGGTCATTTTTTTTCCCCCACAGAGATTTAGTATCGTTTAATTGATAAGCCCTTCAAAAACTATAGAAGGTCAAAGTGTCTTGTTCCTTCTAAGAATTGTTCAGTTTCCCTGACAGGAATTTTGCAGATTTTCATGTTGCACTGGCAAAAATAAATGGATTAGGAGTGTAGTATTATTGTATTTTTAAAAAATGTGAGAAAAAGGACTACAGTATGTCACAAATCTATATTGTTTATTACAGTTTGGGAAAGTTTTAATGTTAAAAAATGCATAAAGTACATCCATATGCTTTTTTAAAGGTTCCTTTTATTTGTTGAACCCTTAAAAAATCTGTATAGACAAGAGGTAAGAGGAAGCCGAATGCTGCATGAAATCTAAAACTGAATTTTACTACTGTGGTATCCTTAAAAAAATAATTATGATACTGAAAATGATTCTTACACTCCTATAGATATATGATCAGCAAATTTTTCAATTTTTCTTCTGTCTTTTGTTTTGTCCCATGCAATCTCAAGTTCATAGCTGCAGGAGTTGCCAGCAGGTCTACCAAAAATCATAAAAAATTGATATACATACGTGCATTTAATGCTTCAGTTCATGTATGTAACTCTGGTTAGGAAAGACATGCATGATAAAACTTCACAAAATCAAAACCATGTCCAGTGACAGCTAAAATTCACTCTTAAGTAATTAAATAGTTGAATTTCAAAAAAAGTATGCAATTTGAACTCCCAAAGTAGAGTTTGCAGAACTGAAATTGGGATAATAGTGGAAACTGCTTTCTGTCCGTAGTGAAAGGCTACAAGAACACAGAAATGTTTCTTTCTGGAAAGACTAGTGAGAGCTTTAAAACCTGTTAATTTCTTTACTAAATTTTGTTACTTTATTATCAGCTGCATATGTTACAAACCATCAAGCATGAACCTTTTAAAATAATGAATGTAGGCAAACCTAGTTGAGCATTGCTTTTCCCCGCTCCATTAAATATTTAGAAGGAACTTTTTTCCTCTTTGTTTCATCATTTCCCTTTAATTGTTTACTTTTTTCCTCCTGCAAGCACATTTGAGAGTTTACTGTAAGGACACATCTTTCTGCAGTGTCAAAACTCAGGGGCAACCTCCCTTCTCCTACCTCAGAAAAACCCAGAGCAGAAGGATGGTGAGTTCTTGGGAAGCCGTGGGCTGTAAGGGAAGCAGTTGCCCTTCACATGTGGTGGCTAGTTTTCTTACTCCAGGTGGTAGGAGAGAAGGGAGGGTGCTTTTCCAGTTTTAAAGGCTAGGGTCAGCTATCCTTTTTGGTGTGGAATATACCATTATGGGTGAGTATGATTGCTACTAGTGAGCTATGCTGCAGGATGTAAAGGAGCTGGAGGTACTTTTCTAATGTAAATACTGAAAAGGAAGAAGAGGAAATGAAGTGTCTATTAGGAAAATAAATATTAGAGTATTTCATCCTCTTCTTGTGTCTTTGGCACGACTGCCTGTCTCAAGCCTTCTCCCTAGAGTACAGATGCAGCGAAATGAGCTGTCCACTGTTATACCTATGACCAAAGTGTGGTGTTTCCCTGAAATCTAAACCACTTGCTTGCCTTATGACCTCAGGGTGAAATGGACCTGTTGATGACTCCAGATTGTTGCTTCTTGAGGATAGCCTTAGAGGAAGGCCGTAGAGGTCACTAACAAAGGTTAAGACAAAGAGCATGAGGGGGAGCTGGAAAACAGAAGGGGCTAAGGACTCCTATTTTCAACTATTTAACTGAATCATGGAAGCTACAGAGGCAAAAATTCCCCCCACAACCCACTGCACTAAGCTTAAGCAAAGCCAGATCAGTTGCAAATACAGACAGATGAACTTCATCAGAACAAAACAAGGAAGGATTTGAGACTTATCTAGATAAATGGGATTTTGATGTTAGAGCATGGCTTTTCTCATGGGCATAATTTATTTTAATTATCCTGCACATGGAATGAGAGGATGCTTTGGACAGAAGGAATTTTGCTCAGACATCTTGACCTAATTAAGAGTGCATTGACATTTTATATTTGAATTCTGTCACTAACATGCACATGACCTTGGAAAGTCACATTGATTATTGTTTCATAAAACAATCTTTAACAGTCACATGAAGCAAAATGGGAAAGCTCATTTATTTTTTTGGGCTCTGAATATAAAAAGATTTGACCACTTACACATTAAGATTCTAAGATCACTACACAAGTATGCTTAAAAACTTTAACTTCCTTGGCCTGCCTTGTTAAATAGTCTGCATAGTTGTGGCTAAAGGTTAAATGGCAAAATGCTAAGTTCACCGGCAAATGTTCTGGCATCCTATGGATGAACATACAGAACACACAAAATGTGCTCCTGCACTGTGAGAACACAAAAAATCCCCAAAAAGTACATGAGTCCTTCTGGAAAGCTTATGGCTCTGCTCTACTGACATGATTTTTTTACATGTCCGTAAAAATCCACACTGTAGGATTGTTTATTTGTCTGTTTGTGCTTTTATTTTATTTTGTTTTTTAAAATTTATTTTCAAGAGGAACAGGTAGAATTATGTTCAGACAACAAATGTAGGATTAAAAAAGGACTAAAATATATTAAAAACACTACTTAATTCCCCCCACTCCCTCAAAAAGAAAAAAATCTTAGTATCCTAGAAAGGTTACTGAGAGTATTCCTGTTGTCTCCTTTGCCTTTGAGCTGGGGCTGGTACGGACCTGTCCGATCTGCAAAGTGATACTCACTAGATGTGCCCAAAGGCTTTCAAAACGATTTACCAAACATGATTTTATCTAACATACAGTTTGAGAGGATTTTCAAGCCAAACATGACAGATTTGCTGCTGAGAGGTGGAAAGTATGTGCTCAGAACTTCTGTGTCAGGGGAGATCCATTTTGTAATGACTCTGCCTCCTAAAAACATTGAAAGAACTTTGTTTTTCCTTTAGCACACGTTGAAAATAAGTTTTAAAAACTTGAGAGCTATTGTGAAACAGCTGTCCTCTGGCAAATTCTGTTGGTTTTGCCTTCCAAATGTTTTAAAGTTTGTATTTTGTCTAGAACACTATTTTTTTTTCAGAGAGCCACAGGAAACATGCAGTATCTGGCTGCTACATTAATAATATATTTAAGACTGCTTGAAAAGTTCTAGGGATACGTTCAGATTACAAAAGTGGTTACTCAGAGGCTTTGGAAATCACACAGATATCTTGTCTTGGCTGTTTGGACAAAGGTGCTTGCCCTGAGTGAGGCAGGAGTTATAATAAATAAAGAGTACTGACAGAATTAGTCTTTCTGCACACTCTGAATTAGTCTAAATTAACACTGTGCCTCTCACAGGGCTGGCTACTCCATAAAAATATTGCTGGATTGGACCAACAACAATTCATAGTGGTTTACCAAGCATTTAACAAAGGTATGTGTTGATAGAAAGAGGGGCATGCAGGTCTGTTGGTTTCATGCTGTTCTTTCAATTTTATTTATAAGCTTACTTCTAGTGAAATGCAGCATTATGTGGATGATAATACAGTGTCCTTTAAGGTCAGCTTAAGCTGAACATCAGTTTTATTGTCTCACACCCAAATGCTAAAAACAGGTTGGAAAGTAAACATTTGCTACTTATTTTAAAAAGCATCTGACTTCATCTTCAAATTGGAATAGAGATACTTTAAAAAAAATCAAAGTAATAAAAAAAGGAAAGAAAATCTAACAGGGATTAAAAGATATAGGGAGAAAACACATAATTCCACAAATCCATGAATTTTTAATCCATTAACTTCACGTAGTTAATGTGAACAGTTGCATGTAGCAATATTATGCTACATGCTACTCAGATAAGCTACATTTTGCAAAACAATGCAGCCACCAACACAACTCTCCCTGGAGTCAGTAGAAAGAGGGCAGTATTCAACATTTGAGAACATGGTACCCATTTCCATATGTTTATGTGAAAAGAAACTCTGGTGTGCACCTGAAAATTAGGTTTTCCTAATGTATTTTCCACACTTAGAAATGCTTATGCTGGCATCAAAGTAGAATTATGGCTTCTGAGCAAGACCTGACACACACATTCTTCAAACTTCCCAAGCTGTTTCTTTTTCCTGGTAGTCTCAATTTTGATTGCAGTTTGAAAAGGTGAAATAACACCCACTGCAGCTGACACAGCTCTTGCAGAGTGTTTGTTTTACGGCAGTGCCTCTCTTTTTGGCTGAGCTGCTTGTCTTTTTCCTGCTCACCTAGGAGCCTCATGAGCCCATGGACTCCCGAGAGACAATACAGGAAATTGCATGGATCACTTTATTGTTCTGAGCTGTTTGTTTAGTTATGTGGGGCTTTCCTTATCTCTGACATTCCAGAGAAGCCTTACTTTGAGGACTCCGTGGATACTAGTTATCAAATAGGTGAAGTTAATCTGTCTGTTCTGCTCTGTCTTCTGCCTGAAATACATCAGAAAGAGTCAAGACAAAGTGAAACAATTGCACTCCATGTTAGAAGACCAGTAGGTATTTTTTCATGCTGAATTTGAAAAGAAAATGAACCAGAAAATTTATAACATTTTTGTTGATAGGGTGTAGTCAATTTAGTAGGATGAATGTAGGACTGGATTGATTGCAACATACATTGCTGACAAGATTCCTGAATAAATGAGTGAAGAAGTGAGCTGGAACTGCACAAGAAGAATCTCAGATTTGTATTTTTACTTCAAGCATAATTTCCACCTTTCTTCTGTTGTTGTGGTCAAGGTGGAGGTCCAATCCAAATGAAGGAAAACCAGAGCCCACTGTGCATTGCTATGACAATATTCTTGCACTCCATGCATATCAAGTCCCTGTGTACATCATAGGGAAAAAAATAAGATGCAGCTTTCTCTTATAGCTACAGAGAGAAAGATAGAATAAAAAGCATTCCAGTCCTAATGAACTGGTCATATAGCCAGATCAGTAACATTATATGCCTGTTTTCTTGGCTCGTTTCAAGTCACAGCAAACAAAAGAACAGAAAAACCATCATATACGTGAAATAACTCTTGCTTCTGGGAGCATGATGATTGAGAATGTAACTATAAAAAGTGAAAATGTAGAGGATTGAGAATTATTACTGCTAATAATTCAAGGGTTAGAATCAATGGATTTAAAACGAGAAGCAGCCAATTTAAACCAGCAAAAATACGTTCTTTCCCTCCTTTTTTGAACTCTTCTCTACTATAGACACTTAATTGGACTACAAGTTGGATTGAAAATCACTAGGAGGGAATTTTGCAGAGGATAGTGACATTAACAGGTTAAACAGGTTCAATAGATTCAAGGAAGAGAACTATGTATCGCTATTAATCTTTATTGTAGTCAGTATTTCAAGAAGAAGAAAAAGAAGAAAAAGAAGAAAAAGAGGAAGGAGAAGAAGGAGGAGGAGGAGGAGGAGAAGAAGAAGAAGAAGAAGAAGAAGAAGAAGAAGAAGAAGAAGAGGATCAGGAGGAAAAAAAGTGAGGTCTTGTCCTGTTGTATATTTTTCTTCAACGGTCATTAGCAACTGTTGTTGGAAACAATTGCTACTCAGAGCAGCATTTGACCTCATCTAGAATAGCAGTTTTTGCATCTTTTGGAAAAGCATTTTAGAGCTGGTAACTCAATTTATTTTCAAAATCTTTCTCTGTCTTTTACAAGAGCACATTGAAACCCCTTGCTTAAGAGGTTACTTAGCAGGCTGTGGTTCTAAAAAAACCAATTTGTGTGTGTGGAGGCAGCAAAGGGAACAGCACACACAGAAGTTATGGACTCAGCTAAAGCCAGCTTACTCTAGGAATGCAGAGAAAAAAAGTACTTCTCTGCTGTTTACATAACTGGAATGTTTTCCTGCTTGTAAGCAGGTCAGTACTTTTAGCACTGGCTGTTCAACACTGCCAAGATGGAAAGTTGTTTCATTCAGGTGCCTCAAAGTACAACAAATGTGATAGAGCAGCCTTACAGTTTATCATGAAATATGCCATTTAATAGTGCAGCAGGACGTGTTCTGTTGTAAGCTATATCTAGCTTGTCACCACAGGAGTTGAGTTCTTGAGTGTGCTTGTGCATGCTGCTAACCTGGACAAAGTCAGGAAGAACAGAGCACAGTGCATGTCTGAGAGCTGAAAGTCTGTTTCCCAGCCCTCCTGAAGGGGAGGGAGGGAAAGCTCACTCCCAGGGGTGTCGTTTGAACTCAGCAATTGTTAGGTCAGAGCCTCGGAACAGCAGAGAGACCTGGAGAGATACCACCCAGGAATGGGATAGCCTGAGAGGCCTGAACAGACAGCAGAAGGGGTTTGGAACTGACAGTGGAGGAACCCCACCCAGATTCCAAAAATATTGTAGAACAAGACTTACTCTGCAAACATATGAAAGGTTTGTATAGACATTTACAAGTTCATGGTAACTTCAAATTGTCATTCTACTTGTTTTCAGGGACATTTCTTAATCTGTTTCCCTTTGTCCCCACTTGGTTGATTACAAAAAATTTCTTAAAGAAGCTTTCTGTTCAAGTGAGGACCAATGAAAAGCACTTGCAAAGAGGATATTCAACATCCATTTTAAAGAGACAAATTCATATATATGCAATCCAGGGAGCATTTCTGTTATGGTGGCTCTTATTTTTCTACTGCTTGCATCTGATAAAATGATGCACATACTTAGAGTGTAGATTCATACTAAAAGCTTGGCTGGATCACAGCCATGATACTTGTCTTAGAGAATCTGAGGTACAGAGAACAAACAGATTTTCACCATTCTAGTGTCAGTTAAATCATAAAGTGTCTTTGCATAGAATTAGCTCTTTCTGTCAAACTGACAAGGATTTTTTAGACAAAGCATTAGCAGTGCAAAGGCAGAGGATGGCTGTGCAAAATCCTCTAGATTTCTAAGACCATGATGGAGTTAATCCCTAGTGTTTCTGACTTAGTGTGCTGATTTAGGAAGTTTCCTTTTTCCTTTCTCTTGAATAAAGGTATTAGGCAGGTAGGGAAGGGACAATATAGTGACAATAATGTGCCCCCTATGGGGATCAGGTGGAGGAGAGAGGCTGGCACAACGCTTTTGCCTCCTGTAATTCATCCTCATACAGGCCTCTGCCCTGCAAATAGTGATGGTGTTCCCTAGTCTCTCACAGGGGAGAACAAGGGTGTGCTGAGCACTGCTTTGGCTGTTCATGTGGAAGCATCTGACAGGTCACTCTAGAAAAGGATGAGAGACTGAGGTCTGCTTCTTCTAGAGTCCAGCTACTCCATGAAGATGGCATTAAAGCCTGTAAAAATTTTTACAGTCCTAGAAATGAACACAATTAATTAAATCTGGTGTACCACACCCTCAATTTTTCTAGTCCACTAGTCTGGTTTCATGTGCCCTCATAAATTCATATCTACTGCTATCTAGGCTTAATTTCTCTCAGTTGTAATCTGTCTATGATCAGTCTGGGCTGAAATAAGATTCTTGCCTTATTTCTCTTTTGAATTTTCCAGCAGTGCAAGAAAAGCTCCATGGGCAAGAATTCTGTACAGCTAAGCCTTCTCCAAGCTCTAGCCATATAACTACACCCATGGAAGAGCAGTAGGAGACACCATGGGCTAAGATGGAGACTTGGCAAAGTGTCTTCTATTTTTCAGCTGTTGTACTGACACAGGATTCCTGATGGAGCCATTGGCAGGCTGTTTCTCACACTCAGTCTGTGTGTCACTTAGGAAGCAGAGGGGAACAAGTCTCACTTTTCAATCAATTCAGGCAGATTTGACAGCAAAAAGTAAACAGCATTTGGCAAAAGTCACTCTCAATGAGAGTGTAGTTAAGAAAGTCACTCACAGAGAATATGTATACAACTTCCCTCCTCTCATTTTCCCCCCAACCACTACAACACGAAAGATGATAATTTAGGTTTGTTTTCCTAAAATTATGATCCCCATTGCTACCACATCACAGATTTACCAGAAGGGTTGTTTCAGCTTCCAGCTAAATGAGGCAGAATTTTTGGACATCTGCCCTGCTTGACTGATGCAAATATATTCTGGAAATAGACCACCAACCCCGACGTTAATATACCCTAGATAATGTCCCATACATACAGAAGAAAGGAGGAAGACAGAAGAGATCTGGAACTTCAGGCTGACACTGGAAGCCTGCTGCCACCCAGGCATGAATATCCTGTTAAGTAAGTGGGAGGACATCTCAGCACATCATCTTGTCATCAATGCAAAACACCTTGCTCAGAATGCTCTTAGGATAAGATGAAGAGTAGGGTTTGGATGTCCATGGATGACCAGAAAGAGTGCTTCAGCTAAACTTGTAGTTAAAACTAGGGATGTACTTCCCCCCTTGTGGCAGCTACAGCCTCTCTTCCCTGGAGGGGCTATAGCATCATCTAGTGGGAACTGACCAAAACTGTTAAAGTCACAATTGTATGATTCAATTACTGAACATAAATGAATGCCCATAGCATTTTTTTTTTGACATGGGGCAGAAAATACCCTCTTTCCTCCTGGGAGAAAAGGTTATCTGGAAAGGACTTGGTGCAGCCAAGCCACATGCAGCCTGTTGTAGTAGCTGCTAGATGAGCTGAGTGTCTCCACCAAGGTTATCCTTCTCCTTCTGCAGAGATGCTTTAGACACTCCCAAACTGAGCAAGCAAAGGCAACAGGGAAAAATAGCAATATGCTGGTGCACCTATGAACATTGTGGTTCTCTATCTTTGTGCCAATGAGTGGGAAGTGTTTGAAGTGCATTGAAGTTCCTGGGAGACACACATGTCTTCTTCTTTTCCTCATTTGCTTTCTTTCTTGCTTGACAAGAACCACTTTGGTCCTAACTGGGAAACCTTCCAAGACTATCCATGCTAAAAGAAAAGAAGTTTCTGCTATTTAGAAGGAAGTACTGGGGGTCCTGCAAGTACTAAGCAGCAACCATGTAAAGTTGTGCAAACTGCATGCTGGAAACTAGCATTCAAACAATTGCTTTCCATAAAGACAGCTCTGAATTGTGTGGAAGACAATGTCTTATTTCAGTGCATTTGCTTTTGAAGGTAGGTCAGAGGACAGTAACTGCTCTTGCAATTGCCTGAATAGAGTGAGTCTAGCCTTTCCACTAAAACTGAGCAGGGAGGCACGCTGTCATTCAATAGAGACAACAAAAACTCTTCTGATGCGGATTTCAGTCCCAATTTTCTGTGCTGTCTTCCAAGAGGATAAAGATAAAAAATAGCATTTACTCTTTCAGGAGGCTAACTTCTCTTGTGGATCAAGAGAACAATTGCAGGGTGAGGTGAGATGGGTGTCTGTACAAACTCAGCACTGCAAGTCAGCAGCAGTGGCCTCAACAAAGTGTCCTGCCACCCTCTGGTGATGCCGTAGTGAAACTGCTGCAAGCATTAGCAGTTTCCTTGTATGGTCACTAACACAAATGCTTTCTTAAAATGTGATCCAGACCTGAAAAAGACCAATTTTTGGGGTTGCCCATCTGATTCTGTTGAACACAGCATACTTGCAACACCTGGTGAAGATGGATTAAGTCAGGACTTTGCCCTCTACTTGGGGGAGAAGAGGCGTTTTAAAATAGTATTGCATATTTTACTATTTTTTCCACAGAGATAGATACAAGAAAAGCTTAAAATTAGGTAAGCTACAAATATTCAATTACTGGCATACTATAGACACAGTGACATTTGAAGCTGCTCTAGTGCCCGAGAGCTCTGAGCAGAATCTGAGCGACCATGAGTTACTGAGATCATTATTTTCATTACACCCACAAGTGATTTAAAATAAGCAGCACAAATGAGGCAAAGAAAGTCAATAAACCAAGCAGCTGGTCTCTTCTTCCTGGTGGAATAATCTCATGTGTCCTCATAGATCAGGAGGCAGAGTGAAGTGGTACACTGCAAAGTAGACAACGAGTGGCATTTTCCCATTAAGTCTTTTCCAGAAAGATTAGCCTGTTTTGAGACTGCAAGAAAACAGATGTTGTAAAGCAAGAGCTGTCCAACTGTGCCATTTTAACACACAAAGAACATCCAAATTGATAAATAGTAATTTTCATTTAAAAATCAATAATACCATTTGTTAGTTTCAGCCCACCACTGCTCTTTTTCAAAAGTTTTCCTTTCCATTTCAGGATGGTAGAAGAATGACAATCTTGTCAGCTGACAGCATGGTAAAATACTTTATCCCTCTCTTTTCTTGTCCACTCTTCTCTCTAACTGATTGCAGCATCTGCTACCACTTCCATCAGTGGTACAGCTAAGCCATAGGAAGTGGCCCCTTATTTGAAGACCTGGTAGGTGCATGTGCAGAGATATCCATCAGAATGGCTGGCATCACAAAATTTCAGGTGCAGGGACAGAGAATGGTGTTGAAAGCAGTAAGGGCAAAATATAGTTCTGATGGGCTTTGAAGGGCTAATTCAAAATCCATTGAAGCAGATATTTTCCCAGTCTCAATTTTATGTGACTTCTATTTGCTGCTCTTACTTTTCCCTTGTCAGCGACTTTATGAGCTGAAACAACATTTTATAACAATTTTACTTTGGTCCCTTCCCTCACAAGCCTTTGAGATCACTTAGGGAAGGATGAGAGTGACTACATTGCAGAGCTGGGGAGAGCACCTCGGAGTTCCAGAGAGGCCAAACCTGCGGGGTAGCCTCTCCACCCAGGTGTGTCCTCCACTGCCCAGACAGCTTACTGCTGGTCAGAGCTGACAGCTTGACCTTTGCTCGTTGCTGCCCCTGTCACAAAGTCCACCTGCCATCCATATCAAAGGAGCCCACACACAGCAACTCTTGCTGTGGGTGGCCGTGTGCCCTGCAAGAGCCTCTCGTTGTGGGCATCACTGCGGTTCAGCCAAGCTGGCAGCAAAAACCAGGAGGAGAGGCTGGCATGGATTTTATGACATGTTGCAAATGCAGACTGTAAAAAGTGAAGCCTCATGTTTTTGAGGGAAATCTTTCTGTCCTCTAAAGGTTGCTTTCATCTCGCAAAGGCTGCAAGTTCTTGTGCCCTAAGGAAAGTCCCTCCCAAAATACCTAAAATGCAGCAGACCCTGCATGAATTAAGGCATTGCACAGATCTTCCTGAGGACTGCTACATGGATCTTATTTAAACACTCTCCACAGCTCCTGAAAGGCTGACATTGAGAGCAATACACAGTAAACCTTAATAGAAATGACCAGAGGTACAACTTCCAGCCTTTTCCTCTGGTGTAAATACTTTGAGCTTTCCTGCCATGAAGTAAATTTTAGCCATGTGCAGCTGGAATGCTCTTTCCAGGAGAAGCAGGCAATCTTGTCTGGCTAGAGAAAGAAGTAACTAACCATTCAATGCACTATTATCTCTGAGGTCACATGAAAACTGGAATAGTCTCCCTCACAACATCTCTGCTTGTGGGTTTGTGTTTTTTTTTCTTTTTTTTTTTTAATTTTTTTTTTATTTTTTATTCTTTTTCAGGAGGCACTGAAATGAACAAGTAACAGTTGTACTACTCTGCACAACCCCTCTTCCTCATACAATTTTCCTCCTGCACCATGCTCCCCACAGTAACAAGGGTGTCTCAGAGGGAATATTAGTTGCACTGTAACAGGCATCACTACAGAGATGTGGATGGTAATTGCAGCCTGAGCTCACACTAAACCTCATACCTAATTATCCACAAAGGCTACCATGGCTTTAGGCAAGACATTCCTGCATGTTTTGATGGCTGGGGATAAATATTGGATGTGCTCCCCACCACACTGACTAGTCTCAGTGCCTTCATGCCTCCTGTCTCGAGCAGAGAGAGGGTTTAGAAATGTCAGCCCGTCTCTAGACAGGCGTGATTTTGCCGTACATGTTTTGGAGGAAATGTCCCTGGGGCCAGCGGTGGAGGGAAGCCAGGGAAGGGCAGAGCAGCTGCCTGTGCAGCAGTTTGCTGGTGTGCGTGGGGCACACCGACCATGAGGGGTGGTCCCATGCGGAGGCACTCTGGGCTCCTTGGACTTTGCCTGTGCCCAGTGCTGCTGCGCAGCCACAAGCTCCTTGCAAGGACACGGCAGCTCTTGTCACACATAGTTTGCATGCATCATGTCAGACTGGCTTGTGAACACCTGGTCCACTTTTCACTGCTTGACAGAGGTAGAAGTTGATCACATAATCTTTGAGGTTTTTAAGAACATTCCTGTTACTTGTTTCCCTCACTCGCTGTGACTAGCACTTTCATGGGAAGGAGGTCTTTTTTCATGCAGCCCAGAAGAAAAAATTGGCATATCTGAATTGTAGTAGCTCCATAAGAAATTAATAATCCTTAGAGCCAAACATTGTATCTGCTGCCTTTCCTCTTCACATCTTGTCTGTTCCCTTTCATTACAGCTTCCACCAATGCAATACCACAGAGCTTTTAACTTTTTAAACTTTGTTAAAACTCCTTTTATAGAGAAGGAAAGAATTTAATGACAAATGGGATGTTTTGTGGTCTGAATGTCACTTGTTACTCAGCTGTTCGTATTCTTGATTTAGCCAGTGTTTGGAAATGCTTTTTGGCATGAACAGCACAGATCTTCTAGGCAAGCATGTTCTCAGCAGCAGTCTGTGTCAGTGCATGTGTGCACTGGCCCAGGGGCCTGGGGAGAAGGACAAGGCTGGGTCACCCTGAGTAGGCACCCCCAGACAATAACTTCACCTCCCTCCATCTGAAGACAGTGCAGTGAATGATGGAAAAAGAGCTGAGTCCTGCTATTGGTAGCTCTGCTAGAAACGATGAATTCCTGCACCTCAGTGTTCCATGTTTCAGAGTCTGTTCAGCCACTTTAGAAGCAGCTGTTTTTAAGAAAAATATTCTTTTTAAGTTTCACGTCCATTTTCCCCCTACTTTCCTGGAATCAGGAAAAATAATGCAACTTATGCAAGAAATTCAACTGTCCCTTGCAGAAATTTCTCTTCTGAATGTGAGCCAGTCAGTTTCAGATGAAACCACAAGATGTCAGTATGTTCACAAAGAACAAATCACTGGCGATGGTTTAAAATTGCGCTGAGGACAGTCTAAGCTTATTTTCCTCTCAGAAGTTAATATTTACACAAAATCAAAGATTATGCTAAGTAGGAAAGGACTCACAAGGTTCATCAAATCCAGCTCCAGGCCCTGCAGAGCACCATCCCCAAGAGTGACACCATGTGCCTGAGAGCACTGGCCAAACACTAATTGAGCTCTGTCAGGCTTAGTGCTGTGACCACTTCCCTGGGGAGCTTGTTCCAGTACCCAACCATCCTCTGGCTGAAGAACCTTTTCCCAATACCTGGCCTAAACGTCCCCTGGCACAGTTTCAGGCCACTCCCTGTCACTGGCAGAGTAGAGATCAGCGCCTGCTCCTCTTTCCCCTCAGGAGGAAGCTGTACCTGCAGTGACTTCTCCCAAGTCTCCTCTTCTCCAGGCTGAACAGACCACAAGAGCCCAGCTGCTCCTCACTTATACGACATGGCTTAGGAGAGCAATTCATCCTGGGGAATTAAATATTCACATGGGAAAGTTACTACCTTGAATTTACTTGTGTTTTACTCACGGACAGAATCAAGCAGTGGCCATGCTATTTTTAGAATTTAGCATTTTTCCTTGCCCTCTGTAGATTATGTTCCATGAAAATGCTCCAAGTAAAGAGAAACCAGAGGAAGAGATGAAAATCAGGGCTGGTGTTTACTGAAAATGCTCATGACATCTAGATTTCTGAGTCATGGCATGTATCAGATAACATTTGACAACTGTTTTGTGCCTTTGATTTAATAACCTCCATGGAATTGCTCATGAAAAGACTTACCCCATCTAATAAATCAATGCTGCTAACACACAAAGCAAGGAAGTCAAGGAAATCAAGAAGTGATACTCAGAAAGGGTGTACTGCTTGTACAGTACAACTGTACAAGCTCAAGACAACTTGAGGAAGCAATAGGGACCATCTCAGACCTTATTTATATCTTAGGCACTCAACCCATTCTCTCCCATCCAGAAGAATATTTACTAAGTTGCTAAGATCAAAGGTGGCAGTAGAACCTAATTATGTGCCCTGTCAAACTTGCAGAAGAGCTCTCCTCAAGTTGAACCACATACTGGACAGGCTTCCATATGTCATTCAGTGATTGATGGAATCTACGCATCCATGGAAAAGGAAAGCAAATCTGAAACACAGATGTCTCAAAAGCTTTAGGAACTGTCTGAGGCTGCATGTGGTCAGCTCTGCTTGTTTAGTCTGTAAGGCTGGCTAAACCTCTCTCTCCATATTTGAAGGAGGCAAGATAATATATTCCTGAATAATCTATTAGGACCCAAATTCTGTTTGCTTTTAAGCTATCTGTTGCAATTCATGCCAAGTCCCATCTACAAGAAGAATCCAAGTTTTCTCACTTAGTTGAGCAAATCTTCATGTGTTATGTAGGTGCGCTGTTGGTTTCCATCAGCACTGATCATAGCATTCAACATACGGTGACTGCAGATGCTAAAATGCAATACCTACTGAAAGAAAATTGTAGCTTTACTTCACTTCTGCTCTGTGTTATTTTGAATAATGTTGTGATCCATTCAGCTAGGCAAATCTACCCTGTGAAAGTTATGGGTCAAGAGAATTGAAGATTATAGATGTGGAGGAAGAGATAAGATATAGACAGGATATAACATATTTTCAAGTTTGCTACCAAGTCTTTGGCATCTTCAGTAAATCTGAGAAAATGCCCTTCAGGTCTTAACTTGTGAGCACTGTGAGTACTGTGGGTAGCATACTGGCATGATGGTTTCTCAAGCAGTGGTTTTGCAAGCAGTGGTTAGAGAAACTTGATGCATTTTGGGAACAAGCCCTCAGGTCCAAACATTTAATAAAACGACTGAATGAAGTGAAACTGCTACAGGAATAGAAAAAAAGTCATGCCAACCCCTTCTAACTCCAAAGTGTGCAGCTGTTTCCCTCCTCAGGTCCTTCTTTGATAAGACTTTTTCGCCTGATGCAAGAGACAGCCATGTTGCAGACCAATACATCGTGTAGACTATCAGAGTCCTGTTTTTTCTCAAGTCTGAAATACACATCTGTATTTCTGCAGTGCTTAAAACCAGACAGCCATGGTGAAATGAGGAAAATGGTGCAGTTTAACTGCGTCATGAGGAGGGTGTTGTATTGTTTCAAAACTTATGGAATATGCATCAGTCTCACAGAAAGCCCTCTGGAATGAGTTTCACAATAGGATTTGGTTTCAAGAGCTGAAATTTCACGTGAAAAAGGGGAGTTTGCAGACAGAAAGCTCACCGTTACTTCCTCTGTGTATTGTCAAAGCACATCCTGACATAATGAAACATTTAAGTGTTTAACTACATGTTTGGAGCCTCTGAAAAGAGACTGACATTTCCTTTGTCCACAGGTCCTGTCATGATGGATGCACGTGCTGTATATCCAAGTTGCTGTGACAGCATGAGCGCAGTGCTGAGAGGGAGCTGTCATCCCCTCAAAGGTGCTCGGGGACCAGTGCAGCCTGGGTGAAGGGAGCAGGTGGAGGTGTGAGGTGGACTCAGATCTCACTCTTCAAGTACAAGGCAGGTAAGCTATTGGCTGTGATTCCTCATTGGTCACAGAGGGTAGGCATACTTTCCCAGAGACAAAGCTGGATTCCTACACATGTGGATGAGAGCTTTCGGCCCACTCACTGCTGGGGTCTGCTTTCAAGAAAAGTTGTTTTTAATTTTAAGTCTAATGTCTTAACAGCTTTTCTGACTGCACCACTTTCACACATTAAAATATCACAAAACACTCCAAAGTACATGCCTCCAACTTACAACAGATTTAAATTTCAGTAAATGCTAAATTTAATTTTTAAAACAAAAAATCTCTTAACGGTGGAGAAAGGCTTCTTTGAGCTCTACAAATGAGAAAAAGCTCTTCAGCAGAAAGAGTTTGCATTAAGGATCTTATTTATTCACTCTTCAGAGAGTCTGGAAGCAGATCTGAAGAGAGCCAGATGAAGTCAGATAAATTTGCAGCTGTCTCAGTCATAATCCACACTGGGAAATGTAGGTTAAGCCACCACCTAAAAACTGACTGGGCTGCTGCAGCCCTGGTGTATTGAAGAATAGCTGAACATATCGGAGATAAAGGCAAAATGGTTGCACAAATTGAACAAATTTCTGCTTTAACAGGCCAAAAAAAAAGTGGAGAGGAATTGTCTTTTATATTTTTGTATGAGAATCTACCTCTTTTCTCCTATTGGAGTTTTTAGAATAAAAACGCTTATGTGAAAAGCTGGTCTAAGATTTTGCTTGAAACATTGTGAGTTTGCTAAATCCAAGGCAGAGAAACTTAACAGGGATTAAAAGCCCATTCTTTAGACAAAGAAATAAAACAAAAAGCTTTCTAAAGACTTCATTAACTCATGGAATAACTGAGATGGGAAGAGATCTAGCTATGCAACCCCCTACACGAAGCAGGTCCCATTAGAACAGGTTACTGTGTGCCTTGTGCTATCAAAGTGTGAGTGTTTCCGAGGCTGGAGATCCTGCAATGTCTCCAGGCCTATCTTCCAGTGAATAACCACCCTCAAGGTGAAAAACTTTTCTTAATAAGTAAACCAAAATAAACCTTTTTGCAAATCATGCCCTCTTGCCTCTTGTGCGCCACACAATGACGGGACATAAGGTCCCTCCTTCCCCTCCTCCTCTCCAGGCTGAGCCAGCCCAGTCGCCCTCTGCCATCCCTCACATGGTCCATGCTCCAGCCCTGACCACTGCAAGGCCCTTCTCGGGTCACCAGGTGGAATGTGCATCTTCTTGCTTGTTCTTTATGTGGTTTCACTGTATTATGGTTTAAAGGAGGTGACACCCTGGAAGGGGTGTGAAGAAATGAAGATCCACCTCTGGCTGCCAAGGGGACAACACTCCATACACTGCCATGTTGTCAGTCAGCTTGGGACAGAGGAGAGCTGGCTATGCTGTGAATTGATAGGAGGCACAACTTTTATAACATGAAGTCCTCAGAAGCAAATTTCTTCTTGGAGATACTAAAAATATATTTTTTCAAAGGCTGAAAGAGTCCAAAGCCTTTCTGTGACTTTCAGAGATGCCTTCTCCAGGGCCTCAATTTCACATGACTGTTCCACTGCCTAAGCAAAACAACACTTAAAATGCTTTGGCCATGGAGAAGGCAGCACGTACAAGGATGTTCAAGCGTGTTTTTGGCTTATTAGTTGTACTACAGGCATTAGAGCAGATGAATGTAAGAGGAGAAACTTGCTTTATAGTAAAGAAAGAGACCTACAGCAGTGACAAATTAATTTCCATCCTGTCATGACTCATGAGACAGTGCTACAGTAACATTAACAAAACATCAGTTAAAGTGGTAGTAATTATTTCCATTGCTAATACTGACTCTGGCTTAACAACATTTACAGGCTTTGTTACACTGTCATAAAATAAACAGTAATATAGAAACAAGCCAGATTCATTGCTTTTGAAAGAATGGACTTTTTCTCTATTTCTGCCCTTGACAGAATCATGCCTTGTAAAGGAAGTCAGAGGGGGAGGCATAAAAACAGCTCATGAAAAATCCCAGTGAGGACTTGCACAAGGCTTTCAGCAGCGTTATATTCAGTGTCAGAAGGCTTGTGGCCTTTGTTTGCCAGGCAGACGCCACAGGTGAAGGCTACAGGAGTAGGACTCATTCAGCCCAAGTCAACTCTGCTGTTTCCTGTGCACCACTGAAACAGCAGACTGGCAGTGTCGCAACAGTCAGCACTTTATTTCTTCTGTTAGATATGTTGAATTGTGTTATTTTTTTTCACATTTTTTTCTTGTGCTGTCAGTGTCCTGGTTCTTTGGCTGTGAGGAAAGCACTATCTGCCAGAACCCGTAGCTAGATGTCCTTGTGGCTTCATACCAGACTATTCAGGATCATGCATTAAAAGAACCCAATGAGAACATGCCTTGACAAAAAAAAATGTTGCAGGAAAACACTTTGTCAGTGAAACTTTGTAATGATGAAACAAAATGGCTCTAGACCAATTATCTTAATAGATTTTATTTAATCCTTTTGTTCAAAATGCGCAGTATTATCCAGTTACCAGATGCTGTTTTCTAGAGTTATGGATGGGTCTTAAAACTACATGTTCAAAATAGGGATTTAAAGCATGTAATTTCACATCACAGAACATTATTTCTCAAGGGCTGTGCTCCTCCACATGAGATAAAAATGGGGCCAAGTCTTAGTCTTCTCCATGAAATGTCATCTACCACTGCAAGCTTGACTGCATTGGAAATGGATATCTTAGTCTCTGGGAGTTTAATAGTAAATAATATCTGAGACTTAGTCCTGTCCTTTTAGTGGAGGACATGTGCAGAGGAAGCAGATAATTCTGCATATGTCCTTAGCCAGCATAGTGGCTCAGAAGGCAACCCACACAGCAATAACTCATTTTCAATATAGCATTTTCCTTTCAAAAGGACCTTATAGCACAATTTAACTTCTTATCTGCTTTTGACTTGGTTGTTATCTCCCAAGCTCATCCTCAACCTTTCTTTAAGTGATCTCTAGTTCAGTAACTTGCACACACCCAATGTATTGCTCTTAGGAGCCTCTCTTCCCAGAAATTCAGGTGCCATGGCTCACAGAAATGTCTTGAAGAAAGAGTGAGTTCACTGGAGGTAAATAAGGTGCACAATTTCAGATATGTGCCTGAAGTGTCTCATTCTCATAGTTCAACCTTTGTACTCACCACTGCCAGGGACTGTGTTTTAAAGGAATGTTGCACTTTGTACCAAATGAGGTTATTTTTCGGATCAGCTAATGCTTACTGCACCACTGTGTCCCATTTGTCTTTCCTCAAACCTGAAAACTGCCGGCAGATATTTTAGTAGTCCAAACTCAGCTAGATTTGAACTACTTTAAATAGAAGTGTAATTAAAGAAGAAGATTATCCATGCTCTATTTCTGTGATTTATCAGTACTTTTAATATAATAGAGGCCTTGTATTCCAAAAATCTCCTGGGAATTAGTCCCAGACTGCATTTTGCTTTTTAAGGCCTCACTTATTTTCCTTAGTGTTTAAAGAGTTTAACTTGTCACTGTTCAATAATCCCTACTAACTGACTTTTAAAAAGTAATAGCTTTTAGATAAAATCAGGTACTTAACACTGTATTACAGAATGATTATCTGAAGATTGAATAAAAATCTAACTTAAAATCAGGAGACTTTGCTTAAATTCTCATTCATTGACCATTTTTTATATGAGGTTTTGCAGAATCAATACTTGATGCACAACAAAACCTACACAGAAGAGGCTTCTGCAGATGACTCCCAGTAATAATACAAAATCTTATGAAATTAATCCATATCTCTGCAAAGAAGTGGAACACATCTTTGTAATCCACTTCTGATCAACAATTTATATGTATTATTTAAATTATTACAGGAGTTACTTTACTTGTTGAATATGCTTGTAATGCGTATAAAATTCAAAATTAGGATGTATCACTACAAAACACTTTCTGGCACCTTGGCAGACATTTTAGAACTCTCCTTTTGCTTGGGTGTCAGGGTTTGTTCCCTGTGCATACTCTGTGTGTGGTAATAGGGTAGCTCTGGAAAGCCTCATGCCCTGCAAGAGGCACCAGCCCTGTGTATTGGCTCCCAGGTCACCAGGTTACCTACAACAGGATGAAAATTTACTAGTTCTGTTGAGTGCTGTTCTATTGTCCCACTCAGCACTGTGTAAGCCCTGTGCCCTCTGGTTCTGCTGTCTCATGGTGCTGGGTACCACTAGGGAAATGCTCCCACACCTTGAGCACAAAGGTCGGGGATTTTCTGGCTACAATTCTTTTCCCACACTCTTGATCTAGTACTAACATGGTAACTTACAGGACGACAGCTAATAAAGAGAGAAGCTACTATTCGGGTTGCACAGTTTCTTGGTTGCTGCTGGTGCCCAGTGATTGATGTGGATGTTTATAGATTAATACCTCCATACTATAAGTTTAAACCCACACAAGGGGTTAAAGAGCATTCCTAAAGCAGCAGACTGGAAGCAGACTCAGACTGTCCGCACAAGGATAGCAAAAAAGTCACAAGTTGTATTGTAAATTATGCCCTAATAGACTTTCCTCTGACTCTTGGTTACATCCTCAGCTGAGACCCCCCAGGTTATGCTTTTTAATTGTTCTGCAAACACCACCCTCTGAACTCTTGCTGAGAAGAAATAAGCTGCTTATATTTTTAGTGGTGTTCAGAGTCAGTGCCATGGCAAATATATGATGTGCAGCCTCTCAGGGTGAAACTCAAGGTGAGCCTGCTTCGTTGCACAATGCCATTCATAACATGTTGGTTGCATATGCTGGTGAGATTGAGGTAACCACACCAAATTTCTTTCTCTCAAACACCATCAAGCACAGATTTATTTTTTCCATTAGCACAATCCCCTTTGTCTAAAACCTTCTTTGAACCTAAGTAGTGCCTTCATCTTTCAAGGCCAAACTTGGTTTCTCCCCACATCCCTGGTCAACTCCACATCTTTCAGGTTCTATCCCCTTCTCTGTCTGCTGTGAATGGGCTTGTTTCCCACTTTCTTTTTTTACTGTCGCCTCCTTTCTTGCCCCATGTAATTAGCGCTACATGAGTGACACACCCAGTTCCATCTCTGGTTACATGTCCCTCTTCCTTTCTGCCAGCGGTGATGTTGAGGCCAAGTAGTTTCAGCGTGGAGGCAAAGGAATGTGTCTCATCCCACACAGATATCAACGGGGGCTGTGCATTATCACAGACAGGTACTACAGCCTCAGAGAGAGCAGCAGAGTCATTGCCATGAAACAGCAGGTCTCCATTAGCTCCAGCTTCACCTATCTAACTCAACATGAAGTACTGTATGAGAGAGTCTGAATGCTCCCGTGCATTGACCACATTGACAGATGTGTTCTTAGCTGGCACACAAGAAGGGTCACAGATCTTTTATCAAGCCTTGTAGGAGCTTGGACTGGGGCAAAGTGATGCCTCTGAGCTCACACAAGGGACAAGAGAGTCTAGACATTACCACAGTTGCTCAAATAGCAGCTGCACAGAAAGGATTGTGTAATTTTGTGCTTCTGACAGGCAGGGAGCAGCCCGTGAGGGTTGCTTGAGCACAGAGTCCTACATTGGCAGCACCTTCGCTTTTAAGGATAACAGCTGATGAGGAAGAACCTCATTGCTTTTCTTAGCAAATGCATAGGGTGCTCTGTCTTTTGTAACAGAGCCACGGCCAGATGCAGCATCACTTGGCAAAGAAATTGTGATGAAGCATTCTTGCTGGAAATGTGGATACATGTTTTCTGAAAAACATTTTAGTCATTTTGTGATGTATGGCAACAACCAAGGTCAGGTGGATCCTGGCAGAGGATTATAATCCTGTGTTCCAGGAAAAAGCCCAATGTGTGGAGAATATGACATTTAGCATAAGTCTATGATTCTAGAGTTGTTTCTAAATATGGAATTGTCCCCAGTCAAATATGGGAAGTGTTTCTTCCAGTGTAAAGTGCATGGTGGCATCCTTAAAGCCTAGGAAACCATGCCAGATCCATTCTCAGTGTGATGGTGGAGACCCAAGGCCCCCAGGTCATCTCCCAGCATGAGGAGCTTGATAATTGGAGAGGCCAGGCATCTATAAGGACTTTTGGAAGTTTTGGAAGCTGAGAGTTTTTCTTCCTTTTGAATCAAACTTTATAAGTTAAGTTGTTAGCAATAAATAAGTGTATTTTAGCCAAATCTAATGCTACACATGAATGTCATCACAATGTAATATAAAGGGCACAAGTTTTAGAGGAACACAGTGCATTTATTGAAATACAATGGGAGACATTCGCCTTGAGTAAAAACCCTAAAACCTCAGAAGCTCCTTTGAAATGTTGTGCTTTGTTCTACTAGTTGTTCTACTAGTTCTTCTCCATTTGTCCCTGCAGAAGTCTGTCCCTCGGGGGCTTTTCTTTTCTCTTACTCAAAGAGACTTTTTCCATTGAATGAAACAGAGATATCATGTAATTTCTGACAGCCACTATGCAGAAACTGTGTCCTAGAAAAATTATGTCTGTGAATGACTCCACCAAAGCACACCATTCCTGTTGATGTGGGTTCTTGAACTGGCCCTGAAATCTTTTGCCAGGGTTACACAAATAAGTTTAGCTCCAGTATTGTCAACTGTTAGGATTTTATATTATCTGATGTTCTGCTAAATGCATCAGTCCCTGGGGCTGGTAGATTATGTAAGAGTCTCTGCTTTTATTACAAAATAAAGTTCAATTTCCATTTTTCCCAGAAGAATTTAGGAATGCGACCATTAATAGTGCAGACAATGCAAGGTTACTAACCCCTACAGCCCTCATTTTTAAGGCAACTATGATTTTTTAAAGATCTGACTCATTATTTTTGAATACCTGAGGGACACTAGTGTATTTGCAAAAATACAACTATTCTTCAGATTTTCAGGTTCTTATCTTATTTCCTCAGCCTGACAGAATTGCCTAATTCGGGAATTTTTTTTCCTCTGGATGTTTTGAACATTGTATCTCTGTAATGCATTTCTGACATTCCAGAAGCAAGCCCCCAGGAGCCTCTGTCATGCATCTGTTGTTGGAGGTGCTTTGACAAGTGTGATACCACGCATTAATACATTCAAAATCATACTTGTCCACAAAAAAACCCAAAAAACAAAAAACCCCAAACCCAAAAACCACAAACAAACAAAAAACCAAAACAAAAATCCCCCACCAAAACAGTAATTTTAGATATGGAATGTCTCTTTGGAAATCTTTCTGTGGTGACACTTTCTTCAGGATGTAAATTTCATCAGGGAAAGCAGATATCTTTCTTTCCTTTTCCAATGTCTGAAAGCAAACACACAACTGCTCTGAAGCACCCGTGTTCGCACCATGCCTTTGAGTGCAGCTGCCCCGCCTGCTTTTGCCACCTTACAGGTACAGAGGTTTCCTGCTTTTTCTGGCCCAGTATCTGGGTAGATAAAGTTATGCATTACCCAGAAACATGTTCTCATCCCCCTGAGGAGACTCCTGGAAGAAATGCATCTCATGCTGTCTGACCCTTGATAATGCCAGTGAGTGATGTTGCCTCTTGCATGACTGTGCAAGGCTTTTCCTTGCTCACAGAAGGCAAAGGGGAGAACTGAGGGGCAAGAAGACAATGGGTCCACTAAAGTGTAGCTGAATTTTTGTGCTATAGCTCCAGAGAAAGAGGATAGGCAACAGTGTTTTACAGGAGTTTACTGGGATAAGCACATGGCCTGGGACAAGCCTCACCAGCTGGCATCAGTGACAACAGCTACCAGAGCTAGGGCTGTGGTTTCTGCATAAGAGCTGTAGACAGCTGCCTAATAACTGCCCAGCTCAGCTGGGTGAAGAAAGGAAAGTGATGATTGTTTGTGAAAGGCCCATCCAGAGTACTCCTGTTGGTGTGAAAAGCACACTGGTATTAATGGGGACAGCAGCTCTGGGGCCGTGCAAGATGAGGAAGGGCCAAACACCCAGATATCCCAAAGACATTGTGTTTGGTCTAGACTAAAATTCTAGGCCCTCTTAGAAAGGGGGTCCCTGACTTTGGTTGGATTCTATCTCCATATATAGCTGGAGATTGCAGTGATTAATGGTCCCAGGGCTAGAAGCTCAAGGTGCACACCATTCAGTAGGTAATGAGCTCTTTGACACAGTATTGGACTAGGTTAAAACAATTCTTAGAGATGGCTTGCATTTTAAAATGGGCCCTTACCAGAAGGTGATCGGAAGGCTGTCTACCTCGAGTGGTTCAACAGCATGGATGTAGGCTGGTGGGTGGTGGTTGATGTTATAAAGCCATCTCATGCTAGCCTGGGTAAAAAGAAACTGCATTTTGCCTCACTTAAGAGTTACAGGAGTTCTAGAATATTCTGTGTTGGAAGGGACCCACAAGAATCATCAAGTCCAGATCTTAAATGAATGGCCTGCATGAGGGTCAAAACCACAAGCGTGGCATTATTGGCACCATGTTCTAACCAAGTGAATAATTCAGACTTTTAACAGAAACTTCATATTCAAAATGCAGAATCAGACTTCTGCCCTGATTTGGCTTCAAGTAAGAAGATAGATCTACTGAAATTTAAATTTATGTTCCACATAGTTTCTGTGTCACAAGTCTTCACAGAGACTGGATTTAAAATGTGTCCATGGGCTAAACAACTTCTTTCTCAGCTGAAGGTAGGGTGTGGGAGAGAGTAGTTCACAGAGCAGAGCAGCTGCACAGGGAAACTCTGATATGCAGATAAGACAAAGAGCTGAGTTGTCAGTGATACCAATCAAATATGAAGTTCTCAAGGAAAGGCAAGCTGGCATAGTTTCACTATTGCCAAGGGAATGGTAACAATTTACACCACTTGGAAATTTGTAGACATTTTGGTGAAAAATTCAAGTCCATCTTGGTTTTTCTGTCTTGCACCTTCAACTATCTTGTTAGAAGTTTGGCTTCTGTTGCCAATGAAAGTGGGATTTTCCTCTCCTGCTAAGAGAGGAGTGGGTCTCTGTGCATACCTCATGGACATCCCCTCTGTCTTTAGATGGCTGGGGAAGAGTAATGAAGTTGGGATGCAATGCCTTGATGTAGGACAGAAAGGGCTGCAGGACACAGATGATTGCATCCTGTGGAGCTGTGTGGCCTGACTGAGCAGAATGGATGACTCTGCAGTTTGACAAGACAAGTCTGCAACCACACAAGGATCTTACCATGGGAAAACCCCGCCTGCTCCAGGCATGCCAGCAGGCACTGCTCAGCAGCTGCAGGGCATTAACCTGGTGTTGGGCAGGGGGAAATCCAACCTTGCTGCATGCCTGTTGCAATGGTCAGAAGAGAGTAATTTGGCCCAGAGAATTTATTATTCATTCCGATGCTCCAGAGCTGCTACTTCTACTCAGAGAAAAAAGGCAGATGCTATGAAAATTTTTTTTGAAGACAAAAGCTTTCCACAGAAGCACTGACTGGAAGAATTGACTGATTAGGTTGTAAACTATTTTAGGGGCTGAAACACAGTGCTGCTTGCCAAGTATGATTTCTAAGACAGGATGAAGCCTTGGTCACTCCTGCAAAGATGCTCAGGTATCTTACTGCTCCCGAGGAACATCTACATCCCGGATCTCATGCAGGTTTCCCTAACATGACCTCTTCTCCAGTGACCCTCTGCCCACAGCAAATCTGCCACTAGTGAGGGAAGGAAGTCCAAGGTAGAGATGTGCTGAAGCAGTGACCAGAGCCCCCCTCTCCATCTGGAGCAGAATGGAGCAGAGGGAGGGAGGGAGGGAGGGAGGAGAGAAAAGGTCCTCACCCAGGCTAGCGTCCCTCTCTAGCTGCCATCTGGAGACAAAATGTCAGGGCAGGTTTGTGTAGGAGAAGCCACTCGGTAGCAGTAGCTAGGGCCCTTGGCAAGGGCTCTAAGCCTACCTTTGAGTCTGAGCCTCTTGCAGAATTACCTGAAATGGCTTCTACCCTGTGTGATTTTCAAGTGAGTGTTTTACTTTAGTTAGCCCCAAGACAATTTCAGCTTAGGTGCAAACCCTTGACCCCATCTGTATTATCTCCTGACCAGCTATGCAGCTGATGCACAATTCATTATTTACTCACAATATAGTCAATGGCAGAAGCACATCCTGCACACCTGGGCTGTAGGGTTAGGCCCACAAACTGTGCCCTCACTTAAAACATATCAAGTGATAATGATGCTATATTGACAACATGCAGGGACAGGACCCTCAGGTCAAGTCCAATGAAGTTAAAGGACTAATGTGGATATGCTGGTATTTTGGATCAGGTTTTCTGTTTCCTACTTCTTTCTCAAGATTAAACAAACCTAAGGAAGATTATTGGACAGTGCTAATAAATATGGGACAGAAAGGCATAACATCTCATTCCTTGTCATAAATGCCACCTTCTGTGCAGAACCTGGTGACTGTTTCTCTCTGTTGAGATTTCTTCCCTAGGTTTATAGAGCATGTGCAAGCTTCCATACCTATCACTCTTTTGTAGCATCTTATGGGCTCCTGAGCACCCTCCTCTTGCCCTATGTGCTTCAAATCCTTTTTCTGCTTGGTTATTAAATCTGCATAAGCGCACAAAACCCCATTGTGGATTTTTTCAGAAAGCAGTGTTCTGGCTGCAGTCCCGCTGTGGGAGCCTATTGTCCATGGGGAACTGTCTGTTACTGAGGATGTTTCCTTGAGGCTTCTGTCTTTGGTTCTCCTCCCATTCACATAATTCCTCTCCTTCCCTCACATCATCTGGATATCACTTTTGTAGTGTTTGCTCTTAAATGCGCTGAATGTGTTGGGTGTGTCCTTGGGCTATGATCTGCCATTTGATTGAGGAGATATACTCACTTATACTGCTGCGCTAGTTATTGTGCTCCCAGATAATACACAGCAATGTTTAAATAGTGTGACTGCTGTAGCAGGTAGATATTGAGATGGTCCAAAATGCTGTAGCTAAGAATGCCTCATTGAGTGAAGTTCACACTGGGACCTGATTTCTGCTGTGCAAGCCTCTGTCTGACTGGGATGTCACCAAGGATTATGGCTTCAAATGAGCAGCAGGTGAACTCTAAGTCAAAAAGATCACAGGCAACCTTCTGCTCTCAGTTACACTCCATTGACGTCAATGGGGTTGCCTGGGGTGAGCTCAGAGCAGAATTTAATTTCTCATTTTTAATATGTATAGCCAAAGCCCCCCGAAATTACTTTCAGCATATAGCACAGGGTCTAAAAACTCCTCAGCTACTCATGCTGTAAAGTTCTTCTTGCTATCAGAGCAACAGGAAAAAGCTATCTTGTCTGGAAAAAGAGGGTGGAGCTGTTTCGCATGTCGCTGCACGCTGCCCACATTCAGTGAAAGGAAAGGGGATAGGATGCCCCTGGGACCTGTGTGCTGCACACCTCCTGTAGCCACTCATGGCAACCTGCCATCAGCTGGCAGGATGCAGCAGCTCCATTTCAAGTGTCCTGTTCCACTGGCAGACAAGCTATTGCATGAGTACAGGTACTTCTGAAACTTGAGTGTTTCCTCAAATCACACCCCTATGTTGTAACACCTCTTGGATCCCAGCTGGCTGCAGAGAGATGCTGTGAGTTTCACAAGTGTCATGGTGATGGAAGGAAAAGATGTTTGCAGGCCTATGATTCTATGATCACTCAGGACAGTTGATTTCCACACTGTGTACAGGACCACAATCTTTCACTTGAAGCTGGCTGTGCTAGAGGCTGCATGCTTGAAACCAAGCTGGTTGTTTGCTTTGGGCATGCCTATAAACTGCTTGCCTTTTGCTCCTCTATAATCTAAAACAGCAATCAAGAACAGCAAATAATGACAGACAAAATCTGAAAATTGAAAATTTATTGATCTGACACAAGATATCTTATACATTTATTTAATTGTTCTTTTCTTTGGCTTTAACTTTAATTCTTTTAAAGAAATGTTAACAATAATTAAAATAATACAGGAGTTCTGATATGAAACAGATTTTATTTTGTAGTGACTATATTTTTGCAGTAACTGCCAATATTACTGTCAGATCAAGCTAAGGTTATATTTATTTCTTGGTGAGAGTGATATGCTACAAGGTGCAGTATTCTGGGATCAAAATCAATGGGATATATTAAGTCCCTAATGTATTCCTGTTGTGAAACACATCCTTATTTCTGCAAAAAGGGATCACTTAGGTAGATGGTCTCCTTCATATGGCTGTTGTGGCCTGGAGATCCACACTGGGTCCCTCCTTTCCCAGTTTCCTGAGCAGGGGCCAGTAAGAGCTCTGCTATAACATTATCTAAATGCAGGTCTTGTTTCCCACTTGCTAGGCTGTGACACCATGGGATGGAGAGCAGGTTTTATGTGTCAACAGCCATCCTGGTTGCCAGATTGTACTCTTCCAATGGCAAGCACAGGTTGACAGACTGAAACCAGAAGCTGAGGAGCAAGGGTCATACATTTTTTGTGGCAACTCTCTTTGGGAAACACGGCATCTCTGTCCCACTCCAGCTCAGCACCATGACAGCATTATCCTCTGAGAGGAGAGGGTTATCGAGGGTGGGGTCTTTCCCTGTGCTATGGTGTGGGGCTGGATAACATTGATAGCAACTGAAGTAGGAGGCAGATCTCCCAGCAGAGGAATGAGTTTTATATCTTACAAAATAAAGGCATTCAGCTCATCCTCTGTGTTATATACAGCATGCACAGCTAGCTAGGTGCATGGCAAGGGTTATTTCTCTTTCTTTACATTGTTTACATTATTCCACCACACTAATTACATCTCATAACCCTGCATAATTTTGCCCCACCACAAAACATAGTATGGCATCTTAGATTGTCCTTAGTCAGTACTGTCAGATCTTGTGAGATGAAAAATTATAGAGAAGTTAATAGCAAGAAATGAATGCAAATTTTAGTTTTCCCCATTGCCACAAAATCTCAAGAGAATAAAAGAGTATTATTTCAGATTGAAACACCAGATCTTAATAAGTGTTGAAATATTAGTAGGAGACCAGAGATTGGTCCAGATGGCTGATGGTAGAGGTCAAGCCAAGTGTGTCTGAAACCCTCAAATTTAAACACTAAGTGGGGCTTTGGGAAGGGTCTGTGTTTCTTAAAGGACTTCAGAGAAAAGCCATTATTTCATCTTGACATTTAAAAAATAAAAACACTAAACAAGGAAGTGTCAAGTGCAGGGTAAAGAACGGCAGCAGTACAGCTCACTCCTTTACATATCACACTGGGTACAGTATTTGCTGTTCTGACACAAGCAACAGTACCTCACTGGCTGCATGTGTGTGGGAGGCTGGGTTGAATCCCTTGGAGCTGGTGGCTACATGAGCTGCTTCAACTCAGGATTACTGTAAAGAAGCAACTTGCACTGTGTAGTAAGAGAACAAAAATGATGTTTATCTCCTGCCCTAATGCTGGCATGCCTTGTCAAAGATGCTTCTTCCATGTCAGACACCCAGGCTCTGCCTGTAGGCACTGCAGGCAAAGTGAGCAGGGAGGAATGGGAGGAGTGGTGTGACCATAACTCTGCGGCAATGTGACCATGATTCATTTCTGCACAGAAAGGCACATGTGCATCCCCAAAAGGGGTTTCACTGCCAAATGTTTTGTGAGGATGCCACTATCTAAGAGGCCAGCAGCTTTGAGGCAGGAAGCAACAAGTGTGCATCAGGCACCAAGTTAGTGCATGCAGGGACATGTGCATGCAATCTGTCTGAAGGGAAGGCCACACAGTACATCCTTTTCATCTCTGCTGGCTGGAAGAGGCTTGGAGCCATGGCTTGGCAGCTTGGTCTTTGAAAATCACTAGTCTTCTGTGTCTGTACATACCTGCTATCTTGGCTGGTTAGGGCATGCTCATTTTCTGGCTTACCTTCAGCAATACACAAACAATCCAGGATGTTCTTTGAAAATATTGATGATCACTTTCTCATACAAGAGGTGGAGAGGCCAATGACAAAGGATGTGGTGTTGCACCTCACACCAACCACAAATGTTTGAAAGGTTGTTGTGGCCAGGAGAGGTGCCCGAGAGCTGGAAGAAAGCAAACATCACCCAGTTAAAGGGCAAGAAGGAGGATCCAGGGATCTACAGGCCCGTCAGCCTCACCTCAAACTGAGGTCAGGCCAGTCAATCACTCCTCAGGCTGGTTTAGGGCTGACTTGCACTATTTCAGTGTGAATCACCAGATGCTTGGGTGATTAGGAACACTGCCAAAGCAATTTCATTAAGTCTCTCTGTAGGATGATTTTGTTCTTTGTCTGGACAGTTTCTGTTGGAAATACCTGTCCTAGCCTGTCTACTTGGATGAATGTCTAGGACTACCTGGGGAGAAGACATCCAAGAGAGTGATGTGGGAGAAAAGGCAGTTTGCAAATAATTCAGTGGTCAAATTATGTCACATTAGCATGCAAACTGTCACCCTCCAGCAGAATATTTGGGAGAAGGAGGGGAGTGTACAGAGGCGTACAAAAAAAAGATCCAGCATGGTTCTCTCCAGCAAACAATTTCCACTTATCATAGCGGTGCAATTCATTGACTGCAAATTAATTACCTCTTCTACCAACTCTAACAAGTTACTACTTTCTTTGTATTTATGCATTTATTTCAAAATACAGTATTTGTCACTTCACAAACAGTTTAAAGTGGGAAAAAATAGTAGCTAGGTGAATGAACACACCTTGTCTTGTGTATTGAACTTCATGAACTGACGTTTTTGGAGTGTTTGAAGTGCAGAGGATAAGCAGAGATCTATGGGATCAAAGCTTTTCAGACACAATGTCTGAAAGCTGGGGATTGGACTTCTTCTCATTATTGAGTAGGCTGCTGGGACCTCATTTCAGCAGAAGCATGACTTGGGGCATGACTATAAGAAACAACAGATGTAAAAACAATTATCTGTAAACTGCATGCATGTCAGCTTTGTTAGGAAAAACCCTAATCACAACAGCCAATAAGCAACAAAATCATAACCCCATAAGTAAAAATTAAAGACGTATTTTACTTTTATAAGGTAAGCTTGGAAAATACTTGGAATCAAAGAAGGTTTGATGTCACCAACATTTGATTTTCACTGATTTCAGTGTGAAATCATAGAAACATCTTTCCATGATAGGCACAGATGACCATGAGCCTCCCATATACATTGTATGTTAGTTGTGTAGCATGTGTAGCTGGAGCTTGTGTGTACCTTTGCCCATGTATTCTCTCTACTCTCATGTACAAGTAAATTTACATCCTTTCTGTTTAGAGTAGTGGAGATCATTATGATCCTTAGTAAAAATACATGAAGTAGAGGAAATGAGAGATTAAGAGTACTTTGGTAATTCCCCAAATGCAAAGGCATTGTTAGCATTTAACAGCCATTGCTGGCAGTGACATTTCTAAATGCTGCAATTGGCAAATAAAAGGGAAATAACAGTTTCTGCACTCATATGGATGGTGCAGTTTCAAAGCCCTTATTACACATACCAAACAGGAATCCAGCAATGCAAAGGTCTTTTGCCAAGTCCCTTCATGAGCAGAATTTTACCCTAAAAATCCAAGTTGCATTTCTATGGAGCATTTTAATTGGATATGTCTGGACTTAAACTAAAGAAGTACCTGTAACTTCAGCCATGAATCAGTATTTCTCTGTTCCTTGGTAGGATTCTTGTTCCATCACTGTCTACTTGTTTTGCTTTTTTGTCATTGCTAGCTCCAGAATTTTTGGAATACCTTTAACATCTCTGGGAGTGTTTCTGCCTTTATTCATCTTCAGAGGAATGCTTGTCTAGAGATCCTTGTTCTTAATCAATGATGGCAAGTGCACAAAGTAACATTGCTATTATAAAGCCATGGCAAACGGCATGGATTCATACATTCCCAGCACTGGTCAGTTTTACTCCATTTGCTCCTCAGAAGAAGCATTGCTGGGCCATGTACGTACATTGCAGAAATGACTGTTTAGAAGTGGTTTAAGTCAAGAGTTGCAGTAAATAAAGGAAATTCCAGAGATCTCAAAGTACCTTTTACTGTGATGTGTTATGACTGCACATTTGCTTTCCTCAAACAATGTAGTTTAGTGCAAAGTTCTTGTCCACTCGGCTGATAAAATGACAAAAAGTATGCAGAGTCATGTTCCAAGAGGATCATGATCAATTAGGTTCTTCCCAGACTAATTATTCATCTTTTTCCCTGCTCATGCAGATACTGCCCCTGCATCAGCCTTTCCACAGCGGTAAGCCTCTTTGCTCTTTATATAAATATTTGTGTTGGAAAAACAGGCAGTACAAATGACTTGACATTTTTGGAAAATATAGTGTAGGCCTTTGTGGTAGGATGGGGCAAGAAAAAATGAGTCAGAAGATCTTGATTCTGATGTTTCTTCAAGTCTTCCTAGAAAATGAGTGTTTGTCCGTCTTTCATCTTAGGCAGGGACCTGGTGATTAACAAGATATTTCTGGAGATTAAACCCCACTGTCATATTTCCCTACAGAAAAGCATTTTTAGTCACCAATGCCAACCTCTTCTCCTCCAGCAAATGCATCTGTTAAGAAAAGAAATACTATCAGCAGGGCAACAGGTGGCATATTGCAGCCAATCTTGAAAGGTTATAATAAGAGGGAGTGTGAGCAAGAGGAGAAAAACTGGAAAAGAGGGTGACTAAGATGAAGGAAAAGACACTGGCAAGCATTTTTTCCTGCTATTGCACTTACAGTGTTCTGGAATAAAAATCTGATGACTTTGCAACACTGGGCTAGGGTACTGCCCTGGAAATGCATTGCCCATTGTACTGTTCTCTGTTTGCTTAGAAGGAATTCAGAAGGGATTTGCTTTCTCTTGTTTCATGAGCCCCACGCTTTCACACTGACCAAAGTGGATACACACCAGCTGGCCACGTCTGTCACCACCACTGGGTGGGAGAATTCCTGATTATACTTAGATCCCTCAGACCCCACTCTGTCACTTGCTGAGAAGCTCTGCTTGAACGCTGCTTCCGAAATGCAGCCGGCTGGGAAGTCTGCACGCCTTGCCTGAAGGAGCTGGATGCCTTCTGGATCAAACATGAATGACCTGCTGAAGGTGCTGCTGGTGCACGTCCTCACCCTGGCAGCCCTCAGCTTGGCTGAGACACTTCTGAAAGGTTTGCTTTTTCCCTGCTCTTCTTCTGCCGTTTGCTAAAGGTGGTTTTGCAAAGGGGAAGGTGTCTCTGCTAGCAGTGGGGAGGGCGGTGCTGTAGCGTTCCCAAAAAAGACAAAAATGGTCTGCTTTCAATGGTCACTGCTCCGCTTGGATAGCAGAGAAAATATTCTCATATTTGTGTTTGGAATTGAATTCTTTGTCTGTGAAGAGCACATAGTCCATTGTAATAGGCAGGGGAGATCTTTGGGTTCAGCTTGGGTGGGATGTAAATTTCTCCTGTGAAAGGAAGTTCAGAAGTGTTAATGGCTGGTAGCACCAGTTGCTGCAGAGCACGAGATCTGTTGTGTTCAGCACATCTGTGTAGGTTTTTAAGTACATAAAGCTTCAAAGTAAATAAATATCTGTGATGTCTTTACAAAAAATCCATATATATGTATAAATACACAGTTTGTTATAGCATATAACACAGAAGTTATCATACCTTCTTCCTATCTCGTGCGCACACATGCATATGGGCATATGCTCACATACTTTTAACTAACAAAAGAATTGGTAAAAAAATCTGTTTAGAAAAGTCTTTGAGGTAAAAACGCAACTGTGATACCATTCTGGATGTCCTGTTTGGTAAAGCTGTGGGCAAAAATTTTTTCTGAACGGTGATTCAGATTTACAATTCAAAACTTTTGAAATTCAACGCTTACTAGAGACTTTGCAGCTTCAGAAAAACAAAATGAAATCTTAAAGGGAATGCCAGTATTCACATGTTAGGCCAACATTGCTGCTATTGCAGGCCTATGCTTTTACAATTGTTAGTCAGGTTATTCTCAAAATGAAATAAAGAGAAATAACCTGTCTTCTTTACAAAAATGTTTTGAAACAAAAATATTGGTATATTTGTAAGGCACTGAAGTAAGTTTGTGAACTTAATGTTTGTGAATATTGTGGTAAGATAAGTAGTAGTGGAGAGACAAGAAAAACAAAGAGGACAGGGATAGATTTTTTTTCTGGTGTCGCAGTGTAACGAAGAGATACATTGCCTTTTCTAGGACATCACAGCTGAGCTGTTTTTTACCATATGAACTGCAGTTTCTTCAGATGTCTGCAGTGTTGGAGAGGGACTGGTTCTCTTCCGTATTGTTTTGTTTGCCTGGTTCTGGTTTCAAAAGTATGAATCCAAATCCAAAGCCAACACATTTGGAAGCTTCTGATGGGCTGGGGACAGAAGGGTATTTGGCTTTCTCATGGTCCCGTGACCAGCCTTGGGTCATTTTTCTATCTCGGGAAACTACAGCTGACATCCAGAAAAATGGCACCTGTGTGGCTTTACACATATATAGATTAATTTATTTTCAATTTATTTAAAGCCACAAGGATACCTTAAAAATATGAGAAATGCCTAGTATATGCATATGGAAAGGCCTGGCTCCTTTTCTATATGATGGTAGATATGTCTGTACATTGTTCAAATTTTATTTTCCTATGTTAAAATATGGTAATGCACACATCATGAGTTAAGAGTGCTTTCTGAAGAAAACATGGACTAACAACAGCATCCAAGCTGCTTGAATGGCTTTTAGATGTAAGTCCCTTCTCAGCCATTTTGGAACTCTGTGGCCGCCTCACAAAATGACGGCAAGTCCCACTGCTCACTGTCCTTGCTTGGGTTAAATATCACAAAGGTGAAAAGAGCATAAAAGAAAGTTATACATCCCTGTTGCTCTCCTGGTTGCTCTCTGAGGATGCAGAATTTGGAAGGCAGTTTTAAAATGATTTCTTTTTCTGTTACTGTAGTGCTGTCAGTTTGGATACTATTTTCTTAGAAGCACGTGGCTTCATTCTGCGCAAAAATCTGTATGCTGGCTTTCAAAAGGGACCAAGTCAGACCATGTCTATGCAATATTCTGTCATCTATTGAATAAAAGACACACTTGAAAGTATGTAACTGTTTCTAGAGAATTTATTTAAAATAGAAACCTGACAGGAAATTATTTATTTAATATAGAAACCTGTTCTTTGTTTCCCAAAGAACAAAATACTGTCATTATGCATTCCAGCTCTTGGCACAAATGTACTTTTATTATTTGTGGGTGTGGCTTTGTTTACCATTACAACAGTTATAAAACTGGTTGCTTTGAATTATTATTACTGTAAAAATTTACATTTCTCAGGGTTAGAAAAGGATCCATCCAGAGATTGAGGAATGTGGACAACAGCAACAAAACTGTACTATATAAAATCAGATTGCAAAACTCTGGGGTTAATGCTATTAAACCCCAATAAACTTTTCCACAAAATAGCAATGTTTCATTTAAAGCAGAGAGGATAACCATTTGTGGGAGTTATTCTCCTGAGACGTCCTTCAGTAGTAGGAAAATGAAGACTTTATAGAAGTCTTCCATTTGGTTTCACTGGTATGGGATTCATCTGGGAAACAATACAGATGATTCTCTCTGTTTAATATGACCCAAAATGATCTAATAAAGTGATGCATGATACAATTTGAAGCAGTGATCTTAAACAATGAACTCGTCACAGACTTGTTCTAATTGAAGTTTCATCCATATGACCTTTAGAGCTATCTTAGATGTTGTTTAGAGATTTACATAAGTATAGTCATTATTGTTAATCAATGATACTATCCAAAGTCATACAGTCTAGAAATATTATTGAGGCAGATTCATTCTAATCAAGTGTCAAAAGTGTTTAGAGTTTTACATAAACCTGATAGTGGAAGCTGATCCTTTCTTCCTCTAGCTTCATTCCGGCAGAACTCCAAAGACATTCTAATTTTGACTTCCATGTAAATTGAAAAAGGATTAAGATATTGACTTTCTATTATTCTCAGTCTCCTTAATCTGAATGTCTTCTATTTTGCCCATTCCTTAGGGAGGGAAGGGTAAAATGGATATAGTTTATTTTTTGCATGAATTTGAATCTCTTTGTACTATGGAGGGCCAGTAGATACACAGCAGTTGAGATTCTCTGTGAACAAATAATGGGCCAGAAGCTGCTGTGCTCAGTGAGGAACAGGAAGACTCCTGAATCCATGATGTATTTTCAAGGTAGTGTTTCAGGAATATAGTAAAAACTAGTTTATCTCAGCACAGTTGTCAGTGAAAACCAGTCCAACCAATATGGATGTGTGTCTCTTGCAGCCATTGGTCCAGTCATTCAAGTGTTTTTGGAGGCAGTGGCTGCAATGAATAACATGAGCAGGGAAAGCGAGTGGCTAGGCTTATGCTTTGATCCCTTCCAGCTGTGCTGCAAGTCTTTCACCAGAGCGATGGCAAATGTTTCTAAAGATACATTCAACTAATGTATGACTACAGATTTATGATAATAAGCATTAGACATAGCTTTTAAACTTCTAACTCTCATGCTTCTTGGTTAGAAAATGTGAGAAAATGAGAATGAGTCCTAGACATGACAAAAATCTGAATGACCTGAATGGTCTTTGTGAGCCTGGCTTAGAAAAATATAGTGCTGTATAATGGGTTTGGTGTTTGTATATAACAGGGGTTTTTTTGCTGCTTTTTTTTTTTTTTTTTTGTTGCTGTTGTTTTTTCTTTAAAGATAAATAGTTGAGTGAATAAATCCTGTAATATTGACAAAAAAGCCTACATCTCCTGTACTAATAAGGAGGCACTCTTCCCACTCCAAGGGCAGGTGAGCTTGGCTTCAATTTTTGTGCTGCCCCTTGCACTTCTAGCCTATGCAATGCCACCCTTATTGCAGTGGGACATCCTCACCTGTGTCCTTGCAGTATGCTCACCTATTGCTGTGAGTCTTGAGGAAGAGATGAGTCAGAAACACAGGACACACTGAGTTTCTTGGTGCTTGGTTTGCTCTGTTTTGCATCTTATGTAAAGACCTCAAGGGAAAATGCCATTGAGTGACCCTGCAGGGACATGGCTCCCTCCACCAAAGGTGTTTGATAGGCTATGTAACACTCTCCAGTAGGCACCAGAAGATGTTCTCATTTTCTCTTCTTCACACAGCTCCTTTGATCAGCACTCCTCTGGAAACAGTGGATGCCCTGGTAGAAGATGTTGCCAAGTTTGTCTGTGTAGTGGAGTCATATCCTGAACCAGAGATTACATGGACACGCAACAGCATTCCCATCAGGTAGGGAGCAGCCCCAGCCCTCACCAGCACCTTCTGCAAAAATTGACAGTGCTTCTTTTCATGATACAGGAGATATCTGGAAATACAAAAATCGCTCTGTGGCAGGAGAGAGAATGAGTGGCTGTAATTATCTAGGATTCTGTGTTTCTGAGGGAGTGGTAAGAGCACTTGAGGTTGCTCTTGCACCTTCACACATTTGATTTTGCAGAGAGTTGGTTTCTGCTGCAAGGAGATTTCTCCCCAGCTTCAGACAATTCAATGTGCTTTCTTCCTCAGTTCATCCACTAATGAAGGAGGATGATGCTGTATAATATTTAAAAGGAGCTTAGCAGAGTTTGTTGTCTGTCTCAATGTTCTTGGAATCTTTGCATGAGAGGGGTTGTGCTGTGCCATTCTTTGCTTCTAGTTCTGGAAATTGTCTTCTCATTGTTTTGCACTGTCAGATGTTAACAACCAGGCATCAAGATGTCAACAAAGAAGGCAGCCTTCTGGAAGTGTGGAAATGGAAGTTGCTACCATTGTTTTTGCTCTTTTGCTGTAGACAGGTTTCTACAAAGTAAACTGTACTTGATCTTCTAGCTCTGAAATCACATTACATCTGCCACATGGCTTCACATCGGTTTCCCATTCTAAATGGCTGTAAGTGACTTACTCTGTGAGGGAAAATGCAGCACAACACAACTTTGCGTAACATATCAATACCCAGCCTCCACAGGAGATGTGCATATTGGGCACATGGTCACCTGAAGTATGGTTCTCACTGTTGTGGTTAAACATCCAGAAAGGTTTTGAACCACTGGCATAGGAGGCTCAAATAAGTCTGCAGCAGAAGGAGGTCTCACTGCATGGAAAACTGCTTTAGAGTAGGACAAAGCAGAAAGTTACAAATATTAATATAGGCATTCAGAAATTTTTTTTCATTGTTGGCCATCTCAGCAAAATTTGGCCCTAATCTTCTGATCCTGACTTTGTTCCAGCATGAAGTTCTGAACTTCCATGGATGTTATTTCCAAATCAGGTGACCTTTCTCCTAATTCCTTCCCCATCTTTGACATTCATGACTGAAAATCAAAGCAGGGAGAGAAAGCCATCCGTGAAGGACTATGTCTTTCTCTTCCCATGTCTTTAAGATTATCATTCTTCTCTGTGTTCTAAGGTAATTTGAAATGCAGATCATTTATCACCTCAATCCCCTCTTCCAGAGGCCAATCATAATTCTTAAAGCCATTCCACTCTGTCTCTGAGACACAGTGCTTTGACCAAAATGGAAAATAAAGATAAAATCATTGCTTATGGTAAGGCCATAGAGCTCAGGGGCTTCATTCCTTTACAGGGACTTCTGACGCAGCATTAGTAACAGCAAGTGTTTCATTTCACAAGGCATTAATATTCAGTACTGCTGGATACAAAAGCTCAGACCAAAGACAGAGGAAAATATATATGAATATATTTACTTTTTAAAAACTCAGATGAAAGTATTTGCACACTGGAAAAGCATCAGCTCAGAAGACACTTTTTTTCTGAAAAACCCCTATCTAAATGTATTTCTGTGCCTCTGTGTGTATATATCAAACTTCAAAGGGTCTAGTAATTGAAAGCAATTAATATCAGTTATTTCATTTCCAAAATTTTCTTCTCCTGCCAAGGTTCCAAGATCCTGGACAGACAGTAAGATTAATCTGCAAAAAAACCCAGTATGTAAACTTTGAACTTCAATGAGAATAGAGCCAGTGCAGACAATAGTCAGCAGTAGTCTTCTGGATGTGCCTTTCTGTTTGACATCAAAACTTGTGCAAGTAAGCCAGCAGGTGCCCTGTGCTGAGTGCAATGGTTACCTGGCCCATCATCCAGAACAGGGCTGCCCACAATGAGCCTTCCTTAGGACAAGAAGGGGACAGGGACAGCATGTCTTTTACATTGTTGATAACTTCATTGATGGTACTCTTTCTTCCCAAGCTGGAAAAGAGGAGGGAGATGTAATACTGAGTGGTGAAATGCTGTTGAAAGGAAATACATGCCTAAGCCATCATAATGGTACATTCAGATTAGTCAATGACTACTGTACAATTTTTAACAGTAAAAGACAAAACTTGACATATGTAGTGGTCAGATACTTGTGATTGCTTGGGATAAAATCCTCAGGTCCCAACCCTTTTTCCACTGTTCATTAAAATCTAAGTCCAATTGCATGAAGGTGCTTCCTAAAAGCATGTGAAAGTGGACACTACAAAAAGTTAATTTCTTTGTGTTTATTTATACTATTTCTTTGTATGTATCATAGCTTTGCAATGAAGATCAATACCTCAGCGCTCTGATTTCTCATAATTTTTCTTTCTGATTTCCTTGGCTCTCCCACTTGACTCCACATAGCCTCCCTACTCACATACCACACTTGTCATGCTCACATATGAAATTGGTCTTTGGCCCACATACTTTCTTACAATAGCCCGTATTTTTGTTGATCCAGCTTCAGGGCTTTCTACAGTTCTCTGAAATATCCGGGTTAAAGCCTGCTGTCATTAAACCATAGCTATCCTTGAATCCTCTAGCTTGCAGATGGCTTCAGTACATTTCTTTGCTTGTTTGTTGGCTTGGTGGTTTTTTTGCAAAACAAATAGACAAAACTACTCCAGGATGTAGACACAAAAGTTCATGGTCTTTGGTTTGTGTCTTTTTTTCACAACCTTAAAAATATTTCCATAACTTTATCTGTTTAATAAAAAATCCCACTTTTTTTTGCTTTGCTTTGCTTTGTTTTGTTTTTCCTGAAGAAGGTTTCTTTAAACAATTTCAGCTACCTCTAGTTCCTATGTAAGCATCTTTCTCTTACATTGAACAATGATACCTAAACCAGGACCTGGCTGGAACTGATTATTTGTGCTCATGCCTGTCCTTGGCCAGTCAAAACCCCAAACATGGGCCTACTGATTTTACCAATGTCTGTGGGGCAGAAGAATTGCCACTAGTAACAGTCCAGAGCTGCATGGTCTAGTGAAAATTTCAATCTTAATTCAGAACTCAACATTTTCAGCACCTTCCCTTCTGTTTGTGGGTTGACAATCAGAGGTAGAATTATTGCCATTTGTAGTGACATCAGCAGTCTGCATATTCAAATGCAATTCCCTTTCTCTGTCCCTGGCTGTCCCTGACAATCTGTGCTGTGCCCTGCAGGCTGTTTGACACACGGTACAGCATCCAGAGGAATGGGCAGCTGCTGACCATCCTGAGTGTGGAGGACAGTGATGATGGGGTGTACTGCTGCACAGCAGATAATGGAGTTGGAGCAGCTGCACAGAGCTGTGGGGCTCTCCAGGTGAAAATGCGTAAGTGGGAATGCAATTTCTTCCTGATGCCATGTGCGTGTTTAATCAAAAGCCTGAGCAGACTCCCATCTATGGCACCTGGGGATCCATGTTCAGGGCAAACCCATTCTTGGTTCTTGGGAAGGTGGGTGCAGTTCTTTCAGAGACATGGCATATGGGATCATAACTTAATGCAGTTGTGATTATTTAATTTGAATAACACATATTTGTTCTAAGATCAGAAGAAAAAATGGATGCTTTGAAGAATGCCCTTTGTGCAAAAATCTGTAAAAGGGTTTGATAGATTAGTCCTCTCTGGCAATGCTGCATAAGTCCCTGGTGAATTTTAAGTGTAAAATTTTTCTTCCTGATGATGGCAAAATCAACTAAATTATATTCAGATGCTCTGAATAGCAGTACTTTGAATGTTCTGGAACACCATGTTGTAAATCTCATCATTCCACCTGGAGGGGAAAAGATTTGCTCTTGCAGAGAGCTACATACATGCCAAACTCAGTAAAGCTGGACTTACATGGCTAGAGTTATTTACACAAGCACTTTAAAAGGCAGTGGAGGTATATTCTGGCTAAAGTATCTGTTTGTAGGAAAGGATTTGTCTATGCTAATGAGATGACTCTCAAGGTCTGGTAATACTGGAACTCTGCATCATCCTAGTCACTTGCAGGTGGTGGCCAGGAGATGATGCTCTCTGAAAGTTTTTTTTCTGCTGGTTCATTTATCATGCAAGGGCCTCAAAATGTCAGATCTCCCAAAATACTAATATAATAATCCTTTATACTCTCAGGTCAGACTAAGGCAAACTGTGTTCTTTCAGTAAAATGAATTTAAATTTATCCCTCATTAACTTTAAGGGAGTTTGATTGCATTTTCTTTTAGGCTTGATTGTCCTTTTCCTTTTCATAGTTATAAATCCTTCAGTTAAGGATGTTAATTGCATTTACACACCCTTCTTGTTGAGCTAGAGGCAAGCCTGGGTTAAAATTCTTTCAAAATCAATTCAATCCAGACCTGAGCTTTGAGACAAGACAGTGTTTACGCAGTGAAAAATGTCAGAACCTGGAATGCTAACATTCTTCAATACTGGAAATACTCTTATCTGAATTTGGATTTTAGCCCAGGCCCTAATTCAAATGACTGTCAAACTCCACTCAGGAAAACAAATAACCCATGCAAGTTAGCTGTTTTTGCAGTTTTTTTAACTGAATGCTGTGCTGAAGAAAGTTCTTTCTTACCAAATAACTTCAAAACCAAGAAAGAATGCTTTATCTTCCAGCAATACAGAGAAAAAGCAGCAGATTTGTGCATGTAATTCCTGAATTTGTCTTGTTTTATTATCTTGTAGCTTCATCCCAAGTTTAATTTTTGGCTTTAAAAATTTTAGGACCCAAAATAACTCGTCCACCTGTAAATGTGGAAATAATAGAAGGATTAAAGGCTGTTCTTCCATGCACTACAATGGGGAATCCAAAACCTTCTGTTTCATGGGTCAAAGGAGAAACAGTTGTAAAGGTGAGTATGAATGGTTTTCAGTAATACTAAATATTTGCTGAAGCTACTGTGTTAAATATTAGCATTAGTTATAGTATTTGTAAATTCTAGTAGCTAGAAAGGAAGCATTTGGAAAATCCAGGGCTCATCTCATAAATATCTTCATTTGCAGTGATTCTACATATGAACGAAATGTTCTCTGTGTATCTATATGTTATGTGATATATGCTTGTCACTGCTAACTATGGACAAATACTGAGGAAAGCACTTGTGAGTGTTCTCTTAAATAGGAGCTCTTTCAAGCTATAACTCACTGATCTGCAAAAATAGCAATGGGTGAATGTGTCATGTCATGATCAGGAAGAGCTGGCCCCAAATCCTTGAGTTATAGGACATGTATGGTGCTCATGCATGTAAGCCCAAATTTTGTAAACAGATTTTTGATGCTGTTTGTGTGCAGCCTGCATGTAGAGTCCTCACCTCAATGGCTCCTTCCTCCGGCAGGAGACTGCTCGCATTGCTGTCCTCGATTCTGGGAATTTAAGGATACACAATGTTCAGAGAGAAGATGCAGGACAGTATCGTTGTGTAGCCAAGAACAGTTTGGGCACAGCCTATTCGAAACCTGCAAATGTGGTAGTGGAAGGTGAGTGACTTTTGAACCAGTCTCCAGCTCCATGTGCCAGCCCCTCATGTATACCCTGTTAACTTGAATTTACCTAAAGTAGTGTGTTGATGTTGTCAAAACCACCCTAGAGGGCGATAATAAAAAGAGGAGAGGAGAGGAGAGGAGAGGAGAGGAGAGGAGAGGAGAGGAGAGGAGAGGAGAGGAGAGGAGAGGAGAGGAGAGGAGAGGAGAGGAGAGGAGAGGAGAGGAGAGGAGAGGAGAGGAGAGGAGAGGAGAGGAGAGGAGAGGAGAGGAGAGGAGAGGAGAGGAGAGGAGAGGTTTTGCTATTGTAGACTTGAACATTTTCTGCCCACTAAATGAACACTAGGTTGTTTTTTCAGTTTCTGATCCTTATGTGCTTTGTGTCCAGTTCTTATGTGCAGAAGGTATTTGCTTTGTGGTGTAACATCACCAGTTTCAGAGTGCTGAGAACAGTAGACAGGGATACCCACATGTTGGCAACAAGGCATTCTGTCTTCCTGAATCGTATAAGAGAATTTGGTTTGGGCAAGGGCTTGTGGCCCTTGTGAGTGGGGGACTGACTAATTTAGTAGACAAACAAATTTTTATTTCTGATTCAGGATGCCTGTAATGCAGAAAGTAGAGAGGGTCTTCATTTTCTTAGTAAGCCTCAAAATACTATTGTAGGTTACATTTGGCCTGGAGCTATCCGAGGTTACTTAGCGTGCAATCCCATTTCTAAGAAGAACGTAGACTTCCTTCTGGGACCAGTATCAGATGTATTAGATCCAGCTACACATTACTGTAGGTCTGCTGTTTTCTTAAAAAATACATGAATTTTTCAGGGTTTTTTTGTCCCTTTTTAATATTTATATATACAGACCACGTCTACTAGAAATTCCTTAAATAGCTTTAAAACAGGAAGGCAGCTATTCTTAACCTAGATTCAGAACTGTACTTCTCCTAGACTAAAAGTAGTGAAGCAAACTGAAAACAGTTGGATCTTGATGTGAACAGCTTGAGTCCTGTGTTTTAGTTCGGCCCCTGTCACTGAGATAATGGGCAAAGGCTTGTCAAGAGTTAAACTGTGAATGGCAGATTGGTGCTATGAACACAAACGCTGAAGGGACTTTGTCACTGCAATTCTTTGCTCCAGATTCTGCCAAAGCCAGTTAGGGAATCTAAAAACAAGCTGGAATTGCACCAAAAATCTAGGCTGCTAAGGTTGATGGTTTTTCTCTCCATCTCCAGAATTATGCAGTGGCCTGTTAATTCAAGGACTGGCAAAATAAATCACAAATACCCTACTTGGGGTGTGTATGTGTGCTCTTTTTAAAAGGAGGAACATTAGTTCCTAATTGATCAGTGGCAGGTCAATGCTCCCACACAAATTGTCCCCTCATATTCCATTCATTTGTTAGGTGAACAAATAAATGCTCTTCTTCAGCCTCACCTGGGTTTCTCTGGTAGGACACCTGTATAATATACCTAATTTCAGGTGGCCACCCAAACTAGACAGACACATGTTTGATTTATATTTTTGGCTTCCAAAATCCAGAGGTATTAATCCTGATTTAGTTCATAGAGTGAACTGTGCAGGATCCATTTGTTCAAACTGACATCAACATTCATAATCCTGACACAGCATCTTGCTGTGCATACAAATCCTTTCCCCTGATGGTGTTTTAGATCAATTTTCATGGATATTTAGCATAACTACATGTGCGCATACCTGTGTACGCCTGCAAGCTGGTATTTGCTCACATCACCCTCACACACCTCTACCATTATTTTTAGTATCCCTCCCCTCCTGCCTCTCCTACCTCATTAGTATCAGCATTTGAAAATAACTCCAAGTAAATAATATGCTAAAATTATTCAAAGCAGGAAAATCACACTTCAATAGTCTTTGAGCATTCATAGTGTTCATAAAATTTATGAAAATTGTTGTTTATTGCTTCTCTGTAATAACATTATGATTTTTTTTTGTTAATCTTGGTCCCAGTATTTGCTGGAGTCCCCAGCCTGCATTGTGTGGTTTAATATTAAAATAAAATGAATAAGCATGGCTGGTTAACTAGGAATATTTAATTCAAGGCAAGTGTCCATTCAAGGAAAAGTGTAAATATTTATGCCGAGCTAGAGCTAAATCACTGATTCATTGTGTACTTCCATTTTAATGGGTCGTGTGTGGCATCCCACCCTTGCACCGAAGGGAGCTCCCAAGGATCATAAGTCCTTGTGGTTGAAAGGAATGACAAAAGTAAGAGTGCCTGCAAAAGCTTACAAAGTTTTATTAATAAATTGCACATTTGGCATGGAAATGTGTATGGTAATCCCTGAGCTCCTATATAAGCATGGGGCAGTGGATTTTGATAAAAGGTTAGGATGAAAGGAGAGGGACTGAGAGAGAGAGAGAGAGGATTAAAGAGGAGGAGAGAGAATGAACAGAAGGAAGAGGGCAGCACCACCATTGCTGGTTCCAGCATCAGTCCAGCTGATAGGTATGCAGGGCCCTGGAACACACGTGTATCCTGGCTTTGTTGTCCTTTTAATAGTGAAGTTTCCATGCACTGGAGCTAAGTTTGTCACTCTCTACACAAATGAGTTATCATGTGCAGCCCGTTATTTTTGACCTTTGTGAAAATGGGTTGGGGGGCTTCAGGGATCTTGGGTACTCTTGATCCCCCCTTACATTCCATGCTGGCTCATCAGCATCACTCCTGTGCCTCAGCTGTACTTTGTTGTGCTAACTCTGGGAGCCAGAACAAGGACACTTGTGCCAGAAAGGCACTGCCCTACTTCCATTTGGCCCCTTTCTCCAGTCATGGTTGGTAATGGCTGGCACTGCCAACAATCCTTGCTTGGCTCCACAGCTGTGTGGCTATCAGTGTTTGAGACATACATATTAGCCCCTTATCTTCTGGCTTCCACATCCTGCAATTAGCTTAAGGCATTTGTTCAAAGTGCAGATGTGTTCTTGAAAGACTGACTCTCTGCCCTCTGCAGGCAATCAGGCTCCTAAATGTGCTTTGATCAGGCACATGCTTAAATGACTTGCTCAAGTTGGCCCAGAAATTGCAGCAAGTCACAAGTATATAGCGTGAATTGTGCAGGGTCCATTTTTTCAAACTGACAACAGACTTGGCCCAAAGGTTTACACTACTGATGTACCTTACAGTACCACTTGTCTGGTTTCAGCGGTCCAAGGTAGAACTATTTGAAAAATGCCGCTATTTTGATTTTCCAAATATTTTTTAATCTTTTTTTTGTCAGTTTTCCTCAACATTTATAATACTGACCTCTATTTATTACTTTAAAAGCACAGCTTTAGTATTTTTAAGGTTTTATTATTTTTAAAGCAAAGTTGAAATAATTTGAGCAATAGGCTTTAGATGAAAATTCAGATGCAGTTCTTGTCAGGAAAAAGAAGGCAAGAAACAATTAAAGAACCAAATCTGCTTATACTGCCCTGACTTAGATGTTTTGTTTTGCATTCCAGCTCTGGTAGATAGATGTCTTTTCCTGGCCACATTTTATTGCTTATTACTAGCTACTAAAATAATACCCTGCCACAGGCCACAAAAATGTTTCCCTGTAAGCCACTTCTGAAAACTGCCTTAGCCTTAAAAATAGGAAAGCTTTCCTTGGAGAACCATCCATTCAGAAGAAAAGACTTGCCAGATTCCATCTAGATTTTTATTTTAATTGTGTAGTCTAATTCTTGTGCCAGTGAGGAGATGGCAGACAAATTGTCAATAGAAAGCAATGCCATTGCTGCTTAGTTAAGAAGCTGTTCCTCTGAAGTGTAAAGCACTAGTTTCCTTCAGCGGCTTTTTTGAATGTCTTATGTAGTCTTGGGACAAATTTGAGATAAAGCACAGATAAATCAGCAGACTAGCAAGTCACACCAAAATTCAAGTAACAGGAATAAAAACATGTATTTAGTGAAGAAAATTCTATCAATTTGAATAGACCACATTCCAGAGGTGGTCTATATTATGAATGAGCTGACTCCTGATATGCCATCCAAAAAGTTTTTTACACTTTTGTGTCGACTTGCCTGCAAGTGGCATAGATGATGTAGGACAGGGAGATACCAAGGGACCACTGAAGCAGCCAGTCAGCACTGTTGCCTTGCATTTCCCACAAATTAGATTTCAGTATGAAATCAGAATTTTTATCTCTGTCATCTTTTGAGGCAGAGTGTTTTGGGTCAGGTGAATTGCCAAATAGTAAACTGGCAAGGAAGTTTGAAGTTCTTCTTTTAAGTACTGGATGAAATTTCTTCACAGAAATTCTAATACCAACACTGAAGAAGAGCCTTTGGCTTGGCCTTGAGCAGAGGCAGAAGCTCTGGGAAAGGATGCCTTTCCTGTTTGTGTTGGTGCTGGTGTATGTACCTGCAGGCAATGTCCTGTGACAGTAAAGAGTGAATACAGCAGTTTGATTTTAAACATTACAAAATGTTTATGGGGAGGAAGCATTACAAGTTCGCCTGTAATTACACCAAAGTATTTGGCTGACCTCAGTGGGGTGGCATGGGCGTAACTGAGAACCCAGAATATCTCATTAAATCTCCTCCTACCTGTGGCACTCACCAGAGTCATCCCAAGGTTCTGAGATGCTGCAGAACTAATCATGGCCCTAATTACAGGGTAACAGGGAAAGCTGCAGGAGGAAGAAAGCAGCCTCAGACCTTCAACAAATGACAAGTACATGTGAGCTATTCAATTTACTCCCAAATCTTGCTCCGCTGTGACATTGGCAGGATGTTCATGCTGGCTTTGAGTCATTATCACAGGGTGGCCTCTTGCAATGAGGAGTTGCAGTGAGGCTTCAGACAAGGCACATACACAGAATTCTTCTTGAAAAGCATTTGAGCCTGTTATTTCCTTTCGCAAAAGCCTCTTTCCCCTAACAAAGACCTTGGGAAGGCACTTGAAAAACTTATGACCTTCTCACATCATTGAATGAATTGTGGGTTTAAGAGACAAAAATTACATGGCAATTAAAATCCATCTCTTCTCTAAACTATTGGCTAGCTAGAAAGCATGAGCTTCCCACAGAACAATGGAGGGAGTGGAGGATAGAGAATATCCATAGCTATCAGATAAAGGGGACCAGAGCAAACTGAGACAAGCATTCTGAAGTTGCTGGAGCTCCTCATAGACCCTCACAAAAAGGGTATATCAAATGGGGAGTTGAGAATTTGGAAAAGAGATGATCTCTGTTGTAGGTGGAACTAGATGAGTTTGCAACAGTAAAAATCAAGAATGTGTGATAGATAAGATGAGCAGGGAACAGGTTCCTTGCTGTCCCCAAACCAAGGAACATCCTAGCAGGTACTGAGCAGCACTTTAAACCAGACAGAAGGAAGTACTTTTTACATGATATGTAATTAAATTTATGGTACTGCTAATACCAGTGGTGAAGACCACGTGTCAGGATGATGCGTGGATTATCTCATTTTTGGGTGTGCATAACCATGACTTCAATATGCGCACACAGACTAGTAGCCTTGGCAGCAGTCATGATGGGTCGTGATCATGAGTGGAACAGGCAAAGGAATTGCTCCTTGACTTCAGGAGGCTGGGAACTTCCTTTCCAATTTCACATTCAGTAGTGGGTAGGGGCAAAGATAAATGCACCAGATATGACTCTGTACTGTAGACAAGACAGATCATAAGGAGGTTTAAATGGGTTTTTCCTTCAAAGAAACCAAACACAAATATAAGACCAGTAATGACATGAGAAGAATTTCCTCATTCATTTCCTTGGGAAGTAATTTGAACATTATCCTCACTTGTCCTTGAATCTAGTGTTTGCTCTGTATATAGAGATGAACACTTGTACAGAACAGGTTTTATATAGTTACACAGGATATAAGCTATCTATTTACATTTTACTCCTGGTTATTACATCTTTGTGTATTTGTGGTGTCTCCTTTTAGGATTCCAGAGATATCTACATGGAGTGTAAAGTCCTTCCCAGCTGAGAAGTTAGTGGCTGATATATTTACCATCACATGAGTCCTTCTACTAATGTAAATTGTTCTACCACCCATAAATCTAGGAGTCCACCCTAAAATAAAGTTAGCTTGAAAAGTTATTGCCTTGCTCAGAAAAGTTTTCTTTTCTATCAGACACTAGAGCTTTGAATCTGAAGGCATATGATTCAGGATGGAGATGTTGTGCTTTGCTCCATCTTCCTTTCACACAGATCTTGAACTGTCCCACCTCATGGCCTCAGGCTCCAGGTTGAGTGTCTATATATTGCTGTGGAATCTAGCATGTGCTGCATGATGCTTTAAGGACTACAACAAGACCTAAGTCTCCCAATTAATATATCAGGAGCCAGAAGAACTTGCATCTTGCCACTGTGTACAAAATGCAGATACTTCAGATGCATTGGAGGCTTATCCTCCTGAGTTACCACAATAAAAGGGTGAGGGTCGTGGATGATGAAGTACTGCTTGCTTACAGCTTGCTTACAGCTCTTCCTCACCTTGCTTTTTAGGGCCCCATACATAATAGTGCTGCTCCTTGAGAAATAATACAGTGATTGTGTGGGTTTCCTACAGTGTGTATGTACTTTTTTGCTTTGATAACTTGTATACACATGGTTCTCTAGCAATAAACATGTTTGTACATAGATTAAATAAAATAGGTAAGCAATTTGATAGAGATAAATCGAAGTGTCTCATATCAGCTTTGCTGGAGCTGCTTTGCTCCTCTTTGTATTTACTTGGTAGGCTTACAAAAAAAGGTAAGTGCTGCAACTTAGGTAAGAAATACTTGGAGATCAAAGTAGAACTGACCTTGCAGTTATCTTGGGATTTAATTATTACCTCATCCCCATTTTGGAAGTGCTAAGCCACGCTCAGAAGCTGCTGCTCCTGCTGCTGTGCTGCTGCGGCTGCTGCTGCTGCAAGAGGAGTGGTTGACTCCTTGTCTCCTTGTCCTTGCTGGAGAATATGTTCATTCTACAAGGTGGGATTTGGTTCTGTCATGTCAGCTGCAGAGACTGTATCTTGCCTGGTCAGCCCTGGTTCTTGGAATGTGATTAGCTGCTGCACACAGCTTGGAGTGGCTGTCTCTGTGACTGCTGATCCATAAGCATGGTATGTGGTCTGTTCTTGGCACTGGTATTTAAAGAATTATTTTCATTTTATGAAGGTAATGTTAGAAAACACAAATGCTGCAGGTTTTTATGTATTTAAAAGTATATTTGTCAGACCTTCCCTCCTCTCTCACCTGTGGTAAGGAAATGGTAGTCCCTCCGCTTTTTACCTCTCCCTGATTGCCTGGTTTAGGCTTGTCAGGAAGAGTGCATGGTTATGAGCTGAATGAATCTGAATGGGAAGTTAGACAAATGGACTTCTCACTGGCAAAAATCACAGTGGCACAAGTTCATGGCTCTTCACAGCATACAGCTAGCAAGCAGAAATATTTTTTCTATGGCTTTGTAAGCAAAGTCCAAGCCCAGTGGCACCTCTGCAGACAAGAAATAATTCTGACCTTTCACGCTTCAGGTACAAAAGAACTATGGGAACACTGGCAAACACAAACAAAAAATGGTTGCAATTTAGCTAATTACTTACACATGAATTTTGTACAGTGCAAAGTCTTTGCCAGGGTATTTATATCTGGAAATCTTCCAAGACAATATGTGGTTTACCAGTTCCGGCAGCAGTGTAGACATATTGGATCTCAACACAACACTGGACGCAAAGGAAAATGTGTTGTGCACACAAGATTTGCCTTTACACACTGCGTTCTGCAGCTTAGCTGAAAAAATAATGTGCTTAAGACCTGGTTTCAGCCACCCAAAAGGTCATATTTCATTGATAAATACAAAGCAGTTGTGGAAAGCGAGGCAGATTAAGATATCAGGCCTGGGAGGACAGGCACATTGGGTCTGGCTCCTGTATAAGAGCAGGCTTTGGCTGCAGTGGGAAGGGAATGTTGCCCGGCAGTTCCCAACCCAAAGTTAGCTCCTGGTGGCCTTACCTTGCTTTGGACTACGGGGGATGCAGGTGCTTTACAGTATGACAGGACTCTGCCAACAAACTCCTGGATGTGAACACCTGTGGATGTTGACAGACTAAGTTAATCCACATACATGGGAAAGTGTTGCTCATATTCTCTTAAATTCAGGGTTCACCAAAGCAACTGTGGCCTCTGGACAAAAAGCAACCTACCCCACATCCCAAAACTAGTGCTTGAGTGATCCTGGTGTTGCCTTTTTCCCAACCTGGAAATGAAACTCAAGATCATTTTAGTAAGGACATAATATAAGAGTGGATCTTTATTTGAAGGCCTTCAGGGGCAGTTATGCAAAGATGTCCACAAAAGCCCACCCTCCAAAGTATGAGTACATTTTTGTAGGTTTTAGGAAATTAGCATAATTGATAAAAAGCACCAATTAGGAGGACAAATGTTGATGTAATTCCCCTCCCCAGGTCAAGCCCCTTCTCTGGAGTCCCCCACTCAGCACTAGCTGGGCTTTGTCCATGAAATGTGTCCCAAAGAGTTGTTGTAGGCCTTGGTTCCCAGGAGGAACCAAGAGAGCAGAGGGGCCCTGCACCTCCCAGGGCTTGGAGCTCTGCAAGTCCTTTTGTCTTTCTGCCTCGGGAAGGGCCATGGAAAAGTACTGGGAAAACCAGCCACTAGTACAATAGGCTGCAGAGATACAAATGTATGTGTGAGGAATACAGGGAGCATATTAAAGTAAAAAGGCAAAAAACAAACAGCATCACTGATGCTCTGGGCATCACTTTGTCCTTTCCCCAAAGCAGCAGCATGGCTCCAGGCCACCTAAACAGCTGTCTGGTTGTGACTGGCCAAATCCAGCCTTCTTTAACAAAAAATAGGCCTTACCCAGGCTGAGGGCAGGCATCTGCCAGGACTGCGGGACCAGACCCCAAACCTGGGAAATTAAACATAGCTCAATCAAAGCCAATGGGGAAAAAAAGTCACCTGGAAAGAGTTAGCCATTCAATGTGGAGGCAGGGGGGAGGGCATACTGCTTTAATCTTTTTATAGTATAAAAATTTTGTGACTGAATAAAAGCTCTACTGTTTGGACTGGATGATGTTATGTAATTCTCAGAAACGAGAGCAGCTGGCCATGGTACAGATACCTCCTAGTAAGCCCTGCAGTGCACAGAACATCATTTACCAAGGCTGTAAAAAATATATTTATTAAGGGGCTTGGGAGTGAAATATGACATGCTGGCTTGGCTTTTAGCTGTCTGGATTTCATTTACAGCTCCTCTGTTTTATTTTCCACTGAAATAAATAAATAAATTAAGCTGTTCTTGCCCACTTTCCCTAACTGCTTTTTTGGCATGCCTGTGGGTGAATCCAGTGCAGAGAGCCAAGGGGTATTGATAAGAATGTTGCTAATCTTGTGGTAGTAATGTAGCTAAACAAGCAAAGGCAAAGTCCAAATTCAGGAGGATGTGGAAAAAGACAAACAAGTAATGGAAGCATTAGAAATCAGTGATTGTTAGAAATTTTCACTCTGAGGAAAATTGAGAATAAGAAAAGGTCCTGAACCCACCAAAAAAAAAGAATTTTACAAACATTTATTTCTATTTCCTGATCCTTCTTCTTGTCTTTCACACACCTCTTCCTGCCAACTACACTACCACCAGATTTGTCATTTCCTACTTGCCTTTGCCTCTTGTCTTTACTTGTGGAATTGGGGGCTGGAGGAGGAGAGGGAGGGGGCAGAAAAATCATGGTTGTGGGGTATGTCTTCTGCCATTTAGATACAGGACAGATTTTGTTTCTCATGCAGTTGCCAAAATGGACCCTGAGCTCATCCTGGTGTTCTTGCCCTGCTTTGCACGGGTGGATGGTGACACTGGCTGCACTTATGCAACCCATCCTGACTTTCCCACAGCACTCAAGTCTGACAGCAATGTCAATGTGTTGATCATCTACCCATAGGTTATGTGGTTGAGAAATAGGTGATACTATTTTTTTAATACCCTTTCTCAAAGTGATTAAGAAGCCTTTGGAAAATATATCCCTAGATCGCCTGATCAGCTATGCTCCAAAACCTCTTAGGACCCGGAAAGTCTGGTCCTTGTCCCAGGAAATTTCTCATTTAAAAATAAAATAATTAATTCCCCCCCCCCCCCCCCGCCAGTTTATTCCAGTAGTACCATCTACAGCTTCATACTTAAGTAAAATATTTAAAAGCATGCAAATGTAAGTATCTGAAATGTTAAAGAATTAAATCTGTAACTTTAATTCTGAAGGTCTTGAAAAATGCACATGATAGCCCTGGGGATAGAAGGAATTTCAATTCTTCCACACTTTGGAAATCAGCTTAGTTGCTTATAGGCCAAATTTTACTTAGCCATCCCTCCCTGCAGTACTTGCCACTAGAAACATGTGAATGTTTAGGAGGTATTGCTGGATTTTTTAATCCCAGTATTTGGTGTTTTAGGATCTTAAGAATGGCCTGATGCTTCACTTTGCCTATGGTGGCAGACAACTGCTTACCTAGGAGTGTGCTGGGCCACACACCACCAGTGTGCAGTGATCAGTGCTGATGGTTGGACGATGGGAGGAGGAACGCAGCTTTCTGACCTCCCCATAGGCACCATGCCAGGCATGAGCTGAGCCAGCCATAGTGCTTGCTGTGGCTTTGCACCCTGCCTGTGCTATTGCCATTTTCAAAGTGTGTCTTTTCTCCTCCTGGCTGAAAGACCCTAGCAGATTTTGGGAGATCAGCTAGTACAGAGGAGGACATACATGCCACCATCCAGCATCAGCTAACTGGGCACTGGTAATTTGTCACTTTGGTATTAATTTAACTGAGCAGCAGAGCCAGAGAGCAGCATCAGGTGGGCAAGGGTCCCAGCAGCATATTGGGCAGCACAAGAGAAGCACTAAGGGCCATATTCCAGCCCTGGAAGGAAACGTGCTGGCTTCAGCTGGAGCCATGTGAACGTAACTGCTGCCAGAGGACAGGCCCCAAAGTTTAGCATTTCTCCAAATGAAGTATAAAAATAATGATGAGCTTAGCCTGAAAAACTTGGGTCTGAATTCATAACCATCTGGTGTTAATGGCCTGAAGTGAAACTTCAGACAAAGGTTTCATTTTACTTATTTTTCATGAGAAAAGCTTCTGGCCAGTGACTGCAGCTTTCCTTATTACTGATGGAGCTTCATACCTGCTGCCTCGCTGAGGGGTAAGGAGGTGCAGAAGCCTAATACTGCTCTGCTTTGACTTTAGGCAGGTGGCACTGAGCAGAGACAGTGGGATTGCTTGAAGCATGCAGAAGAATTAAGAAGCTCAATATAATATTTATCCCCTCGCCATTTTCACTTAACTAACACTAAACTTAATCTTCCAAAAAGCCTCTGCCCAAGAGGTTATTGAAAGGCAAAAAGGATTCCATGCTGAAATTAACTCCAACTGCTACTTATCTATGAGCAAAAGCTGTTTTTAGGCTCTTTGTCAAAACAAACCTCAGCTGCATACTAGCTGAGAACTGGGTGGAAGGACTATGTGGAAAGCATATACTTTTTTTCAGTTCAACTGAAATTTTGCAGAAAAAGTCTTCCCATCCCAAATAGTGGGGACACTATTAGGAACACTAAGGGGAATGCTTAAATGCTCTAATTCTGAACAGGGCAAACAGAAGATGCTGACGTGGTGAGGTATGTTGATAAGGAGAAATACACAGACAAAAGTGGCAAACAAGATCTCAGGCTTTTCTGACAACAGTAAGAGAAACTTCCCAGCTTCTTATAATTTCTGATGGAGATTTTTAGACATTACTGTGTGGTCTAGAAGGTGTAACTCACTAAGAATGAGAAATTTGAGTAAGAAATAGCAGTGCTTTTGAGCCTGCTTCTGTACAGACATTCTGGTGTTTCCATTAAAAATTTTAGGTCAAAACTCAAATGTTCCAGGTGGGAAGTTTCTCTTCTCTGCTTGTCTCTATGTGGTCCAAGTACAGCAAGCTTGTTAAGACCATCAGGGTTGTGTTTCTGGATCAAAATAAGTTTTCAGCAAAAATACTTCAGTTGTTATTTCTGGCCAATAGTCCTCACCCTTGACCCCTTCCCCAATTCCAAATCCCCCCATTCCCAATCCCCCCCCCCCCAACCCAAAACCAACAAACACAACAAAAACGGAAGGGGGGTGGGTGAAGGAAATGCTTATGTCACTTTTCTGCAAAGGGCCCAGAAACCGTATTTCCACAAAAGAAGCAAGAGCTGCAGAAATGAGAAGCCACTTCAAAAATCTGCTTTTCCACTGCAATCTCATCTTCCTAAAGTTTTTGCCAGCCACTCTCTCATACCTCGATGCTTGATGTTAGACATTTCCCCTCGGGGCAGCTTGTTGTTTTGTGGAAAATGCCAGTGTTTGCAGCACTCCGTGGCAAGTCTTAATCACTGCAATCAGACTGAGATGTTTATCTGACCCTTAACCTTCATGGCACATATCCATACTGGTGGTTCTTAATGGTTCAGACAAAGTTTCACAGGTCAATCGGGGCAGGGCAGCATGGTAACTTGCTGCTTTTTTTGCTGTTAGCTGTTCCATCTGCAAGCTACCAAAGAGTTTCCTCTTGGTTTTCTTGCACATTACCTGCTCTAGGCTTTGGACTTGACATGGAAATTTCCAGAGGTAAACTTCTGGTCCGTAAGGTGCAGAATGTAACCACACTAAATATTTTTTTTCTCCTCCTCATGGGAAGCCTGTTCATGTTCTACTTTTATTCATGGAGCTGTGACTTACATCAAGGAGTACCCCCAGGCACCAGCCTCAGCATTACATTATTGTTCAACTAGCATCTTTGTCTTCTCTTACAGTGTTTGCCAGAATCCTGAAGGCTCCTGAATCCCAAAACATCACCTTTGGGTCCGTGGTGACATTGCGGTGCACAGCGACCGGAATTCCAGTCCCTACTGTCACCTGGCTGGAAAACGGGAAAGCTGTAAGTGCCTCTTTTTCATACTTTTGGCACTGGAGGACTGCTATCAGCTGGAAGGGCTGGTAGTCAGCACCAGTGATTTCCATTCCTTCCTAACTTAGCACCTTGTTTTTCAAAATGGTTGAGTCCAGCTCATCTCTCTGCTGCAGTTTTCCCTGGAAAAATATTGTCCCCCTTATCCACGGTGTTGTATTACTTAATTTGTTAGGATCTAAAAAGCCCAAGATGAAGGGTGCTTTAGATCTTTCCAACCATCCTCCAAGACAGAATTTCTAGGACTTCATTGTGTCTTTCTGCAGCTATCTTTCCTTTCCTTTTTTAATAACATGGTAAAAATAATGAGGCAAAATTGCATATCTGACAAATATGTCAAATATGACATGGAATTAGATGGACCAAACTGTTTTGAGGTCAAATACCTGTGGAACCTCATTATGCAAAGGATATTTGAAGAAGATAATAGATCTGAAATTTTCTAGGCTGACCTAGGTGATGTGAAATATGTCATGAATTTATGCCTGGGCAGAAACATCTTCTTAAGAAAGGCACACCCTCTTCAGTGGCAGGCACCAAAGGATGCAAATCCACTGTGTCTCATAGGAAAGATTATGTGGTCTAATGATCCTGACCACTTAATATGCGTGCTTGCTTTCAATTTGCCTGGCTTTCATGCCTGTGTGTAGGCTGTTGCAATGCCTTCATATCAGTGAGCTGAATACCTGCTTGATGTCTAATATTGCCTGTGTGGGAGTGAGCAGGGAACCAGTCATGGTAGCATTGCAGCCGAAGCCTGCCATAGCTTCCCTCTAGTCTTCATGTGCTTAAGATGAACATGTTTTATTCTCTCTTTGGTCTTTTGACAGCTTTTTAAAGGATGTGATCTCCTGGGCATGATTCTGTGGAGGCAGGTGGAGTGTCTGCTGAGTGCAGGCTGGCGATTTGCTTTTGCTCTTTCTCATGGACCTCCTGTCAGCCCTGAGTCCTTCTGAGCAGAGGCTGATCTTGATTCCTGTGGACTTGCTGGTCCAGAGGACCAATAAATCCCCTTGGTTCTTACTTCAAGGGGCTATCACTATCCTGTTTTGTATCTCCTCTCTCCACACATTAAAACACGTCATTAAGACCCCATGGCTACTGTGCAGGCCGTCTTGCCTTCCTTGCCTCCTCTATACCTTACTGTGATCTCAAGTCTGATTAGGGCTAATTTTCTATATTCCTTCAGTGTTGCTAGGCAGAGCAGCAAAGGGATCAGACCAGCCTCTGCTGGGACCTGTGGGTTCTTGGTGGTTTCTGACAATATTTAGTTTGAGACAACTGCAGATGTTTATTTAAGACTTCTTACCCACTGGGAATGCGACCTTTTGCAGGGGTCTGGGGTACCTGAAAAGAGCAATAAATTTTCATAGCACAGACCTGTACTCTGCTGAGATCCCAGTGAGTGGGTCCCACAGAGAGCTGAGGTACATGAGATGATGGCCCTGCCTGGACCACTGTCTGACTGTTCATATCTGCTCTGCCCCATTGCTGTCTGAAAGGCATAGCCCAGTCCGAGGAGGGTAGTGTTCCTGATTGCCTCGTGTTAAATATGGCAAGGAAACCTTAATGAGAGCCTGTCTCTGGGAGAGTCAGCAGGAAGCCAGTGGATGGGGCATGGTGAATTTGAGGGTTGGTTAACAGCAAGGGTGAGTCCTTTGAAGATGCAGCATGCCTATGGTGTTATGGTTTCTGAACACCAACCTGTAATTGTCCTGAGGTTCAAAGAACAGGAGTCTGCTGAGCTTACTGAGCTTCCTTGGAAGAGGAGGAGGAAACTCCTCTGTGCAGCAGCTGCCTGACCTACCTATTTAGAAACACAATACATTTTCCTCCTGCTATGCACCACAGGGCATCATGGACCTTATAATGTAGTTTTCCACATATCCAGGAATAAATGAGCCAGGTGTGAAGATATGAAGAGGTCTATAATTTCCTGGTAGCTGAAGTGATGTTTTAAAGACTAAAAAGAGAACTCCTGGAAAAAAAATCTCAGAAAATGTGGTTGAAAAGGAAAGGTAATCAATTAACACAAGGGAACATCTTGAAGTTTCCAGTAAAGGAAAAAACAGATGGCCAGTGTGGAAGTCCTAGGCACCACTGCCTGTGATTTTCCACTGTACATGGTGCATACTGCTTGTACTGCTGTGGTTACTTGAGGAACCTCTTCCTCCAGTGTCCCAAGCTGGAAGGAACAATCCCAGTTATCTGTGTGCTCAGTGGGCACAGTCCAGTGCTACCAGATGTGGTACACCTGAGGCCTGAGGAGCCAGCAGGAGAGAAGACTGGATCAGCACAAGCTGCTCATGGCAAGCAGCCACCTATCCCACCAAGATACTGGAAGGTAGGGAGGGCTATAGGAAATATTCTTCCCACTGAGAAGGTCCCTGCACCATTTTAGTGCTGAGTGGTTTCTGGAGAGAAAAGGAGTCTAAAACTAAATTTGAGCAGCTCTGTAACAAAAGACATATCTGTGAAAAAATATCCCCTGGGCTCCCACCCTCTTGAACTGACTTCATGTTATAAGGCCAAATATATCCCTGGTCCCTTCACTTGCACAGTGGCTGACATACCTGGTGCAGTACTTACAAACTGTATTGGTCGGATTATTTAGTGATTTCTTCCCATGAACATTCTTTCACCAAAAGTCTAAGCTGACACTGAGAGAGGCAAAACAAATATATGCTTTTCATAATTTTCTTTTCATAGAGAATCCAATCTGCTTACAAGACATGGAACAACAAGGAAAAACACTGATGAGTTCCTTGTTTTTTCAATTATTGCTATCAATACAATGGATATTTCATTTCACTGAAAGGTCTCATTGAAAGCACATTTTTACTGACCTCCAGGGAGGTCAGATTAATACTTCTGTCTTAGTTACATGTGTAGGTAGAGTGCTTTGCTGGGGCGAATCCAGGGAGAAAATCTCCAATGTCCTTAGAGTCAGGTTACACCTAGGGGGTCCCCAGACAACATACCTTGTTTGAATTATGTTTGATGCTTCTAATCAGTATGAAGTTTAGAGCAGGCAATGCTCTCCTTCTTCCTGCCTTTGCAAGATAGAGTCTGTATGTGCCATGCTCTCCTACTTTGATGAATGCCATGTTGACAGGAAAGACTTGATGGTAAATCAAGGCCAACTAGCCAAAATCAGCAGGCTTCAAGCTCATTTAACTGCAAATTACTGATCTGGGAAAAGAGCTGGCCAAAATCATCATATTTTCAGCCCCTTCCATATTTCTAGTTGTGAGATAAGAAAATGTATCGGGTATCTGCTGAAGTATTGTAGCCAGAGCACTTTCTATGCTCATGACTGCTTTGAGAGTATTGAAATGCTTATACTAATCCAGAATCAATGACTTCCAAACTATTTTCTTTTCTTCCTCTGTATAGCGGATGTTCACAAAGTCATCCTGCGCAGTTCCTTCCTAAGGCATGAAGAGGCAACAATCTACTACAAGAAGCTGTGTAGTAATTAGCCAGCTCAATTGCATAAACCAAATTGTGACTATGACCCTCTTGAACTGAAACCTAATTGCAAAAGTATTGCTGAGGTGTGAAATAGGAGAGATCTTTTAGCATTTATTTCTGTGTGTGAAGTTGGCGGCTGTGAAAGGGCCAAAGTAACACCAGCATCCTTAGGTCTCTGCCACTTTTGTCTCCTTACCACATCTTCCACTGCCAATTTAAATGCCTGGGACTCTGTCTCAGATTTTTCCTTGGTTTGCCTGTTTGTGTCTTTGTTGGAAATATTACTGAGATGGGCTTTCACTCTTTCAGGTTTCTGTGGGGTCGACAGCAGAAAGCGTCAAGGACAGAGTGGTTGATTCCAGACTGCAAGTGTATGTCACCCGACCTGGCCTGTTCACTTGTCTTGCCACAAACAAGCACAGCAAAACTTTTGGAGCCGCAAAAGCAGCAGCAACCATCAGCATTTCAGGTATGCAGGGAAAGAAGAGGCCATTAATTTTTTTAGCCTTTCCTGCTGGGGAAGAGGAAAGGGATGTGGAATACTGTGGTGGAAGAGGGGAAGCTTTGGAGAGCTGACAGTGTGTGGGGGCCTAAATTTGAGTACAAGTACATCCTCCACCAGGCTATTTCCTCATATACTCTTACACTTTGGAGATGGGCATAGCTGTCATTTCCTGAATGTTTGATGCTGTCTTGTACTTTGTGTCCCAGAAGCACACTTGGTAAGTTCATCCATATGGAGGAAGTTGTGGCCATGACCCAGCGTTGGTATCATCTAACAGCAAAGTGAAAATAGCTTCAAGCAGTTCAGCTTCGCAAGGGGTTGGCATCCAGAAAGCAGGGTGGTTGCTGTCAGAGTAGTACCCTGCCTTGCCTGAAGTTATCTCTTCCCTCAGAGACTCCCAAATATGAAAATTAATTTCCAAAGAGGAGAAATCCCTCTGTCAGAGCTAACTAACAGCATTCGTCATACAGAGAGAAAGGTGGTAGCTTGTCCCATCCCTCTTTGGACAGGCAAGGGGACTTAGTTAGAGGAAAGAGGAATCAAATTGGACATGGCAAGGTAGCCCTGGTTCTGCTTTTAACCAGGCAGGTACTTGTTTATCTCTCAGTGCCTTAGCTTCTAGTTTCTTGATAAAATAATCATGCCCTTTCTTACACTGGGCATTGAAACCTATCAGTAATCTCTGCTCCATAATGTAGTCAGCATTTGGTACTGAATTTCCCATCCCCACTTCTGCTTTTAGCCGAGGCAAATGTGTGTCCTACAAATGCAGTGGGGCGGACAGGTACTTGGGGCTGGTGGAAGTTTTACTCCTCCAGGCTGTGTGTGCTCAGCAGGAGGAGAACTACCCCCTAGACCTGAGCAGGAGTCTGCCTTGGCCTTGCCCCAGCTCACAAGGCTCCAAGGGCAGAGGTGCCCTGGCCCTCGGCTGGTGGCCAGTGCCTCCTCCCTGTGCTGGCACTGCCCAACTCCCTGTGGCACAGCAAGGCAGGGCCACTGCTGTGTGCCAGTGCTGCATCCCCAGCCCTGGCTTCTCCTGCTTGTTACAAGTAATGGATATCCATGTGGCCTCAAGTAATGGATATCCATGTGGCTTAAACACAGGATGCTGCCTGCTGGTTACATGGGACCCAAAGGACCAGGATAAAAGTGTGGGTTTATGGTGCAAGAGCCTACTTCAGCTGGCACTGCTATCAACAATCCACTTCCTCCTCCTTCTTTCTCACTTTACAGTGTTCAGTGTTGGCCAACTTTTCTTCCCCACAAGAAGATACAAACAAAGGAACAGAATTTAGGTGCATTTTTTTCATACAGCTTACAGTTGTCAGATACATTTCCTAGCATGGAAATCTTGACTTATGCATCTCAGAGGGAGCAATGAAGTGTCACTGATGTCTTTTCCATTTCTTCTTTCTCCTGGTTCATCACAATTCCTGGATCTGGTGCCTCTTGGCAGAATGGAGGTAAGAATGACTTTCTGTGGCTTTGTGGAGGCCCTTTCTGGGCCAGGGAGAAGAAAAATAATGAGCCAAGGGAGTCTGGTTAATTTGGTTTAAATTAAGGGGTAGGGTTCTTTCATTCCAACTGTGCAGATGAGGTTCACCCATAGGGATCACTGATCTCCTTTACAAAGGCATAATTGGAGATTAAGCTTGGGTAGTTAATAGTGGTTTTGAGTCAAGCCAGCAGTAAGGGTGTTTGAAATATGGTAGTGGGAAGAATATTCTGAAGAAACTTCTGTTTGGTTACAGATCCACAGTTTGCCTTGACCTTATAAATGTTCATGGCAAAGCTTAACTGCAAGGTAAACTCCTACCTGTTCACAGTTAATAAATGTAATTTGGTTTGGTGCTCACCAGATTAGGGCAGCAGAAGATTGTTTGTTCCAAGCAGAGTTATGGATGAACAAAGCCACTTACATGCAATGAGAAATGAAATTCTGCTTAGTAATTTTTGCAGTACTGAACAATTTAGCTGGTCTTTTCTCTTTAGAATCCTTTCATGTTTTTACACACTGCACTGGTTGATCAGTCTGGAAGGAAAATGAGAATGTTAGCCTGGGAGATGGGCTGGGAGAGTCTGGCCACCACAGAAAAGAGCAGAGCCTGGGAAAGTCTGAGCAAATGGTTTTGCCACTCTGCTGACACAGGCTCCCTGCAAAGGCTATTGCCTCCATCACAGGAGCTTGCAAGGTTGATTCAGGAAGTTTGTAAGTGATTAAGTGACCACCCAATGGCAGACTTATGCCTTACACCTGCACCCCTGCAGGTATAACAGGCATGGGGACACAGACCAAGTGCTCAGCCCATCTGTCCCATAGGTGTTCTTAACATTTGCTGCATTATATTTCCTTTCTGTGACAAACCATTGTGAGAAACGTGTTGTTGCTACTTCTCCATTGCAACTTGGTCTGTGTCTCCTTGCATATTTTATAAAAGCAAGGAAACATAATGTTAGCACTGTTAGCTCTTCTCGGTCAGCCTCTGCAGTCCCCTGAAGTCAGCAGCACAACAGCCCCATGCACACCTGTCCCTGCTTTTGCCCCTGGCCACAGGAAGGATGCAACTTTCAAATTAAGCACAATGGGAATCATCAGGGAAATGCAAATAACATGACCCCTGCCATGCCAAGAGCAGTTCCAGCAGGGTGCTGGGATTGGTGCATTGCTTTGGGGAACCTAATGCTGTGTGCAGGAAGATGTCATGGGCTGTGAGACTCGTGCAGCATGCTGGGAGACTCCTGTGTTACATGAAAGTGTGTCCATGGAGCCTGAGATGATGCAGTGTCAGAGCATCACTGCCATTTTGGTAAACCTCAAAGGATTGGTGCCTTCTTGTATTTTTCATCCAGTGTAACACAGAAAAAAAAATTAAAGAAAAAATTCACATGGAGCCCAAAATAGAGCAGCTAAAACAGGGCCAGGGATTGTCATCTGCAGAAATAGCATCTGAAGAACAGAAATGTGAGCATCCTCTGTAATCCTTTGTCCATGTACCTCCAGCTTTCCAAAAAAAAAAAAAAAAATCAGCAAGAAACCCCAGAGTTAACAATGGGTCATTATTTGGACAAGGGAAAGAAGTAAAAGGCAAAGATACAAATAGCTCTGTTGACTGCTCCAAATGGTTGGCATGTTGTGAATTGAACTCTCTGACCCCAGTTACACTGACCGAATGGCAGTGGGGACAGCTGCACCCAGCCTCCTCTCTGCCCTGATTTGGCCATGCCCCACACACAGGCAGTCTGTTTTCACAGCTTTGCCTCCCGTATCCAGGACTCTGCATCCCACGGGCTGCCTGGGCAGAGGGCACCTCCTCACCTGCAGTCCTGGCTGCTGGTGGGTGACTGTGGGAGCCACTGGAAGCATGGCTGGTCTGTGCACTGCCCTTGCCCTGCTGCTTGCTTTTGATGGCCATGGGGAGGAAGGGAGGAAGGGAGGAAGGGAGGGGGGAGAGATCTCCTTCCAGATACAAATAACATGGGAATGATAAATGGCCCTGAAAGAAGATGACCCTACTGCGATTTTACTGCTCCTGCATAGCTCTGTCTCCATGCTATGTGTCAGGACTTAGCAAAATGGGAGATGTGGTGAAAAGATGCATCTTGCAGAAAAACACCAGGAAGGAAAACACAAAGACTTGTGCCTTCCTCATCTCTGAGATCCCCAGTTAAAGGTGTGGAAGAGAGACAGGTCAGGAGTGGTGCAGGATCTCTGGAAGGGCAGGCAGGAGCTTGGTCTGACCTTGTGTAAAACTCCCTGGTACACGATGGGTTGAACTTACCTGGCTCCTGTTCATCAAGTCGATCTTACATTAAACTCTAACTCTTGTTAGACAGCAGAGTGAAAAATCCTGAGTTATCACAGAACTGCAAGCAAAGCAAGCAAGCAGCATGGCTGATCCCTACAGCAGGGAAGCAGGAAAGTAAAGTACTTTCCCACTAGAGCCCAGGGGCAGGGTAAGGGGCCATGCTAGGTCATGGTTCTCTGTGATTGCTCAGCCTTCAGTCCACTTACAACTTTAACAACACTTGGTCAGAGCCTCCTCCCTGGAGCTCACCTGGGCTGGTAGCAGGGTACCCTGCAGAATGTTCATTCTTGTGTTATATTAGCTGGTTTTAGGGGTATAAACATCTACCATGTCCTCTGCCCTCTGTTAGCTTTACACATGCCACTTTATTCAGAAACAGGGCCATTGTGCTCCTGCAGCTGTTTAGGTCTGTGAGCTTACTCTGTGTCTCTGTGTGTGTGCTCTTGTCCCCGACAGCAAGCTGTACAAGGGTGACGCAGGCTACTGCAGCACATACAGAGGTGAGGTGTGTAGTGCTATCTTGGCGAAGAATGCTCTTGTTTTCTTCAACTCCTCGTATGCTGACCCAGAGGAGACCCAAGAGCTGCTTGTGCACACTGCCTGGACTGAACTGAAAATGGTGAGTTCATTCTGCCAACCGGCTGCTGAGTCTCTGCTGTGTAACTACATCTTCCAGGAGTGCAATCCCTCGGGAGCTGGGCCAGCTCCAAAGCCAGTGTGCAGGTAAATGAAGAAAAACATGCTCATATTTCACTTTCATTTTGTGGGGATGTGTATGCAGCAGGGGAGTGGTGAGGGACTGTCCAGGTTGCTTGCAGTAGCAAGTGAAGCTGAGTGAAGCTGGGCCCTCTAGCTTTGCACAGGCTTTCCCTTTGCTCTCTCCTCTGTACACACAGACTGATTCAGCTCTCACTGTGCTCATTGCTAGGGTGTGGTCTGAATTTGAAGTCCAGACCTCTACATTACATCAGGTTTTGGAGGATTGTGTTGAAAAGAAGTATCCATTTGAATTGCATAAGTAGTTTCAATAATTCATGTTGTTTTCTGTTATTGTTATCTTACTAGGCCAGTATCTATATTTTTTATTACTATAAAGAGTAATTGCTTCTTTCAAATTTTGACTAAATGCAGCTCCAGAAGATGCAACAAATCTGGCTGAGGCAATATATCAATCATTTAGTACTTCCTGCTATGACAAAAATGTGACAAAAATGATGAGACCAGAGACATTACCTGTGTAGCTGAACCTGATAAAACCAAAACTAAAATGTGGTTATTGTATCCTTCTGTATGCAGAGAAATGTGCATTGAAATTGACAGGGAACCTGAGGAGTCCAAAGCATCTCTTACTATAGCTAATCTACTGTTGACAGGTATTTGTAAACACATCCCAGTGACAGACACTACTCTCTCCTTACACAACCTCCTGAGCAGCCCTTTCCTCGTTGCTCCTTGGCCTCCCACCATGGTCATGGAGGCGAGTTTCTTTCTTTCCTCTTTGCAGTGAAATTTTACATCCTTCCCAAATTCTCTCACTAGATTAAAACAGGTTTTCCCGAGCCCTGCACACAGCTTTTGCTCTTCTGCCCAGTCCAGGTTTGGTTATTTTTAACTGAAACAGAATTATGATTGCCTGCTGTGCTTTGCAGAGGACAGCCCCGCACACACATAGCAGGGTGAAGCTTTCTTTTTCCTGTCATGTTCAGCCCCTAAAAGAGTAGTCATAACCCATACCAGATTTGGGCAGCTGACATCCCTGCCTAAAGTGCACTGCTTTGATCTTGTCCCCCTTGAAACACATTTTAAAATAATATTCAGATCTGCATTTACTGGAAGAGTAGCCCCAGCTCTAGTGTCCCAAATAAGAATATAAACCTTTTCTACAGACATGGCAAGCACACTGCTGGATGGACTTGTGGCTGATGTCTAATGGCAATAATTTCTCCAGTTATGTAGGGGCTTTTTAAGACAATTGGCAACATGTTGGTTTTGTAATTGGGACCTTTTTTGTTGCTTCTCCTTTAACACCTCTAAAACAAAGGCGCAGAGGAAAATCCCACTGTGAATATTGACCATACATTTGGCTTTCTACTTGGTACCTATGCTGCCTTATATCCTAGGAAACATTATTATGTGCTACTATCCAGAGATAATAATGCAGCCAAGTACTACCATTTGCTTTTTGCTGGCAGGCTCCTCCCTGCCACCTCAATATTCTGCTCTTTGTCATTGTGCCCTTAAATACATGACCACTCTGCCTTTTTTCAAGACCTGTGACAGTATTTGTATCTCAGCCACACATGCATTAACAACACATTAGTCAGCTAAGGGTTTTGCATATTGCTCTGCAAAGTATTTCAGTTAGATCTTGGCCTTGCTTCATTTACCCCTGCCCATGAGTGGCCCTGCAGGACCAGAACTCACAGTGATTTGACTGAAGACCTGTACTTCTGGGGCACTTCTAAAGTCAGAATTGTATAAACTAACATAAATATTCACTTGATCTTGATGCACCTGAGCTAACAGTTACAACATCTGCTAATATATCTAAATGTTAATGGGCTTGCCTGGAACCATTTTTCTTCAAATCCATGAGTCAATGTTGGTTTTTATTAATTATGCCTTCCTCCTTTGACCCTAATTTTAATGCAGCTTTCTTTATAAGAAAAGTTCTGGAACAGCATCCTTCCTGATTCCTGTCCTCAGAGAGCATCAGCTGGACAGCAGTTCTTCCAGAGCCCAATACTCCTTTTGATAACTCAGACATCTTATGGACTTCTTTATGGCTGAGAGAGGTCTGGGGGCTCTTGAAGACATCTCACATGGTCCTGGTCACTTTCCAGTTCTCTTAACTTCTTTTTACTGACAACTTTATAGCTTTCTGCAGAAGCTGGCTAGACTACACAAGTTTTCAGCTGAAATACTTCATGAGTAAGAATTTAACTCTCTCCAATGCGGGAGAGATCTCCCAGTTTTTCAGGGACATACTGCCCTCAATATATGACCATGTATTTGCATATTATTATTTATTTTCTGCACCAATTTTTCTTTTCTATGTTGTTTTTTAATTTCATTTTGTTTGGAAGCTAGCTAGCAAGAATAACAACTGACAGGCTGAGTAAAACTTTTCTAAAAGTAATTGGGGGGTAAAATAGGATGAAATGAAACACAAGAAAACCACATGGGAAAAGTTCACTCAATGTAAATTTAGATGCAAATGGATTAAAATGAGAGTTTTTAAGGGAAAGTGATATCTCATCTCATAATTCTTGATTACATCTGCCTCTTGTTGCTGGCTGCTATTGCAATAGCAGAACAACCCCCAGTTTCTGTTTCAATCACTGCTGATAGGAAGTGATCAGGCTGTAGGGAACAGTCCTGTGTTGGGGAAAGTTTTTCCTTGTTTGGGTCTGTGTGTCCCCATCTCCCCTTACATAGTCTCTTGTGTTCCCTAGAAACACTACTGGCACACTTGCTATCTTCTGCCATTACTGCTCTTTGTCCATCTGTCATTTCCATGACATAACATTTCTAATAATAACCTGAAGTAATCTTTGCCTCAGCAAACCCTCTGTGCGCAGCATTGGGTGCTACAACAGCGGTGTGAACACATCCAGGAGTGACTGACCACCCTCCCTCTGGCTGTGTTACCACTCTTCCAGGGCGCAGATAACCTTCCTTTAGCCCTGGAGCAGACAGTGCTGCAGAAGAATGGTCTTCTGCATTTTGCAATTGAACACTGAAAAAAGTTTAACGGTGCTTGGGATCCAGGAATGAACAGAACTAATTCAGTCCAGATCTCCCAGGTCTCAGCCAGTGCTTCAAATGCAAGTTTTTCTCATTTCCCTATCTAAGTATTTCTTTACTTCACAAGGTCACTCCTGTTCCACATGTTGTTTAACATAAAAAAAATAAACTTGCCATCTGGCCGCATTCTGGCTTCCATGGAAGGGAGGAAGGAATAAGCCAGGACTGGCTAAAACCAAGCACAGAGTACCTGGGAATTGATGACTTCAGCCTGCTGAATTGAGGGGCATCCATTACTGTTGCAGAAAAGCTGTTTCTCTAGTATAATTCTCAATGACCCCCTTCCTTCAGGTGCTTTAGAGGGTTGTTAGCCATTGCTGACGTTCATGACCATCTGCTCTTGCCAAAATTGTTGTATAATTAAGGAGGTTGCATCAACCGACCAGGTGGTGAATTTGGCTAAATCCTTCCCCACACATCCCAGAAGTACATTTTGCTTTCTGCATCATTGTGTGCTGAGTTGTGGATCTGGGAAAGGCTCCAGCTGAGCTGTGCAAAAGAAATCTCTGCACATGACCTCAAAGTTGATTTTGTAACTCAGGCTCTCAAGAATGGCTACATAAATAAGCAAATCACTGATAAATTGACCAATATAATAAATCCACAAATTTCCCAGAATGGTGTGTTTTCTTTTTGTTTCTTTTCCTTTTTTTCTAGTGCAGGTATTTCTACCTCGCCCTTTTCCACAAACAATTTCTCATATAAGGCCCATTTAAAAATCCAATGCACTTCTTGCCAGTGAATATTTCACATTGTTATGGAGGCAACACATTAGGTGGGAGACAGGTCACTTTTTTACCAGGCAATTTGCAGATATCTATAGAGAAAAAAATGGATTTAAAGTTGTTGCCTGTAGACACAATTAAAAAATTCTGGGGTTTTATTCAGTGAGATTAAAAGTATATGCAAATATCTAATATAAGAAGGTTAAGAATTGCAGCTCACCTTTTGCTTTTAGTAGATGACAGAAGCCAAGTGAGGTTTTAGGATATATTGAAAAATTCTAACTAGAAATGAGAGGGAGACTATTTACAAGAGCATGTAGTGACAGGACGGGGGGAATGCCTTCAAACTGAAAGAGGTTTAGATTAAATAATAGGAAGAAATTATTTACTGTGAGGATAGTGAGAGACTGGCACAGGTGGCCCAGGGAAGCTGTGTATGCATCATTCCTGGAAGTGTCCAATGCCAGGTTGGATGGGGCTTTGAGCTACCTGGTCAAGTGGAAGCTGCCCCTGTCCATGGCAGGAAATTGGAAATAGATGATCTTTGATGTCTCTTTCAACACAAACCATTCTATGATTCTATGATGTTTATTAGAAGAACATGTGAAAAAAATCTGTAGAAAAAGATTGGAATGAACTCCTCATAGTTTGGTGCGTGTTGTGTTTTGAGCATAACACTGCTTCATTAAAAATGTAGGTTTGTATGTTTCTTAAAGGAAGCTGTTGCATTTCATACAGTTTCTTTTATGGTTTATGAGCCAGACACTCTGGCTTTAAAGAAGTGTCACCCCATTAATGGATTTCTGTCAGCTTGATAACCCCTGCACTTCACTGCTAAGTGCAGCCTTTTTTTTTCAAGCCATTGACAGCTGTATTTCACTGTTTTTTGCAAAACAACGTAGAGAGAATTGCCTTGCTGTAAAGGATCTCTACTGCTTTAAGGAATGGCTCTCAATGGAGGAGAACTCTCAGAAGGGGATTTACAAGCCAGGTCTGATGCTGCTCACTCTTCCTGAATGCAACAGGTTGCCCAGCCTGCACCAGAGTCCCAGCTCCTGTACCCGCATCCCTTTCTTTGGTAAGATGGCACATGCTGCTGATTGTCCAGAGAACTGTGCTCCTGGTAAGGGAGAGGGGAAGGGTACGATCCATAATTTACAGCTAAAGTAAAAGCTGATGGTGGGTATGGTCCTGTCAGCACCTCCTGTGCATGGAATTGTGGTGGCTGCTGTTGCTGTTTGCCTCTCTCATGCAACCAGGGTGTGGGAAAAATCCCTCAAATAAATAAAGCCTGGATCTTTACTGGGAAGATCATAACAATCCTGAAAAACAGTCTTAATGATAGCAAAGTTGCCACTTAGGTGCCTTTACAAAGAATTAAGCTGTTTAAGCACTGCTAGGGAGGGAATCTTTTCCTGTAACATGCTTCTAAGTGAGCATCTGGTGATATTGCTTCCTAGACAATCCCTCCTTACATCTTGTCTTGTCTTTTTACAGATTTTAAGAAGGAGAATATAACCAGTAAGTAGACTGCTCCAGACTCTATGTTTTTAGAGACAGAATATTCTTTATTGAAGCTGCCATTTGCACATGTTTTTGTGTTTTCTGCTGGTCCTGGCTGGCTGAATTTAGATGTTACTGAGGAATATCTGGGTTTCCATGACTGAGGCATGGGGAAACACATTTCCAGCTCTTTGGAGGTTGGGGAGACCATGGGCTGGTAACTTTTTATGAGATAGGCATGCTGGTTTTAGATGGTACCCTTCTCTCCAGCTGTTTCCTTTTCTATCTACCCATTGCCTATCATTCCCCTCTATCTATATTTGGATTTCTGATTCTGAGGTCATTCCAGCCTTGTATGTTAACAATAGGCTGGCCTTGCAAGACCTTAAGCTCCCAGCTCTCTCCTCAAATCACCTCTGAAGTCTGGCTGTTTCTTGTATGAGCCTCCCATGGCCAGTGGTGAGACCCAGACATGTCCTGCAGTGCTGCTTTGACTTCTGTCAGGCTCCCCCCTGCTGCTGGTTGTGGCTGAAGCATGCACACCCAACTCTTGCACTCGTGTGCAATTGCAGTTTCAAGCTCAGCCACTGACCTTGCCTCATTGGAAAAAGGAATCTCTCTTTTGCCAGGCATCTAAGCAGGTGAGGTTTGCAGATTTTGCAGTGGTTCACACCTTATGTATGCAGAGAGAGGCAAAGTGAAAAAAAAAAAAAGGAAATAAAGAATATTGGGTATATTCTCTCATGGAAGGATCTTGGCTTCACCTGACAACCCCAGACCTAGGGGCCTGGTGATGCAGACATGGAGACAAGGGGTTCAGAACCCTCTGGGCCAGTGCCTACAGCCTGCAAGGGCAGCCATCCCTGCCCTGGTGGAGGAACCGCAAGAGAGAGGCGTCAGCATATGACAGGAGCATTTGTGGGGCGGCTTCAGTCTCCCCACAGTTGTTTCAGGATATAACCTCTGTCTCCTGTGTATTGTGTATGCATGAACTTTTCTGTTCAGCTTCCACAGCATTTTCCCAGAGTGGCATTGCATAAATGTACACTATTCAGTCATGAACCAGGAAGATATAATAGTAACATTTTAGTAATATTCACCCCTCTTTTTTCTTTAGACCCACTGTTATGTGCACAGGGGTTTGTTGAGCATGAACTGAACTGTTTTCTAGCTTGTTATCAAATTCTGCATTAATGTCCAGGTGGACCAGCTATATTATTCCTCTGTCCTCATTGTAGGAAGACAGTCTATGAAAACATCTGCATTTCCAGAGTATGAAAGATTCAGAGGTTCTTGGTGTTGCTCCTGCCCCTAAAGGTCTCTACATTATTCTTTTAAGGTGTACCACTGACATTTATTTCAAATCTGTGCAGAAATCTTTTCCTTGTTTATTACTAGCTGTGTCATGAGGTATGTTTCAGGCACTGCTTTCCTTGTCTTTGAATGTGAAACAAGTAAATTCTCATCTCAGGTACACAAGTATGTTCCAGGACAGTTTAACACCTCTGATTAGGATGTTGCACCTCTGCAGAGCTACAGGTGCTGGTCATGTGGGGCTGCTATCTTATTACAAATGTGAGTCATAAATGGTATTTATGTATCAGCCAAAGAAATCCACCTTAGAGTATTTTACTTTGCATTTGTCATGGGTTTAAATCCTCTACTGAAGTGTTTAGATGCCTCAGGGCTACATGAACTCAATCTTTTATGTAAGCTCACTGGACTGGAGTTAACACTTTAAAGGCAGTGTGCCTACCTACAGGTGTATAGTGTCTGCTACCTGCTGAAGCCTCAGTAAGCTGAGATTCTATCACGATATACAACTGCAACCTGAGTGCAAGAAGAAAACAGCAGATAGTCATGATGCTGTGTTGGCTATGGTCCTGGTACATGAGAAAGAGTACAATCTACAAAGACAGATAGCCTTGTGTCAAATTTGGGTCAACCCTTACACAAAGCTTTCAAGAAGATGAAAAGTATTTTCTTAAAAAAGTCATTATTTTAGAACACATCACGTTTCTTCTTGTTCTTCTTTATTCCTGAGCTGTGAGATTATGAACATAATAGAAAATAAAATTATGACAAAAGAATGTGCTGGTTTGTTAATTTTTCAAGGCTAACAATGCAATGGACCTTAATATATGCCATCTATTACAATGTTAGCCGCAGCTCAGCTGAGTTTAGAGATTAGGTAATATGTATTGAAATCTGTAAGGCCGCATCTCCTCTGCTGTCTTTCTGCTTCCTAGATTATGCCAGCATACATTAAACTCTCCTATGGGGACAGGTGTATGTGAGGACATATGTCCTGTGAGGACATTAATGCATATTCCTGCAGTAAAATCTCAAGATTTTCTGCCTAATTTTTCTGCAGCTGGAACAAGCCCTGTGTATGCAGTGACCACACTATCTTCATTATAAAGAACATTCTTTTATACTGATACCATTCCTTAAATCATAGTTCAGATCATATTTCAGGGTATTGTCTCCATGCATGCTGAAAATCATAGGCTGTTTCCAAATAATCAAAGAGGATAAGCACTGCAGAGAAGCAGGAGGAAGGCACCCTTATGAATTCCAGCTCCCTGCTACCAACCTGAGGAATATGAGTGTCTTCCTATTAGTGCCCCAGTAAGAATGCAGGCTGTGAATCATGGAACCAGTGCTGTGATTTGCTTTCTGCCTTGGTTTGGCTAGAGTGGATTCAGTGCGGTTCTGCCCTGCACTTTCTGCATGATGTGCTGTGAACTATGTAGCTGCAGCTCAACCATCACAGACCCATGGCCTATTTTCTCAATCTGAGAGAGCTGCAGTGCCCTCTTTGAAGTTTTACCAGATTTCTGCCTATGTATTGAGTGCAAAATCCATTAGAGAGTAAACAGGAGGCTAAGCAGTACCCTATCTGTGTTGTCTAGTCCTTCTGTGTGCTTCACATCTGATGCTGTCAGATGGTCTCACGTAACAACATGAACTTTATTCTTGTGAGCATCTGCTGCAGGACATGTTCTGAAATGCTTTGACCCTACAGGTGTTTTTCTCTTCCAGGGACTTGCTACAGTGGCAATGGCCAGTTTTACCAGGGCACAGCCAATGTCACAGCATCTGGCATTCCCTGCCAGAAGTGGAGTGATCAGGTGAGTGTCAGTGTGAGATGCACCAAATGGAGAGCTGTGTTCGAGGTTTGCTTTTCCAAGGAGTTTCTCAGAGTCAGGCAGCCCAGTCTCAGTGCAAGGGATGAGCAGGGAACAAGTTGCCTTCATTCTTGAGCTCATTTTATAACCTCATCATATTTCAATCTGCAAGTTCTCCTTACTGTGTCAAGATGTGTTCTCTGTCATTTCAGGCAACCAAATGGCTGTTTCACCAAAGGCTCTGTCTTGCTTCCCTCCTTTGAGTTTTCTTTTAATTTTGTTTTAATAATAACAGCATGGAAAATTATGCTGAAACACTAATACAATTTACTTCCTTCCCCAAGGCTCCCCATATGCACAGGAGGACTCCTCAGGTTTTCCCAGAGCTGTCCGATGCTGAGAATTACTGCCGCAACCCAGGAGGTGAGAATGAGCGTCCCTGGTGCTACACAAAGGATCCAGCTGTGACCTGGGAATACTGCAGCGTGTCTCCCTGTGGAGATGGTAGGCAACTGCACTTTATGATTTCTGCCACTGTGGCTGTTCCGGGGCCATGCTAGGTGTTTGCATCCTGGGTTCACCAATCTGTTCTGTCCTCTGGATTCAGCTAGTTCTAGGTCTTCTCACAGATTCACTCAGCATCTTTAATGAGAAGGTTTAATGTGCCCCATGAAGAGGGGAAAATGAAGACAGATGAATCAAGCATCTTGCCCTAGGTTATAAAAATGCTAAAGATGAAGTGAAATGTCCTGTGGTACTCTGAAAAATTGATTTGTCACACTGTTTAGAAGGTGGGGCTTCAGGTTGTTTTCCAAAGTTGTTTAGTTGTTTAGTTTAGGGTGATTTTTTTCAGTAAGACTGCCCTCCCCCCCTCCCCTCCCCCCAGTTCCCCAATTTAAACTAAAAATAAGTCATTAAAAGATGGAAGCCTCTTTGGTTTTTGATGTAGAAGCTAAGTATTCCTGTAATTTCTTGTTCAAAACCAGAAAATTTTTTTAAAATATTTCATCCAAGATTCCCAGTTTCTGGATTTCAGTGCTCAGAAATAAGACTGCATTTGGAAACTTACTGCACTTATGTTCTATGGACATAAGTGAACACAAGTAATTTTTAGTTTAGCTGACAACTAAGAAGAGTTTAAATTTCTTTCTGTTCTCAAACACTGCATGCAGAGAACAGCATTTTCTAGAATATCTCAGAAGGCACTCCACAGGTAGTTATGTGATTTTTTCCCTAATAATTCATCTAAGTGTGCTTTAAACTAGTTTTCCACATTTTCCCCATAAAGACACTGAGATGCAAACTGTTGGGGGTAAGAGGATATTTTGGGAAAGTATCACTCTGTACTTACTTGGTCTTACAGTCCTCCCGGCAGATTCCTTTTAGGACACATGATACATTGTGGTTTACATTGTACAGCACCATTGATCTTTCCCACTGCAGACATTACTATATTTGAATACTGTTGAGACTGTTAGATGTGAACTTCCCATTTGTAACTCTTCCAAATATTCTATACTAAAACTGTGTTCCCAGCTTAATGGGCACTATATATTGGTCGTACCAGATCTTGGATTTTCTCATGTGGCAAAACAAATGGGTTTTTCTTCCTGCAAGCCAAGCTTCCGTAGTATGGTCCTCTCATGTGGTCATAGGGCTGTGTGTAATGTCAGTAATTTCCAGGGTGACAAGTTAGCTTCGTAAATTCCTCTTAGAGAAAGCTCTATAAATGAGCAGAGGCATAACCCTCTGATTTTATTTGCATTACAGCATTGTTATCACTGGGAACAAGAAAACCAAGTGGAGAGACTCTAAATCTTCCCCCTCCTCCTCCTCCATTTTCCCCTACGTACTCCATGACTGTTATCATCTCGATCATCTCCAGCTTTGCCCTGGTCGTGATCTTTGGCATTATCACCCTGGTTTGCTGCCGTCGTCGAAAACAGTGGAAAAACAAAAAAAGGTAAAGCTTGGAACTTAATTCAGTGCAAGAAATGCTGCTTTGGAAAAAGAGCTTTCTTGTTTCTGAGAGAAAAGTCCTGTGAACACCTGTGAGGGGACAGCAGCCCTCCCTCTGCTTGTGTCAGCCCAGTGTTAGTTCTGTTGAACTCCTGTGCCAGAGCAGAAGGTGGTGACTAGGGACATGGACACCTTGCTGCAAGGTTCCTTCAGTAGCCCTGCTGCACCTTCTTTTCTCATCAAATAAATAAACTCAGGAGGAGATGAAGCTAGTTATCTCCTGACTGAGGGCTGTTCACACACTGACCAAAAATCTCTCCGTTGTTTTAGAGAGTCGGAGACACCAACTCTCACCACTCTGCCCTCCGAACTGCTCCTGGACCGGCTGCACCCCAACCCCATGTACCAGCGCATGCCTCTTCTCCTCAATCCAAAATTGCTTAGCTTGGAGTATCCCAGGAACAACATTGAATATGTGAGAGATATTGGGGAGGGAGCATTTGGGAGAGTCTTCCAGGCCAGGTAAGCAGTCTCTTTGTGAGTCTTCTTTATCTGAAGGTACTTGTGAAAAAAATCAGCATGGAAATCATCCATCCATCCATCCATCCATCCATCCATCCATCCATCCATCCACTCAAATGCATGTGTACCAAATGGTATACAACACTCAGGTTTGAAGAATTGTTTTTGTTGTCCACTGCTATCTGTCAATATTTGTTAAACTTTTGCCGCAAATTTATCTTTTCTACTCTCTAGTAGATATAATGCCTTACTGACATTATCTGGTGTAAAAGTTCAGCTAAATTTTGCCAAGTGTACCGCCTGAAGTTCTTGCATTTCCCAGTATTTATGAATTGTCAGTGTTTGGTGATCTCCATTATAACACCAGTACTGACCTGTGTAATTACCATAAAAGTCTTTGTATCGTGCTATGGTTCAGTCCAAACTGAATTGCAATTTGATTCTGTGGCAAAACCAAACTAAAGCAAAAATCCCCTAAAAACCCTCCCTGCATAGGCCAGTGGGGAGATAGGCATATGGTTGTGTGTCTGTGGTGTCCCAGCCTTAATGGAAAATGCACACCCAGGATTTGCAGATGCTTGTAGGTGAAAGGAATTGCAAAAGTCAGAGTATCTGCAAAAGTGTACAAATGTTTATTAGTAAATTACACACCTTCCATGGAAATAGCTCTTTTATTGTCCCTGACTTCCTATATAAGCACAGGGCAGTGGGTTTTGAATAAAAGGGTACTGTGAAAAGGAACAGAGACAAAAAGATGGATTAAATATGGAAGGAGAAAAGAAAGAAAGAAAGAAAAGAAAGAAAGAAAGAAAGAAAGAAAGAAAAGAAAGAAAGAAAGAAAGAAAGAAAGAAAGAAAGAAAGAAAGAAAGAAAGAAAGAAAGAAAGAAAGAAAGAAAGAAAGAAAGAAAGAAAGAAAGAAAGAAAGAAAGAAAGAAAGAAAGAAAGAAAGAAAGAAAGAAAGAAAGAAAGAAAGAAAGAAAGAAAGAAAGAAAGAAAGAAAGAAAGAAAGAAAGAAAGAAAGAAAGAAAGAAAGAAAGAAAGAAAGAAAAGTGGTGGAAGGAAGGAAAAAAGGAAGCAGAGAAGGAAAAAAGGAAAAAAGATCAGTGGTCCTGGCTCCACCATCAACTCAGCTGATAGAAAGTTTATGGTCCTGGGGCACATGTGTGTCTAGGCTTTGTGAGGGTACCTTTTTATAGTAAAATTTATGTGCCCTGGAGCTAATTTCCTCACTTTCTATACAAAGTGGGTTATTATGGCAGCCCCTTCTTCCAGACCTTTCTGGAAATGATTTAGGGGCTTTAGGGTCTTGGGTGCTCTTGATCCCCCCTTGCAGTCCATTCCACCTACTTCTCAGCCTCATTCCTGCACCTCTGACGCTGGTGTTGTGCTTATCTCCAGGAGCCAGAACAAGGACACTTGTCTCAGAAAAATGTTGCCCTACCTCTTTATGGCCCCTTCCTGCTGCCATAACAATGCTTGGTTGGCTCCATGGCTATCTGGATATCAGTGTTTGAGTAACACACATAAATTCCTTTATCTCTGGACTTCCTCAGTGTCCCCTTCAATTAGTTTCTCACTTTTTATTTTTGGAATTTGCAGCCACTGTTACCTGTTTTAAACCTGAGATATTAGATGACAGCCCAGTTCTGATATTACCATGGGAAGTGAGGCTGTGCACTTTTACAAATGTGGAAAATCTTTAATTGACAACCCCAAAAGTGAGGAGGATAGAAGATATCTAGTTTTTCTTGACAGAATCCATAATTTCTGCAAGACAATCTGGACAATAATAGTTTCCTCCTAAAGTCCCATCCCAAATTCCTAGAACAAAGTGTACAGGCTGTATAGTTCCCTGCTTAGTCAAGGCAGTAATTTTTGTCCTTTGCAGTTAACAAGCATGGGGCATGGCTGATTTTGTGGCTGTATCTAGAGTAGTGTATGATGACCTCAACAAAAACCCAGGGAAGGATCAGAGTCCCACCATGAGCCAAGATCTGCTTGGTGAAATGCTTCAGTTGACTGCCAAAGCAAAGGGCTATCTTGCAAAAAGTAGTCATAATGCAGGTATCTGTAATGTTTATAGTTAAGCTGTTGGTGTACCTGCTAGAAAATTAGTTCTGTACAGGTTAGACATGTTACAGCTGGGAAACAGTTTCAACAGCTGTGATGGATTTTTTTTTTTTCTAATGAAGAGATAAATTATTTCTAATGGAAGGAAAGGAAGCATACTTTATTACAGAGAGAACTAAAAATAACAAAATTCAAAGGGTGCACAGTGGGATTGCCGCAGATGCTTAGCCTGTTATCCTGGATGGCCAAACACATCTGAGCTTGAAGCAAGAACACAGCTATAGAAGCTGCACAACAGCAGTGCTTGGGGCACTGCACACCAGGGGCACAGGGCAGCTCTTGTCCCAGCCTCAGCACAGTGCTCGGGGTGCCCTGAGGTGGAGCACCTTCCTGCTCATGCTGCAGGAGTCTTCACCTGTGTGCCAGCAGGGCAGGCACTCTCCTTCCCAAGTGCTGCTTTGGCCCTGCGCTGGAAGGTCTAATACAATTTGACTGCTGCACAGACCTTTCTGAGCTCGAAATGACTTTCCTGGATATCGAGAAAGACTTCTCAAAGGGCATTCAAATGTCACTAAAGTGCTAGTTAAGCAAGTGCCAAAGTGGTGTAAAGACTTTTTATGTGGATTTCATACACTTCAGCACTGCAATTTCTTTCAATTAAGCCTTTTTGTTATTGTCAATGGAAACTGAGAGAAAAAGACACAGGAGAAGAAAAGAAAGTATTACATCTCATCTAGCATTTGCAAAGTGAGAAGCTTCTTGAGAGATGCTTGCTCTCTCTGGCTCAGGGAAGGAGCCACAGAAATATTGCTTCTTAGGGACTCCTTTGTTTATTACCACCTCTATCAAAAATGTCTCCAAGGCTTTATAATTCCTTATAGTAAGGTATAGACATTTCTGTGCACTTCTGGCAGATCAGTGCAGTCCTAGTATAAGCTGTGTGTTCATCCAGGTTACTGAAATGATCAAAACTCAAATTATTGCCTTCCCATCTCAGAAGGATAAAATGTACTCTCCTGCATGTGTTAAATGGACATCTCGAGCTAAGTTTAGCAATCCTCTTACTTCTCCTGCTCTCATGTTTCTCGCTCTTCTGTAAACACAGCTCTGCACTCAGTGCCAGTGATGCCTTTGCCAGTTGGCTGCTGTGAGTCCTGATTCAGTGTTTACTCACTCCTGGGTCAAGCAACATGTTAGGACAGGAAGTGTCTAGCTATCATTTACTAGCTTCTCCTGAAAGGCTACTGTCTTCACCAGGAACAGCTTCACACTTGGAAGGATAAGGAAGTAACCATGCTTAAAACAAAATTCAGGACCAGGTTCAGGTCTGTCCCCAGATAGGTCTTTGTGGCTGATTCTCCTCCTGCAAGGACCACACTGGCCTCACAAGACACCAGAGCACCAGCTCTGTGCAGTTCAGTGCAGACTAGCATGCAAGTTTTCTTCCAGAGCTAACCTGTGTGGTCCAGGCAAAGCCTGAAGATCAGGATTGCCTAAAAGCCTGCATGTGGAGTCTTTGCCAGTAGGTCGGTGTGGAGGTTTTGCCAGTAGGCTGGTAGACCTGCACTCCAAATGCACAACATGCTGTTCCTCCTTAGGAACAGGGCTGTTCCTAAGGTCAGAGTTTCTTGACAGAAGTCTCATGTTCTCTCTATCTGCAAAGGGTATTTATTTGACCTGCTATCTCATACATAGCTGAAAAATAGTGTGGGTGTTAATTATTAAAAAAAACAAAATCCAACCTTCCCTTCCTCCTCAAAAAGCAGCTCCTGCTTATTCAGGGCAGTCTCCTGCTCACATATTAACTGAACCAGAGAATAAGGTAAAGGAAGGCTCCCATCAGACTCAGTAGATGTTAATTACATTATTTAATCATCTAAGAGAAGCTGCCCAACTGTTATGGTGAGCAAGATGGGGACAGGACACAGTCTCAAATACAGGTTCAGACTGCTCCTCATTTTTTTTTTTTTTACATATTTGTTGCTTGAAATAGACACAGGCAGGAGACCTTTCTCCTTTTCAATGCCTTTATTAAAACTGATCAGCTCAGGCGGGGAGAAACAACGGGTGCGTGCTCTCGGAGGAGGAGGAAGAGTGCAGCTTTGTCCACTGCTCTGTGGGCAGAGCTGGGTATTTCTTCCTCAGGAGATCGTCGGGAAACCCCTTGCTCTTCCGTTCAACATTCGATGTCCTCTGTCTAGCCAACATCTTCATTTTAGGGTGAGGGATAAAAAGGCCTTGGCGGATACTAGATTCTGTTCCTCACACCCAGTCATCACTTTGATTCATCAATTTTGTGTTGGCTCGTTGTTTTAGGGGTTTTTGGCTAGGTTTGGTGAGGGGTCCATCCCATTGCATGCTGTAAATGATGTCATTTGCATGCCGACTCGCTGTCCCTTCCCCTCCACCGTCTGGGTGCCATCCTCCAGGAAGCAGCAGGGTGCCACTCGACAAAAGGGGAATTCTTAACCATCAACGACAGGTAGTTAACGAAAACAACAGGTGATTACAGTAACAAACAGTTAGAACTCCACCCTGGCAGCAACTGGCCCACCCGGTGAACTCTGCAAGCGTTTTAAAAAATGGGCAGCTGTTCTACTCATAACACTGCTTAGGAAGGAAAACCTGACTGGGAACTTACGTCAGACATTCTCTAGATAGGCTCAGAGTGAAATTCCTAGCTGCGCCGCTGGTTAGTTCTTTAAGCATGCACTTAAATGCCAATTAATGACTCCGGTGCACAAATCCATTGGTAGTGAAGCAGGCAAAGGACTGTTGCTGTCCACCCTGTGCATGAGCAGTGTAAATTTCTCTTCCTTAATTGCAAGAGAGATTACCTAAGGTCATTTCTTTTGATGCTTCCCAGTTCTAGGAGAGAATTAGCCTAATTTTCGAAAAACACTCCGCCTTCTGGCCCTCAGCTGAATTCTCCAGGTTCAGAGACCGCTGCTTCCCGCTGCTACCCTGCCGATGCGCCCCTATCATTTGTGCAAAGACTGTCTTTAGGGCATGAAAGGGGTCACATTTGATAGCTGCCTGACAAGACTTCAGACAGTTCCTGCCCCTGTGCCAGAGCAGTGTGAGTTTCCCAGGCCTGCTCAGAACGGTACTTCATCACCATGATCTACCAAAGGTGAAATTTCTGGCTTTTGCCTGAGGGCTACTTAAAAGGCATTGTGCAGCTTAACCTCACTTGGCTACATTTAGGTTAGTTTACATTACAGAATTCAGTGAAATTGGGTGGTTGGGTGTACATCAGCCTGGGGTGAGTTTCTGTCTCCAAAGCAGTCAGGACTGAGCTCTGCCCATCCCTGCTTTGGCACTGCGCTGGGTCTGCTAGTCAGAGATGAGTGGTAATCTCTGAGACTATTTGGAAGATATAAAGCATTCCTATTTTTACTTTTAAATCCCCTATTGCTTTGTTCAGGCTGCTGCTGCTGGCTCTAGTGCTGAGAATTGACAGCAGGTGCTTGTACTCCTCCCCTCCTACTAGACAGGGAACTGCTGCCAGCACGGGGAAAAAGAAGGAAGACATTGTGCCGTAAAGGAGGCGTAGCAGACAAGTGTGGGGCCTGATCCTCCGCTCTGGCATGCCAGACCTCCTTGCTGAGTGTCTCAGCTGTGATCCAGCCACCTCTGATTCCTTTCTTGATGGACACTCTGCCATCCAGTGACATTTGACATTTACAGCATCCAAGTACAACTGTTGCAACTGCCATGCGACTGAAGTAGAAGACAAGGAAGCTGGAAGTTTGCTTTGGAAATTGGAGTCTCCTCTAGGTGCTACTGAGCAATAAAATAACCTGGCATTCAAGCAGTGGGAGGGCAGTCAGGCTGGTGCAGCAACGTGACACATAAATGGGCAGCACTCCCCATGGGCTCTGGCTGGCTACCTGTATGGAATGTGTGTTAGCTGCAAGGCCCCGGCAAGAATTTGTGCAGGAAACAAAATGTACATCTGAGGTTTAGTGCATGTATGAAGAGTGGAAAGTTACTCTTCTCTGGCAACAGCTACCCCTAAATCTTTGGCAAGCCCAAATAATTAAACTTGTTGAGGGTGCAGGGAATCCTATGGATAGGAAAACAAATCTGTTGCTCAAAGTCAGGATACTGTTTCCCAAGGATTTGTGTCTACAAACTTCAGTTGAAGATTCACAAGTAGCAAAACATGTGTATTTACACATTAACTTGTTCTTCAGACAAGGCACAGGCTTGCTTTGTCCCTTCTGTCCTGTCACGTTTCCACAAATCTTGAAGCAATATAAACTGTTTTCTAAACCTCAGCTACACAACATTAAATCCAGCTGAAATTAGCAAATGGTTTTATAACTTGTTAAAGGTGGATACACATGCCACACACACATACATAGAGAACAGTATCAAAATGCTATTTTCCTTACAAAACCAAGGGAATACACTTCCTGTAATTGCTACTTTCACTCTAATAGTAGCCAGATATACCAAAGTCACCACTGTGCCAGGTATGGGAAAGGAGGCTCTTTCATCAATTTAATAAAAAATAGGTTTGTTTTTAACTCCACTGTTATACCCCAAAAGTGAATTGTTTGGGCCGAAGAGTCCATCTGTCCTCCATTAAGTTTATCATGTGACCTCCAGCCTAGAGAGCAGTTGTTTCTTACCAACCTGTTACTTATTTATGTCTTTAGCAGACACAGTAATGAGTCTGTAAGCAGCAAGACCAGTGATCAAAAAAAGCTATATTGAATTTAGTCCTACCTGAACCAAATTAAATGCCTCTATAATATGCAATGCATATTGCAGTCCCAAGAGATGAAACTGGGCTTTAAGGCTCCTTCTCTTGGTTCTGGGGCCTTCTCCCTTTTTTTTTTTTTTTTTTTTTTCCCCTTTGGTCAACCTCTCCTTTTGCATCAGAAACAGAACCTATATTTAGTGTGCATGTATTCATCACTGATGGTTTCCTCTCTTACCTCTCCTTACAGGGCCCCAGGGCTGCTGCCTTATGAACCTTTCACCATGGTAGCAGTGAAAATGCTGAAGGAGGAAGCATCTGCAGACATGCAGGCTGACTTTCAGAGGGAAGCAGCTCTCATGGCAGAGTTTGACAATCCGAACATCGTCAAGCTTTTAGGTATCTCAGTGAGGCATCCTGTTGCCTTAACAAGAGGGTGCAACACATCAAAACCTCCTCATACTGCACTGGGTAAACTGCTGGCCATCTTGCTGCCTAACTCTGCTTCCAGTCTAATAACCTTGATCCAGATGTCTTACAGGGAAGACATGAACTTCCTGGAACTGTGATTTATTTTGTGGGTACTGAAAAGAAATAGTACAAGTCTTGTTAGTTTTATATGTCCCACTTACTATTGTGATGTCCGAACACTTAATAGCATTAAAAAAACAAAATTAAATTAACAAAAAGCCAGCCACAAAAACAGCCTCTTCCTTTCCTTCCATTCTCATCTGAAAGGACATCCTTCTTTATTGGATTTTTTTAGAAAGTCTTGATGCTGAAGCTTGACTAATAAGATACTTTCTGAGAAGAAAGCTGCTGACAAAAAATATTCTTTTAGAAGATTGTAATTTTTTTCCTGAAGTAGATGCTGCTGGCCACTTTTATCTGGCAATACTGCTCTAATTTGTTATATGCAGATCTGATTCTCATGAACAGGGACATTTGAGATCTTAACTTATTTCAGTAGGAAGCTCCAGAACATTTTGAAATGGATAAACCACATTTTTGGGGAAGCTGGGTTGATACAGACACTTCAGCTACAGAAATGAAAGGCAGAAAGAGCACTAAACTGGACTAAATTTTGTGTTTATTGTTAACACAATTTAGGCAAGAAAAGGACAAAGGTACAGGCACAAACTAGTACCAGGGGGCTGTGGAGAAATAGCCACATTGTTTAAAACAGCTTAAATTATAAATCTCTCACATACACTTGTCAGATCCTGATGTCGTCAGAATGGGAGCAGCCATTTGTTTTTCCTCAAAGATTCAAATATTAGGTCATCAATCAGAATTTCAGATTTCACAATAATTTGTATCATCAATTGCTAAATGATTATACTAAGAAAGCAAAACACATGCATTTTAAATGTTGGCTTTTGCTGATTAGCATTTTAATGATAGGTGCACAAATATTACTGTATCACTGTATGATCAGTAAGGCTCATGGAAGTGTGGTTAATGCTGGCCCACCAATAACGCTGATAAAGTGCCAAGCATGTAGGACTGCATTCTACATCTAACAGACATGGCAAATATCTCCTTTCTGTTGTCTGCTTTTGATTTGTCTTTCTTTCATTTTTGAATATCTGTCATGCCAAAAGTAATTCCTCAACCAACTTTTTTTTGCATGAGTTGTTAAAAAAAATAAAAATCCATAACGACAAGAGTTTCCTTGTAATTCAAGAGTTCCACTGAACCCTTGAACATGCCCCTTGTGAATACTTTTGAAGTCTTCCTGCATATGTGTCACCCCTACAACAGTATTATTGTTTAACAACACAACAATGATAAGAAATATAAGAATTAAAAAGTAACTTGATCAGAACTTTAAAGGTTACTTCCTGAAAGTCCTTGCAGTTGCACCTGGGAAGAGGCAATACAATACTTTAGTTAATACTAACTTAAGCAGGATTGCCTAAGTTCTTCATTAAACTTAGCTCCAAAACTCTGTGTTTTACTCAGGATGTTGAGAAAAATTTTGCATGCAGGCATGTGCATGATTTGTAAGCATCACCCATGGAGCTCATCATCAGATCCCTGATGCAGGAGCTTGAAAAGAGGCAGCACGCATGATGGATGCATGCAAAGTGGGTGGTATTTGCATGGCTCTCTCTCTGCATTGTAGAAAGCCTCCCTTTTGTGCTTTGCGGCTTTTGCACAGCAAAACTCTCTTTGCTGCTCAAATGACGCGTGTGGCGTGTCCCCTGGCAGGCGTGTGTGCGGTTGGGAAGCCGATGTGCCTGCTGTTCGAGTACATGGCCTACGGGGACCTGAACGAGTACCTGCGTGACCGCTCGCCCCGCAACCTGTGCAGCCTGGCGCAGGGCAGCCTGGACACGCGGCTGCGCCTGCCGAACCCCCTGGCGCTCTGCTGCACCAGCCAGCTCTGCATTGCCAAGCAGGTTGCTGCCGGCATGGCCTACCTCTCCGAGCGCAAGTTCGTCCACCGGGATTTGGCCACCAGAAACTGCCTGGTGGGGGAGAACATGGTGGTGAAAATTGCAGATTTCGGTCTCTCAAGGAACATGTATTCTGCTGACTATTACAAAGCAAACGAGAACGATGCCATCCCCATCCGCTGGATGCCCCCTGAGTCCATTTTCTACAACCGCTACACCACGGAGTCTGATGTATGGGCCTATGGGGTGGTGCTGTGGGAGATATTCTCCTACGGCATGCAGCCTTACTATGGGATGGCTCACGAAGAGGTCATCTACTACGTGAGGGATGGGAATGTCCTTTCTTGCCCTGACAATTGTCCTCTGGAGCTCTACAACCTGATGCGCCTCTGCTGGAGCAAGTTGCCTGCTGACCGGCCAGGCTTTGCCAGCATCCACCGCATCTTGGAGCGCATGTACGAGAGGGCCGTGGCCAACATGTCTGTCTGAGGGATACAGTTCCCTCCTGTCTCCTGTGTCCACCTATTTAGACTGACTTGAACCAGCCCAAGAGCTCCTGAGTGATGGTGCCTTCACACAGTGTCTCACTCAGGGAGGAGAAAAGAGCTTGTTCCACAGCCAAACAAGAAACACAGACTGTACCCCTTTATGCACCTCTTTGAGTGGCACTGTACCTCCCAAACAACAGGGCTGACCTTTAGCCACCAAGACAGGACTCCTCAGGTTGGTGAGAGTGCTGGTCATACTAACTCAGTACTTATATTTAGCATTTCCAGGAGCAAAAAGCTGCCTAGGAAAGGCAAACAAATGTTTCTTCCTAAGCACTGTTTCTTCCCTTCCTGAGAGATCCCACCATGCTCTTCTGCATTTACATTCTTGGCTTTTACCTTTTTTCCCTCTTTCTCTTACATTTTCTAGTATTATTTAAAAAAAAAAAAAAAAGGTTGCAGAGTTCAATCTTCTTTTGGGGATACCATTTATTATGTCATTTTCATGTACTGTTTACTATTTTGTGTTTGCATACTCAGTCCTTTTTACAAAAAAAGGATGTTTCTGAAGCCATAGGCCACTTTCATCTTCCTTTTAACTTTCACTCTCTCTCATTACAATAACACTGACAGAATCAAAACAGGAGCCTGCTGGACCACTGGGCAGCCACCTGCATCTTCTGCTACAGAGACAGGCAAACTCCTGTCGAGCATGACACTTTCCATTTTCCAGTGTGGGAAGTCCAGAGTTATGTTCACTTGATGTTTGCTGAAGTCTCATCTAAAACCTTTCCTTAAGCATTGCAGCACATCTTACCCACCTTCCCCTGAAGCAACAAAGCCATTTGATGCTGTGGAAGAAATTAATCCCAAAGGCCTGGTGCTGCACCTTGTAGGCATCCAAAGTGTATTTATTTGCCACTGCCTGGTCCTCACCATGCCAAAAGCAGAAAGAAATTAATCCCCTCTTGAAGAAGCATGGCAGGTTGTATTAATTGCTTGTTTCCATTTCCTTTGCAATCTTTGCCTCCTGTTTCTGGTTTCCTTTCCTGACAGACTCTCCTAAGTCCAATTACAATATTTGCTGGCCACCTTTCCTTGTGCTGCAGTTTAGAGACAGAGAAATAAGAAAGGTGGGTGTCTGCCACCAGTGTCCTTCAGAGACAACCTGTCAGTTAGGAGAAGGTAGAGAAAGTTTGTAAGAAGAATTGCAAACTGTCCATCTGCAGGGCAAAGATGAGACTGCCTCAGTAATAGCCTGCAGCCCATCTCCAAACGCCAAATGTTTCTCCAAATTGTGATGGATACTTTAGTGCCAGAGTAAATTTTATTCCTCTGGTGATGGGTGTAACCTTTTGGCTCCTTGTGGAGTGAGGAGTAGTTGTCCCAGAGCCCCACTGCTGACACAAAATGTAGCCTGAGGCAGGGATGTGCATTATGACTATAGAGCAGGAGTGTAAATGAGTGAGTGTCTTAGTGAGGCTTCTGTAACTTGGACACACTGGTTTAACCTACCAAGAAAGCAGCAGCAGAGTGTAGCTATCTATGTTTTCTGAAAGGTAAGCTTGAAAAGGTGTGTGAATCATTATAAAGAACAGAACTGGAAAGATCATACTTTCGTCTGCTGCTATCCAGTTTGTTTGGGTTTTTATTTTGTTGGTTTTGTTGGTTTTTTCTCATATAATGTCGTTTATTCCGACTGTGGCCACAACAGCATGATTTAATGTTTTCAGACCACTGGTGTCGCCTTTAATTGTAGCAAAGAGCTTGCAATTGCGAAGGACAATGGCAAGAAAAGAGGTCTGGGCTGCAAAATGTTGAGGTGCTAAAATAGTGTCTGCACAGTAAGCACAAAATGGCCAGTGCTGTTTCACTCATTTAGCAGTCCTACCATCATGCTGCTATCGCACAACATTTACTCAGGTTTGGATGCTAAAGAAAAATACCCTTGAAAATCCTAATGCCCTCAACTTCAATAAAATTTGTACTGGAGTTTCTTGTATAGCTCCTGTCACCACATTATGACCACCTCGCAGTGTGCACTGTTGAATTTGTTGGGTTGTATCAGCTCCCTGTCTATCTTCCCTGTTTTGAGGAGGCAGAAGTGAGGAGGCAGGCCTGGAAGGATGGAGCTGATACAGCATCAGCATCACCAAATACACAGCCCGGGACTTGCATCATCTCTGTAAGGGAGGGGGCACATTCAAGATCCTGGCAGTGCTCAAGGCATCAGGAATTTTGTCACCCTGTACAGAGAGGGCAGGGTCAGAAGCTGTGTGTGGGTAGTGGGGAGGGTCCAGGTACCCAGCACCTCCTCTGAAGCTGGAATGATTCTTACGCTAAGCAAAGTGCACAGTAACAGGTGCAAAGTCTGCACCATGTGCTAAATGTAAACAAACACACCCCTTTACAGTGTCTGGAGGACACTCTGCCTTTTTGCCTTCTAGGATCCCAGTGCTGCCTTCAGTTTTTCATTCTCCCATTCCCCCAGGAAAATTATTTCAAAATCAGTTTTCTTCTTGTTAGCTGCCTGTAATGTCACACTCTAGGAAGTTTCACTCACTTTGTTTGTGAAAGAAAGACTCCCATAAAATTGGAAGTGTAGCCCTTTTAATCTCATTTTCCTAGCCCAAATGCTTGTCTCAGTAGCCCCCTATTTAGGATAATAGCGGAAAATTTGGCTTTCCTCATCCAGCATTCCGGCCTTTGCATTATAAGCATGTACTAAGGGGTCAGGTAGTCAGTGTCTGCAGGTCAGGAGGGGAAAAGCTTCCTTTCTTGCAGGAGGAAAAAGATCATTTGAAGACAGACTCAGAGAAGCTCTCAGCAGCATGTTCTGCAGGGATGGTAATCATTTTTGTGTACTGATCCAGCAGGAGGACTTAGCACCTAGATGGTGTTGTACTTGGAGGATTAAATTGTAGCAGGGCTTCGGCTGCAGTAGCTGGATTTTACTGTTTCCTTCTGCTGTATGCTTTTCAGCTTGCTAGGAGCTGGAGGTTCACTGCTTTCATGACACGCCTCCTTTCACAGATTTTTTTTCTCCTCATGTTTAAGATTCTGCTGTCTTCATTCTATGTTACACAGTGTGCTATGCCAGATTCTTCTAGACTTTCTGTGCAATTGTCATGTAACAATTTTTTTGAATGGGCATAAACAAAGGGATTATGATAAAGTAGAGGAGCAAGAAAAGTTTGTTGCTCAAAAAAGTTGCTTGGAAGCAAAAATATTTTGCTTTTCTAGTTTGGATTTATAATTCATGTGGAAAGAGAGGATGAATCAAAAGTGAACATTTTTTGTGTTCATTTTAGAACATTTGTGTGCTGCAAGGTAGAAAACTTTTCTACATTTAGTTCTGTCCACACTGGCCCAAAAAATATGGAATGCTTCATGAATTTGCATGTCACCCTTGTGCAGGGACCATACTAACATATGAGTTTAAGATGAACCTTTTTGGTGCTTTGGCTCCCATTCCCACTGAGAGCAGAGGGAGCCAGCAATCTGGGGCACTGGATGAGATCCCCAAGAAAAGGATTTGCAGCACATTTGATGTACCCATTCCCTTTGCAAGTGTGCTGCCTTGAGCGCTGGCAGCACATATACAGCTTTATCCTTGGTGACATATTGTGAAACCTGACCAACTGAACAACACAGACATCCTTTTATGTTCCTGTGCCCTTATTTGACAGTTGCATTTAAAATGCACTTTTATAAGCTTAAATTCCATAAATGATTGGACACTGTTTACAACATGATCAAATTTAGTTCAGATCCTCTCAAACACTGTGTGGGCTAAACGTAACTGTCTCATCTCGTTTACCCAGGGGAATATACTAGTTATTATTCTGTGATTGTTATATCTTCATGAATGATGGCTTTGAAAGATGTCCCTAGCAGAGATGTACATTTCTCATTATCTCAACCTGTGTAACTCTTGCGTGCAATATTTTATAAAATAAAGAGACATTGAAAAGGATAATACTAATTCTGTTCTCTCTGTTCTCTTCCTTCTCCAGCATGGTGTTGGAGATTTTTGCTTTTGTTTTTTTTTCTTTTTTTTTGAAAATGGATGGTGTTTCATTTTACTAAAATATCTTTGTTACAGCTTTAAAATCACAGTTGTTATACTGCAGGCAGTTGCAGTAATAAGTTACCTTATTATGTGTGCTCAAAGGCATGTGGTTTTGGTGGGTTAAATTTGATGGGTGCTGTAGGAATACATTAAGAAACTTTACATTATGAGAACACACTAAGGGCTGGACAAGGGAAAAGAGAATGTTTTTACAGCAATGTAGATTGGAGTCCTTTATGACTATCCCAAAGTGTAAGATGCCTCATAGAGATGGCAATGACATCTGTCTCCCTCCAAATACCTGCTGGTATTTGTGCCTGGATTCTGGTCACACTCCTAGATGTGTGGAATTAAAATGTGATAGAAAATCAAAAGGGAACTGAGTTTGCCATTTGTAGAGCACAGCTGAGCAAAATTTCATGCTGATGGGTTTATCTAAAAGGCTAAAATTTGTTTTTTCTGCATATGATCCTTGAAGATGAACTCACTCAGCAAAAGTATGGGAATTTTAACTATTTAAAATTAATTGCAAATCTTTAACAATCAGGAATGGGAAATCAAACACAACTTTCTGACTACAATTAATCAGGCAAACTGGAAGTATATTTTTTATTTCTCTCTCTTCCCCCTGCCACTCTCCCAATACAATCTAAAGAGTTTTCTGCAAATCTTCTTGCTAGAAACCTTAGGGAAAACAGTGTTTTATTGTAATATTGTCCTTGCTGAGAAAGTCATTAATGAATTATTTTTTCATCCTCTCAGTCAGGTTGAACCATATTAAAGGGCTGATGTGCCAAGTTTTTCAAGGCACAAGAAGAAGTGGTGCACTCATTTCCCACCATCAAATGCATAGACTTTTAAATCTGTAGAGAAACATTCTTCCAGCCTGGCTAAAAAGTTGACCCTATGACAGAACCTGTTGTCTTCAGCAGTACAATCTCTGCCAGGCTTCCCTCCTTCCAACCCCCTTCACCTGAACCAGACAGCACAATGAGATGTCCCCAGTGCCTTGAGTCACCCTGAGTATTTTCTGTAATTCAGCCACTCTGCATGAAACAATGAGAGGAACGTGTGGCTGGGAAAAGCAGAAGCATGTAGTAGATAATTTAGTTTTTCTTGACTTTCATATGTGATTTTGTAAATGCATATCTTTCTCTTTGTGTAGGTGTTTATGGAAGAGGGTGAGGAAGCTTGCTTTCTGGGGAGGGCAAACAAGGTTTCACTCAATCCTCTATGCAAATTCCTTGTTGTGTCTTTCCATTAATTAAGAAACTTTGCATCTTCAGCTAAATGTAATGACATTCCACTTCCTCAAAGGAAAGTCCTAAGAGGCCTTTGCAAAGTTTCTGTCATTGCAGTGATGTGGGAGTTACTGCCCCTCTGCTGCTGGTGTGGAACTGTGAAGTAACATGAAACAACTTTTCATATTTCATAAATAATCCAGAGGATTTCAGTGGTGTTCAAATGTAGGACTAGGATAATTTTATTATTAACAAGATGGAAAAAAGAAAGAAACCAACCCTGTTGATTTACCTATTCCACCAAAACCACAGAGCCTATCATAATAGTGTCATGGGTGTTTTACAAGTTTCTCAACTTTGGGAGAAAAATTTTGTACTAATTCAATGACAAATCTTTAGAAACTCACCTTTTTATACAGTGCTACTGTGCACAGCCAAGAGCATTCCCTGGAGCCCTCGTCCATACTTAGTGGTACAGTGGCCAGTTGTAACTGTAGAAAGGGGAACATATGAGGAGTTTGAAGCTGCCCTTAAAACCAGAACTAGCAATTTTCTTCAGTGCTGGAGTGGTAGCTCTTAGCAAAGATCATACTTTACACCACTGACATATTAATATGCTAACACAGCATCATATAATATCCCACAAATTTAGTATTAAACAAATAAGAGTTTCATCAGCAACTGATAGACAGAAAATTTTATGATAAATTTGGACCAAAAAGCAATCAATTAATTAATTTATTATATTTATTGAAGAAATATTTTTCTTCTGTCTGCTGGGATGCTTTAAATCTTTTGCCAGTAATAGGCCAGTGTGCTTACTTTGACTGTGAGATAACCACACCATACATTTCTACTGGGCATGAGTGAATACGTTGGAGCACTTGTATGTTTATCTGCCCTCCCCCATGGCTTTTATATAAAAGAGATGTTACACTTTGGAGTTTATATAGGGTAGCTAACTTTTATGTAAACAAAAAACTTAATGGAAGAGGGGATCTGTGCAGAAATGAGGAGTGCCAGATGAATGAATGGGGGTTATTCACCCACTGGATGTAGAGATCTTGCTGTGCTAAATTTGACTTCTTATTTAAAGCAGTGCTAACTTCAAAGCAGTGACATTGAAGAACAGGAGGGCTTTGGCTATTGTGTATTACCATTCTCCTGAGGGATACAATACCAGGCACAGTCAGTCCCATGCCAGATTAACTCAGATTTGGCTGAGATTTATTTGCAGTGCTTTTGTTATTTTTTTCTTCTGCTCTGGAACACAATGAGATCTCCTGATGCTCATGCTCCAAGACCCTGAACTCTCCACACCTCATGCCCTTCGCAAGGCAAGCAGCAGGACAGCCCTGTTCTCTTTCCTTTCCTCCCAGCAATGCACCACTTTCATCTGATCACAGGGTCCAGACAGGTGCCTTTTGTGGAGCAGGGCAACACCAGTAAACGAGAATGTTTCCACACCTCTTACAGTGGCGGAGCTGTGGCTGTGTGCCCCTGCACAGAGCAGCACCATCCCTACCTCAGGCAGGTACCTGGCCTGCAGTATAGGTGCAGGTCTTTTTGGAGCTGGGAGGCTGCATTTTGTTTGGAAAGAGCTCCTGGAGAGGACTGTACAAAATGTTCATATCAAAACTTCCAGCAATGAAAAGCCACCCGGTTTGGGTGTCATTAGTGGCCCTGCTGAAGTTTGCCAGGAGTATCTGCATGCCGCTAGGCTGCTGAGCAGCTACATTTCGAGAGAAACTGCTCTGATTTATAGCTCGGTGTCAGTAGCACGTTGCACTCCAACAGCTGAGGACTGGCAGGGGACAAGACAACTTGGTATTGGTGTGTCTTACGTGTGAGATCTTCAAGTCAACAGCAAAGCATTTTAATGATCTGTCCTCTCAGTAATCTCAGATGTGAAAAACTGTGACTGTCTGGGCACCAGGTGTCACCTATCTAGACAAAACAATAAAATTTTGGCTAATATATTTTACTGTGTATCACGCCTCATATGGACACAATGCTAGGGTACTTATACACTGTGTTGAACAGGATTGCTGTCTGTTTTGCTAACAATATGCACTATTGCCCTGAGCCTACAGGACAGAAGAGTATTTGATTTAGTTTGTGTGAGATAAATCCTGTCAATGAGAGGGACACTCTGCCTATTTGGAAACATACCCTGACTCAGCAAGACTTGCACAAATATTTTTCTTGGACAGTTACCATGCAGTCAAGTAGCTGCTACTACTACACATTTGCCCTTTTATGCCAATCCATACAAAGGATTATCTGTTAGCAAGAAGTTTTCAAAAATAACTCGAGACAAGATGTTAAATTAAATTCTTACACATGAAATAAAAGTATCTCTGTCTACAATAAAAAATATGCACAGTTCATCCTTTTGGAACTCTGAGATCCTCTTTGCCTTCACTGTCAATTCTAACTCCACTCAGAGATTAGTGGGGCTGATAATTATTCACTGCTTCAGCCAACGCTGATATGAAGGGGCTTCCAATGAACTTTGAAACAAGGAGGCAAAAAATCATACACAGGGCCCAGTAATATGCACATGAGGCTACAGATGCCAAAGTATGAACACATATAGGGGAAAAGAGAACAAAATAGATTACAAAAAATCATATGGGAGAGGCCTGTTAATTTGCATTATGTTTGATGTTTTCAATGTTTTACAGTGCTGTTTTCTAGAGCATTTTGGAGAAACAAAGAGCAAAAAACCTACTTTATGGATGTTAGTATGATCTGAACTGGTGCTTTTCTTAAACCATCTGCTGGCAACAGCTGGAGTCATGATACTAAATATGTTTCCTTCTGATACCTGGTTTACTGCTCCTATTCTAAGATTCCTTTGCAGAAGGGCCTGGGTTGTAAAATCTGGGCTCAGATCACATGTTTCTCCTTACCCAAAGGATTATTGGTTGGTCTGGCCTTGGCATTGACGTATAACTAGTTGAAAAAATGTTAACTTTCTATTTTCCTGCATTGTATTTTTGTTTCTCTTGGCCAATAACACCTTGCTTATAACACCTTCTGATCCAAAACCTGAGCATCCTTCAATGAGCAATTGCCCTGTGTGCACCCACTGGGCTACAAGAATCAGAACAAACTCCTGGTGCAACCCAAAGTATTGCTACCCACTGACTGTGTCAATGGCTTTTGGCCAGGTTTCTAGCTGACAGAGATGCAACAGTATTAAACATTGAAGGGAAATAACTGAAAGGCATAAGGAAAAATAGACTACATGATACAGAGTAAGAAGCCAAGCCCATCTGCAGAGGAAGTTTCTAGGGACTGATGCCCCTACAGCTGCACACAATACCTACACTTCAGCTGGCAACTCTAACCCTGTGATCCCACTGTGGCAGATGGGATTGCACACAGACTTTTTCCAAGTTAAAATCACAAAAACCTGTGTTTGGAGCCCTTGTCTCCGAGCAAGCCGTAGGGAAATGTGTGCTGACAGGGGGATGCACACTCCACTGGATTCTGAAGTCCATCTGTGCCCCTGTGCCATAACTTGTAAAATGCCACCACACTATCAGCAGCAGTACTTCTTAGCAAGTACATTTTCCATCTAGTCACTGGCAGCCCTCAGTCCTCAGCTTTAAATGATTGCAGCCAAATGCAGTTCTTTCACTTCCAAACCCTGAAACCATTGACCTAAGCAGCTGGCTGCCTTGTGTCTCCTGGGGCAGTCTTTTTACAAAGAAACCCGTGATTCATCTGCAGATGGCTCCCTGAATCAGCAGGCAGCTCCACCCACAGCCAAAAAACCTGACAATCCCAGTGCTTGCTGCCCCAGCAAGGATGTGAACCCAGGGCTGGCATGGATTTCTCTGCATTTTCAGAAACTTCATATTGTTTGTTTCAATCTCAATGCTTGGCTGGGTGGTAGGAAGGAGAAAGACTTGTGGGACACACCTTGGTGGGAATTTGTGTTGCAGAGACACTGTGATACTGCAGGACAACATCCACAAGGCAACCCAGGATGGGTGTGACTACTTTTGGGATGGCTTTTCTGTCCTTCTGAGGAACACAATTTGTCCTAGCCAAGCAGCAGCAAGTGTGTTGATGCTGTTACCAAGTAACAGACATGGTGGGATACAGTAGGGATCATTTCCTGAGCTGCTCCACTTCCTGGGGCAGGAAAAGTGGGGCAGAAGTATGAGACTCATCCTTCACTCTCCCCTGCATTGTTAGTGCAGCTTGCTGGCCCTTGAACTTCCTATGAGGAGAAATTGGCTTGCTCAGAACATGCTTGAAAATGCCAGCCTTGCTGTTGACAGCAAAGTTTTTGCAATATCAACAGTTATGCAAGACAAAGATTTATAACAACACCTATGCTGCTGTAAATATGGACATAACACAGTTTTTTGAGTTGATGCAAATTCATGCTAGAATTGTATAAGAATGACCGGTACTTGACCTCCTCTGGCAGTTTCTCACACAATTAGAAATCTTCTGGTGACAAATTTATGATTGGATCCAAACAGTTTAGCAAATTCCTGAGATATAGAAATTTCTGGTAAGTCGAGACTCCAAATAGCCTGACGCTGCCTTGGGCACATCTTCCAGATGTACAATTTTGGTGGCAGACAGGCAAGGAAAATTTCCTCTCTCCCTCTTTCCTCTTTCCCTTTGCTTCAGAGGTTCTTTCGTAAAGAAGAGCCTTCTGGTAGTCCCTGCCTATCTGAATTAATAGGTTACAGCAAGCTCTGCGGAAGTGCCCTTCCTGCCCATCCTATAAGATTTATCTTTTTTTTTAAATTAAGTGCATGTTTCAATAAGGCCAAAATGTGGAAGATTGCCACCTACAGCAGTACAACTTCATGCTGTGTCTCCCAAGTCAAAATGACAGGCGGGCACTGGAAGTCCCCTGCCTCCTAATGCTTGCAACACAGTCTTGATCAATGCAGCAGAGCGAGAGCAAGAGGGAAAAACAAGGAGACATAAAACACCTGGCTAGATTCCAAAGCTGTTACCTAAACTTGCATGGTGGGAAGGGGAATGCTGTAACTTGTGGCTCCAATAAGGCAAACCATCAGCCCCAGGACCTAACTGAAGGCCGGTCCAAGGGTAGCCAGAGGTAGGGTGCCAGCCCCATGGGAGACCCAGAGACAACAGGTGCTGTGGCCATTGAGATCACAGAATCATCGAGGTTGGAAAAGACCTCTAAGGTCATCGAGTCCCTCTTACTTTACTCTTGGTTTTACCTACATTGCTGAGCAAACAAATGGGTGGCCTTAGAGTCATGGTGAGTTGCTCAGCAGTGTTCACTGAGACATGCTTTTGTCCAGAAATAATTTTCCTAATTCTGTCCAAACAAAGGCATCAAATGTACACCAACAGCAGCATAATGAAAATTTTGTGAGACCCACCACATCCAGCTCATTATTTGAGGCTCATACAAAATGAGATAGTCTGCCTGTTGGTGAGCAAGGAGAGGTTCTCTGCTCCTATTGTGAATGGACTGAGACCAAGATAGTAATTAATCCCTGTTGTGTATTTTTTTATGAGCTACTGAGAGCTGCTGTGAAGTCAATAGGTGAGAATACTTAAGCAAGCTTGCCCTAAGGGTGTGTGCAGTTTATCCCTTTCTGAGGACAGAAGTTCAGTATTTGACAGAGACTTGCCTGTTAACATCTGACTAGGAACCAAAAACTTATTGCCAAACAGGATAGTTCTCTGAAACAGGCTCAGCCATGTTCTTCACCCTGCTTTGGGTAAAGTACAGACAAAAATATGTTATATATCATTACAACTGTTATGTTTGGCATAATCCAGCTCTCATTGAAGACAGTTGAACAATTCCCATTGACCTCACTTAGGAGCTGCAATTCATGGCCAACTTGCAGTTAAGTTAAACACAAATCTGAACATTCCAGAAGCAATAAGGAGTGCTGCAATGGCTGTTTTCCCCTGATATTGGCATTCCTGGAGGTTCAAGAAGACAGATGTACCTAAATCTTTATTTGAGAATTTATTTTTCAAGAAAACCCAGGCCCTTGGAAAGCCCTTTCATGGACTCCTTTTTCCAGCACAGAAGATAACTTCTTCAAGAAAGATACTTTATAAATCAGTTAAACTGAAACTGCTAAAGCAGTATTTGGGAAACTGAGGCAGAGGGTGGAGATATTAATTCCTTTCTTTCATTCTAACATATAACACTTTAATGGCTGTTCCCTGACTTTCTTTGACAAAGCAGTGACAAACTTCTGCAGCTGTTCTGGGCCACAAAGCATTAATGGAAAAAATTAGTACTGCTGCAGAGTTGGAAATGGTTTGGATCACACAGGCTTCATCATCACTAACAGTAGTCCTGGACCTTTGTGCTGTCCCAGTTTCAGTGTTAGTTGTGCAGAAGAACAAGAAGAGCTGGAGGGATCAGCCCTCACAGTGATTGCCCAAAATTCACACAGATCTGAATGGAGACTTTCCCTCCGTCTTCCTTTCTGATCCTGAGAAAACAGGGCAGTAACTCACATGACTCTTCAAGTCAGGATGCTTTACTCTCCTCCCTTTCAATAAAAGAGCAAATGGAGGACAAGATAAGGATAAGCATTGCACTCAGTGGCTTTGAGGTTTGTAGAGGCTGAGACATGAGTAGTGAGTAGTTCTTGGCTGCCTAAAAAGCTACAGGTTGCATCTTCATCAAATGGAAACACAGAAAGTTAGAAACTCATGGATGGGAAAAAAGAGCCCAAATACAAATCACCTGCAGTTTTCTATCTAAACAGAATTAAGAAATTTCAGGAAGAAGTAAGTTTCTCTCTCAAAAAAAAAAAACAACAAAACAACCAAGAGGAGCTATAACTGCTCCTGAGTTGTGTGCTGTGGTGTGGAGGAGGGTCACACAAAAGCAAGCTATACAGGTGTAGACAGTAAAGGGCTGAGAAAGTGACAACAGGTTTGTGGTGTTCAGATACTTTGTAGAAGGCATGTGCCTATTTTTTAAGGGATGCTGGACTGCCAAAATATGATGCACACTCAAATCACACCCACAGAATATGCTGCCACAATGGAGACAACAGCAGAGAATATTTTTTTGGGACGAGAATGAAATCAGAGAATCTGTTGACTTCCTGCAAGGCAGGGAGGCCATGCAGAGAAACCTTGAGAAATTAGAGGGCTGAGCAATCACCAACTGTATGAAGTTCAACAGGGGACAGTGCCACATTCTGCATCTGTGATGGGGCAACCCTGGATGTACAGACAGGACAGGAAATGAGAGGCTGGAGAGTGTTCCAGAAAGGGACCTGGGTGTCCTGGTCAATGGCAAGTTGAACATGAGCCAGCAGTGCCCTGGCAGCCAGGAGGGCCCCCATGTCCTGGGGGGCATCGGGCACAGCATCACAGCCAGGCAAGGGGGGGGATTGTCCTGCTCTGCTCTGCTCTGCTCTGGGGCAGCCTCACCTCCAGTGCTGGGGGCAGCTCTGGGTGACACAATATAAAAAAACACATTTAAAGCTGTTAGAGAGTGTCCAAAGTATGGCAACAAAGGTGATGAATGGTCTGGAGGTGAAGCTGTGTGAGAAGCAGCTGAGGTCACTTGGTCTGTTCAGCCTGGAGGAGACTGAGGGGAGACCTCACTGCAGTTACAACTCCCTTTGTTGGGGGAAGAGGAGGGGCCGGCACTGATCTCTTCTCTGTGGTGACAGTGACAGGACCTGAGGGAGCATCTGTGAGGGTTTAGGTTGGATATTAAAAAAAAAATTCTCTCCCCAGAGGGTGGTTGGGCACTGGAACAGGCTCCCCAGGGATGTGGTCACAGTGGCATTTGGACAATGCACTTGGGTACATTGTGTGAGTCTTGGGTGCAGGTGCTGGGCCAGGACTTGGACTTGATGATCCTTGTGAGTCCCTTCCAAATCAGCATTCCGTGAAAAGCAAAAGTCATGAGGAAGAGCTGGCTGAAGGTCATTTAATAGTTCCTTCAGTTCAGTTCTCCTTGCATGCGCTGTGAAGGAGATCAAACTGACTCTTGGCTAGCTGATATTGCTTCCAGGAGAGGAACGGAAAAGGTTTACAGCTTTTGTTTCATGCTTTGTTTCTGGACCACAGTTCTCTTTGCCTGCACATTTCGAGTGTCTTTGTGTGTGCTCTCAAACTTGTGGCAATGCCTGTCAACTCAAGCAGTCTCAGGCCACACACAGCATCTGTGGACTCCTAGAAACAGCAGCCGTTGCATTTCAGGGCAGGGAATTAGCTCATAAATATTTACAAGACTGTCAGTTACAGAACTATTAGCAAGACAGCTCTGATCAGAATAGGAGAGATGGGCTTCAGCATGCCTGACTAATCCAGTCAGGCAAAATAATTTTTGACCACAAGGAAAGCAGTTCCCCTCTCCCTGTCTCACAAACAAAGTAAGAGCGTGCACTGCAGGATGGCTGCAAAATCCAGTATTGCTCAAAACATGTCCCTTGAGGCTGTATTTTTTAATCCATAAGTAAGTATAACTTTTTTTTTTATTTTTTAGAGAGACTATATATCTTCTCCCCATAATCTCACATGTTGTTGGAAACCAAGCCTGAATACACCAACTTGATCACAACCCACAGTCCCAGTTCACACAGTCCTGGCCCCATTCAAGCCAGTGCCAACAGGAGAGAGCTAAATGTCACCCCAGTGTCCCGCCTCACTCAGTGTCCTGCTTCCTAATGAGAAGACTCAGCCATGTCCAAGGTCTCCTGCAAGGACACATGCTGCTCTCAACCTTCTCTTGGCAGCGAGGTCCAGGGACCTACCAGCAAGATGCCTCTGCCTGCGGAGGAGGGCTTGGTCCTAATCTGCCTTGGAGCTCCTGCAGCCAGGCCACATTTGCAGGCACCAAATCAAACCTCTGAAGGCTATGCTAGCATTTGCCGAAAGAAGAAATTTGCTGCTGCAAACTGGGAGCCATCCTTGTCTGAAGGAACCAACTGACACTCTTGGAAGACAGGCCCTTGGAAAATATAATGTCTTCCTAAAAATTTAAATAGTTTTTTTTAAGAGGTCAGGGATTTTTTAGTAGTAGTATAGTGTTGATAAACAGGAAGCTGTTGGTGTTTGGGTGTTTTTTTGGCTAGTTTATTGATTTTTAAACTGACCGTGGTAAAAGATCTGAAGGCTTAGCGCAATGTTTTGAACAACAGTTCACCACAAGGGGATAGAAAGGAAAAGATGAGCCACAGTGGATAGGTGTGAAACTGTAGCAAATGAAGAAATGAGAGGGCTGATACAGATGATAATTTTTGTCCTGATGCAAATCACATGAGGCACAAACAGAACACATATGGTCTGGGAGTATGGGCCAGATTGCCTGCAAAAAGCTCAGCAACAGAGATTGAATGAAGCTTGGAGCTTCTAGTTTGGTGAGAAGTCCACAGTTTTGTGAGACAAGGAAAAGCCTGAAGCCCATGTATAGTGCACAGAAAGAAAGTATATTGCTCCATCTCCATTTATTTCTCTTCTGCTTCTTCCTTCTCTTCTGCTTTTTCCTTTTGGCCCAGTGGGATCGTGGCTTAGGTCCTGTTCTACCTGGCAGACTGTGGGGCAGTGCTCCGAGTGCATCCCAGGAGCAGAAAGGCTGTCATGCTTTAGCAATGGTATTTGCCAAGTAAACACTCTCACTGAGACTCTCCAAATCTCGAGCTGCTGGCTTGTTATCCTTCCCCTTCTCCCTCTCTCTACAAGTGGCTGGAATTGAGAACAGGAGGCACAAAAGGTAAAGTTTACATGTTGAGATAAGAACAATTTACTGGAAACAGCAATGAGGTAGGAAAATGAATCACAACGGCAACAATACCAATTACAGCGGGTGCAAGAAAGAGGCAAACAATTCACAGGGAAACGTCTCAGTGATACCAAACCACTCCCTGCACCACAGTATGCCAACCTGGCAGGGACCCCTTCTCCTGGGAACAGATCCCCAAACCCTTTTGCCTGGCAATGACATGAGGTGGTATAGAATAATCTCCAGGTTGTATCCCTTCCTCCTCTTGCCTACTGCAAAAATCCTGATTGGAAATAGGATAAAAGCTCTATCCACATGGATTTAACTTAGGGATTAGGTCTTAAAGGCAAGTTTTTTTGGAGAGAACCTGCCTCTTATTTTGTGTTATTCCAGCAGTCAGTTTCACGTATCTGTGACCCCACAGGAGTCTGGGAATGGGAGTCAAGAAGGAATGGCATGAGAGCAGCAGCCTCCTGGCATATTTTATCCACTAGGCACTCAGTAAAATTATGTGTCTTAAGCCATGGCTCATGTTCAAAGGGTTTTTTGGTAAGTACTTCTGCACATCATTGGATCTTTGTGGAAAGATTCTGAAATTCCACACTTTTGCTGGTTGGTTTGGCTCTCAACTCTCTTTGTGGATACATGGAAAGGTGGGAAAAGATGTTATTTTGTTAATTTTTCCATGGCTCTTGAAAGGCACAGAAATTCAAGGCGTTGGACATCTTTTAAGGTGTACTGGGAACAAAAGGACCATGCCAGTAGAGGCTGAAAATCGTGAGTCCTGCTTAATTTTTTCTGCCATATCCACTCTGGGGAATTTTTCAAACCTCACTAAACTTCCTATCTTGAATCTGTTGTGAGAGAACAACACACATATTTGTTTCACCAGTGACCACATGAGACACTGATGTCCAGTGAGATGAAACAAGATGAGAGATAGGCCAGGTGTTTCCAGGGCCTTTCACACAACAGGAATGGACAGCCAGCACAAAATCTCAGATTTTTGCCAAAGATAAATAGTGTACCTGATGCTGCCCATGCTGTCTACTCCTGAAGCTATTCTCAAAAAGCATGACACTGGCACCTCTGCTGTCCTACCAGATGCTGCAGAGCTGAAGATCCAATTTGTAACGCAGCTGAAGTAATGGCATGCAGTTGCCTGTCTCCCCTGGTATCAAAGCCTCCGCCCTGGATGTGAGTCCTGAGAGCATGACAGTCTGGCATCTCCACTGAAGTCTTCAGTTTCAAAGCTGTGTGCACACTCTGCATACTCTGATCTTGTGGTATAGAGACTACTCATGACTGTTCTGTGTGTGGTCAGGAGATTCCGTGAAGATGTTGAATAATGAAACAGACTCCAGCATGTTCTTTTCACATCTCTTGATCTGCCTTTCACTATACAAATGGTGGGGTACCGAGACCACAAATTTGAGAAGAGATTTTGGAGATAAATTTACAAGAGGAATAAAGGATGGAAAATTGTTATGATAAAAAAACCCTGAAATATTTTGCAAAAAAATCAATGCCACAGTATGAAAAGACTCATGAGAGTGCTACTCCTTCTTTGCTGAGGAGCAGAAGAAAAAATACCTCCAGTTTTGGTGGAACTGAGTCTTCTGAAATACAGATAGAGGCATTGTAGGATTTTTTTCTGGGTAGAGATCAGGTCTCTATCCAGAGTTTACTTCATTTGCAAATTTTTTGCAGTGGCAGAGAAATATAAAACCATATATGTAACGGATAAAACAAGATGTCTGAGGAAAAGCCACAGTAAATGCAACAGATATTTTCAAAAATTAAGAAGGATCTGGAAGCAAGATATGCACTTTCTTAAAGACACAGAAAATAATTTCTCTAAATGGTTTTCTGACAGGCTATAAAAGGTGCATAACTCAATGAGTTAACTCTGCCTTTATATTATACTTCAAAGTATCACCTTTTCCTCATCACTGGCCTCAATTCTACTCCTTTCTTCTACTCAGCAAAACAAATAAGTGCATGTTTAATTCCAACCATGTGCTCAGATGCTTTGCTGGAGCAGTACAGACTTTTCCTCATGGTAGAAGCTGACCTTTGCAGGGGCTGCTGTGGCACCCCAGTACTTGGGAAACTGGCAAATCTTACCCAAAGGCTTTTGCAGAGCTAGGAATTTGGTCAGTTACCCCATGGGAATCTCTCTGTATGTGAGGGGTCAAGCTATTCTCTTTAATAGAAAATGGGAGCTGCAATGTGGCTCTGCCCATTTCATTCCGGAGCACTCCCAGGAAGCATTTTTGTATCCCTTTTGTGTATCCCTTGCCAGATCCTCTCTTTTCCCTCAGCAAAGCTGTAGGTCCATGGATCTCTTGGAGATAGTACATCCCTGGGCTTTGCAAATGCTCCCTTGCCCAATTGTCAGGAGGAGGAATCCATGCTGTAGGGGGAATGTAAAACTTTTACAGGAAACAGCAAGCGTCAGGTGTTGCAATATATATTCTATTTAAGGCTGTATCGGTAACAGGTTACCTTTTATTAAAGAACTTAAGAGAGAATGGGTAGAGATATGGGTTCCTAGAGGACAATCTGTAGTCACTCAAGCCTTATGTCTTCATTCTGTGACAGTGAGAGTAATGTGCACTGAATCAGAAATAACAGAACAACAACAACAAAAAAATCCAAAATAAACTGGTCTTCAGACAGTGCTTTCTCCTAGTTAATGCTACAGACTGCAGAGACATTGTAGGATTTTTTCAGAAATATAATCTCCAAAGGTCTGTGCTGGATTTCTGAAATGTTTTCATTATAGGTGTGTGTATGTAATTTTTACAGTCTCCCATTTTGTCAGCAGGCCAAACTCAGGAGGATACATATGCCCTGCCTACCCTATTATTCACATGTGCCTTGTCAGGTTCTTTCCAACTCCTTTTATTCAGTGAAGATGCCACATAAATTTCTGGCTGAGGTTCTGCTACAGGTGGGAGAGAAACTCTCCCCTAAAGATGTGATCTTCCTGCATTATTCAGGGCAGAAAAAGGTGCCTGTCCCTGTCTAGGGCATAAAGCACTGGAGCTCCTGCAGTCAGCACTGTAAGAAGAACAAGGTCTTCCTGTCCTTACCCAGCAGGTCCCATCTGTGGCCAAGTGGTGGCTGTCATGCAAGAGAAGGGTCACAGCCTCTGTGACATTACATGCCTCAAACAGTGGGGCAATGAGCATCTCCCAGAGGAGAGCACATACCGTGTTTCACACCACAGAGCATGGAAGCTGTTACAGAGCTTTGGTTGTGGAGGTGCTCATGCTTGCAGCTCTGGAGCTTCCTCAGCTCCCTAGCCAAAGGAGACTTATGAATAAACAATTAAACAATATTGTTGGGGGGAATTTTCCAGGAGTTCCATAAATCACTGTAGTCAGTTGAAAACAAAACAAGGCCCAGTCCCTGCCAGGGGATGTTCAGGACTTTGGAGGATTGAACTTGAGCTGAGCCAAAGTAAATCCCAAGGGACAGCAATAAGTCAGCAACCTCCATTCCAAACAAGAGTTTCCTTCAGATTATCCACTCCTGTATTGTTTGTGCTTTAGTGTCAAAGTCCTGAAGAAAGCATTCTCTGAGACCAGAGGTCAGAAAAGATTCTACAAAAGTGGTAGACACCTCTTCACCTCTCACAGTGCTCTGGACCACACACTACTGCAAGTTACGGGCATGCCTCCAAAGGGAGGAGAGGAAACTTTGGCAATGCTGCTAGATACAAACTTCAAAACTTTTCTGGCATTACCTTAAAAAAACCAAAAGTAGTAAATGCCCTCTCTACAAGCTGTAGAGACTGCCCCAAGCCAGTACTTCAGGAAAACTCTCTGCTACTCCATTGCAAATTCCCTCAATATGAGGGCAAAGACAGTCTGTCCAAAAACAAGTCTGCAAAGGTATGAGTTGTGTCAGGGAGACTTCTATCTGACACTGCAGGCTACCACAGAGGTGCCATTGATGCAGGAAAGTGCAAAAAAGACGGTTTAAAACCAGAGACTGGACCTTTTAAGGCAGCTTTTGAAACCTGGCCATTCAGTTCTCTTCAGGCTATGGGGAACCTGAGTGATCAGAGATTAATTGGGGTAGGGCAAAAAGCAGGTGAAAGAGTAACACAAAGTAACCTCCCCATCTAGTTTCAAATGCAAGCGTCCCTGTTTATTCAATTTCAGATAACAAATTCTGCAAATGCTGGTTTTAATTCTGAGTCTGGACATATGCTCTGAACTTTTCTGTAGCTGATAGTAATATGCTGGAAAAATTCTAGAGAAGAGGAGAGACAAGCAAAAGTGCCCTAAAGGCAGCATTGTTTCAAACGATAAATAGCTTCTAATGCAATGCCACAACTTTTGGATGTTTGATTTTAGGGTTATTGCTAGGCTTTGATACCAAAGCAATGCATTCATTCATGGGTTTTCAAACAATATGTAAAAAGCATTGTCTTAGTTTCTCAGACATTGTGCTCCCCATCACACCTCTGACGTAACCAGAGACGTAGCTGTACACTGTATGGTTTTAATGTTGCACTTCACACCACAGATTTTTAATGTCTCCATATATTCCTTCAGTTGATCTCATGGTTTGAGTACACTGTTACACAATAATTCATTACACGTGAAGAAATATGTCAAAACAGACATCTATATGAAATTACAAAAGGCTGAATAAAGAGGCTGCCAAAGATCAAAAAAAAAAAGAGGTGACATAGCTACTTTGTGACATAACAGAAAAAAAAGACTTATGCATGCATTTATTTTCTTATCAGATGATTAAGTGAATCAGAAATTATATTAAGTCAATGTCAAAATTTAATATTATACACGATTTTAAAAGAGGTAACAAGGTCACATGCTCAAAGGCGACTTGAATTGCTGGATTTATATAGGCATGATTGTGTTAAAATGAAGCAAAAGTAAAAAGCAGAAAGTATGAAAGAAATTCTTAGGGCTACTGCAGAAAACACCGAAGGGCTGAAACTTTGTTCATTCCAGAATGATACAGAAATGAGTGTGCTTGATCTCTGGTATGTGCCATTTTTGGCTTCATGCAAGCTAGGAATTTCACAGAGATCTACTGTTTCAGTTTATTTCATTCCATCAATTAAAAAAAATATGATAGAAAAGAAACTGACTATTTTTTATCCTGAGTGTAATGAAGATCTAGAGATGCTGAAAATGTGGGTGCGGTGTCAGAAGGGTCCTTATTTCAGCAAAAGGGACTAGTGAAGGCCTGACTTTAAGGTCTTTGGGCCCAAACCTGATGCCAATTAGAAAGAAAGTGTCCAATGTTTGTCAAGGGCAAACAGGTAACTTTATAGCAGGAGAGCCAAGAGAAATGAGAAGTGAAAAATAACAGGACAGTGTGAAAATGAAAAATGGCTGAAAGTCTGTGTGCACGTATCAAATTAATATCTTCTTTTTTCCCTTCTCCACCTTTTGCCTAAGGCCAAAATAATTCAGTGGTCCAACTAACAAGTGGATTCCTGCCATTTTACAGTGACAAAACCCACAGACATCTTTATTCAGATAGTCTGACTTAAAAGATAAGCCAACCACGGACAGGTTTTGAAGACTTTGTTGCAAAAGAATCAAATTAATGTATTAAACACCTTGAGAAAATTCAGAACTGGCAAACTTCACACAGGTACTCACCATATGTTTTCAAAGGAAAAAAAAAAAAAGTACACATCTTCCTTCATGAAAGCCAGCAGCTTTATTGCCACCTGTTTGCATTGCACCAAGTCAGCATGGGAATGAGCCACAGCCACTCTTCTACTCCCTTTGCTTTGCACTGTGCTTCTCCTGCACAACGCAAAAATGAAATAAGAGGAGAAAAGTGAAATTCAGAGATAAAAGTACAGGCAGGGAACGTATTGAAAATACATGGAACAAAAAGACTCTGAAAGAGCAAATAGCAGGGCTGTCCTGTTCCACTGCGGACTGTAAACATGGCAAATGGCTCAAGATTTTTATTATTTTATTACAAGCAGATCACATGCAAGGGCTGGATCATTTATCCTGGGCACCCTGCTGCTTCCTGCTTTTTGGTCTTTTGTTATAAAAAATATCTTTATACTCTTCTTCAGGCTTCCTCCTTTTGCTTTTGCTGGTGTTCAGTTTCTGACTGCAAGAGGAAACATGCTAGCACATGGCATTTAATCATGGTGCAAGCTGGATCTTCACCCAAAAGACTTAGAAAGTGGATTGTTGGCAAAATACCAGCTTTCTCAAGACGTAAATCACACTAATCTGCCTCATTTTCCTGCTGATGTGAATGGAACAGCATCTATAGTGAAAGGAGAGAGGGGAGAAGGCACTTCTATTTCTGAGTTCTCAAAGCTCTGAAATACTACACTAAGAAAAATTTACCAAATTTTTTTTACAAATTCAAAAAAAACCCAAAATGCAACCAAAATAGCAAAATCCAACATGGTATCATGTATCCCCATGACTTCCAGGTACTGATCCATTAAAAGCCCATGAAGACTATAGGGTGGTATGTGACCAGCTGGGGCTGTGGGAGGTGCCAGGAACAATGTGAAGCCAACATGCCAGGGGCTCATTTTTCAAGGTCTCTATGTACAGATGGCTCAGCTATGGATCATGAGTGACACACAGTGGAGGGGTCTGTGAGCAGAGAGGGGATTCAGCTGAAAAAAAAGCAGAAAAGCATGCAAAACTAGAGAAAAACCATGCTGCGCAGGGCCTTTCCACAGCCATGCACCCACATAGTGCTCCTGGACTTTCATAAGAGGACTGTAAATAAAGGAGAAGGAAACAGGAAGGGAAGAAAACCCAATTCCTTTCTCAGGGGAAATTTTATCTGAGAAAAGAAGATAGTAAAACAGGCGCTTCTCTCTTTACCCTACAGCTGAACACAAGGCAAGTTGGAGGAAAAAAACTTCCCTTTCATGCTCTTCTAAGAGCACCAAGCACACATTTTCCAAATTTCAGCCCTTGTGACCAGCTTTTGCTATTAACCTCTCCCTCTCCAAAGTGAGTCCCTGAAGGTCCTCCCTTTCCATCTGTGTCCTTAGTACTCTGCTGTGCTAATTCAAGATGTTTAGTCCTTAAAAACTCCACCCAGCTGTACAGAGAAAAAAGTGGAAACCAATTCACCCTAAACACCTCTTTGTGAGTTTTCTACAGAACGTTTTCTAATAATCTGAACTGGTGTGCAGAAGATCTGACTTTCTAATTGTATGATGAAGTTTTTCCTAGCTTTGTGAGCCAATCTATTAAAACCACCTTGTTGCCTCCTTTTATTCTCTTTCCTTCTGTTAAAGCAAACAGATGGTTTTTGCTTTACTGCAGAACAGTAAGGACAAGGCAGGGAAAGTTTAACAAGTTAGTCAGAGTACAGATGCAGTTTGCCAGGGCCAGGGCAGGTGGTTTTGTCATCTGGCGGAGTGTATTATCTGCTGCTCCTATGTGCCTGGCAGGCACAGGGCCTCACCCATCCTGGCTCTGACTTCTGCATTGCAACTGTCTGAAAACATCTCATACTTGCTATCTCTCCATGAATCTGCAGACATTTTTCTTCTTCTTTATGAAAAAAAATAATCCACTTTTAGAATAACAGGGGGTGTGAGATCTATTCTGCCTTCTTTAATCAGTGTAAGTTTACTTTACTTGCAGAGCATCTCCTTTGAAATCAGCAAATCAGGTCATGACCTCCAGTGAGGTAGAGGCATTGATTATTTGTTGCAAAACAGGGACTTTTGTAGATGAAGAAGGATTAGAAATTAAACATAGATCATAGCTTTCATGAAGGCTCTTATTAAAATGGCTTAAAAAAGTTTATTAATAGATGCTTATTAGATTGCCTTAGTGACTGGTAATCAGTTTTTAAGGAGTTGAAAGGGCAGTGAGTTTCCTGTAGCATTTACTTATTTCAGAGTTACTGGAAATCCTTCATGACACACATTAAACATGAAACATTTGAAATCTTACATTAACCTATTATAAATCTTTTCCATCCAAGTTAGAACTGAAGTTGCTCTGCAGTGCATGATGCCCTTCGTGTCTAGTGGGTGGATATTTAGAATCCTGTAGAATAGATCCATGCTACTAGGATGACTTGCCTTTCCTGTACTTTTCCAGGATAAAACTTTAGGTTTCAGAAGCTGAAGAGTGACTTTGATGGGGCTGTGCTGATTAACAGGAATTGTTGTTGCAGTTCTGTAGCAGTTTTTCATTAAAAGTAATGGGAGTTATTACCAAACCTGCTAATGATTTCCTATAGTTTTAATTTCAAGGCATGCGACTATGAGGAGAGATTTGGTATGAGGTAATTTTATTTTTTCTCTTCTTTAGAGTTGCTTTGGGAATAATTTTTCATCTTTGCATATGTTTGTACCACTGCAACATGATAAAATTCCCAGACCAGTTCTTTGCTGAGAAAATTTATTTCTTACTAACAGGCCTCTGTGACTAGCCAAAAAATCATCCCAGGACAGTTTCATGGAAAATAGTTGCCAGCTCAAAGAATTTTGATTCATTAACCAGACTGCTGATAGGAACTGGGCTGGGAATAGTCTTGAATGAGTTGTATGAAGTAATCCTCAGACTTTCCCTATGACTTGAACAGTCTCTGTGTGCACGCAGCCACTCATCTTCTCCCTGTGACTACAGGAGTGACCCCACACCTGCAACGGGGACAAGCTGGGACTCCTTGCCCAAGTCACAGTTAACTGTTCCTTCACTCCCACTAAAATCAGTACAGCTGGTGGTCACAGATCAATGGGTCTAATAAATGGGAAGATATTACCATTTATGCATCTATTTTTATTCCTGCTGCAGCATCTTTGTTAATAGCATACAGATACAGAAAAAGAATGCTTATGCAATACAAAAGGGAGAAATTCTAACACATACAAAAGAAGAGAACAAAGTACTGTGAAAAAAGGGGAAAAATGGCCAGGAAATGCAAATCTATCCTGTATCTTTCCAAAATCATGTTAACTACTCCCCAAAGAACTGACTTTGTTTTCTCCAGCAAGATTATTTCAACTTGTGGAATCCAGAGAGCATCAGAAAATATCTTGCCTGATTCATATCTTCACCGATCCAACAGACAGTTTTACAATTGAATCAGTCCTTGGAGGAGTAACTGTCTATTTTTTCGAAAGCATTTTAATGGGCTTAGCAACAGAGTGAGACAGAATCTCACATGTGACACTCCACACTACCAAGTATGCAGCTTATGAGTTTAGCGTGCCATTTCTCTGACAGCACAAACTCTATCTTGCTTTAACATGCAAGGATGGGCAGAAAAGAACCTCCCAGATACTTCTTTCTGTAGGGCGAGCTCATTTGGGATAAAAACCAGTATAATTTTGCGATGATCATTGCATGTGTAAAATGCCAAACCTTTTATTTCTTCCTGCTGGAACAAATCCTCAAAACATATCCTTTGACCCTAACTTAAGGGGTCTAAATTTGCTGCAAAAATCTTGGTGGTATCCAAGGGCTCTCTGTAAAGAGTTACAACTTTATGGTGCTAGGTGATGCAGAAGCATTAAGGAAATAGAAGAGTTTTGTCCTAAATTTATGAAAACGTGCAACAGGTGGGGGAAACAAGAGGGCAGGGAGAGAAAGAGGAGAGAGTAAGATAGCAATATAAGCATATTTTCAGACAGACAATTTGTTGAGAGCTTTCATTGTAAGACCACCTTCTGGAGTGGTCTTACACCTATGTTTCTTCCTACATTGTGTAAACTGCTTTTGCTTTTCTTATAGCATTTGAGCACAAAGAAATGCTGAGATTGAATATTCCTGAAGAGTTGCGCTTGGGACAGCCAGAGCTACTGATGAAAGGTTTTTTCATGAGACTAACAGTTGAGCTCAAACCAGAGAGATGTATACCTTAACTGAATGTTCTGAAAGATAGAAAGATTGAGTTCATCTTCATGTTCTGCTCTTGCAGAGGGTATGACCCAGAAATAGAAGAAATTTTAATGGAAAGTAATGTGAAGAAGCTGTGGTCAAAGCAAGTAATCAACAAGGAGTAAACTGACTGTCAGAGCATCACTGAGTCAGGAAGCACTTGGACGATGAGGAGCATGGTCAAAGAAAAATGGAGAAATGGAGAAATGGAGAGTGAAGAGGGAAGAGCCTTGGTATGTGGCAACAGTGCTGAAGGAATCAACAGCCCAGCTAGGGGAAAATGAGGAATTCTCCTTTGTTTTTAAGGAAGACAGTTTGCTTCTGCAGTGTTCAAACTAAGTTTTAGCAGCCTGGAGTTATTACAAGCAGTCAGATTTTTCCAGACCACCTCTAGATTTTTATAGGAGAAAGGTCACTTAATAACACCCTTTCTTGCAAGAATCCATCCCACAAGAATTTCCATTAATCCCTTGGCCATCACATTGCTGAAATATGTATTTTCCAGCTGCAGGAAGAGACTTGTCAATATGAGCAGCCCCAAGTACTGGGATAGTTTTTTACAGCACATCTCACATGACTATGGTTCTTTGTGCAGTTTCTTCAGAAGCACATGTTTTGATTCACTTTAAGATAATTTAAAAGACAGACTAGATGATTAATCCGCCTGTTCTGGATGCAGAGCTGAGGTATGCAATGTCAATGGATTTCCATATTCTCATTTCACTACAGAAAGACAACAGCTGTGGATGAAGAGATCCTCCTGTGCCGACACACAAAGTTTGATCTGTTTCTCCCAAGGCCCACGGTCATCCTGGTGGCTAGCATCAATACAGACATTCTGTAAAGTGCTTTGAGGCCCTCTGGCATGCCAGGACTTCTTGGTGGAAGATGGTGACATTTTCTACTTGCTGCATCAATGTTTCTTTTTACCTCTCAGGTGCCTCAGGACAGATGCCTGCCTGCCTTTTCCCCTCTCAGGTCTGCTGGTAGCTCAGATTTCAGTTGGGTTCACAAGCATTTCCTGGTGTTGGGGTTGTGTCAGCATATGAGTTAAAAGCTATTTCCATCTCATAGTAGTTGATGAATGATACTCTAAACAAACAAATAAATTCTTTGTACTGGTTTTTGCTGTTTTCCTCACCTGTAGTGGCATTGTAGCACCAATTTCAGAAACAGAGTAGTGTTAAATCTTATGGAAAAAGACACCTCTGAAATAATGAGGAAGTTGTTTTAAACAACTACATGAAAGAGACATTTTCCTGGGTGAAAACTGTGTGCACTGGATTGGAATATCCAAAGCAGTAGTTCTCAAACTACTTTGTAGTGACACCACTGCCTGGGTTAGAGAGAAAATCCTCCATTTATGAAGGCTGTGCTTTCAGTTTCCATTTCCTCTTTGTGGGTCCCACACTTCCTTTTTCCAAAAATTTCTCCCTTCCTGCTGTTAACACCTCTCCATACTGTGAACGTTGTCGTGACATCCCTTTCCTAGAGTCATCATTCAGCTAAGTTCTCTCCTTACCACAACAACTACAAGTGCTCATTCACAAAATAATAGGAAATGAAGTCAGCAATCCTGACATGTCTGTGCTAATGTATGATGGATCATTTCTGGAAAGACCTCCAGCAGCCTGTCCTCATTCAACTGCATTATTTCTGTTTACTCTGTCAGAGTTTGCTGTCTTGTGCTTCAGAGTTTGCTGAAGGCAAGTCATTACAGAGTAGCTCTGGCCCCTCAGCCCTTCTGCTGCAGCTGGAGATGGGAGAGGCACATTCTGGCATTTGCTAGTGCTGGTGAGGTACTGGAACCAGCCTTCTAACTCCCAAAAATAATTCTTGGAGGCCAGATATTCTAGGTATTTTCTAAAGACGGCCCATCTTTGTGCCTTAAACTGTGAGCATTCTTCAGCTGATTAAGATCATCCCTTTGGCCAATAAAGCATACACCAAAAGTATCCTTCAGCCAGTCTCCTGTACATTCCCTAAGCTTTCCTCTCTCCACACCACCCAATGACCTCTGTTTATAATAAACATCACAACACCATGAGGATTTTCGCACGAGGGAGTGAGTTGCCCCTCAGCAGATGAACAAACTTAGGAAATGCCTTCTGGGAACAGCTCACCACAGGGTCAAACTGAGGTGAAGAAGGAACTTACATGCCAAATACTGCACCTGTATTTCTGGTCATCCTTCTTTTCAGTTTACTTTTGGATGCCAACTTATTTGCTGAAAAATAAGTACCTTACAGAAAATCACTGTATACCAGTGAAAAATTTAGTGTAGGTAGCTATCTAACTATGTAGCAGATAAAAACAGTGAATATCAAACTAAATGGGAAATAGTGTTATTCTCAGCTATTCTTTAGATTTCTAGAAGAACAGTGGGTAGACAAACACTTTTGAAAAATTGAAAAGTAAATACATTTCTGTGGTCAGGTTCTATGAACACAAGGTTTTAAATGCCTACAATATATAAAAACAACTACAGGAAAAGCAGGTTGTTCCACTTACTCTAAAATCTACCTTTGATAATATTGGCAGTGCCTCTGTCTCTTGCCAAGGGTGCTACCGTGTCACTGGGTCTCCAAACACATGCTTGTCTCCCCAAAGAGGATAATATACCAGGGAACAGGCATTATCCCCACTGGATGTTGATCACTACCTGATTTCAGAGCTCCAGTGTTTTGACAACCACTCCTGACTGAAAATTCTCCAAAATACGTCTGCTATGAATGGTCCACAATTGTAGTGGCAGTTTTGTAGGAGATTGTGAGGTAGGGTGGAAATGTTTCTCTGAAACTCATTTGCACTGTTGGTTTAAGATTCTCACTGGTTGGGACAAAGTTAGCACTAATTCCATCTAAAATAATGTGGAAAGGTTTTCTTTGGAAATCTCAGCCATTGCATTGGTATAATTTCAAATTACAAATTTCATATTCACTTTAAAAAAACCCCAAAATATTATGAGGATAATGATTAGGACAGTAAGAAATCCAGGATCCAGGTCAGTACTCACCCAGCTACTACGAGTGACCCACAGCCGTGCTTGTGCCATCCACAGCCTGATCACTTGCTGTCACAGACACACCTCAGAGTCCTAATACCAGTCCTTGGTACAGGGAGACTTTGCTTTTGTCCTGAATATTGTTATGGACTTTGGCCTTTGTTTTTATTTTCATGAGTTTTCAGAGATTATGTCAAAGACAGGTATAACTCCTACTTAAAAAAGTGTAGAACGCAGTGCCCAGGTTTTGATCTTGGTCTTAGGAACACACCTGGATTTGATCTTCTGATTGCAATAGGATCATCTGGCATTTCCAGAGAAATGAGATAAGACCATGATTGTTTGAGAGATAGTAACACCACTTCCTGTATTTCATCCTATGATGTTCTGTAAACAGTTTAAAAGGTCTATTTTGGTAGGAATTTAAACCTGTGACAATTGATTTTTCCAGGGTATGCTATCTGCAAAACTGTGCAAACAAGTTAATGATCTTATTGCAGAAGTAGTTCCCACCTGTGCACTGAACATTGCAGCAAATTTGATGGAGAATTGATAAAAAATGTGATGCTATTTTTCTTCCCAAAAAGGGCCACTGGCTTGCCTGAAGGGCACTTGTTTTACCTAACAGACAAATGTGCTTATAAAGTAGACATGAATGGCTGGTGTTGTGCATTCCAGTTAAATCCTGGTGTGCTACCTTCTTTTCTGCTTCCAGGAGATGTCCAAGGGCTGAGTGGGTACTGACATCCTGAGCGTCCTGAACATCCCATACAGATGCTAGATGCTGGGCAATATGGGAAGCTCTGTGCTAGCTTCAGCCGCTGGAGCCATTGGTGAAACTCCTGCTTCCTTCCATGGTAGGGATATTCCCACCCAAAAGTCCCTGAAATCAGCAAGACTTTCGTTGCATCACCTTTAGTGTCCTGGGAGAAGATAACAGACCTCCGAACTCAGTGATCTTGCAAAACAACTTAAATGAGAAGGCTTTCAAGTGGCATGACACCACTAGAATTTCATACTTTCAGTTATGCTAGAAGGACTCCCTTCCAATAGGACCAACCTTGTCTGTCTTGGATGCCTCATTCACATTCAGTTATGTTTGCACTTGTAGGGGAAAATCCTTTCTGCCTTTTGGTCTGTCTCTACAGAGAGACATAAACACTCTGTCCTAAGGCTTATTTTGAGCAAATGTACTACCTTCCTTCTGAACTTAATTGTTACAACAAAATTCAGCAAGAAACTGTCAGGTTTCAGCAAAACATAGCTTTGGCCATGGCCTTGGCTCTGGTGTGGGAAGCAAGGAATATGTTTCCAGCCATCACAAAGGGGAGGAAAGAAATAAGTCCAACTGAACTAAACACAACAGGAAACTGGGGCTGGCAGCTGGATGGCTTGGCCTCCATCCCGCAAAGAGTGTGTTGGAAATCAGTCCCAGTGAGCTTGCAGCTGGCACACAGAGGGTCAGTTTGACGTCGTCACCAGAGCCCTTTTTACCCCATTTCATCTTAGGATTTGTGAATGAAAATTCTTGGTTGCCCCTGAGGAATCACCAAGCCTGGAAGGACCATAACCCGAGGGGAGAAAACCAGGGAAAATTCAGGTCATGTTTTTTCATAGAGTGTTGTGGATTCATGCTCCCATCCAGCAGCCATCTCAGCTGCTGGTGAGTTTGATGCTGTAGGCTCCAGCCAAGATCCTCCATAATGGATCTCTTGTTAACTACGTCTGCTCTAACAGATGCTGCTCTGTGCTTTAGTCATATTTTGGAGCTGAACGTCTCTGCTCCCTGTTTTTCAGGCAAAGCCCGTTCCTTTATTTCTCTCCTACCAAGCACCACAGGTTCCTCTTCAACACCACTCCACAGGCCTACATGGTCCCATTGATTTTCCATAACCTTCCTCAGCAGCTGTAAGGGGTTTGTTTAAATGATAAACCTGCTGACTAACTCAACCCTTCCAGGTTTTCAGGAAACAGCCATTTCCTGATGGACTCTACTTCAGCATCCTACTTTTCAGCAAGTCCTTTGATGGCTTCCTCATTTCCATGCCTGCAGAAAATCAAGCTTAGCAGCCCATTAGTTTCCGACTGTGGTTCAGCAAAGCTTAATTGCAAGGACTTTTTCACCTTTACATTTAATCCATTAATTTTATTTTTTTTCTACAATTTTTCTTTTAGTTTATAATCCCTGAACATTTATTTTGCTTTCTTCCTTCGTTACTACTTCTTGGTGTCCAACTGCATTCTTATGTAATTCTCTCTCTCTTGTCCAAGCTCTCCTCCAAGAATGAGGTAAAAAGATTACCAACCAGCTCACGCCCGAGTTGACAGTGAGTCAGCGGGGTGACAGAGCTGTTTAACAGAGTGACTCGAGTCCTGATGTAGAAATGGCCTCATCTGCTGTTGGAAATGTTTTCCCATGAACACATTCATTTACTGCTCTGGGTTCTGCAAAAACACATTACAAAGAGGTATTTCCCATACTGTAGAACTCATGGTGGAAAGGGAGCAGAGGGCATAAACCTAATACCCCTTGCTGAAATGGAAAACTTAAATACTGAGGGCTAATTGCCTAGTTGTATATAACATGTGGCAGAGCCAGGCGTAATTTCTGCGTTCGGATTCTTGGCACAATATTTTATTCATCTGGCTGTATTTCCTCTTTCTTTTGATTATTCCTTGCATTTGTTGACTTTGTCCTGGGTCTCTGGACGAGAGGCAGACCAGAAGGGAAGGCACAGGGTGGCACAGTGTCTGGACTGCTAGATCATGTGGCAGCCTTGTGCTTTGGCAATGAGCTCCAGGATAGGGGCAAGCACTGGGACTGGAACCACAGCCCTCCTCAGTGTGGTGCTCCACCACTGGCTGTGGGGGCAAATCCAGCCAGGAATGGGCTGGGCATGATTAGGGAAGAAGGAGGAGGGGGAGGAGGCAGAAGCCCACCCAGACCGGTGGTGGGATTGCAAAGGCTCAGGAGCTTATTGATGGACAATTCTTTGATGAATGACTGGATCTGCTTTGTTTTTCACTGTATGCTTGACTTGCAGACAGTGTTAAATAATGAAATTATGGGGTTTCTTACTAAAATCACATGTATGTCACTGCTAGTTCATAGCAAACAACATGGCTTCATTGTAAATTTATATGCTGTGTAATTTTTTTTTTTCACTCTTAATGGAAAACACACTGTTTTGTTTGGACCATCTCCAGGCGTTTCAGTTATGGAGTTACTCACTGAAGGTGAAGCATGTGGGAGGTTGCTTTAAGCAACATTACTAGTAAAGCCACTTTGAATATTGGCTGCTCTTTTACTTTATTTGGATGAAGAGCAATATTTTCAAAAGTGTCTGAGCTACTTAGGAGTCCATGGCTTACATGAGAAAAATTTCACTGGCACATGTTGGACTGGATGTGATGTTTTTCCTTCAATGCTTATACCTCCAGATAGAAATACAAGACACTGGAACAAAAGTGCCTTTTACTAGTGCAGTTTCTTTTAATTCCTGAACCAGATTAACCTGGACTGGCACAAGCAATAGGAGACTAACACGGATACCTTGACACAAACTGAGTTGTGTCTCTTCTATCAAACTCAGTAAAATGAATGCAGCCACCTTTGCGCACATTTAAGGCAGTTGTGAAGAAAACAGTTTTTGAATTTTTTAAGAGCCAAATTACTCTAATAAAACTTGATGCTTCTTCAGCTATGCAAATGCTTTTTGAAAATGCTAGCCTTGCAAGTAAAAGAACAGAACACAGACATTAAGGGAAAAACAATGCTATAAAGACTTTTATACCACTGTTCATTAGGACATGAGTAGAAAAAGCAAGAACTTGATTTTTGCAGAGATGACTTAGATGTTTTTTCTTTCACCACTGTCTGGTGCTCACTAATTATTAAACAATAATAATTAAATAATAATTAATTAATAAAATGTCTACCTTGGCTGTTACTGGGCTGCAAGAAATTTTAAAATGTTACTCAAATGCTAGACAGAAAAAAACCTCCCACACTGTGCTTCTATGTGCAGGATACATTCATCCTTCTGGCAGTACCTGGGAAGGATTCTGCTGCTGCAGCGCAGCCTTTGGGCCAGGCAGTGCAAGCCAGAACTGTTCCTCTGTGCAGTACACACTGCAGAGGCAGAGGGGCCAGCAGGCTGTCATTTTTAACACACTCCTGGAAGAAGCCTCTTAAAGCCTTATTTTAAAAGCCATATATGTTATTTTCTTGGAGCTTGCGCAGGAGGGGACAGGCCAGATATTGGCCACACAGCCACATCACAGACAAGCAACAGTGAGCCTCAAGAAATTAGAAGCCACAACTGATGACATCCAGACGGCTCATGATGAGGAGCAAAGTACTCAGCAAGGACTCTGGGACCAGTTGGGGGTGGCCATGCAAATCAACAGCCCATGACTGTTGGCCAGAAGGCTCCTAGAAGATTCTATGAGAGACTATATATATATATATATATATATATATATATATATGTGTATGTGTGTGTGTGTGTTTGTGTATGTATGTGTCAACCTCACATTGGGATCTTCTGAAGCAGCCTTTTTATGCCCTTTTTATGTTTTGTTTTTCACCCTCATTTGTCTCCTTTTATTTCTTTAATAAATATCTTCAGTTTTGGCACTTCAGTTGTCCCTTTCTCGTTGCTTGCCACCACACCACTGTCGAGCTCCCAGAACCAGCGAGTTTTCCTGTACACTCTGAAGATCCCTCAGGGTGTTGGTGCCAGCCCATCTCCAGCTGGGTCAGAGATCACTGGTGGTTGGATGCGTGCTGCAACATGACCTGTCCTTTTTGGCTTTTAAAGCAAATTTAGGGACAGTGCAGAGGATCCCATCCTGAGTTCATTGTGGAGCACTCTGATACCTCCTCCTTCCCAAGCCTCATCCCAGACAAAATTTATATCCTTGCTCTCTGGGCCAGGTCTTGAATCCTTACAATCCATTTTATGGGTTCATTATAACCATATAGTCCTTCAGTCCCAATTTAGTGGTGTTCTGCTGTATCTCCACAAAGATGCCACCTCTTTTTAAAGCGCTAGAGGCAGACAAGAGGGTAGTCCAGCTTGTCTCCATTTCACATAACTCCTTCCAAACATTTTTTGCTGTGTTCCTCTTGCAACATGGCCCTGTGGCTCGTTTGTGGCTGCCTCACCTGGCTGGGCTGCTCTGGCACAGCTGCCCACCTGGGCTGATTTCACACCTCAAAGGAACAAGTGACTCCCACCTCCACAGCCCTGCTGCCCTCTACACCATGCAGCCATGGCAGGGGGATGAGCAAAACCTCCCTGACTGCTTCCCTTTCCCTGAGCTCACAGCGGGCAGGTCAGGTTCAGAAGCTGGCAGCAGTTTTCAAGCACAGTAATCTTCCTACAGGAGCTAGGTTGGACATGGTTTGTTTGAAAAAGAAAATTGTCATCCATGGATTGCAATTAAAAAAAAAAAAAGTAGTTTCTCCCTTCAGTCTTGTTGTTTGTGCTTTCCCAGGATTTTGCAACTCTTACTTAGATTCGGGGTATGTTCTTGACTACAAAAAAAAAACCAAAAAAAAAATGTAATGCTGCCCACTGTTATCCAGTTTTCTGAACAGAAGTAAAAAACAGAAATGAAAACATATACCTTTCAAGTTTTTCCTGAAAGTTTTCCAGTCCTGCAAGTTTTCATGGAGTTTGGCTAAACAAAATAATTGCCTGTGTCATGACTGTGTTTTATGTGTGCCCTTAGAATAAGTCATTAAACATGTCTGGTGTTCTCAGACCAAAGGAGACCTCAAAACACAGACTGTGCATGTGACCAGCTGTCAAGTAAAGAGATCTGACAGTCTCACAGTTCCCACTCTCCTGTGCACTCTCTCTCTGGTAGATCAGGTGTGAATGCCTCGTGCTTTTAAGCATGTGGACTGAAAATCAGGTTTTCCACTTCATAGAAAATATGCAGGCTTTTTCAGGAGCACAAATAGGAGTGTGCATATGTCTGAACAGCAGGAAAAAGGACAGATGATCTGGAGACTGAACAACAGCTTACCTCTAAGCATGTTCATGCAAAGATGTAGGAATGATGTTTCAAAAATGAAAGAAAGGTTGGTCACCTTTACCAAATCCTTAACCCCGTCCAGCTCTGGAAAGTCTGTTTTCCTGATGAGTCTCTTTCAGAAACACCACATGGGCAGCCAGCCTGCCCAAAGAACATTGCATTAGCTGTAGAGACATATATATGATACTGACATTTCCCCTGACACAAGAATTTCTAAACAAAATAATTGTCACTTGTTAGCATATATTTGTGGCTCAAAATCAGACCTCACTGTGATCAGACAGGAGAGGGGTCTGGAAGGCAGTAGCAGCTGTACTAGCTCAAATCAGGCACATTTTTGAGTAACTCCCTTGAACTAGGGAGTGTTTACATATTTTGAAAAGCGGGATAGCAAAGAGACACTTGAGGACAAGAAGAATGTACAAACTTAAAAATCTGTGGCAGAATAAGCAACAAAATATCCAGATATCATGAACTCTGGAAAGACAGAGAAATAGAGAAACCCCAACCTATATCAGTGATCCCTGAAGCATCCTTCAATCTTTTGAGTGGTAAACACCCTTTATATAAAACCAGTTTAATTTTGTACTCAGGGTGGGTGGTAAATGGGAAGGCTTCTACTTGTTTCAGTTGGCCTTTTGATCTCTTAATAAATTAGATACACCTAAACCAACAAAGTTTTTCATCAGGAACAAAAAAAGTAATGCTATGGAAGGGGCAATATTCTTTCCTTTTGAACAAAAGCAACATCCAAGAATTCTTTCCTGAACTTGCCAGAAAGCTTTTGAAAGGCTTCTGCACAGAAAGTAGGGAGTATCTTCTGCATTGTCTCTTCCTTCTCACAACTCTTCCCTTCCTTTTTCTCTATATATTGTATTTATTTATTTCCCATTAAACATAGAATGGTTTTGGTTATAAAAGATCTTTAAGACCATTGACTATCACTGTCTGGCCCAGGAGCAATCCATGCTCCTAAGTGTCACATCAACACATCTTTTAAATATCTCCAGGGATAGTGACACCCTTCAGGCATCATAGACAAAGATATTAAACCAAACTGGCTCCGAAACTGGGCCCTGGGGAACACCACTTGTGACAGGCTGCCTACTGACTTTAACTCCATTTCTACCTCGTCCTCCAGGGAATTACAAAGGAACTGCATCTGTGGTGTAAAACACCTGGCTGTCACCTTGAATCTTGCCACAAAGATGGTTTAGGCTTTCTAGAGGAGGCACAGAGAAAGGCAACACAAATGAGGAACTGGTAAGTCTCTGAGGGGTGGACAAAAATGTTCAGCAAGATGTTGGGCATGCAGGGACTGGAGGAGCGAGTAGGAGATCTGTAAACATGTGAAGTCTAAGCAGCTAAGGAGAGAAAGGCTTTGGTTGACATGAGAGACTTTGCATTTGAGAGACATGAGAGACTTGCATTTGCTCCTGCTGGGTCCAGCTGGTGAGAGGCAGGGCTGCCAACCCAGACACACCTATTCTGAGGGGGCACAAAAAGGCACCAAGCAGGAAGGGAGTGCTGGCCCAGGCGATGCAGGGAAGTGCACTGCGGGCTCTGGGCACGGTGATCTCAAATGTGCTGGCTCTCTGCTCTCAGAGCTCCAGCTCTGCGCGTCTCCTACTGTGCGCTGAGGCTGAGAGCTGCAACACTGCGTGTGTTGTGTATTTATTGTTAACAGATAGCCATATAAACAGTCTGGCTTTCCCAGCAAATGGTGATCCAGGGCTCAAGCAGAAAATCTCGGAGGTATTGTAGTGCATTTTCATGAGACATGATTTATTTTGGAATTGTATGTTTTGGCTTTCTGATCATTATGTCCAGTAATCAAGCTCTATGGACTGCTTTACATTACACATGCCATGCCATGGAAAGCCCAGCACCAAGGCATTAGTCATGAATCACCAGGATCTGGGGAGATGAAAAAACCTGAACTCTTCTCATTTTTTATTTTTGTACTTAATAATGCTTAGAGTGATTAGGAACACCAACTTCTTTTTCCGTCATTTTGCTGAAGCAGACACTTGGCTCCCATCAGTGTGTAAGTGATTGGCTTCCTAACAAAAGGCAGGGGGCTAATGAACCCTTTACATAAGTCCTCTTTTCTTCAAAATGTGAAATAGGATTTAGCAGAAAAATAGAGTCATAAAGACCTATACTCAAACAGCCCTGAAAGAACAATTTTATTTCACTTCTGCCCTCTTCCTATTGCTACGCAGATCTATGTGTGCACACATCCATTTCTATACATAAGCCAATCAGATTTGGTTTAGTTAACCTTCTATGGTTAAATGCAAACTGGGGACACATTGTAGGAGAAAAATGTCCATGCACATAAAAAAAAAGGAAAGGAAGGTGAAGAGCAAAAGGAAAAGGAAGAAAGCAGAGGGAGGAAGGAAGGAATAGGAAGAAGGAAAAGAAGCAGTAAGTTTGTTTTCTCTGTGCAGGAAATGTTTTCTCTATAGCAACAAGATGAGATCTGAGGTTAAATGGTGCAAATGTGGACTTCAAAGAAAGGAAGGTGGGCATATAAGAATCACAGAGTGGATTAAGTGATTTACTGGAAATAACCTATCTCTTTGCTGCCCCTGTGTTTTAGCCCTATGCTATCTCCTGGAAGAGACAAGCCTGTGTCTTGATACAGCTTTTGATTAATTCCCATCCATATTCAAAAATACCAGCTGTCCTGAAAAAGGGTATTTCTTTCACGCTCCATATTACACATGCCAAATACTTTATTGTACTAGATACAACCTCTAAACATTTACAGTAAGTGCACTTAGTAACAAAATTGTTTGCCAAAGCTCGTTGGCTCTCTCAATACTTTTGAATTACAAACACGGCTTTATTTAAACAGGAAAAATTAACAAATTCCTGAGTCTCCCACATACACTTCTGGTTATCAGAATTTTATCACCGGCAAAAGGGAACATTTCACGGAGGCTCTTGTTAAAATGCTGGCAGCTATCAGTGTGTTGGATTTCCATGTACCGCAGAAGACAGCAGCATAGTTTAATATCCATGTGCTCTGTGTTTTTCTTGTGGCTTTTTTAGTTTGTTTTGTGAGGTTTTTGTTGTAATTGCTTTGTTTTGGTTTGGCTGTTTTGTTTGTTTTCTTTAAACATAAACCTCTTTTTTGTCTTCTTGATAGATTTAGAAAAGAGAAGCTGGGTCAATAGCTTCTTAGAAAATCCTCTAAGAGAGGAAAATGGAAGGAAAGATAAGGGCACATTTTCTTAAGGAGCTGTGGCTGGACAGGTGTGGATGCCAGTAAAGCTAACTCTCTATTGGAAGTGGCCTTTCCATTAAAATGGAAAAGCCAAGCAATTTGTCTGAACAAATGAGATTGCAGTTGCAAATTCCCTCTTTACAGACATCAGAGTACAGCACAGACTGATGCCTCACAGCAAGAACTGGTTTGAAAGGACATGACAGGTACACTTGCAATAACAGGAAAGCCCTTAACAGGACCAGAAAAAGGAAAAGCCTGTATTTACCTCTGCAGTGAGTGGAACAAATTTGCCAGTTTGCTAAGACTGACCTCTGCCAGCTACATCCAGTCTTGAAGTCAGAAGAAACAATGACAGGGACAGCAGGGACAGGGTCATGCCTCCTGCACAGGGTGGGGACAATGCCCTAGAGAAATGCCTTTGCCCACTCTGCTTTGCATCACCTCCATTCACACAGACTGAAAGACAGACCAGAGGAGTTTGCATCAAAGCCTCTCCATTGGTGGTGTTCTTTCTAATTCCACCTGGTAAGACCAATCTGCATGGTGGACTTTTATTTCTTTCACAGCAAAATCTGCATGTTTTTTGTCCGAGGATACCCACTGCAGAGAGATCTGGCTGCAGGAGTGTCACAGACAGAAACCCTAAATGGCTTTACAGTAAAGTATGGTATCTGGTAGTATGCTACTGGAGCAACACAAAGGTCAGAAAAAGCTACAAAACCTGCTTCAGAAGCACAGCCCACTTCAGTTTCCCCTGACACACTGCTCCTGGGACCCAGGCTGGCCATGGTTAAACCCCTGCCCACCACACCAGTACAGATCAAAAGATGGCCCATGCAGTGACCTGAAAAGTTTAATTTCAGTGCAATCCTATACTGGGACAAATTTATGTTGATATTCAGAAGTTACATAGCAGAGGAAGGAGATATAAAACACTGGACATAAGACATGTCCTTTAGTTTTTGACATCCAAGTTACCCAGGCTTAGTTTGCCCCATGAAGAGAGCAGGCCTGCCCTTTCCTTTTCACCAAGTGGCTTACTCCAAGCCTTTGCGGCCTGATTGTTAAAGTGCTGCTACAGCTGTGACTATTGGCAAAGGCAGAGTTAAAAAAAACAATGTGGCAAGTATTTAAAAAAAACTCTATTACTAGCGCACTATGGACAGATTCCAATTTTAGGAATCAGTGCAAAAGCCCTTTTTCGCTCTGCCCTCTCTTCTATCTGCCCAGCTTTTAGTATCTCAGTCAGAAGCCAGCCTGAAGCTGCCAAGGGATCCCAGAAAACTCAGAACAAAAAAAAAAGGTGCTGACAAGAAAATCAATGTGTCAAACATACACAGAATATATTTTCAATCTTTTATAAAAAAAGTTGTGCTTTTTCTGACCGATGGGTTACCTAGCTTCTGTATATATCACAGCAACAGGGAATTAAAATTCAAAGGCCATCTTTTTAATTAGTTTTCATATTTATTCTGCCACTGAAAATACATGAAGTAGAAAAACACATTTTCCTTGATCTGCATATTCCTTTTAATACACAACTTCCCACACTACAATTGCTGACATGAACACCATTACATTTGAACTTCAAGAGGATTTACTTGGACCAGAAGCAATCAGCAACAAAAGAATTTTAATGACTGTGGGAGGATCGTTGGTATTTTAAGAAGTCTTCTAAAACCTTTTGAAGAATTTGAGATAAGTAAAAATAAGTGGGGCAATCTTTTTCCCTAAGTACTTTGTACCATGTTTTCACATAGCAGAAGTGAGCTCTACAACTGCACAATGTGGCTGGAAAATCTGAATAGAAGACTAAAACTTAAAAAAATTCTGAGATGACAACAAATGGCTGGGAACCATTCTAAGGAACACAGCAAATGGGTCCTTCTATTCCAGGCTCTGGTTTTTATTCTCTTTGCTCACTGGAGCTTTAATTTCATTAGCTTGCAAAGAACTACTCAATTCACAGATCAGATTTCTTAAGGATATAGGAACAACATGTCAACAACACAAAGCACTAATCAAATTGTTATACAGCAGCCGTATGCTCGGTGAGCTCCTCTAGCAGAATGGTACAAGCAATATTCCTCCTGCTGCATTTGATCTGAAATATTGCACTTCACCTTGCAGAAGAAAAGACACCTGCTGTCAGACATGCTCCTGGATTAATATACCTGACAATGGAATTTACCTACTGCTAAGAGTTCAAAAGGTTCACCTTCTGGAATTGTTGAGTGACTCCTTGGGTTGAACTATGTACCTGGACAGCAACTGCCCTCTGTCACAATCACAGCGACGACAGAAATCCTCCCTGGACATCTGTCTTCACAAGAGGCCTTTGGACCCACCCATGTTCAAACAACCACACCACTCCTGTTTTCAAGTTATTCACCCATGGCTTCTCAAAACCACCAGACTTCCAGCAGGTTAAACTAGGGTGAATGATTTGCTGCTATTTTGTAACATCATCCTCCCACCCTATCCAGATGAGATTCAATAAAAGCATGCAAATAGCAGTGAAAAGAACATGGAAAGGACAACTCCCAGCTCAAAAACCCCCAAACCTTAGCCAAGCCAAAAGTGTCTACAATCTTCTGCTTTCGTGGGGATGTTAGGGGCAGGAAAAAGTGCTCTTGCTGAATTCAAGGAAGAAAGGAACTCCAAGCATTCTTGAGAAAAAGAAATTTTTGTTTTACTCAGATATCTGTCTTTGGAGGCAGTCTTACCCTCTCCTTTCTTCTGCTTACCTGCACTAGTTCAAGTATCAAGCAGGCACTAAGGAAAATATATGAGTGGATAAGCAAGCAGATGCTTTTAAATGAAAAAGTTCATGCAGCCTGCTTTTCTGTTTCTCACTACAGTTCTGCAAATAAAAACAAATCCATCTGTACATTCACTTGCTCTCAAATACAGTCAGAAAAAAGACTGGGTTTGTTCAAAGCCAGTGGATATATTCAAAACCTTGGTCAACTGGCAGACAATGTAATGTTTATTCGTTCTGCCTACTCCACTTTCCACAGTGTCCACACAAAACTAGCTTGACTGTTCAGGTGGATTTCAGTTTTACTGAAAGCAGTGTCATAACTCTCACTTCATTCTGTGGAGGCAGGATTTGTTCACTTGTTTCTCTTCCCTCTCTAAGCAAGGAACTGCCTATTCCAAGCAATTTTTTGCTTGGAAGCATAAAATCCAAGCATCTCCTCAAAGCCAGAGATGTTGAAAGTACTGGATTTTGCTGAGCTGACCCTCCACTCTCCATTTTTTCCCTGCCCAAATGGGAGAATAGCATCCCTTAAGTTACATTCCAGTATGGTAAAATGAAGGATATGTATGTCTGGGTTGTTTTGTTTTGCGAGGTTATTTTTTTGTGAGTGAGTCTTTTTTTGTGAGTGAGTCTTTTTCCCTTGTTTTTTTCTTTTGCCTTTTTTTTGTTTTGTTTTGTTTTGTTCCCCCCCCCCCCCCCCCCCTTTTTGTTTTTCCTTTTCGTTGTAGAGGCAATTACAATGACGAAAACAGCGCCAGGAATTTGCTGTTGATATATTTTACATTGTTAGGATAACACAGAGTTTCCTGGAAGGAGGTCCCAAGTTTTTTATCAGCAAGATCCCACCTTTGCTGACATGTACCCTTCTTGATGAGTTTTGTTTACTATCAGTGATTCTTGGTAACTGATATTCACATGAGTGACATTTCTCTTCAAAACAGTCTCATATTGAAAAAACCCACCTGTTAGCTTAGGTACTTATAACAGTGTACATGTGTGGCTATTATCTGTAATATGGTCCAGTCATTTGGATTGGATGACTAGCCTATAAAGTGTTGACTTCACAACACAAAATTGTGCCTTGGTTCTTAGTAGCCCACTGCTTTTGAAATGAAGGAGGCATCATTTGAATGGTACCCTACAAATACTTCTCAGTGCAAAAATGCCGAAGGTGTTTTGTTTTCAGTTATAGGAAAGGTTCCATAAATACATACCTTTTCTTTTTTGCCATTAAAAATTTATATGCTTTTTGCCATGAACAAGAAAAGCATTCCAAGAATATGCCACAAATACAACTTTTGTAATCTACCAACCTGACTGTAGCCCTTTAAGAGCCTTAGGGATGTATCCTACTTTAAGAACTTATCCATAAAAAACTTGGTACCCCTTACATATTACAAATTTCATACTGTACTTCAAAGAAGAACCTTATATACATTGTGACTAAAGTACTGTTTATTTCATAATCTAAACAAACACTGGAATACAGTCTATGTTTTTCTACTTTCCGGCAGACTTTACAAAGAGATTTTTTTTTCATAATTGAAACAATCTGCATACACACAGAACATGCATTCTCTAACACCAATAATGAAGGTAAGAAGAGTCAGTTTCCCTCATCTTCCTGTTGCCTGTGTTAGAAAAAAATACTTTTCTTTTTACTGTAGTTATGACAGTGTGGCTAAGGATACAAAGACAAGAGCATAGTTTTACTCCCTGCACAGAAAATGTTCATCACAAGCATGCTGATGGTGATACATATTACATGTCTATTAAATGATAGGCATATTTTTATCCCCTTTACTCCCTTTTTAAAAATACTAAGTGGCTACATGTAAATGCAGTGAAGCAGGTATAAGCTTAATTAATCAGAGTTGATTCAGACTGGCACCAAGATGCAGCAAAGTCCGACAAAGTCTCAGCAAGGCTTTCTGTGGATCACTGATGGCCTCTTCTGCAAAGCAACCACGTTCTACTTTTTCAAAGCAGAAATCAAAGGCTTTGCAGCACGGCCAATCCTGTGGGCAGGGCAGTCTGCGCCGGTACGCCAGGCACCCTGGAAAAGATGCACTTGTAGTCCATTAGTGTTTGAGAAAACGTGAGTGGGTTACCTTCCCCGGGGCCACGCCTGCTGCTCTGTGTGGGCCAGGGGCTGGCCGTGGTGTCACACCACGGAGTGGTCGTTGCTGTGCACGCCAGCCAGGATGGTGTGGTTCAGGGACGAGGCCGAGCGGTCCGAGCCCTCGGTGGGGCCGTTGGCGCTCTCGCTGCGCTGGCAGCACAGGATCTGCTTGAACGTCGCGCTCATCTCCTTGTCCCGGTAGGAGTAGATGATGGGGTTCATGGCAGAGTTGAACTCTGCCAGGAGCAGGAAGAATTTTTCATAGGCCAGGACATTGCACTGGGGACAGCAAACGTCGAGGAGCAGCAAGACTAATCCTGGGGTCCAGCAGATTATGAAAGCACCTAGAAAGAGAAAGAATGGACAAAACACAAAGTCTACAAATATACTAATATACCATTACTTGTCAAAATTCCACAAGAACCATCCAGACAGAAGCAGCAATGGTTAATTTTCTCTTTCAGGATCACTGTTCCCACACTCTCTTTTCACTGACCCAATGAGAGGGATGCCTTTCAAAGATCTGTAAATGGTTACGGGCAGCACATCAAAAGAGCAAGACACACCCCTAAGCCCCAGTCCCAGACCCCCACCATCTGAAACTCTGCTTGGCAAATACATTTACATTTAAAGTTGATAATGAGGAACATTTTTTCCCTTCAGCTAGAGACCTCTGACTAATCAATCTCTTGATCAGAAGAAACAATACTGCAATTTACTTCTCAAACTAATAACAACAAAGAAAACCTTTCTGTGAGTGCTGAAAAAGAAAAAGAGAAAGAAAAGGAGTGGTGCAGGCAGCAATTCTCAAGAAAAAGAAAGCCTGGTTCTTGTTAACCCATTTCAGCCCCCTTATGTAATGGAAAGTCCTAAACACACATCCTTCTTGCACTGAAATGCCGTCCTTCAACGGATCTACTTCTTTTCTTAGGGGTCTATTCAATCAAAATTCAGAGGCTCATCAGGCTTCAATAGTGTCAAAGCCACAGAGTCTTATACAGATTAAAATGCTTCCCCCCTCCTTTCTCTGTTTTCCAAAGAAAGAACAAAGCCCAGAACAAAATTCAGAGCTCAATGCAGAAATTAAGTCAAATGCTTTGTACTTTATTGGGAGTACTGAATTAAAGGAAGATTGTAACTCCTTGCAGGAGTTACAGGAGGTTAGAGAGGCTTTAAATATAAGCTCTGCTGGGGAAGCCCTTACACACCAGTCATGTCAGAACAAAGACAGGGTTCCTGAGATTTTCCAGGCTGCTTTACTGAGGTGGAAACCAAAATCTTATCAACACTGAGCAGGATTAGCACAGGCAGCAGCAATAAGGACTTCCCAGCACTACGCTGAGAGCGCTGTCTTCAAACTGGTTCTCCCATCACTGTGGTATTTATTTGTTTATATACTGCTCCTGTTTTTATTACAGTGATGGCCTCTTGCAGTACTAGCACCTAAGTCAATTCCCACACCAGGCAGACTTTGCCATGCCTGCCAAGAAGGTGCCAGCCATTTCCAGCTTGGGCAGTGACAACTGTAAATTGTGCAGTTTGGACAGCAAACCCAGGTAGATCAAATAGAAGATTTTCCAAAGGGTCTGCAAGCCTGCAATACACACCAGGGGACAGACACAGGAAATCACACACACAGGCTTTTTACATACCAAAAAGCATCCCTAAACTGAGTTTGCTTGCAACTAATGGTGCCACTCAATGCCTATTGCTTTGCTGACCAACAATGCTCGTCAATGGAAAGAAGCTGGGGGATGAATTGCCAGCTGCCAGGTAAAAGCATTGAGCTCTCTCACCAAATGACTTTGTTAGGGTCCCTGGCAGCAATTTGACAGCATGGGGATGAAACTCTCCCAAGCTGAGGTGGCATCAAACACATGAACCCGCTTCGTAGCTTTTGTCTTTTTGCAGCTCTTTTGGATTCCAGCAGTCCTATAAAAGAGTACTTGAAACCCATGCAAAGGACTAGAGGCTTTTGTCCCTTCCTTTTACCTGTTGCCACAAGAGTAGAAAACTGCATTTCTCTATTTGCAGCATTGTCCATGCTGATAGAATCTGCCCCCTGCACAGAAAAGCTCTGCTGAGCTGCTTTTTGCAGAAACAAAGTCATTAATTCAAATTCAACAACTCACTGTTGAAATTGTGCATGTTGTGTTCAGCCTCCTAGCTAGTAAGGCAGCAGTGCACTTTGTTTTAGCTTAAGCATGTATTTTCTTCTCTATAGGCTGCCTTGGGAGAACAACATCAGAGATGGGAACACTGCGAGTCATGGGATCTACAGTGAAGGACAAAAGACAATGACAGCATCCTCACTAGGCCTGTAGCAGAAAAGTCCAATGTGGAAACAATGGAGCTAGCAGGAAAGCTCTCATAGCATTGTTCAAAGTTGCAATTGAGGGCTTCCAATTTTCCATTTTTTTTTAAATCTGTTGCTAAGGAATAACAGAATGTTCTGTTGGCATAATTTTTGATATGTTAGAAACAGTCGCAAAAAGCTCTACGGGGAGGCAGATAGGAATTTTCTCCTGAGAAAGTCCCAAAGTCATCCAGAAAAATCCACATGCACTGCACTGCACTGAACACTTGTCTCAGATGGAGTTCCTGAGCCTCTCTGGGCTCCTCAGTATCTTAGACAGGTCTGATAACCTATGTGCTGAGGCTTGATTGGCTGCAATCAAGAAAAAGTGGACTGTGGTTGAGCAACCAACTAACTGCTCTGTGCAGCTCAGGCTACACTGAAAAATGATAAAAACAAAAGTTGCCTTCCCATCCAGCTCTGGAAGGAAGTCACCATTGTGCAAGTTGTCACCCTTCTGCTCCTAGCAAAACATCCCCCCCATGCTAATGGCTCTGGCAGCTTATGAAGTGCTTGTAAATGGCTGCACAAAAATGCCTCAGCTTTGCTCATTTTATTTAACTGTTGGTACACTGGAAAATACTGAGAAGCATCACTCAGGTAAGGATATTTTTGAATTAGATACAGAGGAAAACATAAATCTCAGACTCTTAATACTTCAGATTTAGGAAACTTCATCTGGTTAAACATGGGATTCTTTTTCTGCAAGGAAAACAAGGATAGATTTTTTTTCCCCCTCTTAGAATATTTGTTGAAGTAAACTGGAAGTGAAATTAAATTCTTCACCTCCCAGAAATCTGTTGTGAATTGACTTCACCAAGAATGAGGATCTAAAAATACCACATTTAATAAAACAGAGACATCCAAAAGCTTCCTGCTGCCATATACTGGAAAGCCTTAAGCATACACCAAAATACTGATGTTTTTCTGCTCAGAATCAGAACTGAGAGCAGTCTGAAGTACAGTATTAGTAATTTCCAGGAGCATCTTTACATTTTACAAACTTGGTCAAACCTAAATTACAATAACATACAAAGCAGATCTGTTGCATTCAGTTACTTGAACTTTTGTGGATATGCCAGAGTCGTACCAAATTTATGTCTTTGGCACTAGGAGAGCCCAACATACTTGAAAAAAACTGCAGACTTTATGTCTTTGGGTGGCTGAAGAGCACTGTTCCCTGGACAGAGAGCACCTTGCGATATTACCTCCAGCCCTGGCAGTCCTTCAAAGGTGATGGCACTGCAAGAAGCTAAATGAGCTCTTCAGTTGCAGCAGAAGGAACATTCCCATGGAGCACGGCCAAGGTCTGTCCTGTGGGTCAGGCCACTGAGGGCTGGGTGAAGAAGGAATGCCAATCAGGCTGAATGCCCATCAGGGGTCAATGGCTAGCCATTAGACAGGAAAGCTTGAGGAAACCAGAAAAATAGCACATTTTAAAAGATTGAAGGGTCCCTATGGACTGAGAACCATGTTTTACAGCAGGAATGAGTTACAAAAAAGCACTTATCTAATTTTCTGCTGAGGTGTGATACCTCTTGTCACAATAAGAAATGAAAGTCTGACTCTTTGTGCATTGTCTGTCTTGCAGAGCTGTGGTAGAAGTCCACTGGAGGCTTTCCAGTGTCCGTGATATGACTACATCTCATCTGTCTTGAGCCCTTGTCTGGTGCATCAGCACAGATTATGTTTCCATGGTAGCTGGATGTTGGAAACTCTTGGGTAAATGAGACAAGGCCTCACAGCAAGGTTTGATTGCAAGACACTAAAAACTATTGTAGGCATAGGCATATGAAGCCAGCCATGATAAATCACACAAAAATCAGTGAGAGCAAGAACAAAAGAGAAAACAACTCCAAAAACCAGCAGCAGAAAAGAAATAAACTACACAAGAATAAACACTGATGAGCTAGTCACTCATTACTAGGATACCAGACTGGATGGCTACTCATGAAGCTTCTTGTGTTAGCAGGCAAAGTGTTTCCTAAGCAGCACTCTTTTTTCTTTTTTTTTTTTTTTTTTTTTTCTTGTCTTTTGCCTTGGAGAGCCTATGTCTGTGTTTATTCTGTGAACATTTGTTTTCCTCTAACTCAAAAAAGCAAAATAAAAGAAGCACTTCTGCTTCTGCCAAGTCATACACTGCTGTCCTTCAGAGGCTCCAGAGGGATGTAGCTCTTGTCAATGCACACCTATTCTGAAACACCCTTCTTCTCTGCCTTAACCACACTGTGTCCCTTTCATGTGCTCTCTTCCATTCATCTTGTGTGTTAACCCTGATATCTGGCATGGGCTCACACTCACCCTGCAAATTCCTCAGTCTGTGTGGAGAGGAAAAATGTGGAAAGGGCCTCTTTTACGGAGTGAGAGAAGAAAAAAAAAAAATCTCTCCTGTATTTGCAGTTTTTTAAGGATTACAGGAATAGGATACGGAACTAGCATATCAAAGACAGAAAAGCAGAAAAGATGCATTCCATCTGAACTGCAGGAATGTTTATAATCTGCTGCTGTTGCCCGTCTACTCTTGTCCATCTGCTGTCTGTCCTCTCCAAATCCCCTCCTGCCCTCAGAGTGGTACTGGTGGCAGGCAGCTGCACCCCCTCTTCCTCTGGGACTACAGTGACTGAGAGAGGAAAGGGCATTGAACGTCACTGTTATCACTGTTACCACAGCTACCAGCAGGGAGAAGAGTCCTTCTGCACTTGGTGCAGGCTAAATGCAATGCTCTCAGAAAATGATTTGTTTTAATTAACAAAACCATAGCCAAAAAGGGCTGCAGAAGTGCCTGGCATTTTCGACATTCTGATTTAATCCCACCCTCATCAGGGAAAGCCACTTGCCATGCTAGCTGAGGTGAAAGCTCATCAGCTGCAACACAACTGCACTTCTTCATGTCCTAGCCATCTGTAAACTGTATTAATAGTCCTTCTTATCACACTGAGCATTGTTTTGTGCATGGCTTGAACAGAGATGAGTACTGCAAGTATGCAATAGTGCCTATTTACAGCTGTGTACTGTTTTCCCCTGACACAAACATGACAGCATAAAATCTAAAATGAATGAATGACCATAGATGCCAAAGATCACAAAGAGCATTTATCATGCTCTAAACATACAGAGTGTAGATGCGATTCTTCTAATTCTAGTCTGACTTAATTTTTCCCACTTTTGACACAACACTATTACAATATATGCTAATAGTTCTTGGTAGATGAAAACACTGTTGTTGATTTTTGTATTTTTTGCTGGAAATATTAACATAGAGGTAATGTTTGCTTTGACCCTGGAATTTTCATGTGAAGAGATAAAATGTGACTACCACATTTTGATCAGATTACTAGATTTAATTGTTTGCTAAACTTGAAAAATTCTGAAGAACTTGATATATGAAAGGCTTGCCTCTCGATCCACAGACTCCAAAAGACTTGAGAAGGATGACAGTGAAGGAAAGTCCTTGAAAAATACCCCTGGTGGGGGAGAGCTGCCTACCGGGTAGAGGTAAGGATGGCCATGCTCAAAAAGGTGCTATCAGAACAGCTTCATTTATTGAAGGTGTCTTTATTTAAGAAAGCTGTATGAATTATGAAAGAGTGAGAGATTCATAGCACACTCCTGCAGTTTTTGACTGATTGTAAAATGCTGCCTTCTCTGACGTGCCTCTGGGAGACTTTAACACTATGGGTGCCTTTGCGTTTCAAGCCAAACCTTCATCTTGTGAGGCTGTGTGTGAAAGAAAGAGGAAATATCTCCAGAAAGAAAGATGTAAAACAGTGTAAAACAGGAAATGAGAAACAATGCAAACTTTAAAAAAATCTACATTAATATTCATGCAACGCTATCTTTATCATATACTTTCCTAAGATGATTTGAAGCAAAAGGATGTGAGCACATAAGAGAAAATACACAACTAGAGACCATATGAAAGAGGCTGTGTGATACAAGTTACTATCTTGTCTTTCATGACAGTATATATGCCCCATCCCTAGGGATCTGTGTTCTAGTCTCCTGGGAGCTGAGCTGCTCTAAATGTGCAAGTTATAGATAAAACCCTATCCTCAGCCATATCAAATATCTTAACTTTGCATGAATTCTGTAACTGTCAGGTTTGGGAGATTTTTCCGTCTACTGTACCCATGCTTTGTAAAGAGATTTTAGAATAAACTGGTTAAGCTAGTATTGCATCAGATCCCTGATTCCCTACTTTTCCACAGCTACATGTACATGCACAGTCCAACCCCTTACTGAATCTTGTTTTGGGAATTTCAGCTAGCAAGTTTGGCCAGACTTTGTACAAAATAATGGCAGGATTGTGTAGGAATAGAGAAATCATGTCTTGCTCAAAAATGTGTTTCCTCTTCTCAGCAGGAATTCAGAATGTGTCTGCTTCAAACATTTGTTCTCACCTTTGAAGGTGAACAGAATTTTTGGTGTTTAAGGCATGGCTATCTTTGTCAACAAACCATCCCTTCTCTGAAGAACCCATCTGCTTCCACCTTCACACATTTGTCTGGTTTAAAACATGTTAATGACTTAACATGAAAGCAGCCTTGGGGCTCTGCCTGTGCTCTGGCTGAGCTGGGAGGACCAGCAAGCCTCGAACCCAAGGAGTTAAATCCTGTGTATATTACCATAACCTCTTTCTGGGCCTCAATATGTAGTATTTCACGTGTGTCTTTTCATCTATCCAGTCCTCATCACCTTATTTCATTTCAGAAAAAATAAAGTAAAAAACTCTTTCTAGGGGGACACACCATCTTGACTACCAATGATATTTCTGCTGGCACCTAGACTCCTTTGCTACAGGCTGGCCTCTGCTCTACCTGCTCTCTTCCAGCACTCACATCATCACATTGCCCCTGTTGAAAAACACATAAATACCTTGGTGAAATCTTTACGTCAAAGTCTTTCTTTTAAACCAGACACACTTTGGCACTTATACCTGCTACACAAAGGGTTAACTGAAGAAACATCTGACCTAATATGGTGCTACAGCATTAGCCAATAATCCCTCTGGCATCACTGGCTGCATGGCCACCATCTCTGAGCAGCATGGAGATACACAGACACAAAATGCCTGTGGTCAGTAGGGCTGTATCTACAGTGATCATACCTTCCCTTACTCAGAGTGAGCCAACATCTTTCATCTTCTCTCCCTGCTTCACTTTGCAAATCCAGACCAGAGGTGATGAAGAGCAGCTTTCCCCTCAGCCAGACTCCCAAGTGGCAGCTGTGGGGATGTTTGTGACCTTGCTCTCTGCAGCACCTTGTGCTTACTGCCCCGAGTGCTCACTGGCACGTGCTGGAGGCAGGGTATGCTGACATTCAGAGTCCTGGCTTTCCTTCTGGAGATCCTATCTGCTGCATGGCTTCCCACCTGGACACCACCTGGTGGTCCTTCCACAGAGCCTGGCCCCAGATGTGGATGTTTCCCATCCCGCACGGTCCCCAAGCACTGTGGTATCCCTGTAGCATCTGCAGGTTTGACAGAGTCAAACAGCAAAAAGACAGAAAAGACTGGGGAGGACCAATAACTAAAATAAAACTAACTGAAGAGAAAATGAAACTTAGCAGTAGCAACCCACCAGAAGTGATCTGCTTATTTCATGGGTACTTGCCAAGCTCTAGCCCAGGTTAACACCTGATGTAATTCGCCACCAGATGCTTGCAGTCTTACAAGTGGGTGTACTGGTTTGTGGCCAGCTGATCCAGCTGCCCTCAAGTATTCCACAGCTGACATCTCTGAAGGAGAACTCCAGTGCTAAAGCAAATGGAGGAGACCAGGAGGGTTTCTCAATTGACATCTGCAAACCAAAGGTGTTTGAATAGCCCTCTTTTAGAACGCACTTGTAATGGTTTTAAAGAACAAATTGCACAGAGGAATGTGCAAAACGTATTCTAAAAATAAAAGCTTAATCCTGCTGTGATTTATCTGTAACCATTTGAATCCCTCAACACAAGAAAAATGGAATTTGCTCCTGACCTAGTAACTGCAGGAGAGAGATGGTGCACTGCCCCTCTTAAAAGGGAGAAACTAAGGCTTTTATCTATAGAAAGCATTTTAGACAAAAACAGGAAGTCATTAAATGCCAGTGGTCAGCATTTCAACTGATTTCTAAATCCATAAAGATATGTGAAGCTCATGTCTGAATAAAAGCTTGGCTGTTGCCAAAGCAATCTGATTATTTATCTTTGTGTAAAGAGAAACAGTAGTCCTCATGGAGTTTCTCTGTTGCCAAAAAACCTGACACACAGAGGAAATTTTGGTGTCTCTTTCAGTTTTCTGGTGTTCTAGACAAGTCTTTACGCTCTAACTTGAAAACAAATACTCCTACAGTCCCAAATCAATGCTGGTAGCTTGGCTGGAAAATGAACACGTAAGCGCAGCTGATAACAGGCTCCTGGTACTGGTCTCCCTAGATTGCAGGAAAAAGAAAAGCAGGCAAGAGATATCTGGGGAAAACTAGAAGCAAGAACCATAGAAAACCAGAAAGACCTGGGTTGGAAAGGCCCTTGAACATCCAATTCTAACCTCCCACCATGAGAAGGGATGCCACACATTTCATCAAGTTGCTCAGAGCCCTGTCCACAAACCCTTCCAGTGATGGGACAGTCACAATTTCTCTGGGCAAACTTTCCAGTGCCTCATCACCCTTATAGTAAAGAATTTAGTCCTAATTTCTAATCTTAATCTACTTTTCCATTTAAAGCCATTTCCGCTTGTTCTATCACTCCATGCTCTTGTAAAAAGTCCCTTTTCAGTGTTCTTGAAGGCCCCTTTCTGGTACTGAGAGCTGCTATAGGCTCTTCCCAGAGTCTTTTCTTCTTCAGGCTGAACAAACCCAATGCTCTCAGCCTGCTCCAGCCCTCTGATCACCTTGGCTCTTCTCTGAATTTGCTCTAATGGGTCCAATAAACAACCTTTAGCTCATACCTGGCGACCTGTTTCCACCCCCTAGTCCAAACTCGGTTAGGATTCTGTTTAGGGGCCCTGATTGCTCATAGGAATGACTTGGGACTTCAGGTGGGGGTCACCAGGTCTCCTGAAAGATGAAGATGCTTCTGCAGAAGTGAAGGCTCACTGCAAGAGGTGGTGCGAGGCCAGGGCAGGACAGTTGGCACATGCAAGCAGGGCTCGCAGACTGGACTCTCCTCTGCCTGCTTCTGCAGGGTACATTTAGTATGCTTGGGACTTACTTGGGTGTTTCACTGCTGTTTTAGCAGCTGCAGTTTCCAATCACAGAAAAATAATTCACAGCCATGTTGAAAAAGCCCTGTTCTGCCCACTTTTCCTACAGAAATCCATATAACTTCTGTGGTACTCTGCTACATAGTCAGAATGCTATGCTCAAACAATACAGCATATTTAGCAGATACCAAACAACTTTGCTATGTGAGATTGTTTAATTGTATTTTCCTTTGTTGTTAAGGACATTAAGTGTTACTGGTATTATGTTTGGATAAGCTCCAGTTGCAACACAAGATTCCAAATGAAGCCTGGGTGGATGCAATTTAATATGTAAAGGACTGCCTTGATTCTTACATAAGATTAAACTAATAATATTAGAAAAAAAATATTAGCCTCTGTTGGTTCCCTTAATAGGAATAAAACTATTTTATTTAACATGCTAATACTGGACTCTGAGTAGGAGAAAGTGTTACCAAGTGTTACCAGCTCTACCTCAACTGCAAGAAAACTGTGTGTGCTTTAATTTATATAGCCATACTAACACTTATCTGATTATAGCTATCTGGTTAAGCTGTGGTAGACATCCTTTGAGGGAACTGCATTAAGATCAGTCACAGAAAGTGATTTTAAGAAGCAGAATCCATGCTGACAGCTGTGCTTTTCAGAAAACGAAGAGCACAAGCTCCAAATTGAAATGGGCAACAGGGTAAGCCCCTAAGGATAAGGGAATGCCACTCTCGGATAAACCTGCTTGGGAAAATCTGCCTGCCTTTGGACAAGTTAGAAAAGCCTTTCTAGTCCTCACCTGAATATAACAAATCAAGCTACTGCCTTAAAGCAAAAGCAGCCTTGGACAGACTGCACATGAATGGCACTATCACCTGAGTTGTCTGCACACCTCACCATCCAAGCTGTGTTAAGGTAATGCAGACATTAGTCAGGCTATCAGGCCATCAAGGAGGCACCTACAAATGGCACTGCTAAAACAGAGGGGAGCAGACAGATGTGGCATTGCATATCACAGGAGAAGCACTGAGTAGAGAACAACCTGTGTTTTGATTGTGGGAAGTATATACTTACAGATTGTCAAAAGGGCAAATTCTAGGTTTTGGCACTTAATTCTACATGTACCTGTTAAAAATTATGTAGATGAGGCTGGTATCTAGGGCAGAAAATATAGGTTTTGTTCTGCATTTCCACACTGTGAAGATGAGACATTGTTTAAAGGGATGCAGCTACCTTTTGGCTCTCACAGATTTCTCTGGATTCCTCATTAGGATGCTTGCTGTCTTGCTGCATAATTTCAGTGTGGTAACAACAGTATTTTCCATACTTCAAATGAGAAATTCAGTGAATAGGACTGGAAATGTTTAATTGCTGCTGATGGATTCCAGGGGCAGCTTCTCTGATGCTTCTCTAATAATTTACCATATCAGAATCTAGATTGATTTAAGATTTTCAGACAAATATAGAAGAGAGCTCTAATAAAACCTAGTCTCTCTTTCATGTCATATCATCAAGAATCACACACCCATGCATTATCTGGGGGGAAAAAGGTTTATCTTCAGCTAGCTCCTTCTCTCAGCAGTACACACTGGTGTAAAACCCTGAGTATGTGGCTACACCCTCATGACTACAAATGAGGGCATCCCAGTCTCATCCACTTAGAGGATTAGTCACTAAAACTGCTCCTGGGTTAGACAAGGGATGTGTCTTCTCCCTACTCCTTCTCCCTTCCCCCTACAACTAAGCTTCCCCAAAATCACTGCATTTGTTGGAGACGTGAGCTTGATTTGGCTTACAGAACAGATCCTTTTGTTTCCATTGGATTATAGGAACAGTCTTCTACCTTTGGCAGTCTGCTCTCCTGTACTAAATTTAATCTCTGCTAAGAAAAGTATGGCACCTAAAAGTACCCAAGAGTAGTGCTTGGACTGTGCTAGCACCACATCCTTGGTTGCTTGGCTTAAAGATTGCCATATAAATAGCCTCTGAAACCACAAAAAAGCACACTATCATGCTTTTTTGAAGGTTACTCAGTCTGCGTATTTCTGAGGATGTGACTCCTTTGACCTCTGGCAGACAGTTTGCTCCAGTGTCCCTATAAAAGACTGTAGGTTTTGGCTATATATAACAGGGGACAACAATGATGAAGTTTAAAAAAAAAGGTGCTAAGTCTCTTAACTTTCAGTTCCCTTACTCCCACCCTCTTATGAAAGAGCAATTGAATAGCAACAGAAAAGTGAAATAACTGTCTGTGCCAAAAGTGGGCTGACTCCCAGCCACCTTCATCTCTTTCAGGGGTGTTCATGAGAAGTGCCAGACAAAGGTCATTCAGATCCAGCCCCTCTCCACCATGCAAGGAAAGCAGAGGTGTTAACACTGGTGCTTCCTCTGCATGCCTTCCTTGCTGCTTGGCTTTGTCCTGGGTTTTCTGCTGCTGGGCACGAGCAGGAGCTCCCACTGAACTCTTGGCCTCTCTAATGAGGCTGTCAAAGACAACAGTAATCATTCTCTTCTGTCACCTGCCTTCAGCCCAAGGGCAATGCAAACTTGTTTCTCACAGTGACACAGAGAAGAGATGCTGCTGCCAGGGCAGAGCTCATGGCTGTGGTCACACAGGGGCTGCTCCCCATGGATCTGCCAGTGAATGGGCTGCTTCTGCAGGGCAAGAACTTGAAGTCTCTTCCCTTTTAGCACTCTGTTTGCCATGGACTTCAGTCCTCAAGCGATGAGGGATTTATACGCCATCCAAAGTAAAATCTTTGCCAGCTGAAAATTAAACAATCCAGAATTTTTCAAAACAGAAAAGACAGTTTAAACAACTCTTTAAGATGCAGACCAAGCTGATCTGGTAAAAAAGCAGATCACCGTTATGTACAGCAGGGGTAGAACTCTACTTTTAAAAATAACCGCTAATAACAGTTCCATCAGATGTGGCAGATAATGACATACAATGCAGATCACACCATGGCTGCTAGAGACAGAAAATACTTGTGAAAGCATTTGCTTCACACTTGGAATGCCTGAGACTTCGTGCAGACAGTGATGAAGCATCCAGAAAGCAAGCCTAATGTGTTCTATCTCATCTGATGGCCCTTATAGCTGTCTAATCCCCTCCGGTTGATCCTGTGCCATCCCCAGGCACGTCTGTGGAGCATTCTGCCCTGACCCTCCGTGTGAACAGGCTCTAGGTGCAGGGCTGGGATGTTGGCTCCCAGGGAGGGGACAGCATACAAGCAGGGAGTCAGCCATCAAAGATACTGCAACCCCACTAACTCCCACAAGCAATTGTAAAAACAAACAATTGCAATCACCACAGCTGCACTGAAAGCTAGCCTCTGAAAGGAAAACAAAAGGCTCCTCCACACTCTGTGGAAACCCACAAGAAGTTTTGGCATAGTTATCAGTCTTCAAAAGAAGGTCTTAGTATGCAAAGGCTATCTACTGTATTGTGACCTGCTTTAAACAACACAGTGGATGCAGGATTGTGAAATAGAAAACTGAACTAGCACACGTCAGTTGTTGTTGCCTGATGGAAGAAGTAGTAAAGGACCAAGACTGCTACCAAACCACAAAGACCATTTCCACTTGCATTACATTCAGCAGCTGCACATTCAGCTGCAGCCCACCTAAGGGGCTGAGGAGGCAGTAAACTGACAGAGCAGCAGAAGGGGTGAAACAGGATCTAAAAGCATTTTGAGAGGATCAAAAAAAAGACACCTCCTCAAATCCCTGCTCCCAGCTTTTGTATTGCTCCATGTTAAAAAAAAGCACCACACCAAGCAGAAAGGCTGTGCCCACCAGCACTGCTCAATATTACCAGCACATGTCAGATTATTTTGGGACAGACATGCTGATATATGAATCTGAAAGACTTCTCCAGGAGTGTGGTTTTTTATTTTGTTTCAGCAGATACTTGTAGGCTTGTGCCTAAAGTAAACAGGAAACTGCATGAGATAAAATGAGACCTTACAGGCAAAAAGGCCCTCCACTGAGGAATTTTTGGGTTTAAAATAAAAAAGATAAACAAGCAATTAGTACATTGAAAGAAAATCGCTTGCAAAATCCTTTTATTCAGCAAATTAATTGCTTCTAAGAAGTACCTCTGCTGTTCTAAATGAAATACAAAGCTTTTTTCCTTTTTCAGAAAAGATTAAAACTCTCCTTACTACTCAGCAATGCACTGAAGGGCACCACTCAGGGATGACTTTATTTTCTTTTAAAATGTTTTAACAATGGAATATTCAAGCAACACTGAGGTAAACTCCCACAAAGCAGCAGTGTGTATGGAAGATGCATAAAGAAAAAGCCCTGAGGCAAACTCAGATCAGCTTTTGCTGGACTTCATTTGTAGTTCCTGGTGATACTTGCTGGCTTCTCCTCATTTTTCTACAGAGTTCAGAGCAGCGGCCACACCAAAGTCAGGCTAGCTAAATGAGAGACAAATGCAAGGCAGAGGGGCCATTTCAGTGCTGTAGGAAAAGCCCATGCTTCCAGCTCCTTCTTATAAACTTTATAGCCTGGAGATTGATCACAGCTGTGCCTTAAATAATGAGCTAAACCAAACACCACTGCAAGCTTTTAATCTGCTGGGCTCTAACTGTTCTGCAAGCTACAAGGGGAGAAAAGGAGCAGGGATTTCTTTGTCCCTGGTGTTTTCTAGGAGAGAAAAGCAACAAGGAATGAGCCCACTTATTTGCCCTTCAAAAGAATAAGCACTCAGTTTCCTTAGGCATCCTGTGACATCACAAGCATTTTACTGTCATTGGTGTTCTTGCTGTTATATGCTATCCAAACCCTGATATTGTAATCCTGCTCATTAATTATCTACGAGCATGAGAATACATAGCCATGAACAGTCTGACCTACTGCAAATTTGTTGATTTCACAGTACTTCCGGTACATATTTTTCTGAAAACAAGCACTCACTAATTATATTTTTCTTTGTGTGTTCTCTTGTCTTTAATTGCATTTATTAGAGAAAGCTCATTCAAGTTTCACCACCTTGAAGTCCCTTAAGAATGCAGCATCAGTGGCTAAGTTACAGGTACGGGGCAAGTAACATGGTCTGTGCAGGACAGTTTTCACTCCCTGACACTTTAATCCACTTTTTGTGGGGCTCATGTGCGAAGCTGGCTGAGCACTCTGCAAAGCCTGCAGTGTTGGGATGCCACAGGAGTCTCTTGGGTTGGTGAGTTCCATGCCCCATTGCCCAAGAAATCATCCTGGTTACAGTCCAGCCACCCTTCCTCCTTACTGACATGGCTTTTAGGTGAACTTTCCTCTCGTCCCACCTGACCCATGGCTGGAGAAGCTTGCATCAGTCCCTGAACTATGGGGTTTTGTAAAACCCGAGGCGTGTGTGCTTGGGGAAGGGAATGAATGAGAATGGAGAGAAGCAGTACCCAGAAGAGAGACCCCTCTTACCCTCCCCAAACACGAGAGTTTTGTTCCAGTAAGTTATAAACACTGTTACTGTCTCAAATGGTACTGGATCTCATCTTTTCTCCGTGGGCCAGGGTAGGTCCCTACAGATTAAAACCGCAACTGTTGAAATCCACCTTTTGGATGTTCACTGGCTGTGATGTGTTCCATATTTATGCAATTATGGCAGCATGTTTCTGCAGATATGGCTGTATGTTTCATTCATAAAAGAAACAAACAAAAAACCAACAAAAAAGGCACCTGTAACTGACCCACAGCCTCCATCTCTTCCTTATTCTGCATGACAGACTAATTCCCATATCCATAAGGGTTACTTTGTGCAGGAGTTCAGGGCTGATGGGAAACGGCTGAACGCAGAGATCTCGCAAGGCTCAGTTGTGGCTGTAAAACACTGCTGCTAGCTGTGAAGTCTGAGCTTGAATGTTGCTGCAATGCAAGCTTTTTTCAGTAGAAAATTCACATGTTCAGAGTAGACGCAGTGCACAGGCAAGAGCAAAATCATCAATAAGTAAAGAAATGAGTTGGTTAGCTGATTGCATTGTCAGGAGGCTTTGAGATAAGCAGTGAGATGATCATATCACAGGGGTCACCATCTGAGCACTGTCCATGAGCACAGAGAAAGGGAGAGGCAGAGGTAGCAATGCCAGCAAGAACAATGCATATCACTGCAACAGACACATGTAAAAGTTTATGGACACAACAAAAACTCAGTCTTTTCCAGAGAAATGTTGTGTTGAGATGTGTCAGCCAGATGGAAAGAGACACACCCAAGAGTTATTTTATGGCAGAAGAGAGCCACCTCTCCATCTTTATTTCTAGCCGTCCTTTCTCATTGTATCCAGGCATGGTCAATGGGCTGTACACATCTCCTCACCCACAGAAGCACCTATTGGGTCAGACTCAGCTGTACTAAGTGTTATACTAAGGGGAATTTCAGAAATCTAGCTTACGTTGTCATCACATTTCTAGCACACGTACTCATCTCACAACTAAATGCATTTTTTGTCACCTGCATTATTTGTATGATAAGTATTCAAGCATGCTTTCACAGAGAGTGTATTGATTATGAGCAATCCAAGAAGAACTCGCATCTCTGTTGCTCATGAAATGACACTGTTTTGTACCTGGTGGTGAGTGCTATTGAATGCCACCAGACCTTTTTGTTCTGGCTGTGAGGGCTCACTGGGCATGACTAGGCTTACAGTGTATTGCATGGTATTGTTCTACCTGTGAGTCTGTAATAGGAGTAGTGCTTATAGGACATTGCTGGATTTAGAGTGCTGCGTTGCCTCTGCATTTCTGTTACTTAGTATGGACTTGTCTATGACCCAGAATCCAGGCCCAGCCACCACCAGCCCCTTTGACATCTGAGGACCAGCTGGAACACAAGGGCATTTATTTCCCTGTTAAATTTCTTTACTCTTCATGTGTCAGAAAGGTTTGCCTTACTCATAATGTGACAGCACCATAGAGGTGTCTCTATCAGCTCTTGAGTGCTTTGAACTCCAAGCAAGTCCTGGAGCCAGAAGACACTGCCATGAAGAGGGCAGCTGTGGTCACAGCAATAAGGGGTCTCCTGGAAAACCCTCGTACCAAGGGCACAAACTGCAATGTGCCTACACACCCTTTAATCAAAAAGGGTGAAAATATTCTAACACAAGTCCTCTATCTAAATTAAAGAACAGTTCATACATGAACTGAGCTACTGAATCATTGAATATTTCCAGATATTTCTCTTACTGATACCTCTCATGTTGGTTCATCAAATTTCCAAACAGTTATTACTGCTAGCCTAATAACTGTTTTCACAGGTCTTAAAAAAGCTGGTAACGTGCCTGGTGTTTCCAATAACTCTGTGTTTCATTTTTCTGAGGCGTGAGAAATAGAGGTGTTTAAACAACAACAAAAAATACACTACTCATCTTCTAAGTATGTGGACTTCTCTCGTTTTTTTGAAAGCGGTCAGTCTGTGTCACAGAAGTGGAGGATATTGTTTCAAGATGTGGCAACAAACATCTCTTACTATCACAGATGTCAGCACACACAGAAGCCCTACCATAACACGCTGCTGCAAAATGCTGCCTTCAAAATTGCCTACATGCAGATATTTAGTCAATTCTATCAGGGTACTAGAGGCTGTACACTGTACTAACAGTACTTCCTGTTAAAAAAAATCCAACTTAACTCTTTACAACAGAAGCCTTCTGCTTGGGCTGGCATTTTTACTTGTTGTGCTTTCTGCTTTCTTACACACATCTGAGGAAACGCTCAGTGAAACTGCTGCATCTGTTAGACATTTATCTCTTCTGTTTGAAAGCAACTGCAGCAAAAAAGAGGCAGTGAACTTAAATTTCAAATGTAAAGCATGTCAAGCTTCTCTAATAAGGGCAAATATAACATTTTCTTTGTTATTTTGGGGAAAATCTGCACTCAACAGTGCAATATGCAATGATGACATCCCGTAAGAGACACGGGGCAAGATTCCCTCTACTGTAGGAGTCAAGGGTAATTCTTGGTAGTCTCTGGATGCAGGAGACACTCTGCAAACTTTGGGGAGAAAGGTGAATTGCTTTAAAGTGAAGTGCATAAAGTACAAAGCTTATGAACACTTTGTGGTCAAGGTTTTAATGTGTTTCATCACTGGTTTCAAGGTAAGGTTTGAAATCTGGTTCGTGTCCCTGCTAAGATTTCAACAGTACACGTGGAGAAATCCATGTGTTTATACAGACAAATGCAGAACTTGCGCTTCAGCCATCTCTCTCAGCTCATTTTAAATGCAGGAGATTTTGGAATTTGAGGCACTGTTGTAGGCACTGCATGCTAGAAAATTGCTGCGTCTCTGGGTGTACGTGCCTCCCAGGTGCAATTTCCTTATGAATCAAACCTTAACTGGCCATTATTTCTGGGCAATCTACTTTTTGAATTACTGATGATCAGTGAAGCCCTGGACTTAGGAACTGAAAGTACAAGGCAACTACAAAAATGAAATGAAATGAAATAAACTGAAAAAATAAAACAAAAATAAATAATAAAGAATAATAATAAAGAATAATAAAACAAAACAAAACAAAACAAAACAAAACAAAATAAAATAAAATAAAATAAAATAAAATAAAATAAAATAAAATAAAATAAAATAAAATAAAATAAAATAAAATAAAATAAAATAAAATAGTATCTTTTTGATGTTGAGTTTCCCAGGGCACTGAGGAGAAGTTATAGCCCTGGAATGTCATGTGTCCTCTACACCTTTAACCAGAGGAGGTGTCTCAGCCCCAGCTGGTTTCTCCAAACTCCTGTGGGATGCAGAGGGAGCTAACTAAGGAAAAAACCCAACCCTTATACCCCCAAAATCTCAGCAGCAGTAGTAAATTGACTTGTGCCTGGCCAGTGGCCAAAGACAGCAGGCTCTTTTGCATCCTGGTGCCCCCCTTTCTTGGATCAGCACAGTCAGGGAAGCTGGGAAGCAAATGGCGGCCTACCCAGCAGACAAAGCGCTCAGGACTCCTCCCACTGAGGCACTTCTCTCCTACAGTCAGAGACATAAATCAGTCAGAGGCCTAAATGGTGAACTGCCCGGGTAAAAATGGAACAGATGGGCCTGCCGTTTCACAACCTGGTTCCAATAATTCAGGAAAGAAACACATTTGTTCTTTCTTCTAAGGGTAAATCTCTATATATGGGATATTTATGCCTATGATAGTGGTTTGCAGGAAGGTGGCTATAATTTGTTTTCTGGAAATAGGTCTGGAATTGCTTTTCTATGCCATGCCACAAGCCAGGACAGTCTGGCAGCCCAGTCCAGCTCAGAGGCATGAGATATGGGGCACCAGTGCTCCAGGACAGGGTGGTCTCTACTGTGAAGGCCCCAGAACATCCTTTGACAGCTCCGGCTCCCACAAACTACCCTGGCAGTTATGCTGGCTGTCAGAGGTGCTGCTCCTGCCTGCCAGCCAAACAGGGGCAAGGTCACTCTGAGAAATAAAGAGAGCAGAAGAGATGGGATCAGAGGGAAAGGTGAGGCAGGAGGGTGAAGAATAATAAAAAAATAAATAAAAGGAAAATCTCTTGGGAAACCACATCAATCAGTACTGTGTTCACTGGAATGTGCTTAAAAGCTAGTATTTCTGGAGTGCATATGGCTTTATGCACACCTCTCACTTTCCTTGCTGGGGCCAGGCCAGCGTAGCTGAACACTTTCTGCTTTATCACAGGACTACACATGGTGAGTGCAGCACTCAGGTATTTGATGGCTGAATTGGCTGAAAGTTCTTCTAAAGAATGCTACATTACTTATTTCAAGCTAAGTACTTTGCTTACTTAAATTGATCCCTCCTCCCCATAGAGTGAACCAAGCCAAGCTTTTCTGCTGGAAAGACAGAAACCCACACAACTCATCTTGTGCAGAACTCTGGCTAAATAGGCAAGGATCAGATGCAGATCACGCTCAGTGAAGGACCATTTTCAGCCCCCATGGTTTACAGGGGCATTACAGTCTATTAACCAATATGCATTCACTTCACCTTTTCTTTCTGTGTGTGTGGGTAACAATAATAGGAAAGAAGTTAAGCTACAACATACTCAGATATAACACTCCTTGCTGAAGGAGGGTAAATACAAAATGCAACTGGAAGGCCAGATGTGTTCACAAGGCTGAGTATCAGACAGCAAGCAGGCTGCTAGCTCCCTGGGCACCCTGCACCTTTAGAGCTATGTCCCCCAACATGGTATCTCTCCATTTTCAATTTTAGTCTACAGAAAAAGTAGCAATCATTTTACAAAACCACAACAGATTTACACAGTATTTTTTTACTCTCTATATACTGAACTTTTGCTTAGAAAATTCATCTATAAATTACTCCTTGTACTTTTCCAGAAAACTAAAAAATGAGCACCTTAAAGCAACATAAAACAAGGGAAGATGAGAATTATCAATGCCATATGTTAGAGCAAGTTCTTTCTAAGGTTATATCAATACCAGAAGATGTGAAACAGTTCCCTTAAAACTGCTTTTAGAAGAACAAGAAAGGTACTGAATCCAGGAGAGCTTGGCAGCTTTTCCTCCTTTTAACAGCTAAATCCCCTCCCTTTTCTTCAAGAGATGACTTCTTTAATGAAGGAAGGTATTTCAAAAATCTTAACTGTTCTCGCATATTTATGGTTATATTAACAAACTTGTAATCAGATACCAAGGACTTTATTAAAACAGAAAGACCCAGGCAGATAGCTCTTACTCAAACACAAAAAAATGCAACAGAATTACTCTCTCACTTCTTCACTTCTCTCAAACTTGTCTCAACCTTTTTTCTTTATAGTAACCTCACAGTCTTTTAATGCCAACATCAAGGAATTAATTACTTCAACCTCTGCAGCACACAAGAGGCTACTCTCCCACCAGCAGCAGATGGCCACCCCCATGGCAGATAAGTCTGGGGCAGTTTTACAGACCAAGTTCTCACTTTCCCAGTGGCAAAACTCTACATCACCCTATCCACAAACTTCAAAGCACTCATCCCTGTTCAAATTCCTCCTGTTTGCTAGTGGGTTTGCTAGTGCAGACTGATGGACAACACCAGAGCATGCAAATTAAATACCTCAGATTTACAAATGATGTCATAGCTTCCACAGTCTCATCACCTTCCATACAAACTCTGAGCCCTTGCTGTCCTCTAGGCATTGATGGGAGAGGATATGTGTCCAGCAGTGGACTTGTCACGCTACACAAGCAGCACACTTGGACATAATATCAGCATTTGTCCACATGGATAGAGGAAAATGAACTTCAGAGACATTATCTTATGCTGAGGAAAGTAGAAGTGTGACACAAAGTTTTCCCAAACAAGAACTACAGAAAGGATGGGGATCTTCTGCTGTGATTGTTGCTTCCAGCTTTAAAGAAGGGTACCAAATGTGTAAGTGTTTGAGAGAAACTTATGGTGGACCAGCTGGGGAAAAAAAAAAGGAAAAAACCCTAAAAATATCTTTGAAAGAAAAAAAAGAAAGTAAAAGTAGTCCATCAATGAGCTCAGTGACAGCATCCCCATGAGTAAGAAACTTGCAAAGAGGAAGATGTTCTGCTGCCACCAGAAGAACTCAGAATCATATCTTCCTTCCATATTCAGATTCTAAATATCTTTATTTAAAAAAATGCAGAAACTGAGCCTTTTTGATAAACATTTTTTTATGCTGAGGCTAGAAGGATAGAACCATGGCTGCTGTCTGAAAGCTATCAATCACTGCAGACCATTTCCCACTGCACTGACTGGCTGCTGTACCTCAAATGTCTCAGCAAGTTTTGTCAGCAGCAGTAACTCTGTGATTTGATGTTAAGAGCCATAGTTTCACTGAAACTATAAAAGAAAAAGTAATATTGAAAATTGAAATTGAAATTTGATATTGAAAATTGTTTTTCTTCTGTTTTCACAGATAATCCCAGAAAAAAACAAGCCTAGAATACTTAATCATACTGTGAAGCAATGCAGAAGGAGGACCACTGCTTCTCTTGCACAAAACAGTCTGTTGTTGTCAGTGCTTTCTTTCCACTGGTGGAAACAAACAAGAGTTCAGTGCCTCATTGAATCCAGTTTTACAATGAGACTAGTTAACGGCTGGCATTTTTGTTCACAACATTTCTGAGCCTGAGGTCTAGCTGTAAATTTGACTTAGCACTTGGGTGGTGTGCTGAAACACGGGAAAGACAAATGGTATCACAAAGGTGAAAACAGAAGCCAGTGGGTGGACAAGGACCTTACCCCATACCTTCAGACTGCAAATGCTTTCCTTTAGGAGCTGCAAAAGATGTACCAGTTTTAGCTGAGGGGGCAAAAGGTCCATGAACAAAATAAGCAAAACATTTAGAAGCAATTTTTCCACGTAACCATGTGCTTTCTAGAGGACAAAAATGTTACTTTGTGAGCAGCCATTTTTTAAAAGCACTATTGTTGCCTCTTCTAAAGAAAGGACGGGTTGCCATCTTCTCTTCCAAAAAATTAAAAATTCTCAAATTTTGAGAGATCAGCAGGACTTGGCCATGTGCTGGCATTTCACTGTAAGCCTTCTTGTACATGCTGATTTTCAAAATTTCTTCTTGGTAACAATTTCTGACCTGGGCATTCAGCGAAGTTTACCAAGGCCTCTGTTTTAGGGCAAATGTCCCACAAAACATGCCCATCTGCATTGTTTTGCAGAAGCTCTGGTTGATGATTGCTTACTCATGGATGGAGCACTGCTAAGTGGAGTCTGATATCAGAGCAAGATAAGTTACCAATTAATTTTTGATTTTGGTGTGGATTTTCAGTAAGTGAATATCACTCCTTAGTCAGCATTTTGTTATTTTACCTGGATCCAAGTGAAAATCTTGGATTCTACTTTTCAAGGTCAAGGTGTGATTTCCAAATCCTATTATCAAATTAAAGGAAAATACAAATAAATTCTCAGGGCCTGTTGAGAAATATACCTACTTTTGCCATTGCAATTAATTTTTAGAAGCTTCTTACAAAAGGTCAAAACCTATGCAAGCAAGAAGAATCAGTTTCTCATTTATAATTGTTTTAAAATCAAAATGTGAAGTGTAAGAACTACTTAAGGCTTACTCCTTTCTTCTGGCGATCCCTGGAAAAATGAAGAGATCTTTCATCTGCCCTTTAAATTTATTTTTCATCTGAAAAAGTAATAAATTATATTGAAGTCAGGGGAAGGAGTTTTGTTAAACAAGGCCTCATTTTCATCATACTTAAAGGAATGTATTTACTAGAGACATTTTTCCCTCTGAAGAATAAAATAAAATAAAATAAAACCACATTCCTGTCTTGGGAAATGATGGAAGGTCCTCAAAGTGCATTTTCAAAGGGTTTTGAATGAAAATAAATAATTCGGATTCTTAGCTGAAGGGGGAAAAAAGGAGAAAACTTCTAAATGGATTCTCCAGGGTGAAACATTGAATGCTGTAGGGATACCTGGAATACTTTAGAGAAAAGACATTTTCCAGGGATGTATCAGTTTTAACTGTGAGAGGCAGTGAAGAAATTGAACAAAACATTTACAGTGAGACTTCCTACACATCCAGCCATACTCTGGGTCCAGTGAAAGTTGCCTGGATAGAAGGCATCAGTAACTTCTGCTTCATCAAATGGAGCTTGCATGGGCTTATTTTGGAAAAGAAAGCTACTTATGAAGTTTATCACACAAACAAACTGACCTCACTCTAATTTCCAGATCCTGTGCTTCCTTATTACTTTTGCTTTCAGCATTCTCACCAGCCAACCAGTAACTGGTGAAGGAAGAGTTTGGATTGGGACTACTAGAAAAAATTCAAGAAGATCCACCAGAATTCATTTGCTGGACTATAAAAGACAATAAAAATGATTAGTGACTGAGATTTTGAGACAGAGCACACATAGTACTGCTTCTACCAGCAGCATGAAATATATCAAACAATCAAGAAAAATCCTACAAAGGGTGTTAAATTTAAAACACACTACAATCACTGTGTAATCACATCCATATTGTACATAGATCCTTGGCAAGTTTTCATGCCTTCACTATTTTAACTGGAAAAAGAAAACCTAACGGATTTTTAACAATTCTTTGTGAAAATTTGTCTTCCTGTTAGAAAAGAGTGCTACACCTGTCTAATATAGTGATCAAGATGTATTTATCAAGAAAATAGAAAACAGATATTTACATTTACAAACATAAAAATATTAGTACACTTGTTATGAATCACCGACTAGAAGTTAAAGTTCTTATCAAATCACAATGATTTCACAATTAAACCTTCTAACAAATATGAACGAATACATTTTATTCCCCTTCATCTACTGGCAAATTGTAAGTACACTGTTACTTAAGTCAATACCAAAATGTCATTAAGATGCACGGGGAAATAAAAAAAATACAACAACAAAACCAAAAAGATTCACAGTAAGTGGAAATGGCAAGGCCTGGAAACCACAGATTCTCTAAACTGCATGTTTTTTCCCTCAAGGAGGTTTTGAGCAACAATCAGAACTACTCCTAAGGCCAGAGGGAGAAGAGGGAGAAGACAGAGAGGAGGGAAAAATCCAAGTAATCCAAAATCCAGTAGTATAGGTAAGGTGTGCTAAAATAATAATTTTAATAAAGATTTCACTTTTTCATGCAAATATTTGATGATACAGCTTGAAAGTACTGCTGTCACACTGCATCTCTGAAAGCATGTTACAAACCTTTGCTCTCCATACTATGAAACAAGATTTTATCCTGTAAACTTATGAGCTCTCCATTTAGGCTACAGTCATCGGCAACAATTTCCCAGATTACTTGACTGTAGCGTTAAATTCACAGTATATGCACATTTAAAATATACTGATCTAAAAACACTGGGAATGCACATAACTGCAACCTCTATGCTAGAACAGAAAGTCATTGATGGTCAGACTTGTACTGCCTGCACCAACTACAGAGTTTATTGCCCTGTTTTTCTGTCAGGATTAAATCAATACACAAGTGACATTTCTGTGGCGCGGGGGTCAGGGAGGGTTGGTGACTCTGAACTGGCCCCCTGTGCAGACCACAGGGTAACACAGTATTTATGGCTTCACATTGCACCACTTCCACACAAGAAGCTGTGAAAAATGCTGCTCTCATCTGAACTTCAGCATGATGTTACGGCCCAGCCCAACTCTCTATAAAAAATGTACTAATTACAAGGAAAAACATTTGACTGGATGCTGCTCTTCTCCCCACGAGGCCACTGCTACCTTGTGGAAGGACATCTCCCAGCTGAGACAGCATCCTCAGTTTCAGTCATCTCAGGAAAAATGCTGCTGCAAAGCTCATCTCTCCCAACAGCAGCAGGACTCCTCAAGGAGGAGGTAAATAGGTGAAGTTGTCTTCTTACAGTCTCTGGGCTCAGAGTTAAACCCTGGCTTCTCCAAAAGATCATCTTATAAGCTGCACTGTGTAAGAGGGGTGATGCTTCCTGCGGCGCACAGGAATAGTGTTCCACAGGCAGGAAGGTCTGTCAAAGCTTGAGAGATGCCATAGCCAAGCTCTGCCTAGACATGATCATCTTCATCTCAGTCCAGGACCACAGCCTTGGTAACTGATGAAATGTATTTCATATTGTTCAAGCCTTAAGGCCAACAAAGATAAACCATTCCAGTTAATTACTTGACTGAGGCTGCATGAGGGGTATGGAAATAAAGACATGCCTCTGTCAAGACACCATGTGCTGTCAGTCAGGTTGTAGCATTATTTAATAGTCTTTTTATATTTTACTGATAATCAAGTGCTTTTAGTGCATGAGAAGGAAAAGGAAGTGAAGATGCAGACTGAATGTCAAAACAACCATTCAGAAAAGTTAAAGTTATCAATAATGTACTTTATTTTCTTCAATGGTGTAGCTACAGCATATGTGAACGCTCATGTGCATTATCAGTTTTTTTTTTTTTTGCTGTTTTCCACTCCCATTTGGCACCTAGATGTGAAAAAAAAGCTAGAAAAGTTAAAAAATAAGTCTCATGCAATTCATAACTGCTGTAGAGAGGGCAGGAAAAAAGCTGTTGCTGAGCAGTTCTACCCTTCCAGATGTTTATACTGAACTTCTAGATGTTTTTCTTACATTTAGTTCTTCATTATAGTAAGTAAAAGACTGTCTTCAAACACTGCGAGACTCCTTTAAATCAAAATTTATACAAACTCAGAGTTTATACAAAAAAAAAACTTCAGCTTTTTTATCTGTGCCCACATTAATGTCCCAATTACAGAGTAAACCACATTTCTGCAAACAAAGGAGATGATTCTACAGACAGGAAAGTCTTAAGTGTCTTTTACTTCCCAGGAACATAAAGGGTAAACAATTCTGATTTCATTGTTTGGTCTCCCTACATCCTGGGGGCTAGCTGTGGTTCTTGGCTCAACAGGCATGCCCAATTTTGGCCAAACAACATTGAGAGCTCACCCAACACAGAAAGTTAATCCTCAGGATTAGTAAAATACAAATAAGGATTGTTGGTATCATGCTTATTTGAAATTCAGTTATAAACCCTCAGTATCACAATCTCACAGTCTAAATTCTAAATAGAAATGAATGCCCAAAGATGCATGTGGAGGTATATGGCAGAGTTATCCACACTGTAAAAATGAGAGGTGACAAATTAGGATGGATATTTAATCAGCATTTAGGCAGGAGAAATAAAGACTAACTTTTCAACAGCAACATTCTAAGCCAGTACTTCTCTAGAAATGCAGGTATGCACCTGAAAATTTCTGAAAGACCCTAGCCTTTCATGAGTGATTCCAAGCCAGGGAAATCCAGACCAGAGCTAGTTTATCTAGGCCTGGGCTCTGAAATCCTTAATTTGGTGCTTTCACTATTTCTTAAAACAATAGTTAGATATTGTCATCCATTTGGGGCCAAACTGGCCCAGACAAATGCTTTCAGAGTCTAACTATGATCCCCAGCAGAAAAACAGCTTAGCTTTGTCTTTAAATGTAACATGAGAAAAAGTGGAGAACAGAAGAGAGGATGCCAAGTTTCAGCTGATGTATCTGCTCAGTTTCTGCCTGTTCCCTGATTGCTCATTTAAAGGGAACACATGGTGGTGGTGAAAGGCAAAGTGTCACTGAGCTGCAAGCCAAACCAGACATGATTTTATGGCTGTGTGCAGTACACAGATCAGTTCTTCCTTAGTTCCAATGCAAAGAAAAGGCATGGTTTAGAGAAAGAGCTTTATGTTACTTGTTACTTTTGAAAGATTTCAAAAGCAGCCTTGTTAAAAGAAAAAAGGGCTCAGCTATGAAATCACTTCCTTCTGTTTAAACTATTTCACTCAAGGAAAAAAACAAGAGGGCATGAAAAAAAAAAAAAAACAACAAATCTGTTCTCTGCTTTTGACTTGTTCCTAGGACTCAGCATCCTACCCGCTCTGTGGGATGACGCAGTGTGCCAGATCCCGACCGCTCCAGTCGGTGCGTCAGGCGGCCATAGCCCTCCCCACACAATCACCCTCTTGTCAGAGGCAGCTGGCACCCTCCCTGCACATGCTGACAGCATCGCTGCCTGGAGGACTGCACCCCTTTGGGGCAGCTCTTCTCCTCTTGGAGCAAGGCAGCAAGGCATGAGGAGGCCAGGCCGTGTTAGGCAGCTAACAAACAAGAAGCTCTTGTGTTATTCCCTCCCCCTCCTGCCTCCAAACACAGTGAGAATGCAGACAGGGGAAAAGATGCTCTTCTGCTTGCAGCAGCAGCAGCATGGCTGTGCCTGGGAGTACAGCCAGCAGGACAACTCCAGGACACCCGTTTATGGAAGTTTAAAAGTCAAATGAACAGTTCACTGCTGCCCATTTCACAATGGGGTTACTTACAGCCGAGCAGCTGTAATTTTAACAAAGATTCTAAAATGAGGAATGGTTTGCCTCCCTCTGCCAATGCTCACAGGTTTACCCAGAGCCGCAGTTCTGTTTTCCTTTCAATCCCAGGGCACCCTCCCTCTCCTCCAAAATTAATTGTCTTCTCCTGTGTAAAGCAGGCTGACACAAACCAGCTCCCTTCCCCACTCAGCTGTGGGGAAGGAGAGGAGGGAGAAGCATCTTCAGAATAAACTACTCTCCTTCTCAGCTTCACTTCCTGCAAAAGGTTAGTTTCTGCCTCAAACCTCATTGCTCAATGTATTGTTGAGCAATGTATTATTACTCTGATCTGCACCATTAAAAAAGGCAGGGATTCTTTTCCTGCATGTTTTTGAGGTTCACCGATGTAGAAAAAGCCAGATAACATGAGATAAATGTTCAGCAAATTGCTCCATGCAGACTAGCACACTCACCTTTTCTGTCCTTCCTAAAGCTCCAGTAGATAAACGTGAAGCACTACCTTTTCAAGAAGGCACTCAGAAAGTATGACCCTTGAAATTAAATCTGCTGCCTAAGAAAACTTTAAGCCAGACTTACAAGTAGACTGCAAACAGTGATAGAGCATCACCACACCTGCCTGATCAACATGTTGACCACACTGTTTGCTCAAGAGATACCTGCTGATATCTGCGATATCTGTTGCCCAGAAGTCCTTTGAAGTGATGCTTAGCTTTTCTTCTTTAGAACCACAAAACAATCCTCCCCTGAAGTGCAAATTCAGCAATATGGGATGATACTCCCAGCTGATGGCAACTAATGAAAATTTCTCATGGTGTACATAGCAGTCTGGTAACATCCTGATGCACAAATATTTAACTCCCTCAAAGTCCCTGTGGTTACCCCAAAGCCTAACTCTTGACTTCAGTCTATTCTTTATTTATTTACTTCTTAAATTAAAAGAATTTACACAGCAAACCCACAGCTGTTTCCCACCCATCCTTATCTTGCAACTGTGTCTCCCAGGTGGTAAGGAGGTGAAAGCACTGCTGCTTCTTTACACTACAGGACTATGACTGACCTCCTCTAGCTTTCCTCTAGAAACCACATTGCTTAGGGAAAAAACCAAACCCCAAACCCTTTGCAAAAGATACCAAGGTGGGAGCTGCAAAAATGATAGTCTACGAGCACTTTTGTTTCCTTTGAACAGATTTAATAAAATAGTAAGTTATTTAATAAAACAATAAGTCTAGTACCATACATGCTTGGGATTAGCTGATATTTGCTATTTATTCAGTGAATATTTATTGCTACAACTCCACATTGCATTGATAGAAGTGCCTACTATTTTCCATCCACTGTTTTTAGTAGGTGTTTTTGGGGTCTTTTGCATTATTTTATTTTTTAGGCCGGGCCATTCTTTCACCTCATAGGAAATACTGTATGAACAATAATGTCTTTAGGAAGGAAAACAAAGAGCTGTTCCCTAAAAGAGGACTGCAAAACCCAAATTTTCTTGGTATTCTTAACCTCATCTTTTATTCTGCCAGGAGAATCGTGGAGATGGGAAAGGACAGATTTTTGAACCACCATGAAGTCAGGAGAGGTTTCACCAACCACTACAGTCTCCCTTGGAAAACTCATATATAAGTTCCTTCCTTGAAGAGAAGAGCAGGACATGACGGAATACATCTTATCAATGGTTTAGCAGGTTAGTTAACTGCACAATTCATGTTCTGGTTGGAAAGCAAATTACTAGGTCAAAGTACAACATGTAAATTCTTAACCTAAAAAGTGAGTTGACACAGTGACTCACACCCAATCTCTGCCACCATTCTGCTACTTGTGATAGAAAGACCAATTCACAGCATAGACCTACGGGAACCATAATGTCAAGGAGAGAAATGAGGCTAAGTTTTGGGCTTTGTAGACTGCATAACAATTGCATTTATGAACTGTTAGGGCAACCATCTGATGCAACAGGCTACTGGGATTCCGGGAGACACATGTACTGTACTGGGAGACCTAATAGGTGAGAAGACATATTGGGACAAGGAGACAACTGCACCATCACTATCATCTGCAGAAACAAAGAAGAGAACAAACAGCAAAGAAGATCAGCAGGAAATGGTACTCAGCCTTTAGGTTGTGCTTCTGCATAAGGAAACTGGGAGCCCCAGACAAAACCCTAGTAAAACTATACGCAAAATTACAATAACCTCCTGAATCCAAAATGTGTTATGTTATTTCCCTCATGCCGAACACTGAAGCCTACGCACCTCCTGAGCAGTGTGCTGAACACCAGTATCTCACATGCTACCTTCCTGTATTACCAAATGCACCAAACACTATAGGACTGGGTACATGCAGTCCTGCTTAACACACAATCTTTTTGTGAATAGCCTGAGGCTTCTGAGGTGTTCTCCATATACTGGAATTTCACATGAATGCACACAACACCTTTTTTGGTGGCAAAAAGGAGACGACAGATACTTCAGTGGAATACCAAGCCTTCCCTGTACTATTTTAAGTTGGAAGCCATTTGGCATCTTCAAAGGCAAAAGGACAAACATTATGTAATAGGTTGCTACAAAAGATTGTAAACACGTGTTGCTGCAAAAAACCACCACATTACATTTTCATTGGTTTCATGTTACAGGGCTGAGTGACCACGTCACATCAACTTCCATAAATAAGCTTGATAGTCCCAGTGGTCACAGTAGTGAACTCTGGGTGCTCTTATTGTCTGCACCTCTTCCAGTGTCTTCCAAATTCTGCTGACCCCCAGGAGCTAGGCATGGATTACTGAAATCACCTGATAAGAAAGAGAGCAGGGACAACAGGGTGGGCAAAGTAGGCACTTACCAAGCACAATGACCACAGTCTTCAGGAGGCTCATCATGGTGTCCCGATTCCTGCGGGGGCCAGAACTGTGCCTGGACATTCTCATAGTCCTTTGGCGAACGTACCCAAAGATGTGAGCATATAGGACCACCATGACCACAAAAGTGACCAGGTTGAAAATAGCCCAGAAGACCAGGTAGGAGTCACTATAGAGCGGTGCCATGTTGGAGCAGTGGGTGATATCACAAATGCAGTTCCATCCGACACTCGGGATGGCCCCCATGACGATGGCCATAGTCCAGATAACAACAATGACAACGACCACCCGGCGGTTGCTCATCCGAGTGTGCAGCTGCATTCGGAAAACCGTAATGTGCCGCTCAATGGCAATGGCCAACAAGTTGGCCACAGAGGCTGTCAGACTGGTATCAATGAGACCCTGACGGAGAAGCCAGGTGCTTACAGTCAGTCTTCTAGTGTTGGGTCCTGTGTTGAACATTAAGTAAAAGTAGGCCAGCCCTGCAAAAAAGTCCGCAGCAGCTAAGTTGGCCATTAAGTAATAAATAGGAAAGTGGAATCGGCGATTGACATAAATAGCCACCATAACCAAGAGGTTGGCCAGCATTATGAAGATGCAGACGGTAATCCCCAGTCCCATTACAAGCTTGCTGACAGTGTTCCATTCAGTGGCTAGATATTTTCCACTTCGGTTATAAAAGAAGGCAATGGTTTCATTGTAGTAGCACTGTGGTTCACTCATGGCTGTGGACTGAAAAAAGAGAGAAAAAAAAGAGAGAGAAAAAAAATCCAGAATGACATCAGAACTGAAAACATATGATTGCCTTCATGGCTAAGACGTACACAAAGAGAGGGGAGGGGGACAGGAAAGGAACATGCTTCAGAACAAATTAATTGTTTCAGACCAAATGGTATTCCACAACTCACAAACAATTGCTCTGAGGAATCTAGTAACAGCAACCAGATTAGAAACAACCAGAAATGGTTCCATCTGCTCTGGGAGCCAGCATGATTTCTGATGTAGTTATAAACTGCTTAGAAAAAGAGCTTCTGGCCAAGCAGTTCTGCTGAGAGATTCAGTTAAAGGCATGAAATTCATAATTAAGAAAAATTAACTCTGCTAGACACCTGATTTATGTTATCAGTGTACAGAACTGTTGTTTGATTGTAGTGGAAGACTACTTCTTCAAAGAGGAGGAAATGTGCATTACGTTCCCAAGCAGGTTTTAACTCATTCCATTTTCCATCATGGGTATTCCTTCTTGTCCCATCTTAAAATGTGGGAAGAACACCCTAGATAATGATTGTCAGTATGTTCTGAGACCGTGAATTACAAGGGATAATGTATGTCCGTAAAAAGTGCTTTTTATCAACAATAAAGGAAGCATGACATAGCATTTCTATAAGCATCAGCCACGTTTCTAGAAATGGTTTGAAATACACAATGCTTTTAAATATAACTCACCAGAAGTGACTTATTCCAATTTGAAATAGGAGTAAGCCAAGAAATAAGAAAAGAAATATTTGGCTTAACTAGTGTTAAAAGCATCCACCTTTATTTCCTGCAATAACTATTGTCATGGCTATGTCAGAGAACACATGATTAATTTTTTTTTGCAGAGTACTCTGCTGAGAACAGCTAGGGGGGCAACAAACCAGCCCATATTCCACTAGAATGTGGAAGTTTTGGGTAAAACTGTTGGCTTATAAGAAAATGTCTAAGGAGTTTCCTTTTTCAGTTCCGTTTAATTACTCAAGGTGCAATTCCCAAAAGGCAAACCTTAGGAAAAGAAACCCCTCTGAATAAAATCTGATTTCTTGTTTAGCATGGGTAAACAACAAATATGTAAAAATAATAATTTAAAAAAAATCAAACCAAGAAACACATGTCATAAAAGTCTTTTTCTAGATAAGATCTGCCTTTGCCTCTCTGCTTTTATTGCTCTGGAACTCTATCGACTAAACTTGAATTTTTACAAAAATAGAACCAGTTTTAATAATGCAGGTAAGAAGCCAAATCAAGGAACAGATCAACAACACTAAAAGATGGCAATTTCTTCCCATTAAAACATACAAAGTGAACCATAGGTTTTGGACAGCTCCAGTTACTCTGCAGGAAGTCCTAGAGCCAGCCTAACCTTCTTGTTGAAAACAAAAACATACAGAATTGGGAAACAGAATTCATAGCTTGACTCAAGTGAAAATAGTATCTGATAAAGATCTCCTTAGAATTACCCAAAACTGTTTCTGTTTCTTTTCATTTCTACATTTGTCAATGCAATTAAGCCAATTCCAAAAAAGCAATATACAAAACTTTCCATCTATATCCCAAATGGACTACATGACATTTAAATTTATGTTAAAGAAAAAGGTCTTTTAAGAAAGATTTTACCTCCAGCCTAAACATTGACCAGAAACATTTGCAGTCCCAGGATAATAAAAAGTTAGAGTAAATAGTATTTCTCAGCACAGTGAGTATAATGCTTTTATTGCTCCTCTAGGATATATCAACCCTTGGGTTTGAAGCCTTTTAGCCTTAATTACTTTAGAAATTTTGAAAGTTCTCATGTAGGATCTGTTGCATATAAAAAAAAAATTATTATAAGGGACATTTAACAAAAGGAGACCTAGGTACAAGACATCTGGCTTTAATTCTTTGGTTAAAGACCTTGTAGTAATAACAGGTCAAGTATAAGAACCCTTGAGGGAGAGAGGAAGTCATATGAATGAATTAGTGGCCCATATAAAAGCTTGCCAACATCTGCATTAATTATGTAATGCACAGGATTTTTAGTCTCTGTAGGAATATCTGGATGCAGGATCTAGTAGATACTTGTGATCTTGAATAAATTCTCTTTGCCTGTGTATTTGTCACTCTGTTTTTTTCTTTCAGATGTCTGCTGCCCACATGTAATGATTCCTGCTTCACTGTTGCTCCTATGGAAAGAGGCGTGCTACACCTGGAAAAACATGAATTTTTAATTCAGAAATTTAAAATGTGGCCAGTATTATGCTTTTTATTTTCTTTTTCCTTCTTTTTTTCCTTGTAGTTTTGTTTGCACATGGGCTTAAAATGTGAATTATTCCCTGATTGTGCAATGTTCTCCCCTACCTTTTAGTTTGAAATCTGAAACAAAGTATGACAAAAAATATGACTTAATCATGAAATGCCAAGCCAAGGTGGAATGAACATACACACATAAGGGTATGTAAAATGCTACAGAGCCAGACTTGTTCAATTTAAAACTATGACAGCACTTGAGCAATCTCAGAGAAGTTAGCATGAGGCTCACTTGCTGCTTCTCTCATTTGGAAGACAGAAAAACAAAATGCTGTGTTCATGTAAGGGATTTTGGAGAAGCTTTGTTTTTAAGGCATTCTAATCTAAAACCTAGGATCTCCTGTAAAAGTAATCTTTTTGTGCCCTCCACGCCCCCCATCCCCCCAAGGGGAAGAAGAGAAGAAGATGAGACAGTTTGCTGGCAAAAATTCCAGCAGAGGACTTCCAGATTATCAGCTTTCTTGGATGCCACTGTATATCTTAAAGGAAGGTTTTGACCTCTCAGGTCACAAACATAAAAATCCCAAGGCATCACATTTAACTGGGATACTGACTGGAAAGGCTCAAGCAGGAGAGAAATGCACTGTATCCCTCAGTACTCAAAGTGTTAACATACCACAAAGGCATATCCAAGCAGGCAGACCCCATCCCCTCTCCTGCCCCTGCAGGAAAAGGGGCAGGGAAGTTTATATTTTAATTTCCTGAAGTTTCACTCAGTGTGTTTCACTGCCTGTGTAAGCCAGATGTGTGGTGCCCGGAGATTTACCTCATCCATTCAGTATATCTCAACAGAAGTTTAAAACAAACGGAGCTGCAAATTGCCCATGTTAACTAAACCTCTAGGATGAATCTGTGTGGAAGAAGTAAACATTGAGTTATAAACAAACAAGACAGATAAAGAAAAATAGAGTAAAAGCAGGCTAAAAGCAAAGTCTCCTCTCGCTGTATGAAGATGACCCAAGACACATTTGTCCCAAATCAAAGAAGAAGAAAATCACAAGTACATGGAATTCAATTTTTTAATATCATGAGACATAGTTATAATCACAGCACAGTGCTCACAAACCAGGAAATTTGGCACCAGGAATTAATAAATAAAAGTCACTCTTCTTCAGCAATGAGTCATTCAATTCACCTTGGCACTGGCCTTTTCAGGCACTATTTGCCTGGTTGTCTCCTCTCCTCTGGTTATTTGGGATCACACCATAGGGGTGCCAGTGGCAACACTGGGAAGAAGAGCCCATGTAAGCTTTCCCATGTGTTGTGCCTGATTCATCTTGCTGCTGTGCCACCTCTGCATCACACCCTGAATAACAGGATGAGGATTCGGATCCACAATATCCACAGTCCTGACCACTGGATGTCCCTGGGAGAGCAGCCCATTACTACCTGCCCCTCCTGGGGCAGAGACAGCAGTGGAGAGCACACAGCCTGCCTGGAGCAGAAGGGGAGAGGGGATCTCTGCATCCTGCCAGCTCACCCAGTGAGGGCTGCTCACCTGGTAAGGAGTGTGTATGGAGACATGCTTGGGGTGGAAAACAAACATCAAAAAGTTTTCAAATACCATTGACTGATCCTGCCTAAACAAAGCATTAATTAGCATGGGGTGCCTGAGGGGAAGATGATCAGTTTACAAACCCCTCTGCAATCTCAGAGTTTGAGAGTTCCTTGATCCACAAAACAAAAAAAGGCAGGTTACTCTCTCCCCACCCCCAGTACCCATGGGTGCACCTATTTCTTGTCGAGAGAAGCAGAGTGGAACATTCTTAGAATACTAACGTCTGACTTTTACAGCACTTTTCAAACTTGTAAGCCACAAATAAAGAATCCATATCCAGGAAATCTCTTTAAAATATCTTAACCCTAGACTCTCCAAACACACTCTGCTCCTCTCCTTATTGTTGTTTGCTGAATTCTGAACCCAGAACACAGAGGAGATGAAAAACAAATTTTCTAATATTTTGTGGTAAACTAAGATTAAAAAAACCATAATAACTCTCTTATATCTTTGCTTTTTGAGCAGCAGTGAATGGAAATCAGTACCCCTGCTTTCAGCTTATGTAAATATCTTAAGGTTACCAACATACTGAAAGGGGTCAAGCTGAAAAACTTCAGCAAACTACCAACTTCAAAATCCCCAAAGAAGGGTATAAATTAGGAATATCTTTAAAATAAGGATAAGCAAGTAAGTATAGGCATAACTGAATCAATATGTAAATACTTCATCAACCCACAACTGCTAAACATGGGGTTTATGAAAGTAAAGTTGCAACAGATGAGGAAAAAAATCCAATTTGCAGAAACAGTTGTCCATTACCTAATGAAAAACATAGACTACTTTTCAAACTGCAGAACATGAAAGAAAAGCTTTAAAATAAGGCAGAAAAGATGTGTTTCCTTCAAAGATAAAAGTAGAAGTAAAAAAAAAAAACAACATAAAGTCACAAGACAAGGGTCCTGATTCATTATAGCCTTATGCACAGACATATTTTTCATCTGCACAATGGAAGTAGGAAACCCTATCACCAACACAGAATGGCTCCTCCTCTTCAGAACTACATTTTCCAAAGTAACCATACAACAGACTTAAAGATAAATCTGTATAATAAGATGGGGTGGGTCTGTCACAGCAGGTTACTTCATTTCACTAGATTCATTTTGGCATTCACAAAGGTGACAAGACAGGAGCAAATTAACCTCTCTCTTAATCTCTAAAGGGGATCCCTTTGATGCTATAAAAACATCCTAAAGCATAAAGTTACTTAAGGATTGTGTGGCAACAGCTAGTGCATTCAGTAATTTTTAGGATGCTTTCGTAGCAGACTCTCAGAGCTGACAAACTGTCAAGCTGACAACTACTCGAAACTGAACTGAGAATTTTTCTGTATCCTACAGTTTATACCTCAAAATGCAGCTTAACATTCTAGGCACTCAGTGTATTAAAGAGACCCAGCCCTCAGCAACAGTGAGAAAACAGGCAGTTTTACTCTTGGAAGGTATAATTCACAAGTGACAGAGATCCCATTGATGAACTATGATTATACAGATTGGCTAAAAAACCAGTGAGGTTGTTGACCTTCCAAAATTCTGCAAGTAAAAGGAGATTTAAGAAATTAAAAGCTAGAATTAATTAACAAGAAGAATTGAAAAAGAAAAGATAGAGTGGCCTCATCCATCCACAACTTAGCCAGCAATTCACACACTGTTGTATTACTGCTCCTTTTCCGCAGAACCAGAATTTTCATTTCAATGAGCTGTGTTCCTCCCAAGTACTACATAAATGTTCATAGAGAGTTTTTCAGTAGAGGAGAAAATGAAGACTGTTTGAATCAGGGCATAGTTCTACATCATCACACCCTCACTTACATTCCTAGAATGGCTTATATATGTTGATTACTAAGGATTTATTTTTTCTCTGCCAGCCCTTATCTGTCTTCCCAGCTCAAAGGGAGATCCTCACTGTAATGTGGAGATACTTGCAAAAAAAAAAAAAAAAGTTGGCTGAAGGTAGAGCATAAAAAAATAATTGGGTGCACGTAGGGCATATTGAGCCCAAATTGGGCACTTAAGTCCAAATGCTCCAAAGTACAGAAAGGGCTTCTGCAAAGCTCTTAAAACTTCTTTTCCTTTGGGGTAACTTTCATGACAAGCTGAGCGTCACAAAAACGAGCCAAACATGGGCACAGGCTCAACACTTTGTGGCTTTGTGGGAGACACAGGAAGACAATTATATTCTATCATCTCATTTAGTGACTGAAATATTCCACCTCTTATGCCTTCACAAAATGTCTTTGCCATGGTGCTGATTGGGCTGCTCCATTTTTGCCCAGCTCACCCCCTGCTGCCCTGTTGCAAACAGCTGTGTGTCCCTGAATGCTGCTGTGAGGATGAGTGCAGTGCAGGACAGACCTTTATCAGAGACCCCCACCTTGGGACGGATTTTCTGGAGAGAGGTGCAGCACAGAGTCCTATCTGAGCACTGCGAAAGCCACAGTGAAAGCAGCTGGAGGGGAAAAATGTCTGCACCTACAACATCCCAAATGAGTTTTCATGCATAAATCATTTCATTATTTACAATGTGCATCCTTTAAACCCAGTTAGTAAACCAAGCTGGGAGTTAATTATTGGCTACAGCAGCTCAAAGATAGCAATTTTATGCTGAAAAAATACTGTGGGCTACACTGGGGCTGCTTCTACCTCCAGGGCACACCTTCCATCATGCCTCAGCGAGCAAACCAGCAAAGTGAACACTTGGGAGAGTTTAACCTACAAGCAAAATGCTAGCAAATTTCATTTTGGGACTGGAAATAGAGATTTACAGATGGAAATAAGAAGACTGTTCTGTGTTTACAATACAGTAAAGTAAAACAATTACATTTATTTAATGAAATATATGTTAGACAATATGAGTTTCTTTTGCTTTGATATATTGAGATATTTGTGAAATATATAAACAGAATATAGAAAAATCTTTGTCTCAAAACTTTAGAAACAATGGGGTCTCTATAACTAACTTGTACACACTTTACTGAGCAGTTGCCTTTAAGGCAGTACTGGTCTACTTTAAACAAAATGGAGATGCATTTTGAACCTCCAGTAATCTCATCTAGTAGAATAATTTTTGAAAAAGGTGTACTGGTATTTTAGTTTTTCTTATGATGTCTGTAACTGGATGGATATACAGCTAATCACAAATTGTTTCTTCCAGCCCCACCATTTCCTTTTGTTCTGCTGTCTGCTGTATTTACCACCACAAGAGGTCTGTTTTGGTAACAAGGCTAATTTGTTTATTCAGCTCAAGGGGGACAAAAAATCCACACACTTGCTGACTGCAGAAACTTGGGCACCAAATCCAAAATGCAAATTTTGTTGCACTTCGTTGGGGAAAGCTGTGCCAGCTCACGGCAGACAGTTCTCAAGCACATTATGAGAAGGATAACCATTCTGTGGCAATGATAGCTTAAATCCCTTTCACCCCAGTTCAAACAAAATGAGGAGAAAATAGAGATGTTGTGTTCAATGGCACAGAGTGGGAGAAGTGGTTTTGGGCTCTGGCCATGAAAGGCCATTCTAATGGAAACTGCTCTGGATTTCTCTTTGGAACAGCTGCAAGGCAGTTATTTAAGGCAGTACTCATTGGCTTCTAGTATTTGGCTGGTAGGATCCACTGCTGGCAAAAGCAAAGAGAGAATGATGAATTTTTGTTGTTTTCTTGTTTTAAGCATTTCTGAGGCACTGTCGGAAGTCCTTAGTTCATTAAGTAACTGGAGCTCAAATCATTACTTCTTCAAAGCTTTTACTGCAGAATTCATCTCATGCCATTCACAAAGAGAGAAAATACTAATTACTTCAGAGAATACTTTAATCAGTATGGGTCACCACTTGTGATGTTTCCTTTTTTTGCAAACAGCAAAGCCCTCTGGGATGCTAAATAATTCTTACAGAATTATTTAACTTTGTTTAAAGCATTATCAGACTAGTCAGGTTTCTATGAGATCATTTTACTTATCCATATTTGAGGTATGAAGTCATAACACGTATAAAAATATCTCCAAATTAAAAATCATAAATTTCTGTTACATTTTATTTCTCTTTAAGAACAGAACAGCTTATCTAATCAGAAGTCACTAGACTGTGATTTATTGTGATTAATTTGAGATCATTTTGCCTTACAATGACATCCTGGGGCAAAAATCTCAAAGCATATATGGGAAATTTTTTGTTTCATTGACTTCTTTGACACTTTGTGAATGCTGTCCCCTAACTATTTTCTGTTTCAGATCACAGCTATGGACAAGTAAACTACCTTGAAACTTTACTTATCCTTCACCTTTACACATGACCAGGATGCCTCTGCTCTTACCATTTCTTGTGTCTGGTAAGAAGATTCTGGGGGTGGAAAAGAAGAGGGGGGATTTGAATAAATTAGTGTGGTGAGAGGGTATGAAGAAACATGACTGTGGCAAATACATTGCTTCAATAAAGGGTTGTAGAGCAGCACCAGAAGCAGGCCCTATGTTGACACACTAGCTGTAAGAATATTTAAGACAATATTAGCAATTTCACATCTGGTACCCAGGAGTGACTTTCAAAAACTTTTATAAAATGTGAGCCTTTTGTTACCTGACTCAGAGGACACAAATCTTGGGAAAATGCCATTTGCCACTAAATTAACAGGAACTTCTCTTACTGTGGTGCCACAATGAGTAGCTCTAAGACTGAAGTCTGAGCAAAAATCTATCGGAAGGAGCTCTGGCTTAAAAAAAAGGTCTTGCTGAGGTCTCTGAGATTCTCTCCCAGGGGAAACAAACTTGTTTGCCTGGTGGAGTTAAAGGACTGATCATAAGTAGTGGAGTATTTTTTACTGCAATGTGTAAGCATGTATGCCTATACATATATAGGTATGAAAAATAGGTAGTATTTACTTCTGAGTCTAAATTGACCAAATGTGAAGGAAGCCAACTATGCTGGCAAAGTCAAAGGAAAGTTTAAAGACAAGGATTAAAAAAAAAAAAAGAAAATAAAATTAAAAGTAAAGTCACAAAACTCTTCTTTTGCAACTAAGATGCTGTCTAGCTCATGCAAAAGGCATGCGAGGTTATTTCCAAGTTTAAAAAAATCCTTCCTTAAAACACTAGTCTCTAAATTACTTCTGCAGCACACCATGGCACCTCCTCAATTTCAAAACACAAAATAATGTCCTCTGGGGGGGAAAAAAAATTAGTCAATGTTGTTTTCTAAACTGTATCCAAAAATTCATTCCAAACACGAAAGGCAAAAGCTGCCCAGGCAGCAAGTATAAAAAGTGCTTTACTTCAATATTTGATCTAGTAATTGTCTCTTTACATATGTATCTCACTATGTCCTTGTGTGTTAAAAAGGTCTTCCTTACTCTCAGAAACATATAGATGGCTCCCAGCAGACTGTCTGGAGATGCTTGAAGATGTTTATATATGATTGAAGACTTTTATATACTGTCATATCCACAATGATTTACTGAAATCTTTGGGAATTCATGTAAACATTATCTTCTTGTACAGACACCAATTTTGAGCCTACTTTTGCAACATAAGGATGAGGGAATGGTACATCTTCTACCATAATCTCCTACACTGAGATACCAGTCTTTCCTCTCCTTCTTGTTGTCATTTATTTTTGGCTCCCAAGTCAAACGTCATTGAAGCAGAGTTCCTAAACCTTGAGTGTGGAGAGAGTCCTCTCTATTACTAATCAATGAACCAATTTGTTTCTAGTCTTTGGCCTAGTGATCTAAGTCCAGGCAGATTTATTCAGTGAAAACTCTCCGAAGACCCAGGATATGTGCATTTATACAACACAACAGAAAGGTGACCATGCTGATCATCGAGTCCCTTACAAGTGATAGCTTTCCTTCTGCTCATTCTTACACTACAGCTGCTCTTATTCTCCTTTTGAGAAGGCATTTGTCTTGAACAACAATCCTTAGATACACACAAATATGAAACATGCTGCAATCGAGCAAACTACATGAGTGAAATCTCCTTGGAATAGAGGGTGGTGGCTGGGTTCCCAAAATGGTGAGGGCTGGCAAAATGAATACATTGTGCCACTGCCATAAACGCACCAAAGCAAGAGCTGCATATTCACCATGGTAGAGGCAACAACTGCCTGGCTGTAAGCATGCCCTGTAAACCATTGCCACTCCTTGGAATGCCATCTCAGGCCTTGAGGGACAGATTTTATAGTGACATGGTACACCAGAGGGAATCGAATCAGACAACGGGACTCATTTCCAAAACAACCTCAGAAAGTCTTGGGCAAAGAAACACAGCATTGAATGGATTTATCACATTCCTTATAGCCCAGGAGCCTCTGGGAAAGTTCAGAGGTATAATGAAGACCACATTAAGAACATTAGGGAATTGGGCATGGAAGCACTGGGATGCAAATTTAGCAGAAGCCATTTGGCTGGTAAACACTAGGGGATCTGCTAGAAAATCCCTTCACGCTGTGGGAGGAGATACAGTCCCTGCAATACACAGGGAAGTGGCTGGGGAACTCAGTGTGGGTTTCTCCTCCCACTAAAGCAAACACATTTGTGGGATTGTCTTTGCCCAAGGACCTCGGTGTATCTGGTGGGTAATGTCTTGGTGGGTAGCGTGGATGGACAGGGTGTGTGCTTCAAGGAGATTTAATCCTGGTGGAGAAAACATTCTGTGGTGTAAGTTGTATGTTGCAGGAACTAAAGTAGCAGGAGTGATATGAACTGATGAAGAATTAATTTTGTGAGGAGCAAGGAGAATGCAATGACAACCCAGGCCAGGATGGTGTTGGTGTTCAATGATCAAGTATACCATTGGGTCCTGTCCTGACCACTCATCCCGATGCACTGGAGATCTGGAGGGATGCATCAGTGCTGCACTTTGCACTGATAACTGGAAAGGTGCTGATAACACACCGCTGTTTTGGCTATTGCTGAGCAGCACTGGCACAGCACCAGCGCTGTCTCTCCAACATTCCTCCCTCCATCAAGGGGGCTGGGAGTGGGCAAGATCCTGGGAGGGGACACAACCAGGCCAGCTGACCCAAACTGACCAAAGCCATATCCCATGGCACATGATATCAGATCAGATATAAAAGCTACAAACAGCACTATAACACAGCAATGTCATGTCTCAAAGTATAACAACAGTCTTAATAAGTGATGAGTGTCTTTAATATAGTATTTCCAGAAAAGTCCCCTGAATACTCAAGAGAGGAGAAAAAGATAGGATTCAATGAGGAAATAAAAAAAGAGTTAAATAAAAAATAAAAAATCAGTTCACCTCCTAGTTTCATCTTGGTGTACTCACCTCAATCACCTCAGGTTGGGACATCATGGACGATGGCACTAAATCGGTGGGGACATCCATGGTAGCTCAAAATGCCCCTGCTGCTCTCCTTGTCTGTTCCTCTGCACCAGCAAGCTTTTGGTAGGAACACAGAAGCCCTTCCTCAGACTCTAGTCATACTGATATTTACTCCTAAAAGTAAAGAAAAAAACCCTGTTGAGAATAACAAGAGAACTGGGTAGGCAGTCAACACCTAAGATCTTGGGCTGCTGCAAAACCAGTCCCAGTTTGTACAGCCCCACTTGCTGACATGACCACTCACAATAGATTTTCAGGGGTCTCAATAGGTATACTGGAATTTGATCCAGAACAGGAAAAAAATTCACTTCACAACACAAATTAGACTCACACATACTGAAATCAGCAAGAAGGCTGACGCACAGACTGCTTTTCTTTTGCAAGGAAATATGGTTACTACAGAACATTGTAACTGTGTTGACTTTTTTCCCCCACAACAAAAGGAAAAAAGAAATCCCCACAAAAGAGTACTCACAGAATTGCTCACTGGAATTCAGGAGATGTTTATTCCCTCAGTTAAGTGATCATATGAACTTTTCTTCTTTGTTAAGGAAAACAGCTTACATATTATGACTTAAAAATGTGACAGCCTTTTTTCCCAGGTAGTCGCAGATTTGCAGTACATGAATATACCAAACTGTAAAATCTGCTCAGCTGATTTAAAAGAATGAAGTTATGTCCACAGCTATCATGTTTGTCAAGGTCAGTCTAGCTTCCATATATATGTTCTTTTCTTTTTCTACTCTTGTGTGCACAGAAAACAAACTAACAAAGAGGTGGAGGGGGAAAGCCCTGTAAATGTCAAAGATAATTCCATAAAAAATTAATAAAGTAAAAAATTAAAGTAGACTAGGACAACTGCTGGCTTTTTCACTTAGTGAGACCAGACATATACAACGCAAGCCACAAATTAGTCACCACAGAAAGGATTTTGGAGAGACACATATTCCTGTCTTCATCTGTCACTTCCTATTCTGCAAGCCATGGCAGAAATCTACTCATGCAAAGTGTAATCAGCATCCAATAAACATACCAAAAATTACTCCAAACTTTTGTGGTATTTTTCAAACTGAAGACATGCTACAGTTACACAGACAATGCCAGTAACTTTCCTGGCCATAAGCTCATTTTTTCAAAGGCAACACTTACCAAGCCAAGAAAGAACAGATAAGTGCTGTAGGAAAGTTATGCTCCACATGCTTTTCTGATTCAGTTATGTCTTTGTTTTTGGTCTTGTTAATTTAAAGTCAGCCTTTGCACGCCACTGTGGAAATTATTCCTCCTTCTTAAAAAGCATCATCCTGAAATGCCTGCTTCACATTTCAACACATCCCCACATGCCTTACGTCACATGTAGCTGTCTCATCTTCCAAGCTCTAGGATCACTTTTTCCATCTTTATATAGCTTTCCAGTGACCCCTATTCTTTCCTACTCAGTTCTGGCTAGTAACCTTTCATTCTTTCCACTCCCTGCTCCAAATTTCTTCTCCTATACTCATGGGGAGGGCAGAAAATGGAGCTGCAGCATCTCTCCAAGATAGTCTCCACAAAGTAAAAGAACAAACACAACCGTCAGGCTTCCTGTTTTATTTAAAAAATGAGAAGTGAACTAATTTTATGAAATTCACTAAGTTTTCTATGGACAGATGAGGGAAACAGCATCAGCTTCTTAGGGAAGCTTCTGCAACTTAACAGGAAAGTTCTATCAACAGGCTGAAATCCTCAACCAACATATCTCATCAATGTGAACTGTTACAACTGTAACTTAAATATGGTCTCAGAAGAAATTTTTTCCGTTCTTCTCATGGCATGCTTAAAAGCAGCAGTTTCAGTGCACCTACTTTACAACAATCATTGTTAGTTTCTTTTAAAATTTTTCTCTTAATTCTGAAATGCTGCCACTTTTGGATAATGAAGCAGGGGAAATAATTACAGTTAAAGCTGACTTTAGAGAAAAATGTCAGAACCAAAACCAAAGGTATGCTTAGAATACTGTCTGTCAAACAAAAAGGAGAGAAAACAAACATTTTTACTATGGAGCACCATAAAGAAAAAGAAGTGAAAAACTAAGAAAAGAAATTTCTGAAGTCTGTTCAGCTCATAGTGTAAAGCACTAATTGATCCCAGATGGTTAGGTTCTGTAAACTCATCAAAGAAAATAAAACATTTGAACACCATGTAAAAAAGGTGAGAAAGTAAGAAAAAGATCTCACACAAGTGTCACACTTCCAGATGTCCCATCTGAATTTTTGCCATCTGAAAGTATTCATTTGGCATCACTTGCCTCTGGCAGCCTTCACTAAACAATCCTGCTTGCAATTAATTCATTCAGCTCACAAATAAATACATCACCCCACCATGGCAGCCTTACCAGTCACAAGGACAAGTGAATGCCATCCAGGGAAGGGCAACAGCAATGACTTGTCCTGCCTATCATTTCATTTTACTACTTGTTGAAGTGATAGGTAGGACAACGGGTGTTTTTCTGCTGTCTCAAGTTGAGATAAGATCAATTTACTGGAAACAGCAGTGAGATAAGAATACAAACAGTAACAGCAACACTGTTAATAACATAAGTATACATAGAGAAGGTGATATACATGCAGACGTGCTGAAAAACCAACCTGGTGCCATGCTGCCCCTAAGATGATGAGCCATGCACAGACTGTCTGTTTTTCCTCCTGACGGCAAGCCTCTCCTTTTTCTTGGAAGCAAGATTCCTTTACTTCCAGCCCCCTTTGGGCCATAGAACAACCACCTGGGCATGCCCACAGGGCTCCAGGCTCTGACACCTCCCGGCAACTGTGAGAAAATTAACTCTGTCCTGGCCAAAAATCAAGCACTACCCACTCCTTATTCTATGCCATCTGCATCACGCCCCAGTGTTACACCTTCCAACCTTACACACGTTCATATACAGATACACACAAACACAGGTATCAATTCCATAGTCAGGGGCCGTCCCTCCAAGATGTTTGTTGTGTTCATTTAGTCCCTGACTGTGGCCTCTGTGAGGAGCTGACAGCTGCTGTATCTGGAGCATCCATACCCATTGTCCTTGGTAGTTATGGCATGTAGAGGCAGTGTCATTCTGCAACCAACATTACAGACTCTTCTCACCCAAAAAGCAAATACTTTTGAGGTACACACCATGTTTCCCCATCCCTCTGCATTATCTGCCAAGTGCACTCAGTTCTTGAACAAAAACAATCCATGGATGGGTTTGCCTTTTCTTGAGGCAGCATTAATCCAAATTGTCTTCCCTTACACATTTCTCATATGCACCACAGCAACTTTATCCCCTTCCACAGTATGTGGAGGTTTGGATTGGGCAGGGCCAACTCAAACAGTAGAGCCTCCAATATAAGAGCCTCTAGTGTCAACAAACCAGGTGGCCTTCTCTAAATGTAGATGCCAATGTTTGAAGGTCCCACTCACTACCCATTGCTTTCAATGTGTTTTTTGGCAGTCCATTGCACTGCTCAAATTTCACAGAGACTGGTGCATGATAGGGAGGGACTATGATAAACCCACTCAATCCTTTGCTCTCTGGGCCAGCTGTCTGTTTTTGAAATGGCTCCTGTTGTCGCAATCCGTTCTCTGGGGGGGTTACCATGCCTCCAGAGCACCTGCTTTTCCAGGCCCAGAATGGTGTTCAAGGCGTGGCATGAGGCACAGGGTAGGTTTCCAACCATCCAGTGGTGGCTTCTACCATGGTCAGCACGTAGCGCTTGCCCTGGCGTGTCTGGGGCAGTGTGATGTAGTCAATCTGCCAGGCCTCCCCATACCTGTACTTGGACCACCACCCACCGTACCACAGGGGCTTCACTCGCTTGGCCTGCTTGATGGCAGCACACGTCTCACAGTCATGGATAACTTGGGAGGTACTGCCATGGTTAGATCCACCCCTAGATCACAAGCCCAACTGTGTGTTGCATCTCTTCTCTGATGATCTGAAGCATTATGGGCCCACTGAGCCAGAAGCAATTCTTGTTGCCAGTCCAGATCCACCTGAGACACTTCAGGCTTAGCAGTTCATCCACCTGTCTGCTGTTTCAATGCTCTTCACAAGCCTGACTCTTGGGTGCATGTGCATCTACAGCACACACTTTTACAGCAACTCCTCTACCCAGGCAGAGGTGTCTTGCTAAAATTCAGAAGCCCAGATGTGTTTCCCTCTGTGATGCCAACTGTCTTTTTTCCATTGCTCCAGCCGTTCCCACAGAGCATTTGCCACCATCCATGAGTCAGTGCAGAGATAAAGCGCTGGCCACTTCTCTCTTTCAGTGATATCCAAAGCCAGCTGGACGGCTTTAAGCCCTGCAACCTGACTTGATCCAACTTTTCCATCAACAGCTTCGCAGCTTGCCATACAGGAATCCATAGAGCAGCTTTTCATTTTTGACATACCCGTAAGATATGGCACAAACTGTCAGTAAAGAAAGAGTAATAGTTTCCCATTTTCAGGTAGCGGACAATATGGTAAGGTCTCCTCAGTACATCACCACAACCTCCTCCTCCACTTCTGATGATAATCTGAAATTTTTGCTTTTGTACCAGTCCATGATTACTTCCAGTGATTTGGATTACCTATTTGATCTTGCTGTGTGATCAAGTGCACCCCACTTACTCCACATGGCATCAGTGGCATGAAGTGTGGAAGGGACTTTCCTTTTGAATATCCAGCCCAGCACTGGGCAGCCAGCGTGCCAGGAGGAGCTTTACTTTGGTGCCAATCACTTCTGAAGCATATTGATCCCTTCCATAAACTGCCAGATATGCTTTTTCAGCCAGGTTGTAGGATGCCTCGGATCCTTTGTATTGCTGACTTCAGAATCCCACAGGTTCTGAGTCCTTGAGTCTCTCCAGGTACTTGCAAGAGATTCCAGGATGGTCCATTCTCCCTGGCTGCAGTGTAGAGCACACTTTTTACATCCTGTCTCATCCTGTCTGGCCCAAGGGCTACTGCATGAACGATCTGTTGTTTAATTTGACAACGTCCATCTTGTCATTTTACTTCTAAAAACTGAATTTCCTGGGCAGATCCCTTGAGCTTACTTCACCAAAAACCATGATACCACCAAAGCATAAGGACAAGCCAAACTAATTTGTTTTGAATATATTTAATGAAGGTAGCTCAGTGTGTGCAGATTGCAAGCCAAGCTACCTGCATTTAGTGTATTCTTCAGTGGAAGTGGTTATGATCTGTACAATTTCCTCCTAATTCTGCCTTCTCTCTCTTCCATGGGATATTGTATATGCAGCTGAGGAAAACCCCCAGCACTCTGTTCAGTACTTAAAAGAGCTGCAAAAAGGTAATAGCCGTGATTCAGTATTGGGCAAAAGAAGCAGAAAAGAAATAAAAGAGATTTCCAGACAGATGGTGAAGCCCATTGTTGTACACCTGCCCTAAAGTTCTTTTGAACAACAGTGAGCAACTTTTTTCCATTTAATGAGACTCCCTACCATCTCCCCATCACTTTCTGATGTCTGAGCAAAGAGACTGTGGTTTCTCTTGCCTCAGCAGATGCACTAACAGTTTGGAAGCTAGCACAAAATTAACGGTCCCCGCCAAATTTTGCTGATAGGGTGTGCTTGAATACACACATTTTACAGAGCAAATTCTGCATAGTGGTTGGTATTAGCCTGGCTCTATTACCTGACACCCCTCTCCAGAGGGCAGGATAAAGAGTGTCATCACATCCAGTATCTATTACCATGGCAATAAGTACTGAAATAGATCTAGTATATGGCATTGATTAAGCATGTTCAATAGTGGTGACTGCAACAATCAGCACAGCTTCAGACCAATTACTGTCTTAGGTTACACTGCAAAATGTAACCCAAAGTATGTATTCTATCACCATTTTCATAAGCTGTTAAAACCAGCTGGGGGAGTGCTCTTTATCTCTTCCATGACTCATCCCTGATCACTCTCTCTGTGGGATATCTTCTGCTAATGGAACATCAAGGTCTCACTGCATGACTCATACATTACATCATCCCTTTGTGAGACGCTCCGCCCAGAGGGAGGAACCAAGCATTCCTACCTGGATATAATCTGAGGATTGGAACACCAGAGCATCTACCACTGGATTCCCAGAGTTCAAGAGCTCCACAGCCACCACTGGAGCAGGAGCAGACTTTACTACAGGACCACCACTTCAACAGAACCACATCCACCATTTAACTGGACAGCTATTACCACCCTGACCAACAGGGTGTCAGGTTGTATTCTGACTCTGTCAGTTTAAACCAGTGTTTTCTGTCTTTATTTCAATTTTCCTATTAAACTTGGAATCTCTCAGTGGTTCACTATCAAACTGGTACAACTACCAACAAAATGCACAAGTTACACCTGTTCTTACAGCACATTCAATGCCTCCATCATCCCAGTGAAGTTCTACAAATATGTCCACCCCCAAGCCTTCCTGTCTGCTGCTTCTAATCACTGGCCAGACTGCTTGAAAAAACTACAGAGCTATAGCTTCTCACCCAGTCGGAAGCTCTTCATAAGAATGAATAAATTCACTGTGAAAATGGATTTGTGAAGTATTGCAGAGGGGTTGTGGAAGTCTGGAAGGGGAGTTCCAAAAGCAAGGGACAAGCTTACCACATTTCCTGCGCTGGGCTGCACCACAGACCTCCCTGGAAACAGTCCCTGCCAGTAAAGCCAGACATTTCTTGAGTCTAACTTCACTCTCTAGAAAAACAGAATGGAATTTTCTAACATATGCAAAAGTTCAGACATAACAATAGGAAATCTCTACCTTGTAAACACTGAAATAAAAACCAAACCAAACCAAAACTGAGAGTAAAACATACCTGACTCTGCCATTTTCCAGCATCAAAAGTGGGATACTTTTAGTATTAATTACAAAAAGTTACAAAATTAACAAAAATTACAATAAACCCAAAGAAATTTGCCAGATTTTTAAGTTTAAGACTAAAGATCAGACTGAAGTTACAACAAAATTGAGCTTATTTGTTCACTTTTGCAGAAGAAACTGAGATACTCACAGGAAACAAGGTGAATTTTTCATGCTGCTGTTGGAGTAGCATGCTATATAGGGGCAAAAGCTCTTACATGTGCACCAAAGACAGGCATTAACTACACAGAATAAAAGATGCTTATATAAATAATACCTCATCCCCAAAACACAGTGCATATATTTACCAAAACCACAACTAGACATAAATTTATATCTAGAAATATTTTTCCATCAAATCCCTGTCTCTGTGGAGGAATCCCCTAGGGACCCAGTAATTTCTTTGCAGTTGTCAATAGTTCATTCACTTTGACATTAAATCTAAATTCCTTGCAGATATTGTTTAAGAGATCAGAATTTTCTCTCGCAATCTGAGAATGTGAATCCAACAGCATCAATGTCTATCCAGGCCACTTCTGCTCACAGAATTCCTGCTGTTGATGAAGCATTGTACTTTTTGAGCACAAACATACCCAGAGCAATTATTAAAAATTGCCATTTTCCAACTGACACAATACTCAACACAGAAACTGCCTAAACAAAATATCATTGAGGCTTAAAAGGGAGGGAAGGAGAAGGAAGAAGACTTGCAACAAGAATAATATGGTGTTTTGAATGTTTCACTGTCATAAAAAGAAAAATTGTGGTGTGTGGGACTTTTTTTGTTTGGTTTGGTTTTTTCTTGTTTTTCTGTTCTTTGGTTTTTTTTTGTGTATGAGTGTGTGGTTTTGTAGGATTCTTTTTCTTTGTTTTCAGCACTCTGAGCACTCAGGACTTTGACAATCAGAAAAACAGGACAAAAATCTCTCCCAATTACAGATCAAACCTAATCACTGAACATGTCAAAACAGGTAATGCTGACACCATTGCTGCCCCTTCAGAATGACAGTGTCCTAAACAATTGTCTTGGAAGTAATTCTGTGATACAACAAAGAATCAAGGATTTTATTACTGCTATGTTTCCATATAAATAATGCATCTACTTTTGTGTGGCATGATGCCTGCTTTGATTGCAATTTGTCACCCAAAAGTATACATTAATCTTAACATTAAGTGCAACCACCTCTTTAGCCATGAACACCATAAAAAGCAGACCAGCAGCATGTTTAGCTGTCTATCAGCTTGCAGATTGCTTCACTGAAACAGCATCAGCTGGCTAGAGCACTCAGCTTTTATTTAAGCAAACCAAGACAACACCTTGGAAAATTTAACTTCAAGATGCCCAGGTACCTGAAAAGCACCTGACAAAAAAACCCCAAACTGAAACGTATATGAGAGCTCACTTAAAGATCAAACTAAAGTGCATAAGTCCCAAAGTGCATTACTAACCAGAAAAAAAGAAAACAAGAAACTCATGTTTCCTATCTTCTCTTCTGTCTTCCACCAAATCACACCTGTACACCTCAAAGACTTTTAGAGTTTTTAAAAGCTGCTGCAGGGATGCTTGCAACTTCTTGGGGCTAAAAGAGATTTCCAGTTTCCATTACCTCAGTTTTACTTCCAAAATACAGCTGTTAGCCTTTCTTAGGTAAGGAAAAAAAGATGAAGAGTTCAGTAGTGATTAGAGGCTATAAATTTATTTCTATACAAATTTTAAAAACTGCCCTTAGATTCAGTGCACTCTTCCACAACACAAGATTACACACAGGCTCTCAAATTGAATCCATTTGCATTCACAGTGCAGGCTGTGCTTCAAACAAGAAAAAAATAATTACGTCATTCAAACCTTTTTGAATAGAAGCTCTGTGGCTAATCTGGGGAAGATCATTGTTCTGGCTTCAATAATACAAGCACTACAAGATTGCTCCTAAGGCTTCCCATGACAGAATAGAGCCTGCAAGTTCAGCATACTTGTCCCAGGTGGAGCCTCCTTAACCAAGCTAGTTTCATGAACTCTGTAGAGGGAATGTGGTCTGAAACCGTCCTCTTTCTCCACACTAAGATTAGGGAGATGATCTATCACCTTAACAATTTATCATGCACTGAATTAATTTACAACAATAAAATAGTATCATCATGCAGTTGCACTCCCTCAGAGAGATCATCTGCTGTCACAAAGAAGGTGGTTCAGCAAAGGAACCTTCACAGTGACCCCACCAGGGCAAGGTTAGAGAGCCTGCCCACATCCCCAAATTAAAGCAGAAGAGCAATCTGAATATACAGAAGGACAGAAACCCCTCTCCCCAGATTTGCAATGAAAATAACCAAACAAACCAGTAGATGGAACAATATCCTCAAGCCTTTACCTTGCAGGGTAATCTTTTCCATATGCCACTCTAATTTGCCTGATACCCCTTCTGAGGATGACAAAAGCAGACTGACCACAGTCACGACAGGGGTTCTACCAAAGGGCAGACAGCTCAAGAGTCTGTAATTAAACTACACATGCCTACCCTTCTCCTCTATGTGCTCTGAAGTCCCGCCCCAGAAAGGACCTCCAGATGATCTTAAGTGAGTAGATTATTCCCAAAATTACAAGATGTTAATTCTTTCAGGAATTGTTTTTGTCTTAGTATTGTGTATTTTGTTATTTTGGGGTTTTTGGAGGGAAAAGAAAATGTCACATTTTATTAAGTGACAGAAAGAATCCTTTGAAAGGACAAACCCATAGGATATGACATTGTAACATGTGAAGTCATGAACACATTCACCCTAAGTCATGGCAGTTATGATACAAACTGGATTCACATCAGCAGCAGGCTAATCCACCAAGTTTTTCTGCATACTGATGAAGAGAAATTAACCAAAATAACGGAAAAGAGACAATAGAAAATTAGGAGTGTAATATCTCAAGTTTTTTTTTTGCTAGAACTGTCATGACTATGCTCTCAAAAACTGACTCATACTCCTTTTCGTTGCTGAACACAGCAGGGACTCCTTTTTCTCTGCTGCAGATTGAGGCACTTATTCTCATCTGCAGTCAGACCAAACTTTCACTTATTTTATGAAGTTGTCCTTTTCCAGAATCCTTTCCGTACTTCCCTGACCTAGGTCAGTTTGCACCATTCTGTGCAATTCTCTCACTTGCTAAACCTCCTTTCCTGATTATTTCCATATTGTATCTATTCCACACCCATCTCTTGGGGAGCATTTTGTTGCTGTTTTTTCAACCCAGAATGATATCTCATCTTCTACTGAAGCCTTGTACTTCTCTGAAAAGCAGAACTTTGTGAGAACTCAAAAATAGTTCTGCATGGCTTCCTCAGTTTTCTCATTTTCCTGCAGTTTGCCCTTTAAAGCCAACACATCAGTCTGCCTTCCCATTACTGTCCAGCACCCCTAGAACTACTTCAGTCATTATCTAGCTTCTACTAATGACTAATGACTTCCATAAGTGTTTGCTCGTTAGGAATTGCTTAGAGATGATTGTTCCTTTGCCACTCATTAAGGCTGGAGAACTGCTTCCCACTCTCTGGGGGAAAAGTAAGCATCTGCCTTAATGCAAGGGATGCTGGCTGGTAGATGCACATCTCTTGGGAATTATTAGGAGCTTCTTCAACACAATGAACAGGTCAGTGTAAAAATAATCACACCGAACACACAGACATACAAAAACTGCTTTAAAACATCTCTGCTAGCCACAGCACCATCTTCAAGAAATGAAGAAGCAGCTCCACAGTGTTTTTGTAATTGGTAAATACCAGAACAGGAAGATATTCCTGAAAGGTAATTTTTAATTTTTGCATTTCAAGTAAAAGAGACTTAAAGAACTAGGAAGATTCCAGAGTAATAATTCATGCAATCATCTGATTTCAATATTATCTCACTACTTTAAACTTCCAGAATCAAAGAAAATAAAGAGGAAAAATACAGCTAGACACAAACTCAAGGAGAATAATGCCAGCCTGCTTAGGCTTATGAAAACAAGCCACTACAATATGGATGGTCTCTCACAGCACAACCACAATGAAGTTGCTGTCATGTGACTGTATTTTCAAAACATACACTTTCATCATACTGACATATATAGTATCAAGTACTCCTAAAAGAAGTAATTTCAAAACAGTTTCTGAAACTCTTTTGAAATTGTTTATTTCTACTGACAGACATGAAATTTGAACTAGTTAACAAAGAGGCAGAAAAGTTCAAAGTAACCATAGATAGCTCATAATTTAAGATACATTATTAACTGTTGCCAGCACTGTGTGCACATGTGTGTATAAAAGAAAGTATGGTGCATGCTTTTGTCCTCTTCTGTCTCTTCTGTTATTAGAAAGAAAAAAAAAATAAAAAGAGAGAGAGAAAAAGAGTGACAGAGCAAGGAGATGCTCATTAAAATTATTCAGAGCACTGGATTTGCAAGGGTAGTGGACAGAATTTATCTCCAAATACATTCTCATTATTATTTTGCTTATTAATTAATATAATTAAAGAAGATAACAGTGGACAAAGGCTTTTGTATCAGCTTTATTAATGACATAGCCACAGGGATAGAGTACACCCTCAGCAAATTTGCAGATAGATACCATCCAGAGGGATCCGGAAAAGTTTGAGAAGTGGAGTCATGGGAATCTCATGAGGTTTAACAAGACCAAGAACAGGTGCTGCACCGGGGTCAGGACACTCCCAGTATCAGCACAGGCTGGGGGATGAATGGATGGAGAGCAGCCCTGTGAGCAGGACTGGGTGTGCTGTGGGTGAGAGGCTGGGCATGAGCCAGCCATGGGCACTCCCAGCCCAGAGAGCCAAACGTGCCCTGGGCCGCATCCAGAGCAGCGTGGGCAGCAGGGCAGGGAGGGGATTCTGCTCCACCTGGAACCCTGCATCCAGCTCGGGGGTCCCAGCACATGGACCTGATAGACTGTCCAGAGGACATGTTGCAAGGTATGGAGCACCTCTTCTACAGGAAAAGACTGAGGGAATTGGGATTGTTCAGCTGGGAAAACAGAAGGCTGCAGGGTGACCTGTTTGCAGCCTACAAGGACCTGAAGAGAGTCTTCAAGAAAGACAGAGGGACTTTTTACAAGAGCATGTAGAGACAAGAGGAGAGGGAATGGATTCCAACTGAAAGAGAGTAGTCAAATATTTAGGTCACATATTAGGAAGAAATCCTCTACTGTGAGGGTAGTGAGACACTGGTGCAGGTTGCACATAGAAACTGTGGATTCCCCATCCCTGGAAGTGTTTAAGGTCAGGATGGATGGGGCTTTGAGCAACTTGGTCTAGGGAAAGTGCCCCTGTCCATAGCAAGGGGCATGGAACTAGATGATCTATAAGGTCCCTTCCAAGCCATTGTATGATTATGATTCTAGCTATACCAGAAATCAGGATACTTTTCACCAAACTATCACTTCTCAGCAGAAAAAGCACAAGAACTTAATCTCCTAAAAAACTTACAAAAAGAATTTTAATATTTGTTTCCAAGAAGAAATAACAAATTCAACACTTCCATGGACCAGCAACAGAGACTCCATTTGTAAACTCCGCCTTTTGTTTTAAACTCAGAAAAGTAGCAGAAGGCTGGCACTCTTCTGAAACAAGTCTGTATTTAAACATTCAGGCAATATCCTTTTGCTAGGTAAAAAAAAACATCTGGATGATAACAAAGTGTCACAATTCTCTAAGCAGCTTTGGGGGGGGCCAGCCTTAAAACAAATACTTCCTTTTTACCCCACATCCACAAAACAGATGTTCAATCTTCAGGCAGAATAAACCACCACAAAATACAATAATCTGGAAATGCTGAAGCGAACGAAGTTCACAATTAAGCATGCCAAACTTCAAATCCCAAATTACAAAGGCACCACCTCAGTATAGATCTACATGTGCCATGACCAATGATACACAAACAGGAGTTTAATTTAGTTTATCTGAAATAGAAATCTGCCAACTATTCCCCTCACTCACAACAATACATTAGAGACTCAAAGGCAATAGCTTAACATGGTTCAGGCCACCACCAGTGCAGACACAGGAACTATTTATCAACCCCTCAAACCAGAAATAACAGTCATGCTCCTTCAGAAATATTTATGCAACATCTGCATTGGTTCAACTGACTCTTCTCCAGATACTTTCCACAGTGCTGTATTTTGCAAAGTTAACCTGAAAGAAATTTGAAAGAGCTTAGATTTAACAATAAGAAAGAATTATCTTAACGGCAGGATTTAAATTCCCTATTCTCATGTCACTGCTCTTTCCCAAGGCCACAAACAAACTTATCTGATGGACAGCAATGACCCAGAAATAAGATCTTACCTTTGATCTTGTCAAAATGGAGGGGGAGCAAACCCAGTAGCTCAAGACAACAAAAATCCTGCTGTTGACAAATGAAAGGGAATTACTTCTTGTCCATTATGCAAATATCTGGTGTGCTCAGAACAATACACCCAGGATTTGTGAATCCCTGCTGTAAAATTGGGACTGGTTACTAATTTCTTGGCAGAGGTCGACAGGGATTCCTAGTCCTCACAGTCTGCATCATGGTCCCTGCTGCTTACAGTACACCAACTCAACTGGTTGGACTTTTTGTGGAATAGTTTTTATGGATGATCAAGAAGTAACAGACTTCACAAAATACCCTGGGAGCAGCAGCAGGCTCTGTCAGGGATGCTTAGTAGAGAACAGCAGCAGAGTACTGGGTTTTGGCCTTGGATAGCTTACGCTGATGATTCCATGAATACAAGATTTATAAATGTAAAGCACAACTGAAATACGCCCTGAAGGGAGAGATATGAAGAAAACACCAAGACTTCATCACCTTTCCTCTGACCCTTCCCCTTTCAATTATCAAGTGAAGTTTAAAGCAACTTAGGCTTCTGGCTATCTGAACAAGCAGGTAAATACAGAGGATTAGCTCACAGCTTGACTAATTCACTTTAAGAATTGACTTGGATTAGCTCTGAGTTTTGTTTAGCAGACAGGCTCTTAGTGCTTGCAAGAGGTCACATGAATTAAGTAGGCTGTTGTAAATTCACACCATACTTCAGTGATTATTCTGCTTCTCTAAGTCCTCAGTATATACAATGCCCAACACAAACAACAAATATTCAATCAGAATATTTGGGAGATGCTATGAATTCAAGTGAAAACAGAAAGCCAGGAGGCAGAATGGAGTTGATGTAGAAACAGAACAAAACCAAAAAATCCTATCTTCTGACACATGTGATGACTGAAAGGTTAGTGTCCGAGCACTACCTAGTCCGTCTCACCACTTTTTAGATAAACTCATTTTGCAGCTCTGTTAAAGAGTAAGAAAGGCAAAAAACCCAGTCCTATTGGACAAAAGCACAACTGAATATCAATGGATTATTCTTAAAGAAAAAAGAAACTAAGAACTAACTAGTAGTTTGCCTCCAGCTCTTCCCTTGGATCTTGGTGCACATTAGCATGGGTACAAACTTTTAACACATACACACTTCAAAGCCTCCTTCAGACAGTTTTGTAACAAAAGCCTAAGCCATAAAGCATTACTTGGGAACCACTAAGACTTTTTTTGTGACCACACAAATAAACTAAGAAGTTCAAGGGATCCAGGCCACAAAAGGAGAACGTACTGAAATCCACCCACAAACCAGACTTTTTAGGCATGCCGCAATTGCACACACCAGCTGTGTCCATGACACCAAAGCCTGAGGCCCATGCACAGCTACTCTCATCCCTGACACACTTAGTCATGCTGGCTCTGATTTTCAGCCTCCCACTACTGAGTGGCCTCTCTTTGGTCAGCCAACCTCATACTCCCCTCTCAGGAGATCCCGCCTGGAGTGCTGCATACAGCTCTGGATCTCTGGGCAGAAGAAAGAGCAAGTTCAGAGAGGGCCATAGAAATGACAAGAAGGCTGAAGCACCTCTCTTATGAAGACATGCTGAGAGAGTGGGGTTGTTCAGCCTGGAGAAGTCAAGGTTCTTATAGCACCTTCCAGTACCTAAAGAGGGCTCATAAAAAAAAGCTGGAAAGAGACAAGGGTATGTAGTGATAGGACAGGGGGTAATTGTCCAAGAAAAAGGATATGTAAAAATTAATATTAGGAATAAATTATTTCGTTTGAGAGTAATGAGACACGGGAACAGGTTGCCCAGAGAAGCTGTGGATACCTCAATCCCTGGAACTGTTCAAGGTTATGCTGCACAGCTCTTTGAGCAACCTGGTCTCGTGGCAGGGGCCTGGGACCTACCTGACCCTTAAGGTCCCTTCCAACCCAAATCCTTCTATAATTCTGTACCAAAAAGCACTATGACATGCTGGCAGTACAGTGTTTTGGAGCAACCCAACACTACTACTTGGTCAGCTGCTGCCTTCAGTCTTGCAGCAGCCTTCTTCCAAGAATACTCCACTTAACCCAACGGGCAACACTGCCAGGTGAGAAGGAAAAATAGAGCACCCTAACTTACCAAATCCTCAAGATTTCCCACTGCAGCAATACTGGCACTCCCCTCTAGTGGAGACACAGCTTATCCAAGCAGGAGATGGCACTTGCAGAGTCTTGGGAAGAAAGCTAATCAAACCACAGGAGGAACAGTCAGAGGAGTACACAGAGCACAGAACGACTACTGGTGCAATCGCAAGAGGCAGATGCACGGCGAGCGCACGTTCGGGTTTCCTACCAAGAAATGTTAACTCATCTTAGGAGCTCCAAGAAAACTCAGTATTTCCCCCCCATCCCCTTTCTCACGTGGAGCACAAAGGAGCACAGTGTGGCTTCTTTGCCAAAGCTCTTCCTGCACTTTTGTGCCACTCTTCTGAGGGAAAAAGTAACTGTTTTCACACAAAAATTACACCAAAGATCCCCACAGAGATCCCCTCCTAATATTCATAGCATATTAGGAACAATTTAGAATGAAGAACTGAAAAAGCTGTAAACAAGTCTCTCAAACAGAACTTGGTCATAAAAATCTGTGCAACTGATGGCAAGAAACTTTGTGGAAGAGATGTTGGGGATGGAAATATGCAAGACCGTGGCATAAACCTTTGCTCAGGCATATTATTTTTAAGGCATTTACGTTTTCTAAAATCTTATAATTCCCTCCTGTCATCAGATTGTCATCAGCTCGCACATCTCCCACTGATTTTTTTTTCCTCTAGGCTGAACCTCCTAGGATGCTTTTGCATGTGAAACTTAAGCAATCCAAGGCAGGAAACAGAAACACACTGTACTTCTTGGAGAAGCAGGCATTAACCTATGCTATTCCTATCAACTGTTTGCAAAATTGAATAATTCTAAAGACCCATTTTTAGTCCATTCATTAATACCAGGATTGTTCTGATTATAGTAATACCCTGAAGTCTCAGTCAGTTTCCAGTCCCACTAGCATGGACTTATGAAATAGGACACTGTAACTACTGTAAACATGCAGCTAAAATACTAGGGGCGGAAACACTAATTCAGAAAAGACTTCTTTTGTTTGCAAGGCTTCTGTACAGGGAAATACACTGCTCTGAGGTAAAGTTTTCAGCAGTTCCACCAAAATATTTAGGAGAAGCAAAACAATTCTGAAATGTTGCTAGCTCTCAAAGCCCTATGCAAAAACCATGCCCAGGGCAGCCCAAAGATACCTGGCTCAGTTCCACAGAATTGGCCTCCACATATGACACATCTTTGGGTGGGACAGAAGGGAAAAGGAAAGACAGAAAGACCAACAAACTCAATAGACATTTATAATATAGACATTTCAAGTACAAGTCACATTCAAGATGATACTCCTTGAATGCTGGGTACCTATCCACACATCCATTTCCCTGAAGTTGTTTGTCCTGCTGCAGTATCTCAGGAAAACAATTAGGGAATTACATTTCCTTGGCAAGAAGAATGAAGGGGCAATGACCTATTGGTGCATTGGACTTGTGTCTACAGGAATATAACAACAATCAGGGAGACAAAAGTGGATAGAAACAGCTGAAAATCCCAATGAATTCTTCACTGAAAGCCCAGGCTTTGCTCCTCTACCAAATCTAATGCTTATGTGGATGGTTAACGTATGCTCAAACACCACTCCTAGTATATCCCAGTGGCACTGAGGCACACAGGACATCATGCTCTTACTAGTCGGCTGGTTCATCCTGACAAGACAGAAATTCCTGTAGACATTCTCAGATGGATGCAGGAAATGTTCAGGTTATTCTCTTGTACTAATAATTTGCCAGTACAACTGCAACACTTTAGCAGGGCTGTGTACACATTTGCAAAGACATCTTCCAAGTGCAATAGTGACTGACATGCAACAGAGTAGTAATACAGACCTTGCTGCACTTTACCCTCCTTTGGGATTGACAAACTGATCATTATCAGTCTGAATTTATGCTTCTGTATCTAACATTCCCCTCCCAATTTCCCAAGTGCTTTTTACTTCAATAATTAGTTTTATATATTCAAAGTTAGCATGCAAGTACAGAAACATCCTATGAAGTTTACTCCTATAAGCACAACCTTAGGCAAGGTAGCCAACTTCCCCTTTACATCCTACATTACAGCATCACAACCACATGAAACCCCTTCCACTGCAACTCACAAGAGGACTGTACATATCTTGTAAAATATGATCCAGCCCCTACAATCACTGTAATACTGATCCAGTCCCTACAGACAATCACTGAAAACACAACAATCACAACAGACATTGAAACAACAACTTAATTATGCACAAAAGCACACAATTGACTCACATTAGCTGGAGTATCAATGAAAGAGATCGGAAGTGTCCAGAGTCAGGCACACATACACACTGCCACCCTTTGCAACTTCATATTTGGTTACAAGTAACTGTGAAAATGGTAACACAACCACGAAACCTTGAAAGCTCCACGCTCCAGAAGTGACACCACTGTTGCAGTAAGAGATTGTTAAAAAATACACAGTAGCCACAAGAAAACAGATCCCACCGAGAGAGTCAGTGAACACCTAACATAGACACACAAACAAAAAAAAACCTGACCACAATAACGACCACCACAATCCCTCCCAGTGCAAGGCAACATCTAGGGGCAAGGTGACCTTTTCCTGCCACTGCCATTGGCTTCAGGTACTGACCTGCACTCCTCCCCGAGGCCTCCTGCCACCAGCCATCCCTCTGGCAGCAGCTGATGCCACTGACAATTTGCTTGTCCTTGATCCAAAGCAGCAGGAGGGCAGGGGTGCTCAGCACCCCCTGGGCTTCTGTGCTGTGAGCTGAAGGGACAGTGAATGCTGCACTGGTGGCACACCCAGAGCCTTGCACCCCTCCTTCAGCCCTTCCACCTCACCTGACACCAGCAACGCTGATTCAGGATTGAGCAGCAAACAAACTTGAGTTTTCTTCTGCACAAGCACCCTGGCTGTGCGCGGCATGACACCCACCCTGACACCCACATCCTGGCTGGGCAAGGCACGCTGTCCTTCTCACACTGCAGCCCTGCAATGCCATCCCAGCTCCCTTGCTCTGTCACCAGCAGCAGCTGAAGGCTTCAGGGCATTGTTTGGCAGATCCGACAACCACAACAGGTCAGAAACAGACTGCACTATCAAAGACTAAACACTTAATGAAATCCAGGAGCTACAGTCTCTTTATCAAAACCCCTTCACAGTAGACAAAACAACACTTGGCACACTCAAAAGCTGTGTAGCTATGAAAGCTTGATAGTTTATCAGCCTTTCTCTTTTCCTACAAACACCAACCTGAGGTATAACCACCTTAAAAACAGGTGTGACCTGTACAGCATCTCTCTTCTCTGCTTGGATTCCGGCAAGTCTTTGCTAGAGCTCACGTTCAGCTCGCTGCTATTAAAAAACCACCCACTTAATCAAAGAAGATACAAATTTCTCTATGCTGTAAACATTCAATACTCATCCAACATTCATCGCTGTAGTTAACTTCTTCTTAATAAAACACGGATGCTACTTTAGCTATATTTTGGGTGAGGAGGGTGAAAACAATCCTCCTCAAATGGCAAAAATATTTCTAAGGAAAACTTCTGCTCCCATAAATAATGTACCAGCACCATTTCATATCTGCCATACACACCCTAAAAAGATGGGGAGGAGGGAGGGAAAGGGGCTTGCAATGAAAAACAGTATGCATTTCCTTTGCCAGATTTTTACCCCTCTCACAATCTCCAGCATTCTGTACAGAAAGATCTTGCCTTTGATGTCAATCCAGTGCTTTCAGGCTTGCTCCTGCAAGCACTGCAATATGCAATACATTTTCTAGCTGGCAAAGAAATGGATGTATTGCATTTAGTGCCTGTTAAATCCATCCTACTCCAAAGGTCACTGTGGCATGTAAATTCCTACAGAAAAGCCAGAATGATCTGTAATATGGCAACATGAGGCTCACACTGAACTGAGCATTATCATACATGACTATCAAACTCACAGACATTTTTTTCAGCAGTTTCAAAAACCCACTTCAGGAGGTGTTTTCCTCTTAGTCACACTAAGAAGCAAAACCACAGAGATACTACTGGGCTCTCATATTTATCACCTTTGTATTTTTAAAAAGAAAATAAAAGGACCTCTGAATTTTATCTAGAGTATATCACATGGAAGCCAAAAAAAAAAAAAAAAAGGCAGTTCCAATTCCTCTCAAGTTAAGTAAGTCTAAAATAAAGGTAATTCAGTTGGCACAAAAACCTACATATAGTAATGTGCATTACAGTATCTGCACTCCTAAAATACTTTTCCTTCTAAAAGAGATCCAGCCTCCCCACTTCTGCAACTTCTTGTGCCACTGATCCACACTGCCTGCCATCATTTCAGCAGCAGACCACATTGCAGTGCATGAGTGGGAGACAGTAAGGCACACCCCTTTGCTCCTGTTTCCCCAGCAGCCAGGCCATTATCCATCAAAGAGCACAAATCTTCAAGGCACTTGGAAAGCAAAACACTCTGCACACACCCCAGGCCAGAAACCTGTCCAGGCTATTTATCCTGGGAGTGGCCTGAGGAGGAGGGATGTGGTTCTCCCTCTCTGGCTGTGCTGCTGGCAGGGGCAGGCATGCCTTACCCAGACTCCTTGAACCACAGCAGCCCTGCAAGTCTGTGGCTGCTTTGGCCTGCCACAAGCAAAGGGAGAAGGTTCACTTTCTTTTTAAGAAGAAATATATCTTTACTTCTGGGGAAAAGGCACCAGTGCTCTCCTCTTTAAGTGCACTAACCTAACTGCCTACAGTATCTGGGTCAAGAAGGACCCAGATCCAGTAGGAAATCAGGACAGGACTGAAAAAAGCATGATCCACACACCATTCCAGGCTGTGCCTATCCAGAAATTCTGGACACTTTGCACTAATTCAAGCTAGGCTATTGTTCCTCTGAGGAGAAATACAATGCCTTAACCGCCTCAAAGCTGTTTGTCAAGAGCTTATAAGAGAAATGCCATGGTCACAGAGTTGCCATGTGAGATGGGGACACACATATACTACCCAAACCAGCACCAGCACATAGGGTCTTTTCTTTTCTGGTTGCTCAATGTTGCACAAATAGAAACAGTATTTCAACAATTAGAGACACCAGCCATTTAAAAATGCATTTAAAAAAGCAATTACCAAGATTTTGCAAGCCAGGTGTGCTGTTAATCAGCTTGGGAGTACAGAAAGCCTGTCAGGCAGTCAAGAAACACCAATGGAGGTAAGAAGGAGAGGTCTGGGTACACAAAGACAGGCCCTTCTCAGAATTCTCCCCTACTTTCGACAAAAATCAAACCGAGGTACCAGACATTCAGATGTTCACCATCACATATATTAATACATCCATGAAAGTGCAAGAATGCCCAGGCAATGCTTCTACATGTTAAAAAAACTAAGCTTGAAATATAAATGGAGAAAACCAAAATTCAAGTACCCTGACATGTAAGTAGAACAGCAGCTCTCACTTCCTTGACAGAACCTTCTTCTGCCCTGGGAATACTTTTGTATTTCTGTCAAAGCAACCCATCAGCCTTGCACCAGATCCAAAGTAATTCAGCGCCAATACAGATTTTGCCATTGACATTTATGGGCCATGGATGAAACCTTAAGCTTCTGCTTTAGCTATGAAGAAAAACACACGGGAGAAAACATGAAGTGTGTAAGTTTAGCCCTCATGTGGCACTCCTCAGCAGTGCCAAATCTCTACGGTACCACCTTGTGACATCTGGAAAAGTCAAAAACACATCAGATGCTACATAACCCCTGCCAGCTGAAGCCACTACTGCCTCAAGTCCCTCATGATCAAACATTTCTGGAGGGCAGTGTTCTCCCTTCAAATTATCAAAACTCATAAGGCAACAAATGAGGACCATACCTAAACTGAAAGTAATCTTAAAGAAAAGGACATGAGAAGACGGAAAAAGAAAAGACATACTTTATCTTCTCAAAAGTTGGTTTTCTTTTCACCCTACTAAACAGATAGAAAAAATAATACAGCCCATTGTGAAAGATGAAGTAGTGAAATGCACAACATATAAAGAACTAATCCAGTAACTAAAGATGCTGGAAGGATCAAATATTGATTGCTCTATTCCTCTTTCAGTAAAACAGTTGTATGCATCTTTCCCTTGGCATTATGTGTAGCAGGAGCTCTTCAAATATCCCATTTAGATGGATTTAAGCTGTATTTAAGCGTCCCTTAAATTGCATGCACTTTTCTTTCTGAAAGGGAGGAAATTGCACTTGTGTAGCAAATTCTAATTTTGTGAGGGAAATAGCAATGAAAAGGACAACGGCCACACAGTACTGGTTACCACTCTCAAATTCTTCCACATATCCTTGAGCATTACCAAGACCGTAAGTCATGGCCTGTGAAGGGTTCCCCACTCACCTGATGGCAAAAGAGCTGCATTCTATTTTCTCTGCATCCAAATGATACAAAAAGCCAGATACACAGCAACAGTGCTCAGTAAGTGCTGGCAGGTCACCACCTAGAGGTGCTCAAAGCCAGCTCTTCTGACATCTGGAGAAGGCAGCTCACCTCTGAGAGTGCTCAAAGTGCTGGGTATTCAAAGGGAATATTCCTTTGGTGGTCTCCCAAAGGGATAAAGTGCTCAGAAGAATTACTTGCCTTTTAATTTAAACCTCTGAATATGAGACAGAGCAAGCTCAATATAGACAAGCCACTGAGAAACAGCAAACCATTCATTAATGTGTTATAAAGAGCTCATCACAGTGATATCAAAGTGAATCCCATGCAAGTACAAAGCAGAGCAAAACACTTTCTTCATCAGCCTCTCCTGGATTCCCCAAATAGTTTAACTGTGTAACACTATAAGACCAAGTTAAAGTCAGATTTTTATTCTTCCCATTTTTAAGCAGAGAAGGAATTATATTTTAGCTACAATCTTCCAGAGCTACTGATGAAAACCACATGACCATAAAGTATTTTTGCTCACAGTGATAAGACTGTCTGTTACTCACACGTGGAGTTCACATATTAAAGCTGGGTACGCAGTGTAGCATTACTTTAATTTTGCATTTTCCATGTGGTTCGTCTCAAAAGCTGTTTAACCTTTTGACCCTCAATATTTGTTTTGAAGAGCAAAGGAAGAGAAAGCAGACACCAGCCAATGTTTTCCTCTCTTCAACCAGCACCGCTACTGCTAAGTTCTCAGAACAAGGTTTATAGCAGCCAAGGGTCTAACTACTGCAATCTGTAATAAGGAGAGATAGAGACAGCACCACACTGATCATGCAGCAGCGCTTCCCAGTATTCCTAAGTAACATTTCCCTAGTTATTTGCCATAGAAAAAGGAAAACAATCACCTTTCATGAACAACTGCACAGGATGAGACAGCGTCAAGCTACTCTGGAGCAGAACAGCATTTAATTTTGTGTGGTTAATATTTAATAAAAACAACAGTAAAACACAGGCCTATCAAGTTGCTTTGTAAGTCCGAGCCCATATCAGTTAAGGAAAAACACGCGGCACGCCTACAGCCAGTAATAGCAAGCTGCAGGGCAGAGCTTCACTTACGCCTGTGCACACACATTATTGCTTCAGTCCACTGCTGAAATTGCCAGAAATATTATTTTAGTGCTGCCGTATAGCCCATCCTCACACAGGAGTAACAGGCTGCACGGCACTCAGCCCCGGCCGCCAAATTGAAACATGACTCCCAGACCTGAAAGTGATTCATTTTAGACCAAATGGTACAACGCTGCAAACCTGAACTAGCATGCAAAAACTTTCTTTGAAAAGATAAGAGTTGCAGCAGTTCTTAGCAGCGAAAATGTTGCTGCTAAAACAATTTTGCTAAATATTGCTAAAACAATTCCCCCACACTTCGAGAAAACTAGTTGCCTACAGGGTCTCCCCAAGTTATTTTGCCTTGAAACTTCAAAAAAACCCCAACCAAACAAAAAAACAAACTAAACAGCAAACAACAACAATTAAGAAAAAGACGCACAGAAAACCAACACAAACCTGGAGCAAATAAGGATGGGAAAAAAAAAAAAGAAGAAAGGGGGGCTTTAGGCAGCTTCTAACATTCACAGACAACTGAATCTGTGAAGGTGTGAGTTTGTTTCACAGAGATATCCCCGAGAAAATGAAATTTAGACATTCCAACGTTTCTGTGATAATGAAAACTTTGCACATATTTCCATAGGAAGTAGTTTTTTGGTATCGTTCCCACTGTGGAGCTATTTTAAAAGAACATAGGAAAAGAAGTGAGAAGAAAAAACTTGGTCCCTCTGGTTCCACCTCTGTCTTCTCACTTCAGTTTGCTAACGGCTTTTGTCCTCCAGCTTCCCTCCTGCTCCCCCCCGCTCCCTGTCTTTCTCTAATAAATCACACCCTTGTGCTTGTCATTCATCTTCTCCCGTCCTTTACCTTTGTAAACATCATGGATACACCGACACTGCTCCCATCGGACTTGAGCAGGCTCTTCGTCCGAAGGACTGAAGTCAGGAGAGAGAGGTGGCAACCATTTTTTATCTAGGACTTTTTCCACTGCCTTAGTTTGGTACAAATAAATCCAAAGAGATTTCGGGGTGGAAGGGGTGACGAGAGGAAAAAAAAAAAAGGAAAAAAGAAAAATATGAGGGCAGCCCCTAAGTGAGTCCTGTTAGTACTCCTTAATCAAACAAGTGCCCATCACTTATTCCACGCCAGCCCCGGAGACGTCAGCCCAGCAGGAACAGCAGCCTGACCCGACGCCTCGAACTCATTGGAGCCCATCCCGGAGGAGCCCTTCGCCGCAGAGCACCGCGACAGCCGCGCCGCGGGACGGGAGCGGGTTCGGAAACACGAGCGAAACAGCCAAAGGGAGCAGGCGAAGAGCGCCGTGGGCACGGAGCGCTGGGGGAATGGGAAGGGGCACCTTTCCGCGGGCGAGAATGGCGGGACCCCTGCCCCGCTCCGCCCCGGGCCCGCCGCGCTGCGCTGGCTGCGCTTACCTGCGGGGGCTGCGCGGGCGCGGCTGGAGGGAGCGCGGCGCCGCCGCCGCCGGCGCGCACAGAGGGAGGCAGGCAGGCAGGGAGGCAGGGAGGAGGGGAGAGAAGGAGGGAGGAATGAGGGGTGGGACGGGGAGGGACGGGACAGAGCAGAGGAGAGCGGAGCGGAGAAGGACGGGACAGAGCAGAGCGGAGAGGGACGGGACGGGACGGGACGGGGAGGGGAGAGGACGGGGAGGAGAGGGGAGGGGAGGGGAGGGGACGGGACGGGACGAGCTGGGCTCCCTCCGCCCCCGCTCCGCCTGCGCGCCTCCGCGGGCGGGGCCCAGGTGTGCCCGCCCCGCCCCGCTCGGCCCGGCCCGGCCCGGCCCGGCCCGGCCCGCCGACCCCACGCGTGCCCGGCCCGCGCACTCGCTCCGTGCCAGAGCCCGGCCGGCCGCGGACGCTGCCTCGGGCACGGGCGGTGGAATGCAGGTGTTTCTGGAACAGCCACAGTTCTCGTCCTGTGAAACTTTCGCGTCTCCTGCCGATGTGGGCAAGAGGCGTTTGGGAGCCCCAGTCACAGGAACAGTCAATTTACAGGTTCACCGAGCACTCGTCCTTGGAAAGGGACAGGGTTGCACAACAGATACTTTTCCAGATTAGAACTATTTTATTATACAAAACCAGGTTCAAATTGCTTCTTCTTCCTCACCTCCTGCCCTCCTTAAGTTTTTAGTGTGCAATAGCCAGATTTCATTGGATTTATTCATTCTAGAGGCCACTTTTGCATGTACTTGCATCAAGTGAAAAGGCATATGTTGCACAACACTTGGAGTTCAGTAGCTGAAATGGCTGAGCATTTCTAACCCCTGTAGTGAGATTTCTAGGTTACCTACAGCTATGCAAGCAGTCAGTGCCTCCAGCAGCACAAAACCCTATCATGAAGCACCAAGACCACTAAAAGCACTCGTATTTCTTAAGGAACCAGAAAGCAGCAGAGACAATTCTTTGATGTTTGCTTGTGTGGCATCCACAAAGTGATGACACTATCTGCTATAGCTACTGGCAATATCTGCTGCACCACAGGTATGGTTATTAACAAAGGTTTTGGCACCAGTGAGACCAGGTCTCTTGCTGTCATGGCTGGTGAGATGCTTTCTCTTTAGGAAGTTGTCACCACACAGAGCTTGTTTTTGTACTCAGCATTGTAATTTTGCTCTGAAACTAGACTTGAACATGCTGAAAAGTTTTGTTAAGTACTCTGCAGGCTTTGGAAAATGCTAGATTTCCTCTTCCACCTGTTCAAAGCAAGCTACCAAGTGTTTGCAAGAGGTGACAAAAAAGCATGTTCTATTACAAGCTCTAATAGATGGCTTAGCCTCTATACACCAATTATGGTGACAGGTCTCAGTAGTTTTCTCACCTATGCACAGGCCACATCCAGGCTAGACAACTCCATTCATGAAACAACGTGCTTAAACTGCATGTGTCGTCTCCTGATGGCAGAAAAGGGATGACATACATGAGTCACTGATTAGAAAGCAGGTCTTCAGAATGCAGAATTGATCATTCCAGTCTTGTGGCAGTGTATCTGCTGTAGCTTCATTATAAACCAGATTTACTCGTCTTTTTGGGACACAAACTGGTTGTACATGTCTACAGAATCTGTCCTGTCCTCAGCCAGTTGCCCAGATACCACTATAAGAGCCAAGATTAACTTGAAAGCAATCAAAGCTTCAAGCAAAGGGTGATCTGACAAGATTTACATCTCTGTGGGTGGGACTTACAACCTCAGGCATGCAGGAGTCTTCTTCAATAGGACAGTACTTGCTGCTAAGAGCTAAAGAGCTACTACATCTGCACATTGGAAATCACCACTGCCTAGGATCCCTATGGTTACTCAAAAAGTGCTGGTTAGGATGTCCTCTGCAGCAACTCTAGCTACTGACCCCTGAAAGAAAATAGCAGAGAATAGCATCCTCAGCTCATGGGAAAATGAGCATGAGATGGAATTTCATGAAGGTAAAATGATTGCAAACATTTTATAGAAAACTATTTTTGAGTCCAGTTCCAGTGAACTGATGTAGTTAAAGGAGCAATATTTTTTCAGTTAGTTTGTTTTCTGTTAGTGACTTCAGGCATGCTCGCTCAGCCCTGAAACATTGACTTGTCGTTTATTCAAGGATAATACCATTAATTCTCAGTCAGCCACTCTTGTTCTGAATAGAAGATATAGGGAATATTCAGTAAATCTTACAAACAGGCAAATATTGAAGGTCCAGGGAAGATCACGTGGTCTGACGTTTAATGAATGTAACTGCTATGAGACTTGGCTGTGTTGCTCTGTGGTCTGAGACGTGTTTATGTAATCACACACAGATGTACTGAATTGCATTACAGAGGGAAGTAGTTTTCACATCCTTCAGTCTGGAAAAACTTCTGTTTCCAGAACAAACCATGTAAGTTCCATGTGCTCAATTTAGTGAATTGATTCAAATCATAACTATGCTTAACATGTGCAGATATTGATATACTTATATTTCATTCTCAGCATTCATAAAGTTTCAATTGAGTGGCTGCAAGATTAGTCATACAAACCCAGAAAAGTTAAACATCTAATTCCTCTTCGGTCTGGGCTTGGAAAGTACCTCTGGTGGTTTTAATTTTAAAAAAATTCTAGGAATTTACACTTGAGATGTCTCTTCACTCTGTCACTTCTCTATGCAGCATACTCTGGTGTGGGTAGCAGTGGATAATTTCATTTTGGATTGGAAATGTGCTGAAATTTTCAGTGCAATTTTCAGTGCTTTGAACGAAATATTTGATGAGATCACTACTAATTCCTGTGGAAAAAAATGGCATGCTTCAGCTCTATCTGAGATAGGAATAACTAGAGAACTGAACAGTATAGTCACTTTTTATTGATCAGCTTTTGTTTCTTAGAGTCCCACCATTTGTGGGAGTCCCAGATTGCTAAAGCATGTGTACAGTACAAAGAACAGTTCCAACAATTCACAAAGAATAAAGCACTCTCTAGAGTTTGACTTTTTGCTCATTTGTTATGTACATACTCTCTGAAGCCCAATGCTCACATGCTGGGGATCTCTGTTCAGAACAGGATGCAGAGGAAATAACATTACCTACAGCTAGAAAACTGAGCAAATGACATTACCTACAGTTAGAAAACATGCTGTTTTCCAGAGAAACTTCAGACACATCAGAAATCTCGCAGAAAGAAAGCATTCCTACCCATAAAGCTATGTCATCTTTGTTCTGTGGCAGTGCTTCTGCCTTGGTTCAGTCTCCTCGGAGCTCCTGCTATGATGCAACAGCAGTGCATGACATTGTGTGAGCCACAAACTCCTCTAAAACCTCAGTCTCAAGGCAAAAGAGCAGCTTTTTCCATGGAAACTCTGTCTCTCCCCAGTTCAGCCTCCTGTTGTCTGGACCTGAGGATATCCTAATCCTTCTGAAGAGTAGCAGATTGCTGAAAAGTGAATGTGACCATAGTGCTCCTGGAAGCCAAGCTTTGGCTCTTCATGGCTTTCTGCTCATGCCCAGCCCCTAACAGCAGGATTGCAAGGGTGGGATTGATGGAAAAATGGATGCCCATAGGTGCCTGAGCATGTTGAGGATTAGGAATATAGCCACAAAAGCAGAGGAGGTGGTTGCCTTGAGATGACTGGACTAGGGTTTGCAAGATGCTTCGGGTAGTTATGGCCAGAGATGCAAAGGAGTTCAGTGCATTAGTGACTGATCCAGTAACGACTCATAGAGAACCATAAACCTCTGTGTTACTGTCAGGAGTCTTACGGATCACGTGCCATGAGATGCATCAAGGAGAGCTGATGGCTGTGTGAAGCACATGGGGTTTGTCTGGGGCGTGCACAGGGGTGCCAGGAGGCTCCTGGAGGGGAGGCCAGGAAGCTGTTGGTTGTGGCTCCACTGTGGTGAGGGAGGCGAGACACTGAGGAAGAGCTCTGGCTTTGTGGTGAGCACAGGCTGAGGGATGGCTGCAGGCTCCAGGGAGGGAAGCTGGGGGCAGGCTGGGCAGGCATCTCCCATGGGATGGCTGTAGCACTGAACACTTCCACGTGTCCTCCAGCCTCTATGGAGCACCTGTGTTGGAGCCTGGGGCTGGGTCACCACTGCTGTTTCAGAGGAGCTCGGCATTTATGCTGCCCGAACACTGCTACTCATTCAGCCTTCTGTTTCCAGGCTGTTGAAAAACCTTTGTTTGTAGGGTGTTAAGGGATGACCAGATAATGAATGTTCTGATTTGTCTTTTCATCAAGCACAAGGCTCTGGCCTGCCACAAAATGGCTGAAATCCCTCTTCTAATAAGGGGGAAATGAGATATGGCGAAAACAAGGAAAGCTTTACCTTCAGCAAGTGCAGCAGCAGTTGTTGGGTCCATTGCTCCAGCGCCTGTCCTTTTGGCTATAACTGCAAGGTCCAATGAATATAAAATCCTGCTCCAACAGTGATCCTTAGTCAATAGACAGCATCTAAAATCCATAATTTATTCTGTCTGTGCCCTTTCATTTTGAACTGGATGATATTTTTACACCAATAAATTGAGTGCCATGCCTCTGTACAAAGTACTATATAACTTTGCACACCGGTTTGGTCTGGTTAAATGCCAGGTCTTACATGGAGCTCCTGGAATGAGTCCAGCAGAGGACAGCAAAGGGGCTGGAACATCTCTTGTACATGGAAATGATGAGGGAGCTGGGCCTGTTCAGCCTCAAGGACTGACAACTGAGAGGGGACCTCTTCAACATCTATAAATATCTGAAGCGACAGTGCCAAGAGGAGGGAGGCAGGCTCTTCTTGGTGGTGCCAGTAGTACCAAGGACAAGAGGCAATGTACAGTAACTGTTGCTCAGGAATTTCCACCTGAATATGAAGAATAATTTCTTTACTCTGTAGGAGACTGAGAACTGAAACAAGCTGCTCAGAGAGGTTGTGGACTCTCCCTCACTGGAGATACTCAAGAAGTGTCTGGACACAATCCCATGCTATGTGCTCTGGGATGACCCTCCTTGAGCAGAGAGGTTGCACCACATGACCTGCTGTGGTTCTTTCCAATCTTACCCATTCTGGGATTCTGTGGGCTTTGAAAAGCTGCTGGAGCTATCATTTGAAAAAGTAAATAATGCCAAGTGAAAAACTCAGTGCTACATTAGATTTTTTCCTTCAAAAGACAGTATTTCTTACTAGTGTCTTAATGTTTTTATTTTTACTGAAATAATAATTGACCCCTTCTGTCTTTTCTAGAGCTTCAGCAGCAGAAGTCACTAAAAGTTTTCCAAGAGCTGCCATGTCCACAATGACATTGGTAACACACACACAAACTCAAAGGGGAAATAGTGTGGGACTGAAGATTTAACTGACCAAAACTGAACAAAATCCTCCAAAACCCAGCCTTTCCAAAACACAGGATAGGACCTGTAATACTAGCAGAACAATAAAGAATTTGGGTATATTTAGTTAATGAAAGCTCTTGCTGGAAGGTAAGATTGGGTCATTTATGTCTGCACAATAGCAGCCCCAGTGTAGAACATATGAATACCAGATGGCTGGAACTGTTCCATTAATGAACTGATGCATTCATTGTTCTGAATTTGATTTTGTAGCTTTTTGCTTATAATGATTTGATTGCACCACCATTAAAAACCTTCAATAACCTCAGAATTCCTCAGAATGCAAAAGAGGAGATGCCTCTGTCCCCACTTTCCACTGACCTGCAGGTGTGCAACACCTCTGTCAGTCAAGCTGATGAATACATTTCATGCTGTTTTTCTTAGTTCTTCAATTTAAATAATGTATGCAGGATCCATGCACAATATATTCTTTCTTCCAAGGCACAGGAAAATGCATTCCAGGTGACACTCCATTATAGTCAACAAAGTTATCCTGTGATGGTTATGTAGGATAAAAGAAAATCATAGCTGTAGGTATGTAAGGAGAAATTCCTTCCAGATATGTGCAAATACAGGAACAATGTCAGGCACTATGAGATACACTTTTCCTCCTGAGCAGATGCCTCCTTATTAAACATAATTCCTATTGCAATAATCTTTCCGGTCTCCAAGCTTAATTAATGAACAGTCTAGGAGCCCACTTGATGTGTATGTTACCACGGGAAGTTTAATTTTTCTGGCTTACACAACTCCTCTGTAAGCTTTCCCTCTGCTTCAATACTCTACTCCAACACTGGCTCTATCTTCACTGTGGCTCCGCCAACACTTTTTTGTCACAAAAAGGCCTGGTGTAGTTAGGTGACGAACATATTTCTATCCTTTGTGGCTCATCACTGATCCTCATGTCTGAAGAGACCAAAAGGGATAAAGAAAAAAAAAATCGAGAATATTAGACTTTAGCAGTGACTAAAGGATTTCTGTCAGAGCAGGGCTTTTGCTATACACCTGTCTTTGAGAGGCTGGAAAGACTCCAATCCCTAGTATCAGAAGTGACCCCAGGTCTCTCATTTTACTTCCATTTCAATTAATTTGTGGTTGCACTTATTAAGAAAGCTAAAATTAGAGTAAAATGAATAAAATCCCAAAAAATAATGAAGAACTAACAGGAGGGAAAAAATGCAAGTAGACAAGTGGGGATGCAGACTGGTCACAAGACCCTTGGAGGCAAGTTCTTCTCTTCCCTGGGGCTCCTCTGCTTCCCTAGCTCCTCCAAACCCCTGATGGTGTTGGTAGAGATTAGTTATCTCTGATACTGCTTTTTGGGGCAGGGCCACAGCAAGAAAGAAGCAGAGGTCAGGTGGCAGGGGGAAATTCTCATGTCAACCCTCCCTAGCATGAAGACAGGAGACAGGGATACCAGATAATAGAGCCAGAAGCCTATTTTTGAGGGCACTCCATTTCTCTAAGAAGAACATCCCAGGTTTTTCCTGAGATGCTCTGTGAGGTTTGCTTCTCCTGAACTTCAACATCATGTCTCAGGGACACTAAAGGACAGGAAATTATCTCCAGCTATAAGAATGGTAGTCACACCATCTTATTACTTGTTCCACAGACACTGTTAGGATTATCTAACACCCATCCTGTAGGTGTTGGCATGCAAGGAAGCTGCAGGACACCCTTCTGTGTCTTTCTGGAATAGGGGGGGAAGACGCTCTGGGGCACCGCAGATGGAAAGACATATGTAGGCTTGGATTCTGTTCCCCACCTAGAGAGATCAAGCCAGGATGATCAAGATATCTGAAGGCTTTTCTCAGCTCCCCAGGAGCAAAGCCCATGTAATCCAGCTGCTGCAGCCTTAGGGGTGCTCTGGTGGCTGGCTGCCACCGCACTGCTTTCCCAATCACGCTGGTGCTGTGCACTCGGTGAAATGCCCCTGCTCTGCCTCACCAGCACAGAGGAAAACCTGGGGTCAGTCCAGCCTTGTTAGTTAATAATTGAAGGCCTGGTTGCCTGTGCCTCTTTCCCTTTGCCATTTAGGGCTGAATCACTGCTTGTGTTTACAATCCCACGTGTAGTATTTGCAGCATTTGTTTGCAATTGTTCTTGTAGTTCTTTTGTGTTTCTTTCACCAGGCAGGCAGAGTAAGGGCTTCAATGGAAAACAAGTAGAAAGCCATTTGTTTAATGCCAGCGAAGTAGGGGGACAGAGTCCCTGACCTCATCAACTAAAGCCACTTTAAACCTGATGGAAGCCTAACCCCATATTTTCAAAAGATGAGTGCACCTTTCTTGGTGGCACATCTATTTTTTGACCAGCTAACAGATTTTGTCTGGCTTGGGCTGTGATTTCCCAAGATTTCTAGATGCACAGCTCTCCTTTCTTTCAGTAGGAAAAAGGTGTTCAAAGTGCATGGTAATTTCTATAGTAACTCTTCAGAGACACTTGCCCTGATGGTGACCTCCTCAGCACTGGGAGAAACAAAAAATAGCTCCAGCTCTGTGCCATAAAACAAACCTGGGGCCTCATCAGATTTTGGTTTTTAATTTTTCCCTTCAAGAGCCTCTCAAGCAGCACAGAACAAAGAGCCACCCAGGAGGGGCAGGGAGGAGGCTCAGGAGGGCATACAGCCTGTGAGGACCCTCTACTGATGCAGTGAAGTCAGGAACGAGAGAAGCAAAAGTAAAGGAACAAAAACCAATTGCCCTGAGTCACCACCCACATGTCAGAAGGGGCTGAGTGTAACAAAGGGAGTGAAAAGGGAGGAGGAGAGATGTCAGGCACAGAGCTATGTTCCTCTATGTGTTCGTTTATTTATTTCTCAGCGCACAGCTGGTAACTAACAGTTTGTTACTTGGCAATAGAGTATATTGGTTCAAATTTCCTGTCACAGAACTGGGGTTTTTAGACCATGACAGAAATAAGCTGTTTGGTAGGCAGAAGAATATGGGTTGCTGATACCTATAGTTTTGTTCATGGTAGTAATGGCTATCAGGTTGTTCAGGATTAGCAATATTTGATTTCAAGTCCTTGCTCTAACATGGCTTAAGATCTTCAAGCCAAGAGCATGTATATATTTTTATAGAAAACATGTTTTATCAGTCATCAGTTTTGCACACAAAGGATGAGTAGCCAAGGCAACCTCTGTGGCAGCTATTGCACTTGTGGTCGGACTTAATTACTTTTCCCTGAGCCTTCGAGTACACAAGTACGTAATATATTGAGTGAAAAGGGCCAGCTTGATTGTGCATCAGTCTGAGCAAGAAACATCCTGCCTTCCAGAAAGTAATAACTGTGTCAAAATGGAAGGGAAAAAAAGTGTGCTGCATTACAGGAACGAGGCACTGACCTCTGCAGAGGTTAACAGGCAACGTACCAAATGGAGATTTTTTTGTTCATTAGGAGGAAACATGAGAGGATAATTAGAAACAGGCCATGCTGTATGGTTTTACCCACTGCTACTATTCAACAGAATAGAATAGACGAAGGTATCACTAGTTTTGGGATTGAATTAACAACCAGAAAGTTAACAGTGAGTGATTAAAATGGACATTAATTTTTTTCCTCATAGGAGTGAGGAGACAAACTTATAATTGAATATTTGAGCTTAACATCAGCAGAATAATGGTAATTTTTATGAAGATGTTAAAAAAATTATTTTATAATTATTTTATAATTAATGAAGAACATGCATCACTTGAATAATTGTTCTGTGCATGCAACAACCAATTGCAATAGGAAATCTTCAATATACCACCTGAGACTGATCTCTTCAAATTGTTCTGGAACCTGTCCACAGAAGATTCTGGGCCAAAATTCAGTCTCCAAATCATAAGCTGTGCAGGAAGTCTGAAAACAAAGACATTTTCTTTCTTTGAGGTAGGTGCTTGTGCCCTGTGAAGGTTAATGGGTACTGCATTTGCCCTACAGGGAAGTGGATTAAAACCCCACATTATTAAATTGCTCAACCAGAAATTTGGTCTTTAGTGGTTACACAGATATATTGAAATTTGGAGTTTTTCCTTCTCAGCAAAACCTCTCAAAAAAAAAGTTGCAAAATGTTGAGGGTGAGCAGGAAGAAATGGGTCAGGGTGCAAGCTTGTTTGTCTCTATATTCTGGGAGCCTTACTGCTGAACTCCACACACTTGTGGCCACTTTCTTGAGCTGTGTAACATCGAGGCTTCACAAATCTGCCCTGTTCACACTGCTGTCTGTTGCACTTGTTCTAATTGGGAAGAACTGATTAAGCCATGGATTCGACCCAATCTCTTGGTCAAAGAAATTATTCCTGACTCAGGTGGAGTAAGGCTTGAATCCCTGGAAACAGCAATATCACTGTGCCTCTTTCCATTTGGCTGGCATCTATTGGACAAGATTCATAGCCTGAAAAAATAAGCACAAAAAAAGCAGAAATAATCCTTCTTTTCAGAAAAAATCCCCCAGGTACCATTTTGAGTCACTGATCCATCATGCCAGAAATGCATCTTACTTTCTGACACATTGTAAAAAATGCTTGTCTTTGAAAATTTCAATGACAAAAAAGAAGATTTCCCTGTATTTGACTGCAAAGAATCTATCTTTTTTTTCTTTAAGGAGTGTTTGAGGACTAGGAGCAGCTGGATGAGTCAAGTGAAATCCACTTCTCTGGGCTCTTCCTAGACAAGGGTGAACACTCTTGCATGGTAGTGAATCTTCTTGTGACTCTGATAAAGTGAGCTTATATGATTCTGTAAGCACTGAATAAGAGAAGTTACCTATTGTGTGAGAGATTGGAAAAATCTGGATGCAAAATGATTTAAAAAAATATTTTTGAGAGGACTAGCATTGTGTACATTCTCTAAATTTTGAATAACAATCTGTACAATTTGCTAAGTAAGCCTTTTGAGTACCGTGGCTTATTATGCCTTCCTGAACTTTGGGAGAATAGCTTTTAAATTTGTCACATTAAAGAATATATTCTCAGACAAACTGTTCTGGACCCTATTATTGTCTTTTTCCTTTTTGAATTGTTACCCATTCTTTGTGCCTAGTATGATTCAGCCAAGCTTTTACCTACTGCAGTAAGTGAAAGTTTACGTTTTTTGGAGAGGTAGTACCTAACAAGAAGAAGACCATGAAGTCCTTCACACAGCCGCATGCATAACTTGTATGAACTCCAGAAATCAGTAACTACCACAAAGTACAGAGGTCATGTAGGCAATGATGAGTTAATGTTTGGGGTCAAAATCAAGGTCTTAGTGTCAGTAATGGGCCAATGTAATTTAAGGGGCTTTTATATGAAAGTGTCCACACCACTGTCTGTATGCCTAGGTAGCTTGGCCCGTGACTCCCCTTAGTACCTGAAAGGAGTGTGACAGGAAAATATCCCTCATATTCAAAATAGGAATATGGCCTTGTATTTTAGCACATTCACAGGAAGCCTGAAGCTGTGTGCTCCTTGTGACTCAGGACTGGTGGTTACCAGATGCTCTTTTGGTCAGTCATTCAAGCGAGGACTGCACACAGTGCTGCTCCTCAAATTGCAAACCTCCTCACACTGCCCATTCAGCAGAAGAAATACTCGTGCTCCCTGGGATGAAGCCTGAGAATAAAAAGCAGCAGGACTTCCCTGTTCTGCTCCCTACTGAGTCAGGAGCTTGGGCTTTGTTATGCCAAAAATTTATTGGCTTTACATTGCTGGACATACAAAATACTCTCTGAGTACAAGAAATAGGTTATCTCTCATTGTAAATATGCTGCCTGTGCAGAGCAGGAAAAGCTCCTTTCAGCATCCTTGGCATGATGAGAACACACCTCTCTGTCTGTATCATCCCATTCTAGTTTCTACTCTGCCTCCAAGAGTCTACCAACAACAGTGAATCTGCTTCTCTTCTACCCACATATGGATTTTATCCGGAGGAGGATTATCTTCAGGTGGATAGTGAATGGCTGCCTGTAAAAAAAAATCTGTTCCCTAAAAAGTCACCATCCTTAGAAACTCTCATCCACATGGAGTAGTGGAGGTTAGGTTGGAGGGATGAGAAGGCTGGCATGTGCAGCTCTGGGACCCATCTGTAAGCTGGGCACCTGCTGCAGTCCTGAACAGCTCCCAGGATTTTTGGAGCATGTCAGGGTCAGAGCTTTCAAGAAGGCAGTCCCTCAGAATATGGAATAAAGAGGGGGGCTTTGAAAACTCTGAAATTAGTAACTCCAGTCAAAAAACACATATTCTCATTTCAAATGTTCCATTTAAATGCATCAATGCAAAACTTGGTCAAAGTAACTCTAGGGATTTGTAAACTCCTTAAGGCAGAAACCAGGCTTCGATAGTCTCCAGAAGAGTGAAACATCAGTTTAAGTGGAACCCACAAGTACTATAGTTTAAAGCAAACAACAAAAATGCAGTTGGTACATGGCCACTCCATACATATTTAGCTGTTGGAAGCATGTGACTCCTGGCTTGGAGTTTTAAATAACATAAAAAGTACATTGGCATAGAGTGTCTTACTACTTACCACCTCTTCTACGCACTCTTACTGACACAGACATTGTCCTGGTCTCAGTCTGTGCTGCCCACTTCCAGCTCTGTGCAAACTGCCATAATGACAAAAGGGACATGAACTGGAGCTCCTCGATGACACCACAGCCACCAGACTGCCCTGCTCTGCCAGCTGGCAGTGGAAATGCCAGGCCTGACTCTCAGTGATGCAGAACACAGGACGTGTGGTGCAGGGACACAGAACATGGGGGAAAAACAGGGGCCTCCATGACAAAGGGCAGCCAATCTCCAAGAGCAAAACAATTCCTGTGCTGCGATTTTAAAATGATCATGTCACAGCTTGGAGCCACTCTGTAGAAGCTCCACCCACCACTGTGCAATGGCAGACTTAGTGGCTCACAGGTGGCAGAACTATAAAAAGCCAGGAAACCATCAAATAAGCACAGCTGTGACCCATAAAGCTCCCCTTCCACCGTGCAGCAAATCTGAAACCAGGCTAACTCTGAACATTCCTTCTCCTCTGGTCCATGAAGCACTTGACATATGGATAGCTTGGTGCTGGGGACAACACCAAAGATGCAAAGCTGGCTATCAAACCCTCTTCTAACTCCACCACTGCCAGTGTGCTGCTGCCATTAAGGAAAACTGTGTTAAAGAGATGCCTTTTGTTGAATCACATGGAGTAAAAAGACTGGGTATAGAGCAGAAATGTTGGAAGGCTGTGTAATGTTCTGAGACTCTAGAGCTAAAATTTATTAAAAAGCAAGAAAACTGAAGTTGGCAAAACCAAATGTATGGCATAACAATAATAATAAATAGTAAAATGCCTTATGTCTTCAATATTATCCTATATGTTTTATTGTTTCGTTTTGCAAACAACATTATCAGTCAAAATTTCCATTTAGTCCAAGAACTGTGGTGCTCTCCAGTCATCGATATGCTACAGCAATGTGGGGGCAAAACAGATAACTTGTGCTTTTTTAAAAAAAAAAGTTTAGACCATACCTGAAGACCTCACCTAAGATGAATGTTTTAAAAGCAAGCATATTTCTCTTTCATTTTTTTTTAAGTTAGTCATTGGTAATGCCATAAATCTCTCCTGCCAGCAGTAAAAGACTTGTTTTGCCCTATAGGCATGACTGATTTTAGATTTCATGTTAAGATTTGATCAATACATGGTTTGTGTATCTGAACATTTCAGTGAGAAGAGGTACGCTGCCTTTCAAGGTCTGAGGTAACTGCTGGAAGCAGAAATGTACCTGCCAAAGGACACACTTTCCTCCTTCTCATTTGGGTCTTTTCCTTTCAAACCGCACTGACCTCCTTTATCTGCATCTACTTCAAACTGCCAGTCAGTTTACTAAGAAAGAGACTTCTAAGCTAGGTCTAATAAACACCTCTGTCATACTGAATATCTCTTGTAATAAAAGTCCTCCAGTGCTGTTTACAGACAATACCACCTTCTTGTGTCTTTGAGAGGTGTGCTCTGACAAAAGCCACTAGTACTGACCTTGGGAGAAGGGATCATTTATCAGTAGGAGTGGGGGAGCCATAGCTATAAACATGTAAACAAGACCAAACCATAGCAGTGTTAAAAGGCTTGTGTCTATGTTGAAAAAAACAAAAACCCAAACCCAAACCTAACAAGAATTACACATCTCTGTTCTTTTGTTTAATCTTAGACTGAGTAGCTCTTGCCTTGTGCTGTTAGTGAGCAAGAGTGAGCATGAAAGCTCCTGTGAGTCACGGCTGCTAAAGTGCTTGTGTTTCTTGCTCACCTGCTTGATTACCCTTCACTGCATCTTAGTCCTATGCTGGTGCATCTGGAAACTCTTCCTACTGCAGCAGCATCTCTCCTGCCTCTGAGGCTCCATCCGAGGGGATCAGGACTGTATTGTGCCAGATATGAACAGATATTCACACTTTCTAAAGCTTTCACTCTAAATAAACAGCGAGTGGGAGACAGGGAAGAGGTGCATTGTCCATTAAGGAATGAGGGATATAGTGATTTGCCCAAATCTGTCCATGTAATTGCTGTCAGAGCTAGCAATTGAAAACTTGGGGAGCTCCCAAGTGCCAGAAAGAAGAAACTAGACTTGTCCAAAATTTGCCCAGCTCTGATTACAGAAAATAAAAATTGCTTTAAAAATAAATGCAAAGATTTTTATGATTTATATGTATCAAAACATGCACCAGTAAAACCCCTCCTTTCTCAAATGCAAATTCTGTGTACAGACACACACAAAGAAGAAGTCAGAGTTTAAGTGCGTGAAGTTTGGTTTACTCATCTGAAACTGTGCCTGTTTACATATGGCTGCATTAGAGGTATTATGTCTTTGACAACGTACTTCATTAATATTTTTGTACAAATGCATCTACACCGTAATCTCCAATGGCTGTCTATTACCCTGTTTTTCACTTGTTTAAACTTTTCACCTTCCTGCTGACTTCCTAATGGAACTGTTCCCTAATGCTCTTGTTCTGGGATAGTGTTTTTGGTATTTTTTTTTTTAAGTTTGTGAAGATTGTCCAGCACTTCGAGCAAAATCTTTAGTAATAAATATATAACACTAGGACCGATCCCTTTGCTCTTCCTCATTCTGAGGTTCCTATTTTGATTTCAAGAAAGGAATCAGCTGAGCAAGACACTACTCAGCACAAAAAACACTGGCAGGAAGACCCACAAAGCAGAAACAGAACTCCTTTCCTTCAGCCAGAAATCATCATAATTTCTGTGACGAAGAAGAAGATCATGTTGCACTTTTGTTCCTACAGTCACAGTAAGAGGAACAGTCCGTTCTCAGAAATACATTATTTTATTTTAAGGAGTGTTGCATGGTAGAGAGAGCTGAGCTAACACTGCAGCTAGGCTCCTGCAAAGAAAAATCACATCATGGAAAATGCAGAGTAGATGCAGTAATATAAGGCAGAACATGTACTGGAAAAGAAAGACAGTGCTGCAAGAAGCTCCTTCTTTACTGAGGAATGGATTGAGAGAAAGGAGAAAAGGCACACTGGAAGAATAATTGACATTATCCAGATACAGCAGACATCAAGCTGTATGTGGAACAACTGGATATCGATCTAGTGAGCAAGAACTGGAGAAACAGAGAGATGTGGAGAACTTCTCAGGAAAGAAAAAAACCACAAGGAAAACTCTTGCAAAGCTCACTGGAAAACTCCAGGTGGGGGAGCGAGGTGCCTGAGGAAGCAGACAGAGCAGGCAAATGCAAAGCAAAAGAAGTAAGTGAAGAAGTAATGATTGAAGCAGAAACTACAGTGAAGTGGGTAAATGCAGAGCCTTCTCCCAAGTGACGATCTGCAAGAGAAGAAATGGGTGAACTGAAAGCAGAGGTGCAAAACATCCTCAGATTTGGGTAGAACAACACATAAAAAAAAATAAAAGACATGGGACTTCCAAACAGAGTCAGTTCCACCTTAATACAATTTCCAGTGAAATGTGGGAACTTAGCCAAGACATCATTAATATCACTCTAATAGAAGTGTCAGCAATACAAGCTGCATTGAGAAGATGAAAAACAACAGAGCAGCAGTCAAAAAAGTTGTAGCACTAATGCTAAGGATATGTGACATCCACAACTTAAAAGAAACTGTGCCAGAGCTCAGCAATAACGCCTGAGGGAAAAAAAGAGATCCCTCCAACATACTGAAAACACAAAATTATTGTCAAAATGCTCCAAACTGGGATTGCAAGAACCATGATGTCTGGAAACAAGTCGTGAACTGTATCTAATCTGAAAAGTTTTCTGCAAATGGTGCACTCCATGAAGTAAAAGGAGCAATGGATGGAAAGTTTTGTGAATAGTTTGGATATAGGCTTAGCCCTGTACAGACCAGATACATCCACTTAGCCCAATTTAGATATACGAAACAAATCACTGGCTTTCAAAGCTTCCAAAATAGCTTGAAGAAATCTTTGCTATTGGCTCTTTTGGTCCTAGAGAAGCTTTCCTGCTGTCATGGATGGACAGTGTCAGTGTGCACTGACAATACTAATCCTGTGTAAATATAGAAACTGCCTCTACACTTTTGACAGCACAAATGTCCCAGGTACAGCTCATTGCCACGTTGTGTCACAGTCCCAACTTCTCAGGGGTGGTCATAAAAGAAGGGCAAGGTCATAGAATCATTAAGGTGAGAAAAGATCTCTAAAATCATCCCGCTGTAAAGATAGAACCACCATCACGTTCACCACTCAACCATGTCCTCAAGCACCATTACCACACATTTTTTAAACATTTCCAGGGATGATGACTTCACCATTTTCCTGGGCAACCTGATGCCTTGCAACTCTTTCAGTGAAGAAATTTTTCCCAACACCCATTCTAAATGTGGTGCAACTTGAAGCCATTTCCTCTTGCACTGTCACCTGTTACCTGGGAGAAGAGACCAACCCTCACCTGGTGATGTGGTCCATTCAGGTGGATGTAGAGGGTGATAAGGTCTCCTTCAAGCATCTTTTTCTCCAAGTCAAACAGCCCCAGCTCCCCCAGCTGCTTCTCATCAGACCTGTGCTCCAGACCCTTTCCCATCTCCATTGCTCTTCTCTGGACACACTCCAGCACCTCAGTGTCTTTCCAGTAGTGAGGGGCCCAAAACTGGTGACAAGACTTAAGGTGTGATCTCACTAGTGTCAATTACACAGGGACAGTCACTGCCCTGTTCCTGCTGGCCACACTGTTCCTGGTACAGGCCAGGATGCCCTTGTCCTTCTTGGCCTCCTGGGCACACTGCTGGCTCACGTTCAGCTGGATGCCAACCAGGAGCCCCTGGTCATTCTCTGCGGAGCCACTTTCCAGCCACTCTGTCCCCAGCCTGTAGCACTGTAGGGGGTTGTTGTGACCCAAGACCAGGACTTGGCACTCGGCCTTGTTGAACTCATTCATGCAGCTGGTCTCAGCAGCCCGTGCTTGCATGGCTGCCTGTGTGCATGCATTCCACATAGATGTTTCTTTGGTAGGATATATGCAAAACTAACCACCCTAAAATTGCCAGTGTTTCTGGCCAAGTGATGGAAGGCAGATGTTATGCCATGGCTGTGACCTGTGATCATACCTTTTTCATGTGGTCAGCATCTAGTAGTTTCTTGAAGGGGTCCTCATGCATCCTCAAGTTGCCTGAGCTATACATGTGCAGAGCTAAGATCCTGAATGCTTTCAAGGGCCTCTGGGAGAAGCTAAAGGGCAGACAACCATCAGAGTAACACATGCAAGCTACTTCTTCAGGTCCTCTTCTTATCTATGCACCTGACAGTAGCCTGAATATATTTATCTTGTGGCAGCAGCACACATCAATTTACTGTCACTGTGGGGAGTCCTGTCACTCCTCCTCATTCACACGACAGACTCATTTTCTGGTTATGAAATAGTATCAGATCCAAGTAAGACTAAAATTGCAGCTATAGTTAGTTGACTATGTTGCCTGCATTCGTCTGCCAGAATCAATGGAAGAGTGCTTATTGTCCTGGAGGACACTGTCAGAAATGCACTTCCTGATTTCTTTGCCACAACTCATTGACAGGTGAACTGCTATAACTTCATGATGGCTCCTAAGGCTCTCCTCCACTGACTTTCAGCCAGCGAGGCTATAGAGCACTCTTGTCATGGATGCAGCTCTTTTGTATCCATCCCACTCCTTTTCCTATCCATTTTGCAATGTGGCATTTCTGAGCCGTTTTTTTTGTAAATTCACAGAACAGGTGAACATGTGTAGGATGTGATGGTCAGTTTCTCATATTCATTTTGTGATCACTTCAGTGCACCACGTCAGCTAACTCGTTACTAACACACTAGTATTTCTAACAAGGTCCATAGTTTTGGAGAAAGATTATCACAGCCCTTCCACTGGTGCTGCTTGACACTGGAGGTCTAAGTCAGTAGCAGGTTGAAATTCTTGCAGAGTTTGCAGGGTTTGACTCAAGGAAGTGAGAATTCACTGCCTCCTCTGATATGGACAGGAAACATTTACAGATGATCCCAGCAGAGTCTTCAAAGGGTGAGGCAGGAAAACATGTGGTGAACATGTGGACTTCTGTGGGAGGTGGTTCTGCTTGATGGATATTTTTCCTCTGTCAGCTTGTAATACAGACAGCAGACCCTGAGGGAAAAATGGGGTCGCACCTAGGACTGAAAGCTCTGCTTGTGCTGAAGCAACAGGCAGAGCTGCCATTGCAAGCATTTGTATTTCCAACACTTAAACACTGCCAAACCACCAACTGGCTTTAGTGGGACAAACACAGTATTGCAAGGAAAGGTGAGCACATTCTGTAATGGACATTTCCTCAGCCTTGAATCTTTTCATTTTGTGGAAGATTATCAGCAGAGAGAGGAAGAAAGGCAACTCCTCCTGCTTTGCTTCACTGCTTCACCAACTAATTATCACTTATACGTTGCACTTGTATAACTGACTATCCCAAAATTAATTAAATCCTTCCAATCCTTACAAACAGCTGGGTTGCTGTATTTTGCCATTGTATTTAATCAGTCAGTAGCGGAAGGAAACTCTTGTTTAGAACAGAAAATAGTCTGAATTTTTCAGCCTCTGCTTGTATCTCCCAGAGCCCAGATTCTTAAAGGAAAATCTCCTTATGGTTTGAAAACAGAATGCATATAAAGAAGCCTTCTGCTTATTCTTCATTCAAATAACACCACAAGAGCCCCCTCTTTGTCACTCATGGCCCTGCACTGAATATAATGTGTACACAGGGTAATTTTATGTCCCTGGCTCATCCCATGAAGAAACAAGCCATTCCTTCCTTTCTGCCTCAATCTTCAGCCCAAAGAACCAAGCTCTGCCTATTGCATGCCTGCAGAACTGTTTCTGATGTACTGGCATGACCTCAGCAGCTTCTCCACAACAGATTTCCAAGGAAACTTTGTGCCACCAATGAATTAAAAGAGGATTCCAAGACACTAGGAAAATATGAAAACTGCTCATGTGCCTTAGCAATACTTTCTTTAGTTGATCAAAGACTGGGAAGGTTAGGAAGAGGCTGTCAGTTGTTAGCACAAAGAAGTTTTCCACTCAGTGGAATGCTGTATGTCCTTTATGACATAAGTAATTTTCCTCCAGCAAAGAAGTAATCTTTTTTTTCCTTTCATCAGCTAAGATGGTTAGTATCTTAAGAGCATGTGCATCAGCCAAAGTTTTCTCAGTCTTCTCAGAACCAATAAGATGAAAACAAGCCCAAACTCTTTCATGCACAAAGAACTTAGAAGTCTGTTGCTCTGGATATTGTTTGTCTCAATGATACAGCCACTTTGGTATTAATTTGATTGATTTAATGAACAAAGCAACAAGATCACAACATCACAAAATATGTTGGAATATATTCCAGTATGAGTTGGAAGGGACCCACAGGGATCATCAGGCCCAGCTCTTAGTCCTGCACAGCATCATCTCTAAGAATAACGCATGTTCCTCAGAGCACCTATTGGGCAGCAAAATAGAAAAAAATAATTTAAGGTAGCTCCCTCTCAGTTACCCTGGGTGGCTTGTGAGTGCTGGATAGAATAAAAGCCAATGAAAAATAATAATTTTAACACTAAAGCATCCTGACATGAGCCTAAGTTCAGACCAGGAATACAGCAGGGAGGAATGGAGATGACATTATTTCATGTTCCAGAGCAAAGACACATTCCAAGCAAGGAAAGGATGGGATAATCTCTGGATTAGAGATTCCTCAGTAAAGGATGTGATGCTGTTCAGGAACACATTTTGATATTCCAACATTTTGCATCTGGTCAACAATATTTTTGATGTACTGGGAAAATAAGTCATGCATCCAAGTGCAACACAGGTCAAAGACTCTTACCACAGGAAAGGGTCATGGGTAAGAGTGAGCTCTGTGCCTTCAGCATGAATTATGAGCAGGTCAGAGGTAACAAGTGTAACAAATCACAGTTCCACAAATACTTTTCATGCCATTTAATGTCCTGCTGCTGCATCATTCCATGAGGAACATGGAGCAGTTGCAAAGATATGAATGTAGCAGGTTTCCATCTGACTTCAGCAGCGATTTGTATATGGTCTGGAGTAATCTGCAGCCTTAATACATTTGAGTTGTGTTTGGAAAAGCAGTTAAATATCCAGATGCCTAATAGAATCTCTTAGTCTGTGCAACTGGGCTAGGACAAAACAAATCCTTCCTTATTGGGCTTTTCTATAAGACTAATTTGTCTGGAAGCACAAATTGTTCCTGTCTAAAGGAAACAATTCCCTTCTCTATCTTCCTATCCCCATCTTGAAATCACTCAAAAAATAAAGAAAACTGTAGGAGAATTCCAGAATTTCAACATGGGAAGTTTCTGAGTAAATTTAGTTTCTTCTTCCCGTTAGAAGTCCACATCCCCTTAGCTCCCTGTGTCCTCTTCATTCAATATTAACTTAAAGTCTTGCCCAGTCTGAGGTACCTTAGAACTGCAGTCTATATCAAAGAAATGCTTTAGAAAAAGAGTGCTGAGAAAACTTTTAGTATGGAAATAACAGCTTCAGCAATACTCACAATCCACAACTGAGCAGCTTCATGACTAATATATTCTAGACTATATCTCTGCTTCCCATTTAGTCCTAAAAGCTCATAGCCAGAGTTCCAGTCACATGGGATGCTTTTGTGAAAGAAAAAAGAAAAAAAAAAAGGGTGGTAGTTTTTAGAAAATAAAAACATGTTCCATCCAAATTCTCTTCCCTGTGTGTATGGCACAAACCTTTTCAACAGAAATAGCTTCTACAGCAAAAACCCCCTTTTGTTGTCGTCTGGACTCAAGCGGATACTAAATGCAAACTGTAATGGTGGCTCTGCATAAAATTGGATATACAACCCTTCCATTCTAATCCCTAGGTGGAAGTTTTCCCTCAGTATCAGAAAAAATTTACTCTGAAGATCCAATCCACATTTCCCATGTTAAAAGGGGAATAAACAACATTAACAAAAAAAAAAAAAAAAATTTCCTTAATAAAGACATTAGTTATATAATAAGGATCAGCTTCAGTTGATAAAGAGTTAAAATTTTTCCTTTTGCTATGACAGAAAAAAATGGGCTTCAGGAATAAGAAAAACCTGTGCTTTTAACCTACTGTGTCACATGGCAAAGAACATAATTGCTTGCAGAGTTATTGAGAGTATGTAAATCCTGTTGCAACAGAGCTTCGATGTCTTAGCTCAATATAAATGTAAGGTCACCTTTTGAAGTCACAGATTGGCAGAGAACAAACTAAGAGCGGTTTGCTCTGCAATTGCATGCAAACACATCATAGCCATCTTAATCATGTTTGCTTTGGAGTCGGAAGACAGCTTCAGGAAACATGAAGCAAACACTAGATCCAGCCCTTTGGGGAATTTTGCCCTTTTTTTTTAATTATTAAGCTGCGTAGCTTTTTCTGCTACTGCGGATATACTTCACCAAGAGCAAGTTTTGTCTCCTTACTGAAGCAGACATTGCCATCCATCTGACTGCAGCACTGCTTTAAGAACTAGAGAGGTGGTGTAGGGAGTTCTTCATGGGGAGCACATAGCGTTCCCATTTGGTGCTCCACAGTACTCCATGGGAGTAATCCACGTGTCCCAGATATGTTTTAAAAAGAGAGTTTTGTCACTTTGTGAAGTTTTACTTTCCTGGATTTCACATGGTGCGCAAGGGCGCACGAGGCCCTAGATCTGGCTAGCTGTGAAGGTGAGAGATGGCCGACACCCTCCACGCATAAGAGTGCCAGCCCCCCTTGGCGTCCTGGCCTCGGGCTGGGCTGGATGGCGGAGCTGGATATCGCGCAGGAGAGACGAGAACAAGAGGCGACCACTTGCTGGGGTTAACAGTCAGTTTATTGATGGTCCACGGGAACCAACAGAGGGAAGAAAAACCAGCAGCAAACGGCAAAGAATAAAAGGAGACACAGTGTTTTAAAGCAGAGGGGTGGAGAAGGGAGGGAAACCCAGCTATCCAATAAGAACATATCAGGGGAGGTACTAAACATAACTGACATGTGGTAACAACCAATGAATACGAACCAAAGGAGGGGCCCCAGGACCACAGCCAACCATAACCTCCAGCTAAAAGAAGGTACTAGAAGGTTGGGAGGAGTGGGGGGGTGATTGACTGGGCCCAGGGAGGAGAAACACTTTACTTATATGGAAGGGCATGGGAGGGGAAATTATATAACTTAGTAGACTGACAACAGAAGAGGGCAGGGGTAACCATAGTAACAGAACTGTGGCAAGGGGAACTGGGCAGGAGGGAACCATTTACATTGAACAAAATGGGGAGCATACATAAAATGGGGGAGCAAACTGAAAAACTTAAAAACACACTACAACAACATGGCAAACAGCTCATTCTCAGACATAAATTCACTGTCTTGGAAACTGCCACACCTTAACTTTTGTAGCTTTCTGAGAACTTCTTTGTTTTCTATAACTCAAATGGAAATGAAAATTTAAACATATGATACTAAAAAACAAT